>NW_024704753.1:2210644-2810644 GCF_018977255.1 Callorhinchus milii
CCAAAGGACGGCCTCTTAAGACGCCTCTCTTGCAATAAGGGTTGATCAGTTGATCACAGCGTTGAAATCGATTGGGCTTTGGGTGGTGTGAGGGCACTGGGCTGATTGGTTTCAGGCGAAACCGGGTTCCCTTTTACACTTGATTTCTAGGTGTCCGTCCAACTACTGATTGCAGTCTGCCGGCATCCGCTGCTCCTTTAATAAGCCAGTTATCGAACACAAGGCACAAATAATTAACTGGGGCTAATGTAACCATGCACGAACTAGCAATAGGAGCTGAGATGAAGGGAATTGAATTTGTCTGCTGAATTCGCACATAGCCACTGAAGGACCAATTTAGACAAGCATTCGAGTCACCGGGGCTGGATGCGGCAAAAGGCTGGAGTCTGCACATTCTCTGGGCCTTGGCTCTGCGCGTCCTGTAAAACTATCGATTTTTGTTCAAATTATAAAGAGAGGAAGAGGGGGTGGGGGGGGGGGGGAAATCCACGGGGCGCGAAGTCAAAAGAAAAAACGAAAGCTCTCCCTCCGTTCCTCGAGCGCTTGCAACACCGCAAACGAACTCTGCCAACAATTCGGGAAGAAATCGAATAGTCGTAATTACTATGGTTGTGTCACAAGAATTATTATTATTACTGCATTACTGCCTACAAAGTGCGTGGTCGCTCCTCTTCACGATACGTGCTGTAAAGTGCTTTGAGAAGACCTCCTGGTGTGAAAAGTGCATTTCAAACGCAAGGATTGCTATCGTTTTGTGGGGGTAATAAGCCCTTTAAAAAATAATAATATTAATTTGGTCACTCAATCCACGGCTGTTTGTGGGGACGCTGCTGCGTGCAATCGGCTGCCGCGTTTCGCCCACAAAATACACAGTCGATTCACTTTACAGTGTATCCCGTGAAGCGCTTTGAAATGTCTCGAAGACGCGATGAGGCTCTGCATCAAATACGAGAATTATTATTATCAACGCGTTCTCATACATGGCCCAAAAAACGCTGCCACGTGGAAGCAAAGTCGATCGGTATCTAAACTATTTATAGCTTCAAATGACTTTTTATGATTTTTTATAATAAAATAAATTGGATCGCGAGGACTAACTCGGGGCGAGAGAGCTCAGGCTTGGACCATTAGGAGGTGTGGACAGCCTTGGCCCAGGCTGTTTATCTAATTGAATTAATTTAATCAAATATTTAAGAGGCCCCCAGAGCGAGTTTATTATTTCTCTATTAGAATAAACGATCTTCCAAATAGGCAAAATGTGAAGACACTCGCGATGACCTGACCATCACAGTCTCCATCTCTACTCACACAGACAACGAGGAGGACAGGAGGTTGTGGGTTCAAGCCCTCACGTCAACAACAACAACAATAACCGCCACAACAACAACAACAACAACAAATTATATTTACACAGCGCCTTTCAATAAATGATTTGGTCACTTCAATCCACGGCTGCCTGTGTGGGGGACGCTGCTGTGCTCAATCGGCTGCCGCGTTTCGCCCACAAAACATGCGGTCAGTTCACTTGACAGTACGTTCCGTGAAGCGCTTTGAGACGTCTCGAAGACGTGACGAGGCTCTGTATCAAACGCGAGGGTTATTATTCGTGATAACTGCTTACGGGGCCTGTTTGAGTGGACAATAAAGATCCCACGGCGAAAAGAGAAGAGAGTTCCTCTCCCCCCCCCCCCGTTGTCCTGGCCAACAATCCTGCTCTGGTAAAATCGGTCGCTGATGAAGCAGGGGACAAGGTGGGAGAGGGGGGAGGTGAGAGGAAGGGGGAGAGCGAATGTTGAAATAGAAACTGGGGTGGGGGGGCGGGGGGGGGTGGAAGACCAAAGGAAATGTCTCTCGTTCGGATCATCCCGAGTCCCACACGTAGGAGGAGAAGCGGATGAAAAAGACGGGGACCTACACAGGATAAAATAAAATGCCAATTTAATAAGGAATTCTCAGCGCTGATCCCTATGGCTGGCTTGTTTCTTTTTTTTTGCCGAGTGTGTGTGTGTGTGTGTGTGTGGGAGTAGATAACAATTAGAGCTGACATATCGCTGACTTTTCTGAGAGAGCCGGGCGCGATGTGCCAGCAATAAATAGGTTTACATGCGTAATCCCAATAGGGGAGGGGATGGCTTGATAGATTGCGAGCAGCCAACAGATACAAACGAACAGCAAAGGTTACGTCGCAAGCGGACGTGGCTATTATAATGCTCAGATACTTCGTTCCCAGACATTTGGGGGGGTGGGGGTCACTCTGTATAAGTCAAGTCATTTCTCCCCCTGCGGCCCCCTGCCCCCCCACTCTCCCCGCACGCCTATCCATTTCCTGTTCTCCCCAATCTTCACCCCCCCACCCACAACCCCCTCTCACCTCCGTCCAGGGCAAAGGTATCCGGTGTCTGTCGCTCGCACTCGCATGTGAAGACAGGGAAGAGTTGGGTGAGGATTGGGGATAATATTACAACAATAATAATAATAATTTTTTTCTGAAGGGATTATTACGCCAGGAAAAGCGATGCGCCACTCGACTAACAACCGGGTTCCTACTTACTGCTGTGCAAACAGAGGCGGGTGTGTGGGGAGAGGAACCTGGCCTAAGGTTTTTTTGCACACCTCTGAATCAAACCCGGGTCTCGTCGCTTGCCAGGCGAGCGAGGGCTCTAAATCACTCAGCTACAGGACGCCACGACACAAGGAGTCGGGTGAAAGGCAAGCTGCCTTCTCTGGACGTGTGGGGCTCAGCGCTAGCCTTCGGGTGAGAAAGGGTTCGTGGCAGTTATTATAGCGCGGTTGCGAGGGCGTCGTCAGGAACAAAGCGCCGGGCGGAAAGGCGAAGTGGCATCGGAGTCGGCGGTTAATCAGCTCCGCACGCACCTGCGCTGCCTTCCCTGACAGCCTTCAGCGGGCTGTTAAAAATAGTTGCAGCAATAAAGTTAACCTGGTGCTCCGTAACAACACAGGCAGATACCGTGAGAGCTTCTTTCAGTGCCCGCAGTCACAGTTACCTTGAACCACGGCACGAGAAACTGCTCTCTCAGCCAACTGGCCGCTGGTAAACTTTGCTTTGACTTCAAGGCTTCCTGGCCGAATCTTATTATCTTACCTGTAATAATAATCATAATCATAATCATCATCCTTGCATTTGATACGACGACTTATCGCGTCTTCGAGACGTCTCGAAGCAGAATATACCGTAAAGTGGATTGACTGGGGAAGGGGGCAGGTGAGCGTAGGCACGGTCGAAGAGAGAAAGGTCGTCAGGCGCGATCTTAAGACGGGGGAAGGAAGAGGCAAGGCGGAGGGATAGAGGAAGAGTGTCCCAGAGTTTCGGGGCGCAGTGGCTGAAAAGCCGCAAAGCTATTAATTATTGACTCTGCTTACTGTAACGGGGGCGTGTAATTGATGCAGTACGTGTGTCTGGGTGGTGGCGTACGTTAGCACTCTCGGCTGAGATGGTCTGGCTGGGTTGATGCATATTACTGACACCAGTGGTGTCACACGATATAATCAGCACTAATTCACTGCTCGCCCAGCCTGAACCTCCGCTAGCAGTCTTTGTTCATTATAAGAATTACACGCACGTTTAAAGCGCCGCCTCAGTTGGGATCGCTGTAAAATCGCTGGCACTGCCAGTTCAAGGTCAAAGAAGGCGACAAAAAACCTCATCCCAGCTCTCGTTTGCACTTTACGTTTGCCATCCCCGAGTTTTTATTTTACCCCCCAGCACCAGTTTCTGGTTGTCACCACAGAATATGCCGTAAAGCGTTGTTAAGGAAAAAAAACTTTTTCGAGTTCCAATCAAACACAGCTACTGTTTGCAACCAGAGTGGTGTTTATTAAACTCCGTCCGTGTTCCCGATGGCCGTGGGCAAGTGGGCGCAATCAATCGGTTCACTAACAGAACAATACTACCGCGTAACCCCTCCTCGTGGTCATCTACTTCTGCCTTCTAGCTCTCGGTCTTCCATCCACGATAGGTACTGTCCTGGGCCCGCGTCCGGCACGGTGTATTGAGCCGGTGTCCATCCAATTATGGTGCGGACATTAGGTCAATTGGCCAAAATCATGCTGGGTTCACGTGAACATCTCATGGGGTGTTCGTGCCTCGCACACACAAACACACCGTCCTTGAGACAGTCCGTTATCTTGTGTACGTGCAGGGCAGTAGTACACATCTTGTCCTTGAGACACTCGCGTGATCTTGGGTGAAAACTCATGAGTTTCAGTCCAGTTGCCCACCCCCCCCCCCCCCCACCCACACTTAACTTAAAAGTTAACCCGTTCGCGACATCTATTATGATTCTAACATTATACAAAAAGTGTAAATTCTAACAGTGTATTGACTGTGTATTGACTGTGTATTTAGCGGGTGGAATAAGGAAACTTGCCTAAGGTTTCGTCCTGCCCCGAGAATCGAATCCAGGTCCTCTCGCTTGCAAGTGCTCTAACCACTGAGCTGCACGACTCCACGTAATCCCAGTAACCAGCAAATGTATCCCAAAACATTGCACTGTTATCGGGCTGAGTTAACGCTGGAGGACAAGGCGGGCAGGTCTAAAGGAGACAGTTACAAGATGGGGTAGGGGTCCATTAATAGCCAGCGGGGAAGTTACAGCGATCAGACAAGCGTCAGTCAGACACAGCGGATTGTGATTGAAGGGTTTGTGGAGCGGTTGGGGAGGTCCGGGGCAAGTGTTTCTCATGCTGAATCTCTGTCAGCTGTCAGATACACTGAGCGCAGTTCCCTCCGACTGGGAATACGGTTCAGAGTCTGACAGAGGATTTTACAAACGGAGGCAGTGCACTCGATCAGTTGTTGGGCGCCAAAACGTTTTGTTAGTGATGAATTCAGGCGTCGGGTTCAAACCGTCCCTTCTCTTCGCTCAGCTTAACAAGTGACCAAATTAGTAGCAGGAGTTTCTTTCTTTCTTTCTTTATTTGATGATCTTATCATATTTAATTATTTATTTGATCAGTTATCGTCTTAACGAGCGCGGTCTCAAATATCCCCTTTTTTTTTAAAAAAAGGGTCACCTCTTGCTCGGATTGCAACACCCGCGCTTGATCTGACGACTTCGTCGAGACGAGAGGTCTCAAAAGAGCTTTGCGCAGTGAGTTGCTCTGAAGTGCCGCGAGGGTTTGTTAGATGAGGCTGAGGCGGACGGTAATCTGTGCTGGAGGCTCTCACGGCAACAACTCTGAGCTGACGCTAGAGCAACAACTACAACAACAACAAGTTATTTATGTGCCCTCCACGCCGGACGGCATCTCCAGAGCGCTTCACAGTCATGGATCCAGGGGGAGGGGGAGGAAGGTGTCCAAAGGCGCGGTCGAACAGAAAGGTCTTCAGCCGGGACCTGAAAATAGGAAGAGAGGGGACGAGGCGAAGGGAGTGAGGAAGGGAGTTCCAGATTTGGGGCTCCACAGAATCCGAAAGATTTACAGCTCAGGAGGAGAGTCCACAAAATACACAGTCACTCCACTTTACAGTATATCCTGTGAAGCGCTTTGAGACGTCTCACCACCGTGATATGGCGCTATATCAAAATGCAAGGATTATTATTATTATTATTATTATTATACACTTCTCTGCTCTTCTATCAAATTGCCCTCCTGGAGTCTTTAATACAAAGCAACGGATCAATATGTTTTGGTTTAATCTGCGCTACTTGAAAGGCAAAACTTTGGAAGGATGTGGGGGAAAGAGCGGGGGAGTGGGGACAGATTGAGGAGCTCTGCCAAAGGAGCTGGCGCAGACAAGACAGGCCGAATGGCCTCCTTCTGAGGTGTAATACTCTATGATTCTATCATGTGAGTCATCTGGGGGTGGGGGAGAGATGCAGAGGAGGGGGGGGGGGGGGGTGGGGGGGGGTGGGAGTGGGGAGAAGAAGCATTGTTGGCTCTGTGTCTGCGTGGTCGGAGTTCAGCCAAAAGGAACACCGAGGGAACATTGCTATTCCCGAAGCATCTCGGCAACACATCAAAGTCTGTTTCATGTTGTACACATGCCAACAGGAAGTGCTGCTCTATCGAGAGATGACCTAAATATCAGGGAAAGTGGATGTGAGGTTGTCAGTGAGTTCCAGGGTACCCACTTCCCCGTTGTCTCGAGCCCCGAAGAGACAAAGAATAATAATAATAATAATAATAATCTTTGCATTTTTCGATAATCCTTCGAGACGTCTCAAAACGCTTCACGGGATACACTGCGAAGTGAGTTGAGCGTATATTTTGTGGGCGAAACGCGGCAGCCAATTGCGGACAGCAGCGTCCCCACACAAACCGTGGTGGGTTGAGTGGCCGGACTATTGGTAATCACAAACAGCCCCAGACTCGATGCCCCCTCACTTACCAGCAGCGGGTGACAGCGAGCGATCAGAACGGGACCTGACCCAATGGACCACTGGGTGAGAGATTCACTGTGGAACCATGGCTAGTTACAGCACAAAAGGAGGCCGTTCTGCCCATCGCGCTCGTGCTCGCGCTACAGGAAGACCGCTGGGTTTAGCCCCACTCCTCCTATTCCTGCCCCTTCTATTCCTCGGTTGGTAGCACTCTGGACTCCAGCTCGGAGGTTTGTGGGTTCGAGCCCCACACTGGAACACCCAGGGCCCTAGAGACTACCTGAGCGTCCCCGAAGGGGGTTTCAAGGACGAATGGGTTGAAGTTCACAACCAATCGATCTAGTGTTGAACCAAAGTGTCGGTGTTTGTCCCACCAGTCGGTCGGACACTCTGCCCTTCACGCTTTTCTCGTCACAAATCATTAGCCGGTGGTGATTTCCTGTTAAGAGCAAATCGACATCAAAATAGAAATATTGCTGTGGATGAATTCTACAGGAATTGTGTCTCTCTCTCTTTTTTTTTAACGGTCAATACTTTTCCTGATATCAGAAACTTGACATGACGTGATGCGAGTTCACGGCCGGGAAGCAGAAGGAAGTTACGATAAATTATTAAGTTTCTCGCGTCCGCAATTGGCTGCCGCGTTTCGCCCACAGAATGCACAGTCACTCCACGTTACGATATCGTCTGCGAAGCGCTCCGAGACGTCCCGACGACGTGATAGGACGCCGTATCAAGTGCGAGGATTAATATTAAATGCGATTATTATTGTATTCTTACCATATCCAACGTGCCTCGAAGCTCTCCACAGGGAACGGCTTAACAAAAGTTTAGTGACTGTGAATTCGCAGGCAAAGGAGGAAGCCGGAGAGGTTCCACACACACACACACACACACACACACAGCCGTGGAGCAAGTGACTGGGTCTCGGCTTACACAGCGTTACCTCTCTGCGGGCATCAGAGTGGACCCTGATAATGAGCGCAAACCCATGGCTTGAACCTCGCTCCCTCACAGACTGAGCCAAGCCTGAACGACGCAGACACAAAGGAGCGTGTGGTAACACAAGGTGTTTCGCGTTAACATTGCCCAGGTTTCTCTTCCTCTATATCTTGCTCCGGGAAGTTCAAGTCAGCAGTTAGGATTATTCGCTTAATCACCGCTGCGCTTCTCAACACAGCTCCACAGCACTAAGGAAAACAACTCTTTGCCCTCAGGCCGCGTAACTTAGCTGGTTGTGCGGTTAGAACATTCACCTGGACACGATCATAACAGGCGGTTACGTCCGTAAACTCAACGCAACGCTTTTTGACAGGATTGTAATTAAATAATAATAATGATAATAATAATCGTCGCCACAATATGCGCGAGACCCGGCAGCCAATTGCGCACAGCAACGTCCCACAAGACGTCCGTGGATTGAGTGATTGATTTTTTAATTTATTTTATTGAAGGGATTATTAGCCCCTGGAAAGCCATCCGTCAATTGACTCACAGCCGGGTTCCTACTTACTGCCGGGTAAAGAGAGGCGCGCGGGTGGAGTAAGGAAACTTGCCTGAGATTTCGCCCTGACGGGGAATCGAACCTGGGTCCTCTCGCTTGCGAGGCGAGCGCTCTAACCACTGAGCTATGGGAATCCGCAGCGAATAAGGAGATATGGGCGTAAATTTACTCCACGAATCTCTTAATTGCCCCCCTCACCCCCACCACCACCACCACCGATGTCCATTAAAAATTTGCTCTCTTCGATCTCTCTCTTTCCATTCCATTCTCGCAAACGACTCCAACGCACGGAGGGGCATTGATTTCCTGACATGGTTATCACGCGCATCAGTCACGAGAAACCAGGCTCTTCTTCCAGATCAATAGTGTAAGCGCGGAGATCAAATGAGCAAGTTTTAATTTCTGGCAATCGACAGCGGGTTAAGGGCTTTACACTTGTTTTAGATGTGTGAGTGTGAGTGTGTGTGTGTGTGTGTGTGTGTGTGTGTGTTTCGCTGGTGTCTGACACCTGCTGAAACCCACCAGTCTGACAAATGCAGAACGAGAGCTCCACACACATTGGAAACGGCCTTGTGTTTGGAATGGAAGGCGCTCCCCTCTCTCTCCCTCTCTCTCGCTCTCTTTCTCCCCCACCCCCACCACCCACTAGAAGGACACATCCTGCTTACCCTAATCCCAGAGAGTATTCGGCACAGGTTGGCGAAAGCCAAGGCTTGGGGGACCCGAGAGTGTGGGTTGTGTAGGTGTGGGGGTTGGTGGGGGTGGTGGTGAGGGAGGAGGGGGGGGGGCTGTGACTGTCGGGAACGCTGCTCCCTTCCGGGGCGGCGTTCCCACCGGGAATTCCCAGTCAGGGAACGCGTGGCGAATCAGACGTGTGAGACCGACTCGCGTGTGCACTCAGGCCCCAGACATCGTGCGAGATTTACTGCCAATGTAATGGACAGCCTCCGAAGTCGATAGCTAGTCATTTTCCTCAGCCGGAGAGACTTAAGTGAGTCGGTTTTGCTGCCCGCACGCCCTTGGTTTCCCTTTTTAAACAAGCAGCGCTGGAGTATTGCTTTCCATTCACAGGCTTAGCTATGCCCATTTGCACTATTTCATTTGCAGGCAGATTTCCCAACTGAATCATATTTGTTCAGTATCAGCGAGCAGGCAGTCCATTGAAATAAAAGTCCTCAGCAATATCATGGGCTTCAGATTGCTTGCCAATAGTGGGGCAGAATGAGCTTGTACAGTAATTACTAAGTCTCCGCCTGGCTGCGCAGATATTAACGGTCTGTCTGAATCCTTCGGAGCACAAGGTAACAGCGAGGTTGGTTGGTTGGTTGGTTGCGTTTGCCACACTCATCGCCGGGATTTCGACCTCCCGTTCGCACAACCCACCGGGCGCAGTGGTAACGCTCTCTCTCTCTCTCTCTCTCTCTCTCTCTCGCTCACTCTCTCGCCTCTGAGTCGGACGTCCGTAGGGACGTGAAATCACGTAGTCTAAGACGACGCTCCAACACAGTGCCGGACGAGTGTTGCGTTGTCGGAGGTGGCGTCCCTTTGAACGAGATGTTAAACCGAGCTCCTGTTCGGGTGGATGTTAGAGATCCCTCGACGCTATTTCGAATAGAAAAGGGAGTTTCTCTCTCCCTCCAGCGATGCACACCCCCCCCCCCCACCCCCACCCCCAATACAATTGGTCGCTCGATCCACGGCTGTTTGTGTGGACACCGCTGTGCGCAAATGGCTGCCGCGTTTCGCCCACAAAATACACAGTCGACGCACTTTACGTTACATCTTGCGAAGCGCTTTGAGACGTGTAGACGAGGTCAAAATGCCCGACATCAAATGCAAGGATTATTATTATTATTATTATTATAACACTCTTTTATTAAATACATTTGCAGCATACATTCATGACACACATTTATGACACACTTACATAGCTTACAGTTAGAACATCCGTGTATCACGCAGATTGTATGTACCGTACGGAAAATGCACGTAGACAATGACTGAGGAAGAACTAAATTCACCCTTTGAGCCTCTCCCCCCCCACCCCCACCCCACCCCACCCCCATCCCACCTCACCTCTCCCCCACCACAAATTAAACGAAAATTTATTCCACCATTACATCGTGCGTTGTGAAAAGGGCCACTTAAATCTTCAGCCGATTTTTTTTTTGGAGAGCGTGTGCGAGAGAATATAGATCGAATGATACCGGAAGACGGAGAGGGCTTCACCCTTTAGAATTTTTCTACACTGGCTTTGAGTGCGATTGAATACATGCTGTACTTTGCTGGGAACAAATTAAACCGGTTGCTATTGACAGCCGAACCCGTTCGACTTTTCCGATTGAAGCGCATCCGTGCCCAGAATTCTCTCGTTTTACTCTCGTTCTAGTTCTTCTTCTTCTTCTTCTCCTGACGGAACTAAAGTAAAGTCCTGTGAGGTGCCCCTGACCCGATAAGGCGCTCTATCAAAGATGGCAGCAGTAACAATCCTTGCGTTTGATACGGCGCCTCGTCACGTCTTCGAGACGTCTGAAAGCGCTTTACAGAGTGTAATGCAAAGCGTAGTGACTGGGTATTTTGTGGGCGAAACGCGGCAGCCAGTTCCGCACAGCAGCGTCCCCGCAAACAGCCGTGGATTGAGTGATCAAATTATTATTTTTTTGAAGCGGTTATTACCCCCTGAAAGCGATCTGCCAATCGACTAACCATCTGGTTCCTGTGCGGGGAAAGGGGGAAGGGAGGGGGTGGAAGGTGGTGGGGCGGAGGGGGCGGGTTTCGAACCCACGACTATCTGTAAACCCGGAAATCAGAAGATAGTTTGACTAATCCGTCCTCTGCTCCTTACCCAAGCCCCAAACTGCTGCTCGCTGTTCAAACAGTGGTCGGAGAAGCCCTCATTTAAATGTTAAAACGTAGCTTCTGAATTTGAGCGAAAAGGCTGAAAATAATCTTCGTTACAGGGATTATTTTGCGAGATCAAAGATTCTTTCAACACTGGGATGATTTGAACTCGGTAATTGTGGCCTGAAAGCCGTCTTAGATGTTTGATTATGTTTATTTCTCTCTCTCTCTCTTTCTCTCTCTCTCTCTCTCTCGCTCTCTCTCGACGGAACCCTTTGCCGGATATCGGGAGAGTGCCCGGCACGTCGTTCACATTGGTTTGTCGCATTAATTGCTGGGAAATTCAGAGCTATTTCCGTTAAGTAAAGGACTTAGCGCTTTCAATTTTCCTGCCCGGCTTAAACCGAGGGTCGTTGTGAAATGGCACTCTGCGACGAAATAATTAGCCGAGCGTCAGCAGAGTCTGGACCTAAGTTTGAAGCTTTTCGACCGCTTATCTCTCTCCGGCCACCCTACCCGAGGGGTCCAGAAGCTGCAGCGCTGAAGCTTTCATTGTAAGTGGGATCGGCCGATCATAATTTCCAGGGCGGGGAAGGAGACGCAGGGGGTGGGGGAAACTGTCACAAAGACCTTCCTTTTTGATCGGGCTTACGGTTACCTCCCTCCCTCCCGCTCCCTCCCTCCCTCCCTCCATCCTTCCCTCCCTCCCTCTCCCCCTTGGCTGGTTGGCGAGACCCCGTCACCGTGAAACACTCCGGGACGCTACCCCACGCGGAAGGCGCTGTGTAAACGCAAGTCGTCGTCGTCGTCGTTGTTGTTAAGTTGTTGTTGTTGTTGCTGTTGGCTTATTTTCCAACACTCTGATCTCAACCAAAGTCTTGCTCTCTCTCTCTCTCTCTCCTGTGGCAATAGTGTGACTGGAGTGACACCCCAGGACACTCAGGGAACTGCAACGGACGGCATTCCCCAAACGTGGGGGGGGGGGGCACTGTCCATCGGAGACCGAGAGGGTCTCCGGGACGTTACCCGACGGGCTTTTGCCTCTCCGACTTTATACGTGAGGGTCGCCTATACAAACACAAGTTGCTGTTGTTTCTCTCTGAGCGTCGATAAGCCCCAAACCCGAACCCCAACCCCCATCACTGTCCCATTTCGTCTTCACCCGATACCCTAAACCCTAACCCCATGGCAATAACCTTCGAAAACCATACCCAACGATAAGCGTTAAAAAGGAACAATTTCCGTTCGCGACCGCCGTACGTTCAAAAGTCATCAGGGACGATTTTACGCGACGTTTGCTGATGGATTCCTCAACGGATTCCTCAACGGGGGCAGATTGACAGTCCTGATACCATTCAAGTTCTCCAGAAGGCTCTCCCTCTTGCCCAGGGCTCGGATATTTTGATTAACAAAATGACTTCTTAATTGAGGATCCGTGTTGAGAAATAAAAAAAAAATTGACAGCGTTATGTCTGCCTGGCATCAGGCGACATCAAAGAGCCTCGGATGATTACATGTGTGGTACCCGATGCGAGGTTCATTGACGAAGCAACTGCGACGTGCAGTTATGTCGCGGCTCGGGAGCTGAAGTTCCTCCCGTCCCGACTCCCAGGCTGACATTGAGACTTGAAGCCGATTCTGTCGCTCAAGTCTCTCACCCGGTTTAAAAAGAAAAACAGCCGGCTGCGATGTCCGGGCTCGACATTTCCGTAGCCGCCTTCTTCTAATTGATTGGAAAAAAGGCAAGCGTGTCTTGCAGGACAACACCCGCAGGGAGAGCGGCAGCCATCCTTGATTGTTCAGCAATCAGCGCGGCCGGCTCGAACTGCGAAGGGAAGTCCATCATGTGAGTCACGTCGGAACATGTGTAGGCCATTCAGCCCCTCGAGCCTGTTCCGCCATTCTATTAGATCACAGCTGATCTGTACCTCAACTCCATGTATCTGCCTTTGCTCCGTATCCCCTTGATACCCTGACCTACAAAAATCTATCCATTTCAGTCTTGAAAGTTTAATGGATCCAACATCCACAGCCTTTTGTGGGAGAGCGTTTCCAGATTTCCGCTCTCCTTTGTGTGAAAAAGTGCTTCCTGATTTCACTCCTAAGTGACCCAGCTCTCAGTTTACGATGATGCCCCCCCCCCCCTCTTCTGGATTCTGGGGACACTCTGTGCATGGTGGGACCGTGGCAAACTCCAGTTAGTCTGCGTTCTTAAACTGAGACTATAGAGCAATTGTGGTTTCCCATCAATGTTTAATGGAGCCATGAATAATTCCTCTTGGATTTGAAGCTTGAAAGAAACATTGAGTGACGGAGAGATGTAAGACATTAGTGGAAGCCTGATGTCTCTGCGTGGCTCGATTGATGCCTGGCTCCTCCTTCGAACAATAAGATTGTTATTAATAATAATTATCCTCATCACATTTGACACCGCGCTTTTCCCATCAGGAGGAAGTCTCAAAGTACTCCACAGGATGCACTGCGATACACTGTGGAGACTGTATCTTTGTAGGTGAACGCGGCAGCCAAATTGCGCACAGCAATGTCCCCGCAAACAGCCAAGAAGAAAATGCCCAATTTTATCCGGCGGCGGGGGAGTGGGGTGCGGGGTGGGGGGGGAGGGAGGGGAAGGGAGAGAAACGCCCTTCTTTTTTCGAATAGTAGCCGTAAGATCTTTAACATCCACCTGAGCAGGTTACCAACGGGAGAGGAAGCGGAGGAGATGACAGGGGTAGAACTTGCCCGTGTAGAGGTATCCAATTAGTGGTGTCCCTGAGAGATATCTCAAATTGCAGCCAATGTACACAGATTCCTAATGGCTCTGCGCGAACGCTGAACAAGCTGTTGGAGGAGATGTTGTCTTGTTTGCTCTTCAAACTCGACTGAGCCGGTTAACGACAGGAAAACCCGGGGAAGCTGTTTGCTTTGTAAACCAACGAAGGCGCTCGGCTTCTCTGCAGCGTTTATCATTAGAAATTGATCTGTGATGGCACGCGGCATATTGATCTTGTTCGGATCAACTAAGCGACGTTTCTGTCTCAAGATCGGGGTGAAGAAGACCCTTCGGCCCATCTGATCTCCGTCCGACCCCTCTCCCTCCTGCCACCCCCCCACCCGCCATCCTTCCCCACTCCCACCCTGCCGTACCCCCCATCGTCCTCCGCCCCCTGCCCTGCCCTACCGCCCCTCTCTGATGCCAATCCGCAGCTCGGGTGCCAACCCCTCGTTGTCCAGCGCCTTGGGACGTCTTCCCGACACGGACGGTATTGTGTGAATGCATTTTGTTGTTGCGTTTCGCGCACGTGGTGCTCGTGCATGCGCGCGCGCGCGCGAGCGTGTTAGTACGCGCGTATTTGTATGCGTATGTTCACGTGTTCGCTCGCATGTTTTGCACGCACGTTCACGCGTTTGCTCTTCCTCCATCCCGAAGCCGTCCTTCCTCTCGGACCGCGCTGCCAAGTGCTCTGGGACACCACCCTGCGCGAGAGGCGCTACGCACATGCAAGTTGTCGTTCTTGTGGCGTGTGCTCGTGCGTGCGGTTGCGTGCGTGTGCGTGCATCAGGCCGTGTCCTGTGAATTGTATACCAGAGAGGGACTGAGCTCTTGCAATGAACATAACGCACGTGATCCTACGAAGTGTAATGTCTAATTGTTCTAATCTATTGTGCTGTTGGACAGTCTCCATAATCCCAGAACCCAATTCTAACTTGTTTCTGACACACTTCATGCCTCGGAGGTCACAATGATTTGAATTTGTCAGCCGTTGCTCGCTCGTGTTCCCAGCTCCATCTAATTATTTTTCAAGCACTGGGAGGTTTTTTTTGGAGTTATGCCACGATGCAGAGTAGACTTATCTCAAACAGTGTCAGCTCGACTCACTGGGTAGCTCTTTCTCTCTCTCTCTCTCTCTCTCTCTCTCTGTGTGTGTCTCGCCTACGGAGCAGAAAGTTGTGGGATTCAACAACTAACGACGAGTTGCATTTACGCAATGCCCTTACAGTGTAGAGTAAGGTCTCGGAGCGCCCCACAGTGACGGGCTCAGGCGCCAAGCAGGGGAGATGGGGAGGAGTGGAAATGGATTGTAATAATAATAATAATAATAATGGGGAGATGACCGTAGGCTCAGCCGAGGAAGTAGATTTTAAGGTGGTGTCTGAAGACAATTGATAATTGACAAGTGGAGAGATTCAAAGGTTGAGAAGGGGTGAGATGGAGAGGTAGAGAAGTGGGTGAGGGAGAGGGGTAGAGAGATGGGGTGAGATGCAGGAGCAGAGAAGGGGTGAGACGGAGGGGTAGAGAGTGGGGGCAAGATGGAGAAGTAGAGGAAGGGGTGAGATAGAAGAGTAGAGAGGGGGCGAGATGGAGGGATAGAGACGGGATGAGACGAGGGGGGTACAGAGAGGTGGTCAACACGGAGAGGTAGAGAAAGGGTGAGATAGAGAAGTAGAGAGTGGGGGGGGGGGTGCGTGATGGAGGGGTAGAGAGGGGGTGAGACGGTGGGGTAGAGAGAGGGGGCAAGACAAAGGGTTAACAGGAGGGCGTTCCACAGGTTGGGGAGGTGGTGGAGGTGGGGAGTGAGGTCTGAAAGCGGGGCCAAGTCAGAACCCGAAGAGGTGGTCCGGGCCAACACTCCAATGCATCCCTGTCACAGGAGGCATTAACCCCGTTCTTGGAGAGGATGGCAAAGGGCACACGCAGTCGAAAAAGCGACGAGTTTTTCTCGCAGCGTCGAGTCCAGGGTAATTGGGCCATTTGCCCGCGAATGGAAAAAAAGAACCCAGCCGCTACATTTTGACAGCAATTACTTGCGAAGTGTTTTGAGACGTGACATCCAAGCTCCCGCTCCTGGCTGAAGGGAAAGCGAGGGAAGGGATTACACGAAGAGATATAAATTTGCCTGCTGCCACATTCAACAGCGTAAGACGTCCGTAACTGCGTTAATTAGCTTCGCAATAGGAGTCGAACAGAGAGCTACAGGTGCTCTCAATCCTCTGGTGACCTGGGAGTTGGTAGGGAGGTGATTGCGACGCGCCGTTGGTCCTGAACTTAGGCCGGACGGCAAGAGGTCTGGCGTTTCTGATCTGCCCGTTGCTCATTAACCCAGCCCGGGAGCCAGGAGAAATCGTAAAAGAATATTAACGCCCGCTTAAGTTTGACACGGCGCCTTATTACGTCGTGGAGACGTCTCAAAGCGGTTTGCGGAAGTGTATGGTTTTCGTATGACTATTAACACGGCGTGAGTTTAAACCTCCCTCCCTCCCTCCCTTTCTCTCTCGCTCTTTATCTCTCCCGAAGAGGGAGAGAGCGAGAGAGAGAAATAAAACAAAATCGCTTTCATACACTGAATGTAAAGGGGAGTCAATGAGACAGCACATTGGAATTTCACGCTTGACCGAGGATCCAGTGATGTATTTGTGAACAGCAACACCTCTTTTGGGTAACGCAGCAGAAAACGACATTATCTCGAAAGGCTAACAACCATTTTGTTCAGGCCACCCTCGATAATTGACGCAGGCCTTTCGATCGTGTGTTGGTAATTATCTCAAACCCTTTCCGTCGCCTTCTGGTACAGTTGGCCCTCGAGCAAGACTTCCTAATGGCTTCCTAAGACTTCCTAATGGCTGTGCACTGCCATTGCCTAAACAGGTGTAGTTTCCCTAACACCCGATTATTCCCTGTGTTGTGGTCGTCAAGGTAATAATCTGCTGAGCGCAATGATGTGCGAGGTGGATGCCTATTGAAATCTGAAAGCAAACAAGTTACTGTTTGGAAGGGTTTCGTGACTAAATGTGCTTTCATCACTGACAGCCTCAATGAGTTTGTTGAAACAACCTTTGGCTGGAAATTGCTGACGTGAGATAGATAAATGATCGGAAATTATGCGAAGCATAGCTTCTGACAGCCAGAACAGAGGAAACTGTGAGACGCACGCAATCTTGTTAACCTCCCCCCCGCCACCCCCCCCACCACTCCTTCACTCTGCGGTTGACAAACTGCAGGAACACTAGAAGATTTTTCGGCACAGAAAGAGATCATTCAGGTGGTGGTGAGGGTGGGAGGGGGTTGGGAACAGAGATTCTTCCAACTCGGTTCCTGTTGTTATAATAATAATAATAATCCTTGCGTTTGATACAGGGCCTTATCACATCTTCGAGACGTCTCAGAGCGCTTCACCGAATACGCTGTAAAGTCAATTGACTGTATATCCTGCGGGCGAAACGCGGCAGCCAATTGCGCACAGCAGCGTCCCCACAAACAACCGTGGATTGAGTGACCAATTTATTATTATTATTTTTTTTGAAGGACTTATCACCCTCCGAAAAGTCATTCGTCAATGGACTAGCAACCGGGTTCCTACTCACTGCTGGGTAAACAGAGGCGTGTGTGGGGAGTAAGGAAACTTACCCAAGGTTTCGCCCCGCCCGGGAATCGAACCCGGGTCCTCTCGCTTGCGGGGCGAGTTCTCTGACCACTGAGCTAACAGGACTGTTAACCCTACAGGTAGAATGGTCCTTGTTGGTCAAAGCAGGAGGAGGGGAGGGAGGGAGGGGAGGGGAGGGAAGCTTGCCACACAGTGCAAGACAAAAAAATCAATGCCTGTGCCGGCTTTCTGTTTAGTCCTCTTCTCCTGTCTTTCTGGCACTCCCCCACTATTCTCCTATCTCTCCCCTTCTCTCCCCTCCCCCACCCCCACCCCCAGCGCACACGCCCAACAACAACAACCTGCATTTCTATATAGCGTCCCAAAGCGCTGGACACACGAACCCTTTGCTATCTCTCCCTTTCGGATATTTATCTGATATTTCCTTTTTAAAAAAAAAGCGAATACACCTTCTGCCTGAACCGCAGCTTTGCGTCCCGGTAAAAATAGAACCTGGGAGCCTTTTCGCTCAAGAAAGCGGGTGGGAGTGTAAAGTGCTTATTGCTGGGGGCGCCAGTCATTTGGGAACCGTGGGACATCAATTCGGGTGCATTTCCGAGTTAATAATGATAACACGGAAAGGAGTGAAGCTCTCCAGCCGATGCTCATTCCCAGCCTCTCCAGGCAAACAGGCCGTGTATTGTGGGGACGATCGAGGTATAATTGGACGTGATGCAGACCTAGACCCGAGGCAATTGCTTGATGCTTCCAGTCGTGGTGAACGATAGTTAGCTCCCTGTTAAGGCACACCCAGGTGTGTGTAACAGAGAGATTGCCTGCAGTGTCGGCCAGACTTTGCGGAGAAGGCAAATGACTTTTCTTTTTTCGCTTTTAAAATCTCGTTCTGGAAGCGACGATGCGCAATAAAACACACTTTACCTTTACGCGGAGCCCGGGAGCTGAGTGTTGTGAATATTGTACCGCGACGACAATAATTTGCATTTATACAGCGCCTTTCACCCGTGATAGCGTCTCAGGAATCGCAAGCACGCAGCACTTGGCTCTACCGATGACGTGATCATCCTCGCCTTTGACGCGGGGCCTTTCACGTCAGGGGGGGGGGGACGTCTGAGAACGCTTCACAGATTCGCGGTAAACTGCGGTCACGGCAGCCGGTCGTGCCCACGGCAGCGACCCCACAAACCGCGCCATCAAGCGAGGGACCAATTTGATCTGGGGGACGCCGCGAGAGAGAAGCTCCCTTCTCTTTTCGATTAGCGACGCGGGAACAGGTACAGGCGGGGAGATCGGTTTAACGTCTCACCCGAAGGGCAGCACCTCCGACAACACAGCCTACAGCCCCCCCCCCCAACACTGCACTGGAGCGTCAGCCTAGACACAGTGAGCTCAAAGTCCCAGGGAGAGCGATTGCCACAGGATAAGAAACAGAGAGACCGTCCGTTGACCTTTCTCAGTCACCAAACGTGATCTGATAATTGGCAAGAACTGAAGTGCCCGTTTCCTACACACCGGCTAATTTAAATCAAATTAAAGCGCAGCATCTGCCGGAAGCAGATCTATTTGCTGGCGTTCAGGAAAAGCAGCGACAACATCCACGCTCCAACGTCTCGTCTGATCTCCGCTGGGATGTGTACGTTAAAGATCCCGTGGCGCTATCGGGAAAGAGAAGGTGGGGGGGGGGGGTTTCACTTGATAATTTGGTCACGCCAATCCACGACTATTTGTGCGACACAGCTGTGCGCAAATGCATTGGGCTGCCTCGTTTCGCCCAGAAACACTCCACTTTACAGCGTATCCTGTGAAGGGCTTTGAGACGTCCTCCTGATAATATTAATAATAATAATAATAATAAAGTGAATTGACTGTATATTTTGTGATGTGAAAGGAGATAGCTGTATGAGATGTAAGGACGATTACCATCATCATCGTTATTATTATTATTGCTGTCATTATGATGCGCTCGGAACCCAATCTTTCGAACGCGAGCCGTCGAATTTGAAAGCTGTCCCTCTGAACCCTTCTCCCCTGGCGTGCGACTGCGCTTGAAATCTTTCGGCGGGGCATTGCGCCGGGTTAAACGGTTAGAATTCGCGCGGCGAAAATATCCTTTGCGCTGACTGTCGCAATATGGTGAAATGATTACGTCCCTTTCGCAGCGGCGTTGAACCCCCGGAAAGGCCGGCTTCGCGGCGATAGAGAGATGCCAATTCGCTGCGTCCAGGTACCTTATTATTGGCGTCGAGCTCCCTGGGACTCTACCCTGCGTGAGGGAACGCGATATAAATGCACGGTGTTGTTGTTGATAGCGCATGCGAGCGTCTGAGTATCTGACCAGGGAGAGGAGAATTCCTTCATTTTAATAATAATAATAATAATAATAATCCTCGCATTTGATACGGCGCCTTATCGCGCCTTCGAGACGTCTCAAAGCGCATCACGGAATACGCTGTAAGGTGTGGTGACTGTGTATTTTAGGGCGAAACGCGGCAGCCAACTGCGCACGGCAGAAACCCCACAAACAGTCGCGGACCGAGTGACCCAATTTTTCTGAATATAATTACAATTTTTGATATAATTACTATGGTTGAAGCGCTCCGAGATGCCACCCGTGTAAAAGGCCGCTATGATGCGCAGGCTCAGTGGGCTGATTGGCCTCCTCCTGTGCCTGTTCTCTCAAGCAATGGAGTGCAAAATACGCCACACGTCCCAACATTGACACGACCCCAGGAGGCCGTTCGGAAGCTGATACCGTTTTCTCCACCGACTCCAGCAACCGCAAAGTCAGTTCCTTCCGTGTTTGTTTTGCTGTCGCATTTCCCTCTCTATCTTATGAGAAAACAGGGCACGGGGCGAGGCCATTCAGCCCGCTGAGCCTGTCCCAGTAGTTGGTTGGATCTCGTCAGATCTTTCAATCCCAATGGCTCGTCCCTTTAATCGCTGGACCCCTTAAACACGCCTTCTACCCAAATCTCTGTCCCTAACTCCTCAGCCTTCCTGGGACACAGCGAATCTTGCAGGAACCTCGGGTGGAAGCTTATCGAGAGAATAAGAGGTCTCTTGTCTGATGGACCTTCGGAGGAGAAGCCGGGCGAGTTTGAGTGTGTGCCCTCGGATCGAACGAGCTCTTAAAACTCCAAAATTGGGAATGCCAGAGAATTTCCAACGCTCCATCTCTGGAATCTCCACGTGTAGGTGGGAGGCATGGAGGTTCCCGGCTTTGGTTCGGGCCCTCTTAAGCAACGGCGACGGTTTTCCCGCACGTGTCAAGACGCTAAATAAGTGCGCGGTTTGATTCACACCGCGAGGTAGGCTCGGAACCCGACAGACCCTGGTTTCTGCTGCGCTTCTCGTTAAGAGCCGCAAGATGAGATGCAGAAGGAGAGCATTTCATACATCTTCGGCAATCACTTTAACAGCGAGGGCTGTCCTCTGACAAGTAATGATGAGGTTACTGTGGATTTTGTATCTAAAACGTCTTGACCTTTCGATTGATTGACGGGCAATTGGTGCCTATGAAATGAGGTTCAAAAAAAAAGAGGGGGGCAGATAAACGAAGACAAGTGTAAATGTCCTGTCAGCCATGTGAGTACATGTTAAATGTTGCCGTTCAGCCCGATATTAATTCAACCTGAATCCTGTGCAATGCTATAAACATCAAGGCAAATGCTGCGCTGTTCATTCAGTGGAAAGCTGACAGATGTCCCGTTTGTCGTTCCACTGCTCTCAGCCTCCGACGAGAGAGATAGAACCATGGAATCGTAGAATCCCGCAGCGCAGAAGGAGGCCATTCGGCCTATTGTGCCTGTGCCGGTTCTTTGATAGAGCTGTCCAGTTAGTCCCACTCTTACACTCTTTCCCCATAGCCTTGCGGTCTTTTCTTTGATCATGATAATAATCCTTGCATTTGATTTAGCGCCTTATTGGGTCTTCGAGACGCCTAGAAGCACTTCACAGGATAGGCTGTCAATTATCTTAAACCTGTGCCCTCTGGTTACCGACCCGCCCGCCAGTGGAAACGGTTTCTGATCGTTTACTCTATCGAAAACCCCTCCAAAAATGTTCCGTCTCAAACGTTAAAATGGCCCCCGAATTGTGGCCAATTCTCTGATTGTCCATCGCAATTCGAAAGCTGTTTATTATTATTATTATTATTATCTCCCGCCACAGATAACCGCAACCCGAAAATAATTAATAATAATCCTTACGTTTGGTCCAGCGCCTTTCACATCGGGAGGAACACACCAAATGGCGATTGCAGGTTGAAGTTGAGTTGGACGTCAGTGGGAAAGTTGAGTGACTGGGGTTGGCAGTCCTCTGAGATCCGTGCCATGCGCCACAGCGTGGGTGGGAGGTGGCACGCTCTTGGGACCAAGCGAGGCAGGGAGAGAGGAGACGGAGAGCGAAGGCGAGAGGAACAGAGACAAGCAGAACCGTGGAGGTGTTTTGGCTCCAGGTAAACGGGACCTTCACGTGTTGTTTTGCTCGCTCTCTATTTACCCCGCAGAGGACTGGAGTCATGAAATGTTGATGGGCTTTGCTGATAAAGAGCCGTACATGTGTAACACAGGGCTTGGTGTGTCATGTGTGAAGTACCTTTGCATTATTAAACAGTGCGCCGCTTGTTTCGAATAAATCTCGCCCAGAGAGAGAGACAGAGCGAGAGAGCGAGAGGGAGAGAGAGAGAGAGAGAGAGAGAGATGCCCTACTAAATTCCACACGCCTGGTTATTGGAAACCAATGGCGTATAGGATATCTATGATAAGCGAGTTCCGCGTATGTATTATTCAGCAGAGCAACATGCCTTTGGGACAGTCTCGGCTTCGCCTTTGCTCGAGAGATTAGGCAGTTTGGATTAGATTAGACGGGGTCTAATCAGATCGGGCTGGCTGTCAGCGAGCCACTATATTTTTTTCCCCCCCCGACAGTTTTTTGGGGCTGTCTCTCCAGCTTTTACTCAAAGCTGACGCTCCAAAGCAGTGGTTCGCCACACCCCACCCCACCCGTGGCTGTTCCACGGTCTCTGACACATCTCCCCCCTCCCCCGCCCACCGCCAATATTTGATCCCAAAAGCTGTGCTCCTTAGTCCCGAATACCCCCCAACCACCCCCACCCCACCCCCACCCCCCCCTGCACAACCAATTACACTTGACGGCATATTCTCCTGATGCTCCTCGAGACGTCGCGACGATCAGAAAAGTTGCCGCGTCAAATGATAGGATAATTGTTATGATTACTATCATTACATATTTGTCCCCTGATAACCCGGGGTGATTCCCTTCACTATTTTATGAATGGCCCCCGGCTCAGCCGTGAGCACACGCGCCTCTGAGTCAGAGTGTCTCGGGTTCCAGCTTCGCGTCAGAAATCTCCGAGACGCACATCGTACGACGCTATAATCCACTCAAATTGCCCTGTACCTGTCCTCCCGGATCATTATAAGCCCATTGTTTCTTTCTTTCCCTTGGAAACGCACTTGCTTTGACGCCAGGTTTGATCCGTCCGCGCGAGTCCAATGGATCGCGGTTATGACATTGCGTCCAAATGACAGGGTTTCCAGGCAATTTGCCGCACCGTACGGTTTACTAATTGCGACCCTAACTTTCGCGGAGGACGTGATCTCCGAAGCTCGGCCCGTGTGAAGGCTTCGGCGGATATAAAAAGAAGACAGACTTAAATAACCTAACCTCCTCATTTTGGGGCCCATTGATTTATTTGTAGCTCGCTTGAAGGAGCAAAGCGTCACCTTTCGTGAATAGGTCTATTTCCTTTGCGAAATTCCGCTGCCTTGCCCCTTCTCTGCTTCGGTCTGTCGAGGGGATTGTAAGAGTCTCAGGATGACAGAGCTAACGTCGTCTTAAGGGTGTAACTTGCTGGAAAAGAGTAAGGAGTCTCCCCACTCGGTGTCCCCTGGCTGGCAACCACCCGCCACTCGCCACCACCCCCCCCAATAAAACGGTTCCCTGCAGAACACGCCGACTGCACCTTACAGTGAAAATCCTGCCAAATGCTTTGAGGAAATCCTGTGTCAAATGTGAGGATTATTATTTAACCGTAACTCCCCATCGCCCCCTCCTCTCCCTGTTACACACGCGTTTGCACACAGTTAACCCGACCTACATATTAGACACCCCCCCACCCCCCCCCATTGATATATTGAGGTGTATATCAGGCGTTTGCTTATATCTTCTGTTCTCTAAACCTGGCCCGATACACTGAGCTGTGTCTAATCAATACATCTAGCAATTAAAATGCACGTGTGAGCGAGTGCTTCTTAATCGCGTTTGACACGGAAAAGATACGGGGCGCTCGCTCTTTCAGAATTTCCAATCCCGCAGCACCGTGAACAACCTGTGACAGCAAATTAATGGGAGAGTTGGCGGCATCTTATATTGCTTGCTTTCCGCGAGTCTCTAATGCATTAAAGGGCCGGACCAGAAGCCGCGATGAGATTGATGCCGATAATATTACGTCTAATGAATCCTCGGATTCCTTATTGAAGTGTCCGTCTGCGCTGTATAATTCATTTCGCTCCCTTAAGAAGTGCATAATCGATTCTGTAGGTTTCGTGAAAAGAAGAGATTAAACAGCTCTGCGCGTGAAGTCGTCTGGCTCTTTGATGTATTATTAAAGAGTTTGATGTTCGGACTAAAGAACAGAACAAACATTTGGTGCCAAAGAGCAAAGGAAATACATGTTGCGAGTCGGTCGTTTCGCGACTGCTGGCGGGCGGGTTTGCGCAATGCGCAAAAATCGTGTTCGGCTGCAAAAGACGCAGACACTACGCTCGACAGCGAAATCCTGCGAAGCGCTTTGAGACTCCCATCTGATGCGAAATACGCTGCATCAAATGTGGAGTCCTGTGGCGCTGCGGTTATCGCGCTCGCCTCGCAAGCGAGGGGACCCGGGGTCGATTCCCAGGCAAGCGAAACCTTAGGGTTCCTATTTACTGCCCAACAGTAATAACCCCTCCAAAACACACGGGCACTCAATCCACATGTGTTTGTGGGACGCTGCTCTATGCGATAGGCTGCCATGTCTCGCCCGCAAGATACACAATCAATCCACTTCACAATCTATCCTGTCAGCCGTCTCGACCACGTGATCAGGCGCTATATCAAACACATGGATTATTATTGTTAATATTATGCCATACACAGCAGCTACGCTTAACAGTAAAAGCCTGTGAAGCGCTTTGAGACGTCCGTCTGATGTGAAAGATGCTGCATCAAATGCGAGGATTATTATCATTATTATCATAGCCTGACTGTTAGAAAACCAAGCAAGGTTTATAGCTGGTCCCAGGATGTGAGTGAAGGAATTCCTCAACTGCACAGTGTGACTTGCTACGCGTAGAGGGGAGATGAAGGGGGTGGGAGGGAGTGCGGGGGTGGGGGGGTGGGTGGGGGGTAGCGAGGGAGGCGTGGGAGATGTGTGTTGGTGGCAGAGGTCACCCCTTCTCTTTTCGGGGAAACGTTCAAACTTTACTTGTTAACGAACACCTGAACTGGGGGTGGGTTGTGGGGGAGGGGGGGAGAACGTCTTGGTTTAACGTCTCATCGGTTTAACGTCTCTACCTCTGCTTCACCCCTTCTTGCTCCGTTTCCGCTGACTTCTCCTCCCTCCCACTCCTCTCACAACCTCTCCCTCCTCACCCCCTCTGCCACCCACGTCCATGGCCTCCCATTCGATCCGGTGAGATTACCCGGTGGTGGAGGGGGTGGGGGGGGGGGGGCCTCAGGTTTCTCGGAGCCAACAACAAAGCCATCTCGGTCTCCCTTAACTCCTCCATCCCTCTCCCCGCCACCCCAACCCACCTCCATCCTCTGACCGCCAAAAGAAAAACAGAAGCGCCTTCGGAGGACCTCCCGACGTGAAAGGCGCCACACAAGCCCGACCCGTTCTGGTTGGCGTCAAAGAACGGACACCCATCCAGGTACCAAACATTCGCTCGTCTGAACAGACGCTCGCGACCCCACGGTTTTTCAGAGCAAGTTTTGGAAGGAAAAGCGTCATCGGGCGAGAGGTTCGACTCATCGTCTTAAGATCTCAACGGGGACTTAACTTTCGCAACAACAAAGTGGGCGACGCGACAGTCAAGACAACAGAGAGTTGGAGACAGCGTCAAGCGTAACACATAACGGTTTGGAAATGGAGGAATGCGTATGCGGTGGTAAGCTTTTTATTCTCTCTCTCTCTCTCTCTCTCTCTCTCTCTCTCTCTCTCTCTTTCTCTCTGCAACATCAAACTGTTAAGTCTTCAGGCGATCTCATTTGTGACCTCATTAACTTGGCACAGATGGAATTGTCTGCATGCTGAGACTGAAATTGAACCATTTACAGGATTATCATCCTTCCTTAACCTCCGCCGCCCCCACCCACCCCTTCCCCCCCACCCCCCCAACCACCTCCCTCTCCCCCGTCCTCATATAAAAGCCTCTGATGAGACAATAAGCAGATATTAAGTGGATCAAAGCCTCTTCAATTGACTACTTCAGGGGAAGAAGATATGAATAAGGAATTGATCAGAGGTGAGTCCGGGACTATCTATTAAAACACAAATAAGCTTCTGTTAATAATTATGCTTGCGTTTGATACAGCGCCTCATCACGTCTTCGAGACATCTCAAAGGGCTTCACGGAATATAGCGTAATGTGAATTGACTTGTGCATTTTGCGGGCGAAACGCGGGAGCCAATTGCGCACAGCAGCGTTCTCCGCCAACAGTCGTGGCTTGAGCGACCCATTATCGTATTTTTAAAAAAGTATCATTTTGTGCTTGAAAGTTACCACTAGAAAAGTTTCGCAAAATATACGGTCAACTCACTTTACAGCGTATTCCGTGAAGCGCTTTGGAGACGTCTCGAAGACGGGATCAGGCATGACAGCAAATGCAAACATTATTATTATTATTATTATTATTATTCTTAAATGGGAATGTTCTTTGTAAAACCCGGCGCAGATACGATGGGCCGAATGGCCTCCTTCTGTGCTGTAAATTTCTTCAGCTGCAGCAACCGCAGCGGAGTTCATCGTTTAGCTCCAACACAGACCGGGACCTGAGCACATTGCGGACGCTGAACTTTTGTGATCTTTGGCCAATAAAAGATGGAACCCATGAATCATCTCCTTTCACACACCGGTGCTTTTCTGCGGTTGTTATCCACGATGGATACGGGATGGAGGCGGATGGTGGGGGTTGGAAATAAAGCAGGGAGAGGGGCGGGGGGGGGGGGAAAAAACAGTCAAGTGACTAATATTTTATCGCTGAGGTCCTACTCGCTCACCAACTTGGCCCCAAAGGCAGCCCTCTGAGTGCGTGTGAGTTGGCGGATGGTTGGAGCTCCCACACACCACTTTTCTGTTGAATTCAGTGAAACGTTCCGAGAAAAAAAGATAATGGTGAAGAAAAGATAAGCCTCGGCTTTGCGCGGAGCGCCTCCAAGGGTCAAAATAACGTCTCCAAACGCGCTTCCTTCACTGCATTTCCCTAACGTGTCGTGGTTTCTTGGTCCTACTTTACGGCTGAGTAAACAGAGGAGACAGAGAAGGGGGGAGAGTGGGGTGGGGGGGGGGGGGGATGGGGGGGGAGTAGAGGGGTGCGTGTGTGCGTTTATGTAAGGGGGAAACTTGTCATGTTACTCATTGCGGAATCCTGTTAAGAAAAACCTGCACGTTAGGAGCCCTCTCCCCCACTCTCCCCTCACAGCTCGCCTCCCCTCCCCCTTCTCCCCCCCGCCCATGCTGCCTCCCCCCGCCACACGCCCTCCCCCCGTTCTCCCCACACCTTTCCCCCCCACACACACACAGCCTCCCCCCAGATCCCCTTCTCCCCCGTCTCCGCCCACGCCCCACGCCTCCCTCCCCCGCTCTCCCCACGCACCCCTTCTCCCCCCCACACCCCCCACGCCCCCTCTCCCCCCCCTTCTCCCCCGGCCCAGGCTTATTTCCCCCAGCAGCACGTGAGATAATCCAACGGGAGAAATTCGGAAGCGAATGTACAACTTTACCATGGTAACCAAGTGGCGATCCTGCCAGAGTGCTGAATTATAAAGACCAAATACTCGCTGTTAAACACAATTCTCCTTCACATATTGCCTCTGAGCCCTGAGCAAAGCTACATTCGGCCACTCTCTCTCTCTCTCTCTCTCTCTCCTCTCTCTCTCTCTCTCGCTCTCTCTCTCCCCCATCCCATCCCATCCCATCAATCCCACTTGTCCACAAAGCACTCGCTCTCGTTGTGTCCTCACCACTCGTGTTCAAATCCCTTCACTCCCTGCCACCTCCCCTCCCTCCCTTCCTCCCTCCCTCCCTCCCTCTCTCCTCACTCCCTCCCTCTCCGACCTCCTCACTCCCCAATCCACCACCCAGTGCCCTCCGCTCTTCCCTCACAGAGAGAGAGAGAGAGCGAGAGAGAGGGCTTTAGGGGATTTTGTTTTATTCGTGTGTGTGTGCGCGTGTGTGTTTGCGTGTGTGTATCTGCGTGCGTTTTGTGCGAAGGCTCTTGACGCGCTTTGAATCTTTTTTTTCGGGGGGGGGTGGGGGGTGGTGGACCAGAAGCAAACAAAGAGGATAAATCTGAATTCGGATGAAACACAGGCTTATTTCGCCGAGTTTTAGCCGAGTGATGCACAGCTCGGGAAAAAAAAGATTGGCTTCTTCCCTCCGCGCGCACACGCGAGAGAGAGAGAGAGAGAAAGAGAGAGAGAGAAAGAGCGAGAAGGAGAGAGGGAGGGAGAGACAGAGAGAGAGCGAGAAAAAGCAATCCTTCAAAATGAGTCTACTTCACAGTGAGGTTAATCGCACACTGTGCTGATAGTAACAGAACAATCAAATCCAAAGGCATTCTGCAGCAGAAGGCAATGGGAAAATTGCGATGTAATTCATAAACAGAAGCCTGGAGACGTGTTAACATGCAGGCGATACTGTCAAATATATATATATATATAGATATATATATAAAAAGCGATTCAGAGAGAACGTTTCCAGACCGGGAGATAAAAAGGAGAGCGATTGGCAGAGATTTGACGGGAAAGATGGGAATGATGCTAAAGCAGGGCAGGTTAATTATTATAATAATAATAATATTCCTTGGATTTGACGGTAGCGTTATATCGTGTCGTCTCTACGTACTCAAAGCGCCACGCCTCACGGGATGCACTGCGCTGGGATACGGTGTGACTGTCCACGGCTACCCGGCCACCGTCGCCGCTGTCTGCCTGCCTGTCGCGAGGACGTCCTATTGAGACGCTTTGCAAGATTCCCGGGATTTCGAGCGCAGAGCCCGAGCGCTCACGGTTTGATTTACTGCGCTGTGGTGCAAGCAGCCACACCACATCAGACCACCATCAGCAGGGGCGCTTTCAGCCATTTTGTCCCCGTTCTCTGGAACACCATCCCTCCCTCCCTCCCTCCCTTCCTCCCCTTACCCTTCCTTCCCTCCCTCCCTCCCTCCCTGTTTCTCCCGCAGTCCTCAATTCTCGATTAGAGTGTGGACGGTCAGGTCTGTGTTCGGGGAGAGTGGGGGTGGGGGTGGGATGGGGTTGGGGGGGTTGGAAAGGGAGAAAACACAGGGGTGAGAGAGAGAGAGAGAGAGAGAGAGAGAGAGAGAGAGAGGCGCTGAGTTTCTTTTCAGAAAGAACAAGGTCCACGAGATCTTCCGAAAAAGTTTTCCAAAGCGAAAACGTCGTCGAGCGGAAATCGGAACAACAAGAAAGAAGAGACACCGCAAGGCTTCGAGGCTCGAGGAAAGCTCAGCTTGATTTGCGTGAAATGAAGGGACATTAAGCTCGTTATCAAAGGCGTCTGTCTCTCGGGGCAACGGCCCATTTTCTTCTCCGCACTGTTCCTCTTCCAATCGATTTGCGAGCGTACGTTGCGTGGCAATCACAGCAAGGGCAACTGACATTTTGCGCTGTGGGCCACTGGCGGCCCCTTAACGTCAACTTAATCGCACGGACAGAGCGCAGAAGGCGACGCAGTGTGATGAAGCGTCGATGGTCGATGAACGTTAAGCCAAACAAGAAGCCTGGTGAAATGGCCGAAGAGTGCCAGGCTGTACGGGGAAAGAGGGCTCGACTGGATAGCTCTTCTAAAAAGCCGGCACAGGCACAATAATAATAATAATAATAATATAATAATAATAATAATAATCCTTGCATTTGGTACAGCGCCTTATCACATCTTCGAGACGCCTCAAAGCGCTTCACAGGATATACCGTAAAGCGAACGGGCTGTACATTTTGTAGGCGAAACGCGGCAGCCGATTGTCAAGGGTTGAGCGACCAATTTATTATTAGTTATCATTGTTTTGTTTCTCGAAGCAAGTGTTACCCCCGGAAAAGCAATCTGCCGATCGGCTAACGACCAACGGGGCCGAAGTTGGCCTCCTTCTTGTGCTGTAATATTCCACGATTCCATAAGAAAGAAGAAACGTGGCAACAGGCAAAAACCCACCTATTTCTGATATGATTAGTGTTTACGTGTATAGGTGTATTAAAATTACCGTCAGATTCCTGCCTCGACTCAAGTCCCTTGTGGGCCAAATACATATTTACATTGCTAAAGCAGTCAGTTACACAAAACATCTGAGGATATTACATTATTACAGGCATTCACAAATGAATATTTCATAAATTTCAGCCACATAAATATCTCTGAGCCTTGTTATTATATCCGCGCTTTTACACCGTTAAAGATACTTCAGAGGAGCTAATAGATTGGATAACATTAATCCCTTTGCGGATATTATTGCACCCTATCTGACGCTGTGCTTATGTTGGAAGAGTCATCCTTATACGCGGTGTAGCACCTTATCGCATCGTCGAGGCGTCTCAAAGGTGGGGGTGGGGGTGGGAGGAGGAGGAGGAAGGATGATGAAGAATTAGAGAACGTCGAACTTGAAACGAAATCAATGTCACATCAGGAAACTCGCTGATGCACAAACTGAGCGACCCCTTGTTTTCTGTCCGAAGCTATTAACGGATGATTCCGTCCCTGCCCGAGGAGGTTAGTCTCCGGTGTTTGGTTGAGTTGACGCACTTTAAGAAACACTTTGACAAGAGCTTACGATGATGCCAGGATAGAGATATAGCTCGGAGGGGGCAAGGGGTGGAAGCGGGGGTGGGGGAGGGGAGGAGGAGTTGGGGGAAATGTCCCACTGACAGCTACGGAGTGAGCGACCGATTCTATCCGGGAGATCGTCGGCCGGGGACGTCAGGAGAGAGACACCGTGTTTCTCCCGCCATGCGTACAGTCACGGTGAAGCGCTTTGAGGCGTTCCTGAGGACGCGATGAGGTGTCACATCCAACGCGAGGATTATTGTTATGACCGAACGCGCAGCCTTTCTGACTCAGAGGCGAGAGAGAGAGAGAGAGAGAGTGAGAGAGTGAGAGAGAGAGAGATCTTGTGTCTGAGACAGGCTGACACTTATCCAGAGAGAGGCCGGGAGAGAGAGTCCGAGCGTGGGTTGGGTTGGACGAGAGCAATGTCGGAGCCTCATAACCTTGGGTGTAGAATGAAGAGCTCACACACACATAAACTCAACCCATTCCTCACCCTCTGATTAAAATCTACTGGTGAGTCACATATAAAGCAATGTTCCTCTTACATTCCTTAACTAAGGTTTGTTATCTTAGGGTTTAAAGGGAGTCATGTTACCGCCGCCACTTCAAGGCGACCTGCGTTACACAAGCTGACACTTTCCATTCGGCAGCTTGGGGGTTTTTTTCCCCCGGGGAAGAGGGAGATTTTCTCGCCGATAAGCACCGCCTGACTCAAATGAAAGAAAACGCCGTGTGCTTATACTTGCAATATGTTGTACGTGAAAATTGGCTCCGGTTTCGTTCTAACCCGCAGCCTGGAAAGCACGTAGGCCATTTGGTTCACGGTGTTTAAAAGTCCTGTCCATTGCGATACGCGCGCGCGCGCACACACACACAACCACGCGCGCGCGCACGCACGCACACACACGCACACACGCGCACACACACAACCCCACACTCACAACCACACACGCACAACCACACAGGGCCAACCACTTTTTCCTGCCCCCTCACACACACACACCCGCGCACACTCACACACGCACACACACCACACGCATGAACACACACACACGCACGAACACACACACACACACACACAGACACACACATGCGTGCACGCACACACGCGCACACACCACGCACACGCGCACTATATATATATATCTATATTGCTTGGTGGCTAGAACATAGGAACCTAAGAATTTGTTTGGCAAACGAAGACAAAAGTCCATCCAATTCGCCTTCCACCAAAATGGCAGTCACTTGCACATGTCGGGTCCCAAACGGTATAATAAACACAGGTGGAGAGATTTTCAGAGTCGGCTTTTGACTGACAAAAGAGAGAGTTGCTCTTGACTCTTTTATGCAGATCTTTTCCTTCCTTTGGCGGAGACGCCAGCTTTACGACTGATCATTTTTTTTATCGAGACAAAAGCCTTTTGTTTCCCAGAGCGCGCGAGTTACATGAAGCGGGTGTACCTCTACCGGCGAGCCAGTCTCCGCACGGGCACGCACCCAATTAGTTGGCCGAGCTGTCAGAAGCGTTACGGAGTTTATCTTCGTTTGACAGAGAGCCAGGCAGGTGAGGTCGACACGACAAGACTCAGTACCATCACAGGGAGCCCTGCAGGGAAGAAGAGACGAAAATGTCTTGTGACACTTCACGAGCGAGCTTGCTTTTAACTTCTAGCAATCACCAGTAATTACTTATCCATGGGAAACAGTGAGCTAATATAAAGCTCCAATAACGCACTGCACGCCAAGTAACACCAAGGCTCTCTGATATGCCTGCAAATATCTGTCCGTATTCCCACGACAGGGACATTAATATAGTATTATGTTAATATATCAATATTATACCATGTTATATTATAGATGATGAGAAGCCGCAACTCACAGGGAGATCTGACAGTGGCTGATTGACTGAACTCCATTCCAGTTAGAGAGAGCAATGAAGCAGTTGCTAAATAATAATAATAATAATAATAACAATAATAATAACAATAATAATCCTTGGATTTGATACGGCACATACAGTAAGTCACGCGAAGCACTGTGAGATGCCCTCACGACCTTTCACGTCGGGAGGACATCTCAAAGTGCTTCACGTGATTTACTGCAAAGTATAGTGACTGTGTTTTGTGGGCAAACTTACAGACCGTTCATTGTAAGCGGCCGTCGGCGGCTGCGAGAGAACACCCATCCCCTCCGCGACAACCGACAGATGACAACGACAACGACTGGCGTTTAGATCGCGCCCTTCACGTGGGGTAACGTCCCAGAGCGCTTCACCTCTAGCTGGGGCTGGGCGTGGAACAGCCTCGTTGTTGGGGGCGGGGGTGGGTGGGGGGGGGGTGGTTGGCGGGGGGGAATTACACAGGGCAAGAGTTACCGTGAAGCAGTTTGAGACGTTTTGACATTATTATTATTATTATCATCACATTTCCGTACAGCGTAGGGTTAGAGTCAGAGAAAGAGACAGAGTGGGTATACAGAGGCAGAGAAATCAGAGAGAGAGAGAGAGAGAGAGAGAAAGAGAGAGAGAGAGAGAGAGAGAAACGATTGCTTCTATTGGAAGTCTTGCAATGTGTTTTCAAGACAGAAGCAGAACGGTAACAGATTATGAAACCCTCGGCGCGGTTTCGAGCGCGTTTTTAATCGGACCGGGGCCACACAGGCTGGCAGTGTGCAGCTGGTGTCAGCGAGGTGAGAGCAGGTCTGATTAATTTCCTCGGGCGTCCGTCAGAAGCCAGCGGGTGGATTGTTTCCGCTGCTGGATCTTCAGTTCGCCGAATTGATTCAACAAATAGAAGTTCTGGCATCAATTTGCCGGTGGTGTGTGTGTGTGTGTGTGTAAAAAAAAAAAAATCGGGAGAAAGGTTGGAGGCAAAGGGCGTACTCTGTCCCTTTGCTCTATGAAGTGAGCAAATGCACATGATGATAGTAATAATAATAATAATAACAACATTGACAATAATAACCCTTGCGTTTGATATTAAGATGGACCTTGTCTCTACTGGGCATTTAGGGGGATTTGTGGATCAATCCTAGAGAGATCTTTCTGCACAGATTTGGTCGCCGGCTTGACTTCGAAACCCAGCTGTGCTCATCTGCCATTAGCAACATCCATCCATCCTCCCACCTCATTGCCCGTTAACGATTTCTAAAAGCTTCTTAAGGAGAAAACCCTTCCATCAGCTTAAGGATAACCTCACTCCAGCTACAGAGACTTATCGTGTGCGTGCAGTCACGCTATCTCAACCACCACCACCCCCCCACACCCCCCCACCAAGCCACATCTGCTAAACGCTAAGCTGATGCCATCTCTTAGTTTCAACCCAAGACATTCCCGATAGATCGTCCTCTTTGCCGATACGTGACTGAGCCCCCACCAACCCATCAGTGTTTCCCTGGCTGTGTCTAACCTTCCACCAGCTCAGATCCATGGCGGCCGTGGGTTCGAGGCGTTGACCTCACACGGCCCAAGCTGACCCTCCAGCCAGAGGGGCTGACCTTTGGATGAGACGTTAACTCGGATTGCCCGTCTAGGGCGACGTTAAAAAGATCCCATTTGAAAAGAGGAGAGAGTTCAACAGGAGCAGAGTTATCAGAACAGACAGTAGAAGCCAGGACATTGGGGACTCATAATAATAATAATCCACGCGTTTGATTTAGTGTCTCATCACAGCATTGAGACGTCTGAAAGCGCTTCACAGGATATACTGTTAAGTGCAGTAACTGTAGTATTTTTGTGGAGCGAGTGACCAATTTTATTGGAGGGGATCGTTGACCGGGACACCGGGAGAGAGAGAGAAACTCCCTTCTCTCTTTGAATAGCGCCGCGGGATCGTTAACGTCCGCCTGAACCGGCAGATGGTTTAACTCGTCCAGAGGGGACGGCACCTCCGGCAGTGCAACACACACACCGCCACCCCCACCGCCCCCACCGCCCCCAGCGCTGCATCGGAGTGTCAGCTTAGACTAAGCGATTCCAAGTCTCGACGTGGGGGCTTGAACCCGCAACCTTCCGACTCAGAGGCGAGAGGGAGAGAGCGAGAGAGAGCGTTAACAACTGCGCCAGCTGACTCACGCGTAAAAACCAGCTCGATTCAGTGGGGACCACAACAACGATAGCCCCCCCCATCCTGGCCTCAACCACCTTTCCACTGTTCTGTTCCAGCGTTGATTGCAGTCTGGGGTGAAGGGAAAAACAAATGATGAACGGGTTTCGATGACAGCCACATCGGTTTTACGCAGCAGCAGCTTTGACTTTTGGCAACTTCAATAACTCAGCCGACATTCTTTATTGCCGCAATCTTAGTAATCGCCACGGAATTTGTGTGGCTTCAATTTCCCTGTCTCTGGCTGTTTGTTACTCTCGGGAAGTGATACAGCACTTTGGGATTCAGAAACTGTGCTTAAACCATCACAGGCATCAAACTCTCTCTCTCTCTCTCTCTCTCTCGCTCTCTCTCTCTCCACTCCTCTCTTTTGATCGAGCTGATGGGGAGGCTGTTTAATTCACGTACGCGCACACGGGCACAAGGATACACACAGACACACACACACACACACATAATAATAATCACAATAATCCTTGCATTTGATATTAGCGCCTTATCACGTCGTCGAGACGTCACAAAGCGCTTCACAGAACAGACCGCTCGGTGAATTGCCTGTATATTTTGCGTCAATCGCGCGCAGCAGCGTCCCCACAGACGGTCGTGGGTTGAATCGAAATAAAATCGTTGTTATTTTTTCCCTCGAAGGGTTTATTAGCCCCGGAAAGCGATCCGCCAATCGACTAATCACCGGTTTCATACTTCCAGCCAAGTAAACGGAGCCGTGCGCGCGTGGAATCAGGAAACGTGCCTGCGGTTTCGCCCCTGGCCGGGAAGCGAAGCCAAGTCCTCCAGCTTGCGAGTCGAGTGCTCTAACCACGACGCCAAAGGACTCCACGTACATATACGCCCACGCGTAGACACACACACTTATACGCAGGTTGTGACTTGAAATGAATAGTTACTCATGAGCTGTCTGCGAGCCAGCCGAGGGAGCAGTAAAAACAGTGAGTCACACAGCCGGCTGATGAACCCGACGCGAGCAGCGTTCCTTCTCAGGTCGTGCCTCGGGACACCTCCAGCGTTTTGATTGTTGGGGCCGGGTCTTTGTGACTCGCTCCATCGGTGAATCACGCCCGATGCGTCAGCGATTATTCCTGAACGTTAACACTTGCGCTGTCTCCGAAGACGGGTGAGTTTCACCACCCAGTTTGCGGGGGGGGGGTTTGGGGGGGGTTGGTTTCGCCCAGCCGGCGCGGAAACCCACCGTCGTCGCTCAAGAGTCTCCGAACTAAGCCGAGAATTCCGTGTATCCCACCTACACCTGGAGATTCAAGAGAGAGTTTGTTGGAATGGGATGAGCACCTCTCTCTCTCTCTCCCTCTCTCTTTCTCTCCCTCTCCCTCTCTCTCTCTCTCTCTACCTCTCTCTCTTTCTCTCTCTCCCTGGAAGGAAGCATCCCACTTACCTAATTCCGGAGAGTGTTAGGCGCAGGTTGGATTTGAAATTACAGTAGAGTCTCCGTAAACACCAGAGGTGGTGTAAACTTTTGCGTTCACGCTAAGTGCCCTAACACAGTGCAGGGACCGTTTGAATGGCTCGATCGGTTACATAAATGGTCCCTAATAATCGAGCTGCACTCTGCCAAAAATAGGGGTAATCTCGATTCCCTGTGGAGAGGATAATGTCATGCATTTGCACCGACTGGCAGCACACTGCGAGGGACAAGGGGCATCTCTCAACAGTGGTGAGAAGCCGTTGGAAACAACGCACGTGTCCACGAATAAAATTGCAGCCATTACGAGAGTTAAGAGCAAAATTGCAAGCGAAAGTTCAGATAATGCAATGCAAAGCCACTTCACTGTTAGTTGGACAGAGTCCATAAATCCTTCAGCTGTATACGTGTCTGGCATTGTTGTCCAAATCATCCATAGTTCAGGTGTAAACTCCAGCGCAACAGTATTAATGATAATAGCTCAGCGGTTAGAGCACTCGCCTCGCAAGCGAGAAGACCTGAGTTCGATTCCCGGACAGGGCGAAACGTTGGGCAAGTTTCCTTACTCCGCGCACACAGCGAGCAGTGAATAGGAACCCAGTTGTTACGTCGATTGGCAGCTTGCTTTTCCGAGGGGTAATAATCCCTTCCAAAAAAATAATAATAATTTGGTCGCTCAATCCACGACGGTTTGCGGGGACGCTGCTGTGCGCAATCGGCTGCCGCGTTTCGCTCACAAAATGTACAGCATGTCCCGTGAAGCACTTTGAGACGTCTCGAAGACGTGATAAGGCGCGGTATCAAATGCGAGGATTATTATTAATTAATAATAATGTACATGTTCACCTGTATGGAATAAGCTAATTCTTCTTATTAATAAAAAATAATCCTGGCATTTCATACAACACCTTTCACCTCAGGAGATTGTCTCGAAGCATTTCACAGGACATACTGTAAAGTGAAGTGACTGTGTAATTTGTAGGCAAATGCGGCAGCCAATTTGCAAACAGCGACGTCCCAATAAACAGCCACGAAGATTGATTGATTTTATGGGGGGGGGGGAGGGGTGGGATTGTGTCTCAAGATACTGGGAAAGAGAAACTTCCTTGTCTTTCCCAATAACGACATGGGATCTTTAGACGTCCCACCTTGAACGGGGTTCGGATTAAACCTGACATCCAAAGGAACTAACTGAAGGCAAACTTTAGCATAGAAGCAGCAGAAATTATCGACATCAAAACTTGGATATCTGCCCCATCAGCGAGTTCCGCGCAATCTCCAACAACACGAATCAAGAGAGGATTCAAAAAGCCTTGAAAAGACCTTCGCATCTTCCCTTTGATACAGTATCCGCCCTGGCAAGTGCTGATCTTACACGGCGTTTGCTCTTCACAGATTAATTTGCTGGGGGTTTGGGGAGAAACGGGGGTGGGTCTGGACTGGTTCGATAACCCAACGCTTGAATAAAACGGGCCGTGCTTTACTGAGTTTTCGGGCTCCGGTCTGTGTATTAATTGATTGATTGATTGATTGATTGATTGATTGATTGATTGTTCGATCGTTCGTTCGTTCGATCAGCAGAAGTGCCCCATCCAACTGATTAGCTGCACGGAAAGTCCTTGGATTTCCATGCGTAGGTTGAATGCGTGTCGTTCTCAGTTTGATTTGGAGGCTCTTTAAAAGCCACGGCACACGTGTCAGACACCCGGCTGACCAAAAGGAAAAACCTACAGAAATCAGACAGGCAGCATTACTCTCTTGGGCAATACAAGTTGGGCAGAAATAGGAGGAATAATAGCTTTTGACTGCAGCAATAGCCTTGTTGGCAAACAGCACTAACAGTCGCAGCTTGGGGTAAAACTCGCGATTTTTCATCGGGGCTCCAAATACTTAAGCTTTGCTCGGATTCCTTGACAGTGGAAGTCACTTTGGAGTTGTCTCAAGCGTGAATTAAGTTTCGATCAGCGGCTTCCGAGCGAGGTAGAATGCAATCAGCACGCTTCATTGCAAGAGGGAACGAGAAGTGAATAAAATGTTCGATTTGACAAGAGTAAAGCAATCTATCTGCCAGTGTCCGGGGTGGGGGGAGGGTTTGCGTGTGTGTTTGTGTGTGTGTGTGTGTGCATGTATGTGTGCATGTGTGTGGGTGTGTGTGTGTGTGGGTGTGTGTGGGTGGGTGGGGTGATAGGGTTGCTGTAGGGGGGAATTGGAATGAAGGGACGGCTGAAGTTTATTCCATCTGTTTTTCCGAGCACGCTTCCTCGGATCAGTGAAAGTGAATCAAAGTTCCTTTCCTCCACTGACAAACATAATGCCTGGCCATAAAAGAGAAGGATTGTTGGATGAACTCAGCGGTGACAGCTTTTCAGCTGTTTGAAGGACAAATTCCAGTCGAGCACATCTTGAAGCAGCATTAGGAATGATCCCTCGCCCAATTGCGCGGGATCGCCAGGTCAATGAAAGTCTCTCTCCCATCCCACCTCTCCTGCCCTCTGTCCTTGACGCTGAATACACACACAATGATACGTCCGTTCAGTAATGTACCAAACACTGCAATGGAAGCCCCCAAAATATCTCGAGTTCCTTCAAATACAGGAAGGAGCCATAATGGGAGCTTTTATGCCCAGAGAGATTATTTTCTGAAGAGTCCTGTAGCCGAGCAATTAGCTCACTCGCCTCGCAATCAAAGTCGGGCTTTGATTCTGGGGTATTGCGAAACCTTAGGCGAGTTTCCGTACTCCATACGCCTGTTTACCTGGTAGCACGTAGGAACCTGGTTGTTGGTCGATTTGAACTGGCTAATAATCCCTCAGAAAAGCATTTGGTCAATCAATCACTCACTCAGTGACATTTGTGAGACACTACTGTACGCAATTGGCTGCCGCGTTTTGCCCACAAAATACACAGTCACTCCTGTGAAGCGCTTTGAGACGTCTCGAAGACGTGATGAGGCGCTGTGTCAAATGCAAGGATTATTGTTATTATTATTATCATTATATTATATACCTGGCTGTTCTTTGGACCTTTCATCCTGATGTCTTTTCAATAGCATCTGCCGCCAGGAGGAAATAATGATTGGTGATGAACGACTGGAACGGGGGTTGTGACATTTAAAAATGCTGTGATGGGAGGATGGTTGAGTGAGGTTTGTGGAGGGTTGAGAAGGGGCCCTACAACCACAACCACAACCACAACAACTTGCATTTAGTACTCCGAACACTCGCCTTGAACGATTCCCCCCCCCCCCCCGATTGGAAACGGTGACATTTCACTGCGAGGAACAAACGAAACGGACGCAATGCAAAACCAAATCGAAGCACGTGGCACTAAATAGGCGTGCGAGCTGAATCAGGGGCTGTCAGCGAAACCACGAGAGGGGAAGGCTGTGATTATCCGGCTTTCAAATGAAAATATTTGGTAACGGAAAGCTGCTATTAACGAGGGTAATCAAGTAGTAGCTTAGCATCTTGAGGACGTTTGATTATGCGTGAGTGCTGCTTGTTTAGAACCCTGTATAATTTGTTGGTAAGATCATACTTGGAGCCATCATGTGCAATTATGGACCATCTAGCATCGGAAGCCACACTAATGCAAAGCTGAGGGCTCGTGTGTTGGCAGATCTCGCAGATCAGAGTGTTGAAGAGGCAGATGTGGCTTCACATTAAGGCTTGTAGAAACGTAGAAACAGGAGTAGGCTGTTCAGCCCCTCGAGCCTTTTCCGCCATTCTGTAAGATCATGGCTGATCTGGACCTCAAATCCAATTACCCGCCCTTGCCTCATGTCCCTTAAAATCCTGACCTGACAGATATCCAGAATCCACAGCCTTTTGGGGGAAGAGTGTTCCAGGTTTCCATTGCCCTTTGGGTGAAAAACTGCCTCCTGATTTTACTCTTAAATGGCCGAGCTCTAATTTTAAGATGATGCCCCCACCCCCTGTTCTGGATTCCCCCCACCGGAGGAAGCACATTGCTTCGCGAGTCCCAGCGACGCGATCCGGGGCTGTATCAACACAATACAAGGTTTGTGCAGCACCTTCTAAGTAGAACGGTGCCATAAAGTGCATCAACAGTGACAGATTGGCATCCAACAAGTGGTTGGGGGGGAAGGAATTTGGTGCCGTGGGCTTAGATTTTCAACGCGGCTCGAGAATCCGACTCATCCTCTAATAACAATAATAATAATAATCCTTGCATTTGATATAGCGCCTCACGAGGCATCTCAAAGCGCTTCACAGAACAGACTGCAAAGTGTAGTGGGTGTGTATTTTCTGGGTGAAACGTGGCAGAGCTCAGCTGACGTCACATCTGGTGTTACTCTGCGTCACCCGCCCAACCCCCACTCCCGCACCACACACACACACACACACGCACACACACACACGCACACACACACGCGCGCGCGCTCCCCCAGACACGACAGGGAATTTGCTTCACGGCAATTAGGCTGCCGGGTTCGCCTACAAAGCACACAGTCCACTACCCTTCACAGTCAATCCCGCGACGCGCTTTGAGGCGTCCTCCCGACCTGAAAGGCGCCGCGAACAAACGCACGGATTATCGTTATCAACTGAGAACAGCCCGCGGCGATGAGACAGGCATAAGTATCACTCCTCAGCTGAACAAAGCGCCAGTTGCTTTCACCCTGTGGAAATGCCACCAGCTCTGCCTCAGACCCTGGAGGTAAGATTTCCAGTCGTGGAGGTGGAGATAATTGAATTGTTGATCTGTTGAAACGAGCAGCTCTGGGATTGTTGGTAGGCTGACAACGAACAGCTCATTTCCAGCAGCCTTAGGAAGCGTTTTGCCTCAAATTTCCCCCCTAACCTCTCCGATTACTTTATTTCTGCTTTTGTCGGCACGCTTGGCTAGTCTGTGCACGCACCCGCAAAGGCCCAATGAATAAAAGAAAGCGCCTTCAAAGCTTTTCAAAGGTTGCCTCGACACAAATGTCTTTTTAGACATTGTAATATGACAGCGGAGTCGCTGGCAACTATGCGGGTTTTGTGATTTCGAGCCGCACATACCTTCGAGTCAGCGAACTCACCTTAACGCCTTACCGTGCCCTGCTGGCTCAGTCGCTTCGGGCGACGTTCATTGAGAAACTAATCCGCTCAGGTGCGGGAAATCTCCAGTCCGATTTATTCCCAGTCAATGTTGTGCGGCGCGTCAGTAAACAAGTTAGATTTGGCCTCAGCGTTTGGGATTTTATTGGGTTCAAATGTGTTGGGTTGTGTTTGGATAGTGTTGGCGTGACGTCCTTCCAATTCCTGTCAAGCGATTGATTGCCAGGATGGCGGACGGCAAACTAGACGGACCTCACCAGCAAATTCTTAGGTCCGTATGCTCTTATATCAGGAGTTCCCCCCCTCCCACCCCTCATTTGCACAACATAAGAATTGCTAGACGAAAGAATCCCATTAAGAAATACCGTAAATGAAGCCCCCTTTCTTTTTGGGCTGCGCTACACAACATCAACAGAAGAATATGAAAGTCACCCAGTCCTTGGCAACCTGTGTTTGGGATCCGATCGCTTTGGTGCTCTCGCCGCCCGGAATACTTATTGCACCCGAACCGGCGGAGATCCAGGAGAGATCAACTGTCCCGTACGTGTTGTAGGTATCGCTCTTCGAATCCCAGCTACTAATAGCCACACAAAAACACAACACAGCTTGTGTTTAACCCGCTCCGTTAAGCTCACTCTCTCTCTCTCCGACATCAAGAACTGAAATATCAGCTTTGGAACGTCATTGATTTCCTGTCTTCCAGAATCCTACCCTCTTCTGTCTTCTCCGCGATGAATTTCGGGCGTCGTGGGATGTTTTCTGTTGTCTTTGAAGAGCTTCGAAGACCGATAGGAGAATTGGACTGACCAGGACTTGGCGTGCAGTTGGCATCAGAAAACATGCTTGTTTTACCGGCCTTGACGTGACTGGGTCGGTGCCCGAGCTGGGGGTCGAGAGTCGAGGGTGGGGAGGGGAGAGGAGAGGAAAGATGACCGAAAGTGCGGGCAAAGCGGTAGACCTTGAGATGGACCTTGAATGAGGTGAGGGAGAGAGGAAGTTGGATGGACTCCAGGATGCAGTTGCAGAGATCAAGGGCAGATAGAGTGAAAGCCCCCCCCCCCCACCCCACACCACTACCAATGGTGGGGTAGGTAAGGGCAGGGGAGGGTTTTAGCAGGTCGCAGAGGTAGGGAGGGGCAAGACCGTGGAGGGCTTTTTTTAAGGTGAAATACGAGTCAAAAGGGAATGAGAGTTAAAAAAAAACACACTGATGTATAATTCTTCAATTGACAACGTATTTTATTTCTCCCGTTCATCAGCCACGATGTAATAGAGTGGCGGAACCAGCTCGAGGGGCTGAATGGCCTACGCCTGTTCCTAGGTTTCGGAAAGATGACCGAAAGGGCGTTCAAAGAGGGACGGTTTTTTAGAACCTTTTTTGAGACGTTAATTGGACCGAAAGACCTGTTTCATTGCCATTTTGGCTCTCTATGTAGCTTCGAGTCTGAGGCTTGAGGCCATGATGAACACATAATGTCTGTGACTTTATCAAGACAAATCGTTTTGATAACCCGCAATGACAAAGGATGTCTCCCTCTCTCTCTCTCTCTCTCTCTCTCGCACACACACACAAACAATATCACCTCCAGCTGCGCAGCAATGCAATGCACAAATAGCTTTTAAATGAGAAAATACGAATTTGGGTTAAAAAGCAGCCCGCAGGTACTTTGTGGGTTGAGAGAGCGGAATTATTAGCGGAGCCTGGGGAGGACACAGACAACCCCACGCATGTAGATAAGTGACCCGCTCATCACAACGCCTCAAAGCATTCAGTCAGAATCAATTATTTAGCCACAAACTGTTAATTCACGTTACACCCACACAGACATCGTGTCACTGTGGACAAGTAGGAAATAGGACAGCCTGTCACCATCAGCCCTTCGCCGGGGGATAAAAAAGGCAGGAGCCAGCATGGCGTACGTTATACCACACACATTACATAACGTACCTTATCGCTTCTGTCTGCTTCTCCACGGTGACCCAGGTTCCATTTAATAATAATAAAAATGCCGCTTGCATTCGATACAGTCCCTTATCACGTCTTCGAGACGTCTCAAAGAGCCTCGCAGAATACACTGTAAAGTGCACGCTTTGTGTGCGAAACCAATTGCGCACAGCAGCGTCCCCACGAAGAGTCCTGGATTGAGCGACCGATTTATTAACCTTATTATAATTTCGAAGGAATTATCACCCCTTGGAAAAGCCATCCGCCAATCGACTAACAACCGGGTTCTTACTTACTGCCGGGTAAACCGAGGCGTGTGGAAGTAAGGAAACTTGACCGACAAAAAATATATTTGATATAACACCTTTTCGCTCACTCCCCCAGAATGTCTGGGAAGAGAGTAATTCCTTTTGAAGCACACACACAGGGAGGGGGTTGCTATATTGCACCAAAGGCCAACTCCCTGTCACTCTCCCAAAACTTGGCAAATTCACTGACCTTTTCAAAACAATTAGCATGTTTACTGACTGAAGTTTGTTCAATTAACATTTCGCCAAACTAATTTCACATCGCCTTTCAGTGTAAGCCTTAATTAAACACAACTGTGATGCCAACAGCAGGAAAGAAGGGGAATGATGAGACAAATCAGTAAACATATTGTGCATTGCATGGCACGAGGGCCGGGGAGTGTATTCGGATGTTTTTGCCACATGCAAGCACATGCCATATGGAAGCTCATTAGAGACCTGTGGGGGGTTGGCGGGGGGTGGGGGGGGGGGTGGAGGGAGAGAAGAGAAAGAGCATGGATCTGCACAAGGTTAAAGCAGCTAAAGCTGCAGAGCTGGTCGTTGAGAGCGCTGTCCGGATGAGCGTTGCACAATCGCTCTCAGTTGCCGCTGAGCAATGAAACGGGATCGTTGTGCATCGGTTCGCGTCAAAGAAGGTGGACGTAGAAGGATCTGTGGGACGGAGTTCCACCCTCCGGAACTCCATCCCACAGCCTCTCCGCCTCGACCGCCCCCCCCGCCAGCCCCCACTCCCTGGCCTCCTTCAAGATCCGTCTCAAGACCCTCCTCTTCGACCGCACCTTCTCCTCTTTAACAATATTGTGCGCGGGCGGGAGCTCGGTTTAAGGTCTCACTTGAAGGACGGCTCCTCCGATAAAGTTTCTCTTCGAGTCAGAAGGTCTCACGTTCTGTACGAATCTAAGGTTCAACAGGTTAACATCTTTCCTGAAGACCGCAGCTGTGGTTTGCTGTCTATGTGTGTGTGTGTGCGTGTGTGCGCGTGTCTCTCTCTATCACTCTCTCAGTCTCTGTTTCCGCCTGGTACGCATGTGTCTCTCTCTCTTGCTGTCTCAGTCTCTATCTGGGTATCTCTCTCTCTCACTGTTGACTCTAAGTCACAGTCTCCATCCTGTCTGTGTGTCTCTCTCTCTCGCTGTCTCGGGCTCCGTCTCTATCTGTGCGTACGCGAGTGTCTCTGTCTCGATCTCTGTGTGCGTCTCTCTTCCACTCGTTTAATAGAAACATAAAAGACAGCAAGTGGAGATATTTGGGAAGCTCGGAAATTATTCTCTGACAGGGTATGATGTACGACCGCTCTGCGGGTGATGGGGAAAATAAGAAGTAAATAATAAGTTGGATAATTTACAAACTCTACAGCTCTGATTCCAAGGTTCCACATGGACAGCTTCTGTATGTTACAGGATAGAGAAGCTCACTTCTCTTTAACAAGCTGTCAGCTGCGCTCAGTCGAGAGCGCTCTTGTCTTTGAGTCAGAAGGTTGTGGGGTCGGGGGACTTTGAATTCACCCAGCGGAGGCTGACACTCCAGTTGCAGTGTGTCGGCCTCCAAAACACACAGTCACTGCACTTCACGCGAAGCATTTCAAGGCGAAACAAGGGGAGGTATCGAACGCCAGGGCTGTTATAATTTCATTGGGAAGTGAGAGGCTCAACAGAGCTAGAACTGACAAGCTAATCCTTGCTTGCCCTCAAGACCCCACGGCAGCGGGAAATCACGGAGCGCTTTGCGGCGAGTTACTCGCTAAAGTGCTGTGTCGTGTCCTGTCATTGCCCTGCTGCTCCGCGCACCAACGAGGCCTTTGGAAGTGACTCCGGCCAGAGGTATGGAGGAGGCAGACCAGCCAAACTGAAGGCTCATTAATACCTTATGGCGCCCAATGAGAACCGCACGTTTCGTCTTCTTAAAAGCCATCAACTGAGATATCGTCAAACTCTTAAAGGCGCCGCAAGTTTCTCTGGGATCACTGCGCTCACCCCGAGGCGCTGTAAAATATTTAGACGGTTGAATTCCAACGCCCAGTGAGAAGCCCCTATGGCGGAGAAGGGAAAGCGTCTGCGTACGTAACGGCACAGCCGTTAAAGCAATGGTTTCTCTTCAAGACACCCATTTTCCGAGGGATCGGGCATTATGCGGTGTCATAGCGCATCTTATCTGGGACGCTCTTAATAATTTATCCCTGAAGAATTCCAACGCGGGGAGCGTTTAGAACGACGCTGTCAATAGCAGGGGCGAGAGGCGGGAGGGAGGAAGCTGGCCTTTCTTTCGCCAGAGAAACCATCCACCGAAGGAAAGGAATCCTGCAGCTCCGCGGGTTGGAGAGCTCTCGCCTCGCAAGCGAGAGGAACCGGGTTCGATTCCCCGGTTAGGGCGAAACCTTAGGCAAGTTTCCTTACTCCACACGCGCACACACACACACACACACGCTTCCGTTTGCCCAGCGGTAAGTAGGAACCCGGTTGTTTGTCGATAGGCGGATCGCCTTCCCGGGGGAAATAATCCCTTCCAAGAAAAAGTTATTCGGTCGCTCAATCCGCGACTGTTTGTGGGACGCTGCTGTGCGCAGTTGGCTGCTGCGTCTTGACCACAAAATACACACGTCTCAACGACGTGATGAGGAGCTATGTAGTGCCCCAGCAGCGTCCCACCACCGCTGGTGGATTGAGCGATTCAATTATTATTATTTTATGCGGGTTTCAGAGAAGTTCTTGCAAGATGTCAGAGGGAAAATAAAATAAAATGAACGCTCCGAGGAGAGAGCGAGGGAGACTGTGTGTGAGGCTGATGATTGAGCTCGACGGCGTGATCCAAATTAATGGAAGGCTGTCCATAGCAATGTTACCAGCGAACCAGAAAAGCAATGTACAGCACGTTCTGTGCAGTAGGTGGACAGTAACTGATGTTACTGCTGAGTGCACTTACAATGCTTTCGAGCTGAGCGCAGAAGCACACTTCACTGGGCGTCTGAAACCGTTTCCACCTCATTCCATCGCACGTGCCCCTCGCTCAGCCGGCCACGGGCCTTCGACACATCCCCTCGCCCCCTCCGCCTCACCATGGGCGGCCGTGCTTTCAGCCACCGCGCTCCCGAAACCCTGGATCTCCCTCGGCCTCTCCTTGCCTGGCTCCAGATCACGGAGAGGAAGGTCTGGAGACGGCGGCTGAAGACTTTCCTCTGGGACTGTGATTCGACAGTGCGTCGAAAGCCGTAAGGTTCCCTCATGGAACAAACGCCCTTTCCTCATTCCAGAAACGCTGTACTTTTTCGGGTGTTTGCACAAGAGCGTCTCTCTAGTTCAGTGACACTGCGCTGAAGACCAGCAAACGTTTCCCTGGCTCGGGGCCAAAACCATTGCAGTTCTTGACTACAGCCCCTTGGACGCTTCTCCTCCCTCCGCGATTCATTCCATTTCCTTTATGTTAATATTTACACTGCGCGCAGTCTTCCACCGCTCACTCTATTTCCCCGATAATAATATGAATAATAATAACGACGATAATAATAACACCAGCGGGCTCTGTTTGATGTGTACGACCCTGAATATCCGTCCTGTTTTATTCTCCCGTCTTGTCGTGTCATTTCTCTTGACATTTCAAACTGCTGCGTTCGTCTTCTAATGGTTTGCCTGTCAATTTAAGGTCAATTTCATCAACTCGGAACCAACCGGGCGGAAACCAGTCCCGCTGTGTGGCGGTGCTGGACGTGGCTTTTAAAGGAAGAAGGATTGAACTATTTCGGGGCTGCGGGGAACGGCAAGCGGGGGATCAGCCGACGCCAGCCGCACGCGCAAACAGCCGACGAACGCAGCGGTAAATAACAGCGAGGCAGATCCCGTAGGTCCTGTTGGAAGTCCTGTAGCTCAGTGGCCGAGAGCGCTCGCCCGCAAAGCACGCAGTCACTACACTCTACGGTATATTCCGCGAAGGGCTTCGAGAGGTCTGCGTCGAACGCGAGGATTGCGAAGGGGGGGGGGGGGGGACTCCATAATCGAGCAGTCGCGGTGGTGAAACGAGCTTTAAACGAGCGCTCAAAACTCGGCGGAGATCAGCCGGGTCAAGCAAATAGCCGTTAGCAGTATTATAACCAGCAAACGCTTACAAAGCCTGCAAATGATTATGAGGCATAAAATCCATCTCGTGTCATGTTCTCCTGGAAATCAAAGAGCGGAAAACTGATCAACGTCTGTTCCCCTCTCCCACACCCCCCCCCCCAAACCCATCCCACCGCGCCCCCCCACCGCCCCCGCCTCCCCGCCCCGCATTTTTGATCAAGTCCAACTCGTGAAACATGTCGTTGCGGGCCCCTTCGGGTGTCTAAGCAGCTACAGAAAAACCGACGCGCTACACAGAGAGTGAAAAAAACCTCTTCAGAATATCACACGGCTTCCAATCCACCGCGTTCTCAAACAACATCGGTACTTTTCTTGAACCAATTCCGTGGAACGAAAAGCCCTTAGAGGCGAACTCCGCGCAAATATCCGAACACGTCCAAAGGAATTGAGTGTTATGTTGTCCCCGGCCAACAATCCCCCCCCAGGCCGCTCACTTCACCGCTCCCGCCGTGAAAGGCGCTACACAAGTGTAATGCTGATGCTGCTGCTGCTGCTGTTGTTGTTGTTGTTGTTGTTGTTGTTTGTGGGACGCCACTGGTGGGCAAATTGGCTGCCGCACCCGCCTGCAAAATGCACACAGTCGTGGCACTTCAGGGTAGATTCCCCGTGAAGCGCTTTAAGATGTCTCACCGACGCGATAAGGCCTTGTATCAAACGGAAGGATTATTATTATTATTATTACAGTGTTCATTCACGATCCAGTCTTAGCTGCTCATGCCCCCTCCTCACGCTCGCTCGCTCGCTCGCTCACTCACTCAAAAATTGGTCACTTCAATCCACGTCTGTTTGTGGGGACGCTGCTGTGCGCAATTGACTGCCGCGTTTCGCCCACAAAATTATACAGTCAATTCACTTTGAGACGTCTTGAAGACGCGATGAGGCACGGCACCAAATGCAAGGATTATTATAAGCTAAAAAGCCCAGGCAGAACACACACACACACACACACACGTACACGTACTGCGTACATGCCCATACACTGCACACTCCCACACACGCGCACGCACACATGCGCTGCACACACAACACACCTACACACACTGCGCAGACCGGCACGTACGCACACGTACACTGCACACACAGGCACGCAACGCGCATGCACTGCAGACATGCACGTGCGCACAACACACACACACACATATACACACACGCACACACACACACACATACAAACGTACTGCACACTCCCAGGACATACACGCACACACGTCTCTGATAAATTTCCCTGTGGAAGATTCATGGCTCCCCCTGCTGAGTGTTAACACAGCAAAACAAAAGAAACAGTCAGGAAGCAGAAGAGAGATTGAAGGTTGGGGGATAGGAAATTGTCTGTCTCTGTCTTTACTTAATTTAATACTTGCTCCTAATTTACAATTTCCTGTATTCAGATGACATCCAGAGGGTAATAACTCTGCCCTCCCACCCCCACCCCCCACCCCCCACCCCCCCACCCCCCACTCACTGCCACTTTCTGTGTAAAATTGATTTTCACCCACGAACACCAATGCTTTCAATTAAGGGCAGTTTTAGTTTTTTTTTGCAATAAAGTGAGATTTTTTTCAAAGTTAAGTTAGAAGGGGGGGGGGGGTGGGGGAAACATAGCGCAATCATTCCGGCCTTCAACACGCCCCATTCGCTCGCCCTTAATGAGTCTGAAATCGTTTACAGCGCAGCTGCCCTGGGATTTAATCATTTTAAATAAATATATTTCTATAAAAAATAATTGGCTGCTTTTTCTCCTTTCAACGCTGCTAAGCAAAACCTTCCTTTTTGCTTCGCGACGGATTTCTGCTGTGAGTTTCTCTTCGTTTCTTAATATTGGTGGATCGGAGGGGGTGGAGATAATGGTGATTTATTCGATTAAGATTGAACAAAAGAGTAAATGTGCCCCTAAAATACATACATAATGGTAACAATCCATAACATCACCATCTAACTCACCACCTGGGAAATATACATCCCTGGGGGGGATGGGAATATTAATAATAATAATACTTGCATTTGATATAGAGTCTTCAAGACGTCTCAAAGCGCTTCGCAGAATATATTGGAAGGCGAATTGCCTGTCTATTTTGTGGGCGAAACGTGGCAGCCAATTAATTGCACGCAGCAGTGTATGTGAATGTGGTGTGTGCGCGTGTGCTTCTGCATGCATGTGTGTCCGTGTGCCCGTGCGGGCATGTTTGTGTGTGTGTGTGTGTGTGTGTGTGTGCGCGCGCTTATGCCAGCTTGTGCGTTCACGTGTGTGTGTGTGTGTGTGTGTGCGCGCGCGTGTGTGCGTGCTTGTGTGTGTGTGTGCGTGTATGTGCGGTGCGTGCGTGTGTGTGTGTGTGTGCAATTAAGAAGGGAATGATTTTGGTTGATCGCCGCGACGCTGAGTAAGGAGTGGAAGGCACGAGCTCGGGTCGCAACAGGTCAGATCATTACAGCTAAGCTCCCGCTAATGACATGGCGACACTAAATTATTTAGCGCGACAATCATTGTACCTCGACGACACCAAATGGGCTGTCACTGTAACGGCGCAGGAGAAACAGACCACCTATAAATTGAACAGAGAGCGAGAGCGAGAGAGCGAGAGAGAGAGAGAGAGGGAACATGTAGCCTCGAGTGATTTGAGAGCAGTAATCTAATCTCGGGAGTTCAGATGGCTTTTGTGAATCATTTGTGCTTTGCTCTCGTAGCATTTGATGTCATTTGACCCCCCCACCACCACCCCCTTTGATGAGATTACTGCCTTGTAATCCCTTATAGACAGACATCCATTAATTTCCTATTTAATCGCTATTAGCCCCGGGTATGTTTTTGCTTCTTTCGTAAAAAAAAAACCACTGCAACGGAAGATCATTATGTGTCTGGAAATAATAATAAGCCTCTATTCCTGTTGATGACTGATGCTTCCCTTTCTTAATGTGCCAGAAAAACCGCAGCTCTCCGCCTAACAAACACTTGGGGACTTCATTGGTGTTTGTGAGAGACCAGAGATCAACGCCAACAACAACAACAACAACTACTACTACTACAGTAAACTCCTGATAACTCCACCCTGGCTTAACTTGTCACTCTCACTTAACTCATCGTGCTGTCAGTATCTCAGCCGAGTCCCCTGTAGCGTTGTGGTTATCACGCGCGCCTCGCAAGCGAGAGGACCCGGGTTCGATTCCCCGGGCAGGGCGAAACCTTGGGCAAGTTTCCTTACTCCGCACACACACACGCGCACACGCACACACGCACACACGCCTCTGTTGGCCTCGCAGGAATCCTCGACTGTTTGCGGGGCACTGCTGTGCGCAATTGATTGCCTGCGAAATACAAAGTCAATCCACTTCACAATGTGTTCCGTGAAGAGCTTCGAGACCTCTCGACGACGCGATAAGGCGCTGTATCAAATGCCGGGATTATTAGTATTGTTATTATTTACGTATTTACACAACTGTTTCCCGATAACGTGCCGCCAAGCTTGGATTTGCAATGAAAGCCCAAGGAGAGTCAATGAAGGTGCGGAGTGAGCGCTCCTGTTTGCACTACACTCCAGCCCTGCAATCATCGGCTCGCGATGCATTTTATTATCTCTCCTCTCCCCCTTCTCCCTCCCCACCCCTGCCGCACTGCTAGCCCCGAAAATATTATCGTAGACTCGTTTACTGTGTGAAAGGCTGCGTTTTCCCCTGCTATTTAAGACTGTAAAGGAACATTAGCGATAAAGCATTCGAGCGCGTCGCCCTGTCTGCAGAGGATTGATTGCCACACGAGGAGATTGTTTGTCTGTGTGCCATTTGGCAATATTGCCTTTTCGCTTTCAATTAATATTCCATCCCAGGGCTCCTCTGGCCACGATTAAACTGTCCGATTTTAATGGAAATGTTGTCCGTTCCCTTCCCCGCCACCCAAACCTCCCCCCCAAAAATGGACGTTAAGGGGACGTCGGATCGAGACATGGACTAGCTTTACGACTGACCCTCGGTGGGATTGGAGATGACACCCCAGACCTATTGAGGACTTTGCTGTTTGGTTGTGCTTTCAATCACACCCCCAACCTGGACTGGGAGCTCAAAGCGGTGTCCTTGTAGAGTAGTGGTTTCACTCTGCAGCTCGTGTACTCTCACGCACCAGACTCCCCGACCCCATCACTCCCACCCTCGCCCGACTCCACTGGCTCCCCATCCCCCAGAGGATCGAGTTCAAGGTCCTCACCTTTAAGGCCATCCATGGCCTTACCCCCTCCTACCTCTCTGACCTGCTGACTCCCTATCAACCTGCCCGCTCTCTCCGTTCAGCGAGCTCCAGTCTGCTCCATGTCTCCCGCCCGACCCGCCCTACCATCGGTGGCCGGGCTTTCAGCCTCTCTGCCCCCACACTCTGGAACTGCATCCCACGGTCCTTTCCCCTCGCTTCCTCCCTCGCCTCCTTCAAGGCCGGTCTCAAGACTCTTCTCTTCAACCGTACCTTTGGTCACCCTCCCACTTCTCCACTTTCCCTCCCCCCTACCCCACCCCTCCCCCATCTTCGGGCCCCGACACCTGACTGTTCAGCACTTTGGGACGTCCTCCCGACGTGAAAGGCGCTCTACATATGTCATTTTGTTGTTGTTGTTGTTGTTATTGTTGTACCTCGCAGTAAGTAGGAACCCGGTTGTTAGTCCATTGCCGGATAGACTTCAACAACAGCAACGACAGCAGCAACTTGCACTTATATAGCGTTTATATTTATATTCACGTGGGGTATCTTCCCGGAGCGCTTGGTCCCACAGCCTTCGGACTCGGAGGCGAGAATGCTACCGACTGAGCCCGGCTGACACTGTGTATTCTAGACCCCAAAGCTGGCAGACTATTTGCTCTGCCCGTAAAGAAAGCCAGAGAGAGCAAAGGAGTATAAATCCCCAGTTTACGGCCTTTTTATTTCATCCTTGATCAGTCAGGCAGATAACACTCCAGTGGCAATAAAGTAGCTTGTAAAAACGTTGCTGTCGTTGAGCCCACGAATTGGCATCGACCTTAACAACGTTCCGGAAGTCTTGTGGTTTGCTGTCCGGCTGCAATACCTTCTTAAAATAGCTCAAGAAATGCATTCTGATTTAATTTAGCTGTGTCCAGGCTGGATTCCATCACCGTTGTCAGCCTGGCTCGGTCGGTAGAGCTCTCGCCACCCAGTCGGGCGGTTGTGGGTTCGAGCCCCCACTGCGTTCCCCCACCCACCCACCCCAACCTCGCGCGTGGGAGGAGGGGGAGTGGGGAGGGGGTAATCTGTGTGGTCAAGTAGGTGACGTCCTTTGGCTGAGGCGTTAACCTGAAGCTCCCCACCAGTGTCCTGTTCGGAGTGCGCAAGAGGTTGTGTGTATGTGTGTGTGTGTGCGTGCGTGTGCGCGCGTATGTGTGCGTGTAAGCGAGCTTGTGCGAGTGCGTGTGCGCGTGTGCGTGAGCGTGTGCGAGCGTGGGAGAGTGTGAGTGAGAGGTATAATAATAATAATAATAATAATAATCCTTGCATTTGATACAGCGCCTGATCACGTCTGTGAGACGTTTCTCAAAGCGCTTCACGGAACACACGCGGCAAAGTGTAGTGACTGTGTATTTGGTGGGCAAAACGCGGCAGCCAATGGCGCACAAACAGTCGTGGATTGAGGGACCAAATTCCTTTCGTTTAATTTTTCTTTTCAGGGATTATGGCCCCCGAAAAAGCCAAACTACTAACAAACTGGGTCCCCAAGTACTACTAAGTAAACAGAGGTGTATGTTCGTGTGTGCGGAGTAAGGAAACTTGCCCAACCATTTGTCCTGCCCGGGAATCGAACCCAGATCCTCTTGCTTGCGAGGCGAGTGCTTTAACCACTGAACTACAGGACTCCATGGATTCCCCAGGAAGAGCTGATCAGAATGCGGACCTCATCTCAGCGAACTCCACACATATTGTCTGCAATGCACAGCATCGTAGAAAGCAACTGGTATCAAAGCATCAAAGCATAACGTACATCCTTTTATACATATTTCACCGGCTTGGCTTGACACCAAATCCTGACTGACATACTTTACCGGAGGATTTCTCAACATATCCGGCTTTTTCCAGGCTCCTGTGGACTCAAGAGACAAAAGATTGTGCTGAATATCGGGGAAATTCTTCTGTTCAGTCTCGATTCGAGTTTGTCTGTAAAATAAATCTGTCGGACTCAGGGGGTTTGTGAATGAACAAGGATGACAGAGGCAAAGAAACTCCAGACTGACCTCTGTAATGAACACTGCTCCCTTCCCATTAAGTGGAAATTCAGTCTCGTGTTTACACTCCACCGTCAGTGTCCTCAGAACATTCTCTGAGGCAGATTCGCACGCAAATAATAATGATAATCCTCGCATTTGATGCAGCGCCTCATCACGTCGTCGAGACGTCTTAAAGCGCTTCACAGGATACGCTGTAAAGTGAATTGACTGTATATTTTGGGGGCGAAACCAGGCAGCCAATTGCGCACGGCAGCGTCCGCACAAACAGTCGTGGATTGAGTGACCAATTTATTTACCCCTTAGAGGGATTATTACCCCCGGAAAAATGATCCGCCAATCGACTAACAACCGGGTTCCTACTTACTGCTGGGGAACCAGAGGCGGGTGGAGTAAGGAAACTTGGCTAAGGTTTGGCCCCCTGGCTGGGAATCGAACCCGATATGCTATCCCATGTGATGAGCGCTATATAAGTACAAGTTGTGTGTGTGTTGTGTATTGCTCTGTGGACGGAGCTGGAGACTTGTGATTGCAGCTGTCACCATTATTGTTATTGCTGAGGAATTTCCCCCCCTCCCCATCCCACTTATCACCCCCTTCTTATCCACCCCCAGCCCCCAAACACACCAAACACACCAAATACACACACACGCTCTCCCTGTGGTGAGAGGCAGAGGACACTTCACATCATATAGACTTCATCAGGTAATAATAATAATAATAAATAATCCTTGCGCCTTAGCACGTTGTTGAGACATCTCGGAGCAAACTCACACAATATATGTATTGTGAAGTGGATTGACTGTGTATTCTCTGAGCGAAACGGGGCAGGCAATTGCGCACAGCAGTGTCCGACAAGCATGAGCGACCCACGCAAATTTTATTTTTGGAAGAGATTAGGACCCCTGCAAAGTAATACGTAAATCGACTAACAACCGGGTTCCTACTTACTGCGTAATCAGAGGCGTGTGGAGTAAGGAAGTTTGCCTAAGGTTTCACCCGGCCCGGGAATCGAACCCGTGTCCTCTCGTTTGCGAGGCGAGGGCTCTAACCACTATACCCTACGGGACTCCACATTAATAGCTGAACAAAAGGCCATCGAAGGCCATGAGAAGAACACTCTCAGGCCGAACACTGGCCGAACAGTGGATGCCAAGCAAGGTAGAAGGGGAATTTTGCCTACAAAAGACACGGTGCATCCTGTGATGTGCTTTGAGCCATCTTGCCGACGTGATAAGGCACTATATCAAATGCAGGGATGATTATTATTATTATCATTATTATTATTATTATTATTATTATTATTAGTGACGCAGGATCGTTAGAGGGAAAGGCTCATTTCGGTGTCGTTTAAACCGCAGCGCGCATTCATCTTCGAGAGCCTGTAAATATTTGATTTCCTGCCCTTTATGGCACGATCATAAAAGCGTAAACTCACACCCTTAAATCACCCGGTCTGACCGACGCCATTCATCTCGCAGAAGTTTATTAAACTCCAGCAAATGAACCACCCGAGCAACAAGGAAACAATCCTGCGTCTCACACTTTCGCTTATTTGGCTAATGAATGAAGCAATTATTTTGAAGTAATTAATTGGGTTGGGATTACAACTTGATGGAGCAGTCATTTATCTCACTGTTGTTCACACCCCAAGGTTTCTGACAGTATGTCAAAACCAATAGCAGAGCTAAAACTAACACCCCCCACCCCCCACCCCCCCCCCCCCCCCCCACCACAGCCGGATTACTGGCTAATGCATTTCAGTGTCATTTCTTTCTAATAAACCCGTCGCAAACCCACTTCTCTACCCGTTCCACGCATCAACAACACCAACAACAGCTTTGTTGCGTCTCCGAGCGCTTGATAACGTGCATTGGAGCCACCACCTCGAAACGTGAATTGGCGAAATTTCTTTCCGATACGAGCGATGGTCTGTCTCTCCTCCTAGGCCACCCCCCCCCCCCCCCCCCACCACCCCACCCTCGTCTCCCCTACCCCACTACAACCTCCCAGCTCAGGCCCCCCAGTGTTGCAAAGCGCTTTGAAGACATCCTCAAAGGAGCCCTGAAAGGCAGGCTAAGGCTAGGTGGGAATTTCGGGGCTTGGCATCGTTGCTGCCCTTTTATAACACGTGCGTCAAAGGCCATGGAAGACACCGGTTATGTTTCCTCCTTTATCCCTCGGATTGTTTTTTTTTCCTTCATTGCGATAAAAATAACACCAAATCACTGGGAGGTGATAGCTTTCGGCGTGTCACGTCCGTACAATTCCCAGTGCGTTTGGGCTTCATGAAATCTGTCATTCCTCCGATGGAACATCTCTCCCACCAGCGAAGGGAGCGAATTTAGTTTCTGTTTAACTCCCCCCTACCCCCCCCCCCTCCCACCACCCACTGTGAGATCATGTAACGACACTCAAACACTGCTGTTAACTTTACAATTCACGACAAAGTGCTTGGGAGGAGTTTTTTACAGCTTCGCTAGCAAGGCATCTCGGGTCTGTCAGGTAATAATAATAATAATAATAATAATCTTCGCATTTGTTACGCCGTCTTGCGAAGCTTAGGCCATCGAGACGTCTCAAAGCGCTTCGCAACCTTTCAGCCGTGAAGCGCGGCGACTGCGCGCTTGCAGGCAAACGTGCTCTCTCACCGATTTCCTCGTGTTAATCAGCACAAGGAACGTTTTAAATTACCGACAATTTTGACACCCGGTGTGATTGTTTTTTTACTGCTCCAGCGATGGAGCTGCCGCGCTGACAAAAGAGAAGTGGCTTTCTCTTTCTCTCTCTCTCTCTCTCTCGGTGTCCCGGCCAACGATCACACGACTACTAATAATCCTTGACATAACGCTTCATCAAGTCGTTGAGACGTCTGAAAGTGCTTCACGGAATACACTGTAAGGTGAACCGACTGTGAATTTTGTCGTCCACTTCGCAGCTGTTTGTTTGCGGGACCTTCGCTGGGCTCAAAAATTGATTGCCGCACTCGGCTGCAAAACACACAGTCATAATACAATAATTATTCGTATTATTATTATAGGATCTTCTGCTAAGAAGATTGCTACGTTTAAGTGGTGATAAAGGTGTGCGCACAGTGTGTGCTGATGTAGATTGCGATTTCTCTTGATTATAAAACCTCCGCTATTAAATCACTCTCGTCTTTTTTTATTAATCCCATCTCCCGTCCCCTTTCATCGCGTCCCATAATGTTTTTTTTNACTGCCTCGGTGTTTATCTGCACTTTGATATATTTTCATCTCAACTCCGATTTTTTTGTGTTGTTGCTGCTTTGCGCTGAACCACCGCTGTGTCCCTATCAGCAATCTTCGCTCTGCGGCAATGGAACGGATGAGATTGGAAGATCCACTCAGCAAATGAAGATGAGAGGAAGGTTAAAAAAAAAAATAAGAAGAAACGCACGCTTTATCATTCCGCCATCTGTAGTGTTTAATGGCCTGAAAGACTTGGGTTGGAAAGTAAAAGTTTCTCTGGAGATTTTTTTTTGTTGGGGGGGGGGGGGCGCTTAAACGCAAGTCACGATTCCTTTCAAGTGAGATAACACGAATGCACAGTCCCATCACTTCACAGTGCGCCCCGAAAAGTACCTTGAGGGGGTCCTCTAAACGTGAGGATGTAAGGAATCCTGTAGCTTAGTGGTTAGAGCGCTCGCCTCGCAAGCGAGAGGACCTGGGTTCGATTCCCGAGCGGGGCAAAGAGTTTCCTTACTCCACACACGCGCCTCCGGTTGCTCAGCAGTCAGTAGGAAACCTATTAGAGATGAGTGGATCGCTTTTCCGGGGGTAATAATCCCTTTTTTAAAAAAAAATGGTCATTCAATCCGCGGCTGTTTGTGCGGACGCTGCCGCGCGCAATCGGCTGCCGCGTTTCGCCCACAAAATACACAGTCAATTCACTTTACAGCGTATCCTGTGAAGCGCTTTGAGACGTCTCGAAGACGTAATAAGGCGCCGTATCAAATACAAGGATTATTATAAGGATTCTGATTATTATTATTATTATTATCATTATTAATATCCGTCCTTCGGATGAGCCGTTAAACCAAGGCCCTCTCTGCTGGTTCAGGTGGACGCTAAAGAATCCCATGACAGCATTCGAAAAGAGAACGGAGTTTTCTCTCTGCCTCTCCCGTTTCCTGGCCAACAATACCCCCAAATAAAAAAAAAAACGAGTCAATCAATTCATGGCTGTTTGTGGGACGCCGCTGTGAATATAATATTAATATATTCTGTGAAGCGCTTTGAGGCGTGACCGGGCGCTCTATCAAACTCAAGGATTATTATTAATACTACAAGCAAATCAGTCGCTTTCCATTTCAGCTGCAGTCGCCCCGCACCCCCCACCCCCCAACCTTCACTCCCCCCACCTTCACCCCTCCCAACCCCGAAGTCACACTCACTTGTCGCCTCGCACTACCTGACGCTTTGCATGTGAATGCCGGGTTGACAATGCTGCCCTTTCGCGAGAGGAAGCGAAGGCTGATTTGTGCACAAAGCGCTCTGATTGTCAATTACCAGCCGATGTTAAACAGAACACAGTTATTAGATTGTGGCCGATTGCCTCGGCTTGATTTATTCTGCCTTTTGTCTGTGCTTCCTCACAGTCTCTGACTTCTCTCCGCTCAGCCTGTTCCACGCTCCAACCCACCCAACCCAACCCAACCCAACGCACCATCGTCAGGCGAGCTTTCAGCCTCTCTGCCCCCTGTTCTCCGCCTGGCCCGCTCCCCGCTCCCCACACCTATTAAACCCACCTTTTGATCACCTTTCCCTCCTCCCCTCTCCTTCCCTCCTGAACTCTCCACCCAGCCCCAGACTGCACGGGAGCAATCCTTCGAGAAGCCCTTTGAGATGTCTCGACGATGTGACGAGAGGCTGTATCAAATGCAAGGATTATTATTATTATTATTATTATTATTATTGTCGTTGTAGAGGGGAGGATTGACCGCAAAGTGCATTTCCGCCGTCTTAGGCTTTGGCATTATGATTAATAATAATAATAATAATAATAACAATAACAATTCAGCGCCTTTCAAGCTAGGATCGGCGGGGCGGGGGAGTCAGGGGTCGTTGAGGGGATGTCAGCGACCGACCGAACATTGGTGCGAAGCACAGCGAAAGGCGACGCACACCGCCAAACCCAGGGACTCATTGTGATTCCGTGCGTCTCCCAGGTTGTCCTCCCTCCATCGCTCAAGTGCACCTTGTAGTTTTAATCAGAGGTTCCCAGAGGCAGTGCACAGCGCTGGCGATTATTTGTGCACAGAAGGTAAGCCTGACATTACCTCGCAGTTGGCAGAAAGGCTGAAGCCGGCTCTTCCTTCAGTTAAACACCGGCTCCTTTCGCTCTGTGCGAGAGACATGGCCACAAATTACACCTGGGCCTCTCGGAGATCTGTCCTTTCTTCCAACCCATCGCCACAAATCTACAGCGATGGAACAGCGTCTCCCCACGTGGAGCTCGCTATATAAATGCAATTTGTTGCCTGTTGTTGTTGATTTAATACCCGAAAAATAAGTCAAAGGGAGCAACACTAATTTTCCGCTTTGTGTAAGCGCATTTCCTAGGTGTCAGCCCGGCTCAGTCAGTCTCTCTCTCTCTCTCTCTACCCTCTCTCCCTCTCGTCTCTCGAGTCAGAAGGTTGTGGGTTCAAGCCCCACGGCGGGACTTGGAAACACGTAGTCGAAGCTGACGCTCCAATGCAGCGCTGGTGGGGGCTGTGGAGTGTTGCCTTGCCGGAGGTGCCGTCCTTCGGATGAGATACTGAGACGACAAAGTGCTTCACAGAATATACTGTAAAGTCAAGTGACCGTACCTTTCGTGGATGAAAGGTGCAATGTCACATTGTGAATTGTGAGGTGTCACCCGAACTGTGCTGTTTAATTCCCAGTGAAACAGTCTGACACACACACACACACACAGACAATGTCACCCCAGTCTAACACTCCCACCCACAGACATCACCCCACGTGCGCAGCCGCTGACAACAGTTGGCGTAAGATCGGGAAAGTACAAATAAAACAATATTATCCCAATTTAATCTCGCTCCAGCCCATTAGATCCCCTGCAAAGTTACTAACCCGAGTAATGGAAACCTCCCAACGTTTACTGCGGTTCCTGATTAGTCCTTTATGTACGTGTATGTTGTTAGGAAACGCATCTTTCACATGTCATGCATGGTCAGTGCGGAGTCTTATTCCCGGACAAATGCGAGAGAGATACATGTGCAAAGCCTCCTACGATGTCGGTAATTGACCCCCATTGCTGGTGCTGTGAGCAAAGGCTAATTCAGTGTAACAGAACAGTTACATCTGTTTGCAGATGATTCATTTCCGCTGTCGTGTCATGAACATAGAGAGGTCGTCGTTGTTTTCAGTGGGGAAAGAAATAGTGGGGCGGGGGGAGAGCGGGGAGGGGGTTGGGGGGCGCGGGGGGTTTGCAGTATTTTATATGTCCGCTAGGGCAGGGTTACACAATGATACGGAGAATGATAATAATCCTTGCGCTTGATATAGTGCCTTATCACGGTCGTCAAGACGTCTCAAAGCGCTTCTCAGGATGTACTGCAAAGTTCAGTGGCTGTGCGTTTCGTGGACGAAACGCGGCAGCCAATTGCGCCCAGTGACGTTCCTTCAGACAGTCGTGGAGCGAGCGACCGATTCTCTTTTCGAACGGTTGCCGTGGGATCTTTACCGTCCACCTGACCAGGCCGACAGGACCTTGATTTAATGTCTCACCCAAAGGACGTCGTATCCGAGAGTGCGGAGTTCCCCCGCCCCCCCCCCCCCCCCCACCCCAAATCGGAGCGCCGAACCCGCGGCCTTTGAGCTGAGCCACGAGACCGAGAGAACGCAGAGAGAGGGGGGCGAGCGAGGGAGAGGCCCCGGGGAGGAAAGAGTTAAAACCCGAGACCCTCGAGGATCGAGAAGCCGGAGTGGGGGGTGGTGGAGGTGGGGGGGCTGCTCATTACGAGGAACTTTGTCTCGCGACCTCCCTTTTATTTGTCTCGCAATCAAATTTCGTGAGCGATCGACCGATCGATCGATTGATCGATCGAGTCAAAACAATTCAATAGCCGGGACGAGATGCAACTTCAAGGCCGAACCCTGATAAGGAAGCAAAGAGGAATATTTATGTAAAAATGTAAAATACCAAACTCTGACGAGGCGGTGGCGCAGTCGGTGAGGAGGTTTTGCGGGAGCGCGTTGATCTGGGCCGATGTTATCGGTGGTTGCCCGAGACGAGTTTATTTACTGCCAGCTTTGATAGAATAGGAAACAGTAATGAGTGTGTTAGATTAGGCAGGGGCCATTAATCATCGCGGACGTTTCCAACCTTGTCGAACATAAATCATAACTCTTTCGTAAATTGCCCAACAGGTCTCTGGATTCCATTAGGAGGTTACTGACGAGAGGGCGAGAGAAAGACAGAGAGCGAGAGAAAACCGCACTTGTTTTTTTGTTCGCCAACGCCCCCCCCCAAAAAAAAAAAGAAACAAGAAATGAAATAAACCCTGACAATTCTTCTCTCGTTTGCGGGTGGGCTGAGTTTTTCTTTCGGTTTTGTTTCCAGACGGGTGACTGACACGTGCGGGAAACCTGTCACCCACTGCTTAAGAGTGATACAATACGTAATAATAATCCTTGCGTTTGATATCAGCGTCGCAGGGCTTTACTGCTTATTTTTTTGTGGGCGAAACGCAACAGCCCACAGCGCACAGCGGTGTCCTACAAACAGGCGTGGAACCGCGCATCTCACCTACACCTGGAAATCCCAGAGATAGATTATCGGAATGGAATGGGCTCTCTCTCCCTCTCTCTCCCATCCCAGAGGGACACTTCCTGCTTATCTAATCCCGGAAAGCACATTGCTTTTGTTGGGGGGGGGGTTTGATTGAGGTTGGGGTTGGGTGGGAAGTAAGTGTTTGGAGTGAGGGAGAGAACAAATAATCTCGCCTTTTGCATTATAATTTAGTTTCAGTGTGTTTTATTTATTGTCACGGCTTGCTGCTTTGAGATCTCTCACCGGCGTGATAAGGCGCGATATCAAATGCAGGGATTATTCCGAGCCCACTGCTTTGTGGAAAGGAAATCTGAGGAAATGGGCCAAAATTCCTCTCCTCCTCCGCAGAATGCCAAGAGGGTAACTATGTTGTTCGCACATTAAAATAGCTTAATAGCAAATTTTGCTTCCCGTAACGAGGTGCAATGAAATGCAGTTGACAACGCGGTTTGTGGCATTCGCTAAAGAGCGGTCGTCCCTTCTGCAATTTACAAAATAAAAGCGAGTAGGAGGTCCCTTATCAGTGTCTCGTTGAATCGAAAGCCATTGAAAAAAAAAAACCCACTTCATTAGATTCAGTGACGGCTTAAACCTGGCCCAGAATTCTTTGGACGTCCGATCAGTGCCTGTGGAATCTCGTAGCGGACCGGTTAGGGCTCTCGAGAGGACCCGGGTTCGATTCCCGGAGCAGAACAAGACCTTAGGCAGGTTCCCTTGCTCCGCGCGCCTCTGTTTACCGAGCAGTAAGTAGGAACCCGGTTGTTAGTCGATTTGGTGGATCGCTTTCCGGGAGTGGGGGGGGGTGACAATCCCTCCAAAATAAATTGGTCACTCAATCCATGACTGTTTGTGGGACGCTGCTGTGTGCGATTGAGTAGCGACCGCAAACAGATGCAGTCAGTTCACTTTACAGTCCATCCTGAGTTTGAGACAACTCAACGACGTGATAAGGCGCTGTGTCCAATGCAAGAATTACTATGATTATCATTATATGATTATTACGTTCCTGCTCCAAGTCCTCATCTATTCTAAGTGCTGTCTCGACCATTCATTTCGCCCACAATGCAGACTGGACTCGATGCCAGTCAAAGCTGTACTGTGGGCTGTCAATGAAAGGCAGAGTGAATGGAGCGAAATAGGGAATAAACCAGCCATTCACACTGACAATACCAGCTCAGCAGCAATTGTCAAAAAAAAAAATAATTAGAATGGAAGCGAGGGATTTCATATCGACGCTCTGTATCTGGGCTTTCTGTCCCATCTCAAATTAATCAGGGCGCCAAAGCTCTCGTCTGCCGGGTCATTTAGCAGCCATAATAGGGTCAATCATCCGCAAGGCAAGACCGCTCTCCTGTAACTCTGGGTAGGAAGTCACGGTGCGTGCCTCTGCCCGAAGTTTAATGATAACACATCAACAGCTACACACGAGCCCAAAAAACCCCCCCAAAAACACAAAAAACAGCGGTTTCATAAACGGGAGGTTTCATAGGCGCTGTGTCAAATGAGAGAACGAAATATTAATTGGTGCTATTGTTATTGTTATTATTATTATTATTATTATTATTATTATTGCCGGTGGTGTTGTTCAAAAAATAATACTACGACTAATAATAATTTGGTCACTCAATCCACGGATGTTTGCGGTGACGCTGCCGTGCGCAATTGGCTGCCGCGTTTCGCCCACAAAAGTACACAGTCGCTACACTCTACAGCGTATCCCGTGAAGCGCTTTGAGACGTCTCGTGGGCGTGATGAGGCGCCGTATCAAATGCGAGGGTTGTTATTGTTACTGCTATCATTGCTGTCGTTGGCCCCCAAAAATATGAGGGCGCTTTGTTTTATCGTTCGCGGGCAAACTCGGCAGCCAATTTGCGCACACGAACGTCCTGCAAACAGCCGTGGAGTGAGTGACCGGTTTTATTTGGGGCAGGACACCGGGAGAGAGAGAGAGAGAGAGAGAGAGAGAGAGAACTCTCCTTCTCTTTTCCAACAGCGCCACAGACGGGGTGGGGGAGTTTGGGGCGTGGGAGCTCGGTATGAAGTCTTTCTAACACACAAATTCCCCCCAGCACTGTACTGGAAGTGCCCGCCAAGACTAAAGACCTCGAACTAAAGTCCTCGACGTGTGGGTTGGAGTGGTGGTGGTGGGGCAATTGCACCTCGATCAAGAGGTGAGACTGTTCGTGACTGAGCCAGGCTGACCCATGACATGGGGAACATGAGGGGCGAAGACCTCAGAGACATTTCTGACATTATAATGCGTTACGGGACCTTGGGACGTCCTCCCGAGGTGAAAGGCTCTGCCTACAAATAGCTGTTGTTATTGTATATATATATATAAAAAAAACACAAGCTCCGTCCGAACTCGAAGCGGTGCCTGTTCTTCCCTTTCCTGTGGTGGTAAAATAAAACGATTGTTCGGGCGTTATTTCGCGAAGGGGATCGTTTAATCTTTAATCTCAACCAGAGGATTCCAACTACTGGGGGAGCGATAGACTGCTTGACAACGTTCAGCAGCTTGCAAAGCCGAACCCTTTGACATTACCAGCTGCTTGTCTCGTCGCCGAGACAAGGTAAGAGCGGTGTCATTAAACTCCAAACAGCATCGCAGCCCAGTGCACCCTCCACGGGAATCAGGTCAGAGATCAACCGACGGATCAGCTATGGGGTTCGGGAAGGACAAGTTCGCAGGGCTATGGGGGGGGGGGAGAGAGAGCAGTGGGGGGGAGTGGGACTAATTCAAAGAGCTGGCGTACACACGATGGGCCGAATGGCCTCCTTCTGCGCTGTGTAGTTCTACGATTCTATCAACCGTTGGCCCGGCGAGGTGGTCCCGTTGGCTGAAATCTGTGGGTGGCTTGAAAGCGTTTGGCAAAATGAATGGCCTGACACACGCGGAAACCCCTCGCCGTTGCTTAAAGAGTCTCCGAACCGAGCTGGGAATTCCCTGCGCCCCACCCACACCCGGTCACTCCACTTAACGGTGTGTCCTGCGAAGCGCTTTGAGACGTCTCAACGACTTGATAAGGCGCTGTATCAAATGCAAGGATTATTATTATTATTATTATTGACAGGGTTTTGAGGCGCGGGTCGGAGAGGGAGAGCGGAGGGAATGTCCACCCCGACCCAGTCACTCTGTCATCGCTGTTGGCTTCAAATCCCGGAACACCCTGCCCGTCACCATCATCATCATCGTCGTCATCATCATCACTGGTGGTTGAACATCGAACAGGGATAATAATAATAATAATAATCCTTGCATTTGATATAGCGCTTTTCATGTCGGAAGGACGTCCCAAAGCGCTTCACAGAACACACTGTAAAGTGAATTGACTGTATATTTGTGGGCGAACGCGGCAGCCAATTGCGCACAGCAATGTCCCACAAAGTGTCGTAGATTGAAAATGACCAATTTATTATTGTTTTTTTTTTTTGGGTTTTGGTGGGATTATTATTAGGCTCTGTGTGGAGTAAGGGAACTTGCCCAAGGTTTCGCCCTGCGGATGAGGCGTACAGAGGAAGCTGTAGAACTAATTGAGATGAATGGCATTGCCTCGAGGCACAGAAGCACGTCAAGAGGATTTTTACCGAACAGCACAGGCTGGTGCTCCTGTTATAGCTGTCAACCTCCCCCCCACCCACCCCTCTGCTTCCCTGTCCTGAGCACATCATTTGCTTTGCATCCTCCCCAACACACACACACAAACATACGTTCCCGCTTACGCACGCAAGGACACCCACCCACCCACCCACCGACACACACAAACACATACGTACACACACGCGCGTGCACACACACAGAAACATACAAAAATAACCTCGAACACACACAAACATATATAAGCGCACACACTTGTATACACAAACTCAGCCCACACACGCGCACGCGCACACACACACACAGCGCTGCACAGCAAACCAGGAGACATTTATCTGTGTGCCAATAAGCGTGACAGACGGCATTGGTTGGCAGTGTGACACACTGTCGCTCTCTGCCTTGCTCGCTCTCTCCTGCTACGACACCCTAACAAATAGTCCTGATGAGCTTTTAACACACAAAATTCTTATCAAGCATCTGTGATCTGTGGGGCTGGTTGCGGTGGGAGGGTGGAGGGGGCGGTGGGAGGGTGGAGGGGGGGTTGGGTGGGCGGGGGGTGATGAAGGGAGCAGAGAGAGAGACAGAGAGAGAAAAACAAATCAAGGATCGATAAAAAAAATCTGCATCCAAATGAGTTCCAGGTCAACAGCTGAGCTACTTGGTACAGGTTTCAAGCCGCAAATAATTATTCTGTCCTATTAATGTGTAGAAATTCAGAAATAAATGCTTCACAGAATATACTGTAAAGGGAATTGACTGCATATTTTGTGGGCGAAACGCGGCAGCCAATTGCGCACAGCAGCGTCCCCGCAAACAGTGTTGGATTGAGTGACCAATTGATTGATTGATTGATTGATTGATTGATTGATTGATTTTTGAAAGGATTATCACCCCCCAGAAAAGATATCCAACCGGGTTCCTACTTATCGCTGGGCAAACAGAGGCGTGTGGAGTAAGGAAAGACGCTTTGAGACGTCTCAGCGACGCGATAAGGCACTCTATCAAATGCAAGGAGTGTGATTATTACATACATCACCGGGGCTAACACCTTCACTCTCCACAGTGTATTAAAATGACGCATGGCTGGGCATGAAGGAAATCTCAATTTATAAAGTAATAGTTAGTATCAGTGTGCGGTTACTTGGGTGACATTTCATGTCACTAATACCCTGAATCGCTCCAGTCTTAATAGACTTGATGCTCGCTCTAATGCTTCAGATGTGTGTCTCCACACGGTGCCAGTGACGGAAATTGCTTCTCTGATCTGAGATGTTTTTTTTCTCCTTTGAAAATAAACCCCACAAGCCTTGGTGCCTGGGAAGTCTGGTCCTCGAGAGATGTTTGCTTTTTTTTGTTTTGGGGTCGTTGAAGGGAAAATGATCGCAATTACCTTAATGGCTTTTATTCCACGTTCAAGAGATGAAAACACAATTTCTTTCATTTGTCAAAAAAAAATGCCCTTAATAGTTTAATAGTCAGATCGGGACTATTACAATATTACAGCTGTCTATTGCGGTCAATCAATCTACACAATGCTCTCATCATAAAGTCCGTTTAACCCAACGAGCTTTGGCAGAGATTTTTATTCTCCCACCCCCCCACCCCCCCGACCCTCTTGAGACCCAACTCTGTTAACTGCGAGACAGTTGACTCTCAGCTCGGTCCGTAAGATTGGTTCAGACGAACAAGGCCCCTTCAGCCTGTTTAGTTTGGTCACATCGTGTGTCAGGTTGGCTCAGTGGTAACGCTCTCTCTTTCTCTCTCGCCTCTGTGTCAGAAGGTTGACGATCCCCCCCCTCCCCCACCCCCAAATAAAATGGGTCACTCGCTCCATGGCTGTTTGTGGGACTCCGCTGTGCGCAATTGTGCCGCTGCGTTTGCCTACAAATAAAGAGTTGCTCCATTTCACAATAAACCCCGTGAAGTGCTTTGAGATGCCCTTCCGACTTGATAAGGCGCTTCACCAACAATAGATTGGCTGTCACATTTCCACCACAAAATACACCTTCACTGCCCGACCGTCCTCCAGTCGCTGCGTGGAGTGGTTTCTTCAGCGAGTCCCCATAGTCCTGACCTTAACCACCCTCCCCAATCACCCTGGCTGCAGTCATCAATTGCTCTCCGTTTAACTCTGCCGCTCGATTGACTATTTCCCCAAATAAGAACAGAACGCCAACGGCGAAATGCCACGACAACATAAAATGCGACGGCAACAGAAACGAGGTCACCTGGATCGGAAGCCCACACTTTTTCGACTGTTTTATTGAGCTATCGCCCCCCCCACCCCCCCCACACACACTTTGCGTTTAATTCCCCACAAAATCCACGGTCAATTCGCTTAACGTTGTATCCCGCGAAGCGCTTTGAGACGTCTCGAAGACGCGATGAGGCGCTGCGTCAAATGCCAGGATTATTATTATCATTATTATTACTACTACTCCCCCTGCGACCAAAGGAAAAAAAAAACTTGTGGCAAAGGTGAAAGGAAGTAAATTGGATTTATACGAGGAGTGAGGGAATAGCTCGGTTTGTGTAATTTAAAGATGAGAACGGAATAGTGAGAAGAGGCTCGCAATCCTTCGTCACAGAAGCAATGTTGGTTACAACACTGCTCTTGTTACTGTTTGGCCTCTCTGGTTAGCTCTCAAATAGAGCGGAATAATGAGAATGTACTGTGCCTTCAAATCGCATCCATTATCCTCACATCTCCAGCTGTAACACCATCAGATCTTATACATCACAAGGGCTCTCGCCAGCTCCCTGTCTGTCTTGAGAGCGTTGTACAACACAGTGTGTGTGTGTGTGTGTGTGTGTGTGTGTGCGTGAGAATTGAGGAGAGAAAAAGTGAGGAGAGAGAGAGAGAGGAAATAACAATAATGATAATATTATTCCTTGCATTTGATGTAGCGCCTTATCAGAGTTCCCACAAACGGCCGCGGATCGAGTGACCAAATCGTTGTCCGGATGATGTTATTTTATTCGGTTGAAAAAAGCGCTTTTGGGGGTGGGGGGGTGGGGTGGGGGGAGAGAGAGAGAGAGAGAGAGAGAGAGAGTGGGAGAGGGAGAGGGAGAGAGAAAGGAAGGGAGAGAATGGGGAGAGAGAGAAAAAGTGAGAGAAGCGGATAGATAAAAAGTGAATTGAGTCAGGGGGGAAACATTGGTATTCTGGGCTCGAAGCAACAACGGGCTGAAAAGAAGGCAATGGAACGTGTTGCAAATGAGGAAATTAATCGTGGAGGAGAGAGAGAGCAATATCAGCGTTCAGTTTACAAGGGCTGCAAATGGGGACGGATTTTTGCTTGTTTGACGGTAAACTTTCCCGACAACGTTCGTCTGCAGCTGATCCTGTGGATTGGCACGGATTTTGCGCTGTCAGGAACTTTCACCCGATTGCGAAATGTCGAACCGATGTAATTAATAATAATACTACTAATAATGATAATGATAATCGTTTGATGCAGCCCCTTCTCACGTCTTCGAGACGCCTCAAAGCGCTTCACAGGAATGGAGTGTAAAGCGAATTGACCGTCTATTTTGCGGGCGAAACGCGGCAGCCAATCGCGCACAGCGGCGTCACCGCAAACAGTCGCGGATTGAGTGACCCAATTGTTATTCTTTTTTTTAGAAGGGATTATTACCCCCGGAAAGCGATCCGCCACTCGACTATGAACCGGGCTCCTGCTTACTGCTGGGTATACAGAGACGTGTGGAGTCAGGAAATTTGCCGAAGGTTTCGCCCTGCCCGGGAATTGAACGCAGGTCCTCTCGCTTGCGAGGCGAGCTCTCTAACCATTATCCTACGGGACTAACAGTACTTTTTTTTTTAAGAGTAGAAGGAGTCTTTGAGCTGCAGTGAAACCCATTACTGTTCGTATCACATTGCTGACCACTTTCATAAGACATTTTATAGATTTCTATGTATATTGACATATAAATTCACATCCACTCAATATTTTAGATAAAAACAATGCATCTATCAACATCTAGCGATAGCGTATTTTGCAATAGAAAGCATATTATTCTGAAGCACATCTATCAGGTTCGGAATATATATTAATAAAAAAACAGCACTGCTATATATATTTATATATTTACCCTTGTTTTTCAATACCTATTCTCTTGTCATTTTGCCCACAAAATATACAGTCAATTCGCTTTACTACTGTATATTCCGTGAAGTATTTTAAGGCATCTCGAAGGTGTGATAAGGTGCTATGTCAAATGCAAGGCTTGTTATTATTATTACTTCCCCCTCTCCTTTCCCTTTCCCTTTCCTCTCTCTCTCTCTCTCCCGTCCCATCACATACAAATCATCTCTCTGGGTCCTCTCCTCTCACACCCTAAGGCTCAGTGATGAATGGATGTTTTTTTCTGGCCAATTTTCACGTCAAGTGTGCCATTTCTTTACAAACCCTCGATCTTCGCTCCCCCCCCCCCACACACACACACACACACATCACAACCCCTGAGGTTTATCTGCGGAATGAGGCGGTTTCAGGGAACAGCAGAAGTAACAATAATGGAAAGCTATCAAAGGCAATTGGACTTTAACCGTGTGATGGGAAAGCTGTAGAGCTCCCCCCAGTGTAGAGCTCCACGCTGACTTCCTTTCAGGGATTCACTCCTCGCCTGTGGTGTATCTTCGATCGAGATTAACTTTATTCCACAAAAATATTCTGAATCTGTCCCTGCATCCTCGCTCTCTGATCTACCCTCGAGCCCCCTTTGATCTCACAAAACGCGGTCAGATTTTCTCCGGCAAAACACAGTCAAAACCGCTCCGCAGTCCATCCCTGTGAGGCAATCGCCTCGAGAGGTCTCGACGGCGCGATAAGACGCGGAATAATAATAATAATAATAATTATAATCCTTGCATTTGATATAGCGCTTTTCACGTCGGGAGGACGTCCCAAAGCGCTTCACAGAACAGATTGTAAAGTGAATTGACTGTATATTTGTGGGCGAACGCGGCAGCCAATTGCGCACAGCAATGTCCCACAAACAGTCGTAGATTGAAAATGACCAATTTATTATTGTTTTGAGTTTTGGAGGGATTATTATTAGGCTCTGTGTGGAGTAAGGAAACTTGCCCAAGGTTTCGCCCTGTCTGGAATTGAACCCACAATCTTCTAGCTCAGAGGCGAGAGAGAGAGAGAGAGAGAGAGAGAGAGGTTTGTGCGAGGTAGATATGATTACAACCGACATTTAGCTTCTGGGATTATTTGCATATTAATTAATAATATTCCACGAGGGTGTAAATTCTCAGTAAAGCTCCTGGTCAGGGTGGAATCTCTACACCGGATGCACTGACACGCTGTTAAAGGGGGGATTTATTTTGCAAATTGAAAAGGTCAGGTTTAATTACTTTCTGACTTTATCTGGCGCCACGTTTTCTGATCTTTTTAATTGTATATAATATAGTATATTGGCTGCAGGCAGCACATTGTGTCATTTCCGACTAAGTCACTTGCGAAACGCACAGCCACTACACTTTACGGTAAAGTGGCTGGGGGGGGGGGGGAGGGGAGCGGGGGGTGGAGGGGGTGGTAGAAAGTGACGGGGTGTGGGACAGAAAACAGGGAGAAAGAAACTCCATTCTCAGTCCCAATAGCGATACAGGGCAGGAGGTGTGTGTGTGTGTGTGTGTGTGTGTGTGGAGATGACGTTAAAAACTTTGAGAGAAAAATACATCGACGTGACAGTCGGTGTGGAGTGTAAAGAGGAACTGAACGCTGTGATTGATCGGAGAAAAGACAGCACAAGTCTAGCTCAGGGATCTGTAAATGTTCCCCACGGTCAGACTCCAGACCTGACGGGATGCAAAGCAGAGATCTCAAAGCCTGTTTCCCGCCCCCCCCCCCCCCACCCCAACAAAATTGCGCACGGCCATCGGCTGTCAAGTTTCACGGAAAGCGCGGTCAACAAAGCTGCGCTTTGCAGCACTTCGCAAGGTTACAGGACACTTTGCGGGGTCACGAACACGCTCGGGATCCCTTCCGATTTCCGACGACCGGCAATACGGGGCCAAACGCCTCACGGTGTGTTTTTGTGCTCCCATCAGCTCCCGTCTGAAGCGGTTGAGTTTGACAATCTATTGCTTGACGTGAGGAACGGGGGAGGAGGCGAGGTGTAAGCTCAAACCAGTGGGTAAATCTTTCGAGTGAAGGATTATCTCAGGCTCAGATTCTACAACACACCATTTAGACTTAAACTCTGCAAAGTGATTATAGCTGGGATACAAATCTCAACCACTGGACTGACCTTGCCTTACAGTTTAATAGCTCATTACTACTGCAGAGATTTCTCTCTTTCTCTTCTCTCTCTCTCTCTCTCTCTATCTCTTTCGCTGTCCCTAAACCAAGATCCCATCTGCGCCTGTTCAGGTGGGATTTAAAAGATCCGTTAAAAATCTGTTGAGAAAAAAAACTGTTAGGCAGGTTTCCTTACTCCACGCACTCCTCTGTTTACTGAGCAGTAAGTAGGAACCCGGTTGTTAGTCGGTTAGTTAGATCGCTTTCCGGGGGGTAATAATCCTTCCAAAATAAAATAATTATTATTCAATTCTCGACTGTTTGACGTTCACTGCTGTGCGCAATTGGCTGCCGACAAAACATACAGCCGATTCACTTTACAGTATATTCTGTGAAGCGCTTTGAGACGTCTCAACAACGTTGTAAGGCGCTGTATCAAACGCAAAGATTATTATTACTATTATCATCATCCAGGGATATGGGAGGGAGTTTTTTCACCCATCTCCTGGCTGACAATTCCCCCCCCACCCCCCACACACCCTCCCCCTGATATATATAATCAGTCGCTCACTTTATGGCTGTTTGTGGAGTCACTCAAACCCACTGCTGTGACATGTTACACAGCGAAGCGATGTACAACAGAAAATCCATGCTATTGAATGTTGATGGAAACGTTTCTATCCATTATTAACAGAAACGATCAGAATCGATAGCAAACTACCCGTAAGTATCACTGTGATAATTCATGTTCTTCTGCGATTTCTTTGCCATTGTGATAGCAATCTCAGGGCCTTATATTCTCAATTTCTACATTAGTTCCAATGTGAAATCAATACCACATTTATTTGACACTTGAGGAAAACAAGGCAGTGCGGGCATCAAGCCAACTGCACGGCTGATTTTCTTCCTGTAGCTCCCGCTCCCGAATCAATGCACATCCAATATTATGCTCACAGTGGTCTGAGAAACTATTTACAAAAGAATTTACAAAGAGCGTGTACTCTGCCGCACGGAAACACTGGGCCCAAGCAGTCCGTGCCGGAGTTTTCTGTTCCACATGAATCTCCACCCGTTCCTTCCTCCCTCCCACACCGTTCTCTTCTCCTCTCCCTCATGTGAAGCTCCAGCTTCTTCTTGAGTGCGCCTACACTATCTGATTAGAGTCCCGTAGCGTAGCGGTTAGAGCGCTCACCTCGTAAGCCTCGAGAGGACCTGGGTTCAATTCCTGGGTGGGGTGAAACCTTGGGCAAGTTTACACAGCAGTAAGTGGGAACCCGGTCGCTTGTCAAATGGTGGATCGCTTTCCGGAGATAATAAAACAAATTGGTCACTCAATCCACGACTGTTTGTGGGACTGTTTGGCTGCCACATTTCACCCACAAAATACACAGTCACTCCCCTCTACAATATATTCTGTGAACCGCTTTGAGAAATCTCAACAACCTGATGAGGCACTGTATGAAATGTAAGGATTGTTATTATTATTATTATTATTATTATTATTATTATTATTATTATTATTCAACCACCAGCTTCAGGAAGCGGGTCCCAAAAATCTCACTATATCCTTGCCGCACATACAAACTACCCTGCCCATAATTATTGTTAGTTTTACGAGCCTACAAATATACCGAGAAGGGAATGCACTGACTGAATGAAACAAGCACGGGGTTTGATGATAGAGAGGCCTCGGAAAGTCAAGGCAGATTTCAGGAAAAACAAACCCACACAGTTCAGTTTAACTTCGGCTATTATTCACGGCTCCTGCATGAAATGTTTACTGGAGCTTCACTTATAAGTGATATCAGACATTTCACCAGAAAATAACATGTGCAGCTGTAATTACAAAGGCTTGCGCATTGCCACACTCCAGGAAATGTGCCATTTTTCACTGTTAATTTCAACCTCATCACTTTGCTTCGATGAGAAATAAAAACCAGGTGGATTTTTTTTTTACAACAAAAAAAAATCGAAGGAATTTTGCTCATGTGTTTTGGTGGTGGTGGTGTTGTTGTTGTTGTTGTCGGAACGATAATTCCATTTTTCACGAGCCTTCAATCGGGAAAGAGAGAGAGAGGGAGAGGGAGAGATTTCCTTTTGCGGAGGCGGATAGCTTCGCAATTATGCTTAGCATTAAGCGATGAAATAGTCTTACTTTGTTCAACATGTCTTATATCAGATATGCATTACAGAGCAACGCATTAAATATCACGTTAAATAGTGTGGGACATGACATGTGCATGTAACTGCCAAGATGTTAGGAGGTGATAGACCTTGGTCTTCTTTCACCTAGAAAATGTATATGTTCTTATCTGAGTCCCACCCCAACCTCCATCATCCATAATCTCATCTCGTTTCACCCACAAAATAGTCGACTCACTTTACAGTATATCCTGTGAAGCGCTTTCAGACGTCCCAATGACGTGATAAGGCGATTGCAACGATTCTTAATATTATCTCCGATTCCTACGGTTGTGAATTCAAGCCCTCCGAGCCCTGTTCAGGCAGACGTTAAAGATCGCTCGGCGCTACTCGAAAAGAGAAGAGAGTTCTCTCTCTCCCAGAGGTTCGGTCGATAAGCCCCCAGATAAAATCGGTCGCTCGTTCAAAGTTGGGAGTCCTGTAGCGTATTGGTAGAGCATTCGCCTCACAAGCGAGAGGACCCGGGTTCGATCCCCTGGCAGGGCAAAATTTTAGACAAGCTATCCTTACTCCGCACGCCTGTTTACCTGCAGTAAGTAGGAACCCGGTTGTCAGCCGATTAGTGAATCGCTTGTCATTCAATCTGCGACTGTGTGTAGGACACTGCTGTGCGCAATCGGCTGCCGCGTTTGGCCCACAAAATACACAGTCACTACACTTTACAGTATATTCCGCAAAGCGCTTTGAGATGTATCGACAATGTGATAAGATGCTATATTAAATGCAAGGATTATTATTATTATTGTCATTATAATGTTATGCGCTGTACTCAAATTGTCTGTCACTCTGCCCAAAGCTTCACAGTAAATTCCTGTGGAGACGTGAAAAGGAGCGATATCAAATGCAATGATTATTATCGCAATTAACACTTGGTTTCTTCCCACTTCGGCGACCGAAAGCGAGATCAAAGCCCATTTCTCCAGCGCAAAGAGAGAACGTGGAACATTGCATTGGCGTGAAATTGATTGGGGGAATTGTTTAAAAACAAGGCATTAAGGGATATTAAGGAGTATTAAGGGATATGAAAAAAAATACAGGGAAACAGGATTAAAAGATCTGAAGCAATGTAAAAAAGACGGAATAGCCTCTTAAGACAAAACTTTGTGTTCTTTTCTCCTGCCAGACACTTGATCCAATTCAAAACGCTCGTAAAAAATACATCAATAAGAGGAGACTACTGGCCCCCATCCTCCCCGCTTCACTCAGAGTCACATTGATAAATGGGGTGCGGGGGGGGGGGGGGGGGGGAAGGGGTGGGGGAGGAGGGGGCTACGTGAGTTGCAACTCTAGGGGTTTCTGACAAAACCTACGTAAAGAGTATTGTGCGAACAGAGTTGATTGAAGGCGGCGTATTGTCCCCACTGAACAAAATGGATTAAATCTCTCTCCATTTTATCTCATTCTCAGAGGAATGAATGGTGACCCCATCTTTCTGACGTCCTCCTGATGTGAAAGGCGCTGCATTAAATGCAAGGATTATTATTATGATGATGATGATTATTATTATTATTACCACCTGGCGTGCATTATCTACCAGAAATTTCGCTCTGTAGTAAAATTGAGATTGGTTTGCGACGCAGTTTTGGGGGCAATGTGATAACCATCACATCACACAGCACATTTTCCCCCCGATATCGCCCCCTTCTGGTTAGGGGTCAAAGTGGTTAATGTTTTGTTTGGCGATTGGGAGACAGAGAGAGGTAGAACCCCACACATTCTCCCCCCCCGTCCCCCCCCAACCACCCCTTCGTAACTTGTGCTTCTCTTGCACAGTCCCTTAGAAAGGGATCAGATCGCACCTTGGACCCAGGATTGACAAGTAAAGCTTTCCCCCCCCCCCCCCTTAATAGAATCTATCCTGGAAATGTGAGACGTGAGAGGAGAGGAAATAAAGTAACCCAAATCCAGGAACTTAAACAGAAAGTCTCCCCGCTTATTGCAGGCCGGCATGAATCTGCCAAATCCAATTTGCTCTAATCCTCGGCTCCCTTTATCTCCTGCTGTCGGAAGAGTGGCTTAGAAGCATCTTAAGAGTCTTCACCGTATAATGGGTGAGGCTCAAATGGGAGCCAAACAAGTAAGTAATGGAGGAATTCTTTTTTATATATATATATATATATAAAAAGGTTTTCCGAGTTGATACTTCCACACGGCCCCTCCGCTCCACCATCGGCGGCTGTGCTTTCAGTCTCTGCGCTCCGAATCTCTGGAACTGTCAGCCTCAATCCCTCAGATGGAGGAGCCTTTAGCATTCAGCTACAGATCAGCCCATGGTCTTATAGAATGGCGGAACAGGCTCGAGGGACTGAATGGCCTACTCCTGTTCCTATGTTCCTATAACAGGCTCGATGGGCTGAATGACCTTCCCCCCCCCCGACCCCTGTGTTTCTACTTTACTCATAAGAAACGTAACAGACCTCTGAGCCGACGTCCAACAAGAGAGAAGGTCAAACGCAGCAAAAGGGACTCTTCAACTGGAGTGCTCCTCCAAGCCAAAATGCCTGATATCACAGCCCCATTCACTCGTCCTCAGCTGGTTCAGTGGTTGGAGCACTCGCCTCGCAAGCGAGAGGACCCGGGTTCGATTCCTGGGCAGGGAGAAACATTGGGCAAGTTTCCTTACTCCACACACACGCCAGTGTATACCGAGCAGTAAGTAGGAACCCGGTTGTTAGTTGATCGCTTTTCCGGGAGTAATAATCCCTTCAAAAATATATTGCTTTAAAATAATAATTTGGTCACTCAACCCAAGACTGTTTGAGGGGACGCTGCTGTGCGCCATCGGCTGCCGCGATCCGCCCACAAAATACACAGTCAATTCACTTTACAGTATATTCTGTGAAGCGCTTTGAGACGTCTCGAAGACGTGATAAGGCACCGCATCAAATGCGAGGATTATTATTATTACATTGCCTCTCAACAGCAAAGAGAAAACTAGAAGAGAGGGGAGGAATTGTAGTGAATTAGCATAATTTCAGATTCACACGTAGAGGTAGAGCGGACAAGTGTGCGAGTGACAAGGCCTTTAAGAATTACTGATGGCAACTCGTCAGTGTTTTTTGTGTCCGAGAGGTTAGCACTTCAAAAGCATTTGTCGTTTTCAAATCTTAATATAGATCCGGTTATTGTGAGGGGTGGGGGGGGAGGGGGGGGGGGAGATGGGTGACTGCGGAGGGGGGGGTGGGAGAAAGCTGAACAGCAACCCATTCTCCAGCACAGAAATCTCTTATCGAGGAATAACGGCAAGTTAGTTAATTACCCGGTTGAAACCCCGTCCCTGTTGCGTTTCGCCCACGAAATGTACAGTCACTCCACTTCACAGTATATCCCGTGAAGCGCTTTGAGCAGACGTTGAGCAGAGGACACCACCCCCCGCCCCCCCACACACCCCCACCCCCCACTTCCCGCAAAAAAAATTCACGTGTCCTTTGGCAGGTACATCCAGCGAAGCTCTTTGAGGCGTTTCCGGAGACATGATAATGGATTGTTATTAAACATAGGTTTGGGGCTGAAAGTAATAGGGACCGTCCTCTAGTGGCGAGTTAGACACAGCACACACATCATCGTTGCTTTGCCAACAAGACTCCCGCAGACGTGGTGGGGTGGGGGGGGGGTGTGGGGGGTGATGAATTAAACATGAATACGAAGCTCGCTGTTTGCTCTCAACCTGCGACTGGGCAATCGTCAATATTTGATGGGACATTAGCTCGCGGCGCTCAGACTGACCTGCCAGCGGAAACGCACTGATACGCCGAGGTGAGACGGTTTACCCCACAAGTGGCTCAACTCCTGCCACGTTTCTCTCGCAATAATAACACCGCTTCACGTCGACGCAGCGCCACCAGAGGTCCCCAAGTGCTCCGCGGGATTTCTTGCTTCGAGCGGGGGGGGGGGGAGAGTCCAATTATGAGCCAAGCCTTAAACACTCAGCCCCTCACACCCACAACCAATCCACCCCCCCCACTCCCCCAACACCCACTCCATGCTCCAAAGAATACACTCAGCCCCTGGTTATTAAGTCATTAACGGACAAAATTACAGCCTTGCTTTACGCAACCATTAAGGCTCTTTGACGCAAACTGTGCGTTAATTATATACAATTACCCCCACCTCCCCCCCGACTGTTAGAATGCTATTATTCCATTTTTTTTCGCGAGATAAGTTACCACCAACAGTAAATGAAACCACGGTAATGACAAGGGGAAATATTGATAATCGCTTGAAGCGGTTTGGATTGCCCCGCAGCAGGGGCTTTGACCAGAGAGACGGCGTGTGAATCCCAGAGACTCGACATCCCGCAAACTGACATCTTCACTGGAGCTTAGAATAACAGACCCATGGCTCAGGCGCGCTTTGAGGGAACCGATGACACTTCCTTCCCCCAATCTTTCAGACGACAACAAAATTTCCGCGCCGCCCCCCCCCCCCCACCCCACTTGTTAGTGGGGACGTCGTGGTGCACAAATTAGCGACCGCATTCGCCCGCAGACGCACAGGAATGTCCCACAAACAGCCGTGGGGTGAGCGACCCCACCCCCCCACAAACACACACACACATAAATACGCACACATACACACGCACACGAACACGCACACTGAACCTCCCGAACTCCGCACCCATTGCTTTAACTTATTGGTTCTCCTGGCAGGACAGCAGCAATGTCATTTGCTACAGCTCATTACTGCGATATTGAAAATTACTCGTCGGGAATTTATTCTTTCAGGTTTTCGCAGCAGGGAGTTCTTTTTAATGTGCGAGATTCGCGGCTCAGGGGTCTCATGCCCTTTGACTGAACGTGGCGTGGGGTGGGGGCGGTTGGTGGGAGGGGAATTGGGAGGTCTGCAAGACCTTTCCTGTATAAATGTAAGCACTGGACAATGAGGGGGTTTGCACCCGAGATGGGGGTGGAGACCATAGAGGGGTGGAGGGCAAGGTGGAGTGGGGGCAGCAGAGGAGGGAAGATGACCGAAGGCACGGTTTAAAAGGAGGGTCTTGAGACAGGCCTTGAAGGAGGAGTGGGAGTGTGGGCGAGGCGGACAGGCTCCGGGACGCAGGTGAATGCGGCAGCCAATTTGCAGGTGTTTCCCTTCTCTCCTCCATGGCTGACGTCAGCAGGAACATTAGGGGTTGACGGGCGTCATGTGAGGTATCATACAGTCTGAGCACGCAGGGTCATAAGCAGGTAATAGATAGCGCTGGGCTGGGCTGGGGGGTAAGGGGTGGGTGAGGGTGACCGAAGGCACGGTCGAAGAGGAGGGTCGCGAGACAACAGCCCTTCGGTCTGGCTCACGTTCACCCGCGTCCGGTACTGATTGCGATGTTCGTCCCTGGCGACGGGCTCGCACGAAGTCTTCTCGTGCCCCACCGCGGTCCGCAATGATTGACGGCGATGTTTTTTTTATCATTACGGGGAGAATAAAACGAAACAGCCCGGCCTTACAGGAAAACAATCGCCGGGAGCAGCGGTCATAACTCTGAAATTATCCATAAAATTAACCTCGTAATGAGAAGCGTAAGAACACTGGTGGGCTCATTAAATATCAGAATAGCAGGTTTCACACATCTTCTGTCTTTCCCCCCCAGCCCCCCCCCCACTCAAAACACTCGACACGCTATAAATACAGACGCACAGTGAGCCGAAGTGAATTAATAACACACACACACACACACACACACACACTCCACAGGATTTCATCTGACATTTAGAAAGCAAGTGTGCAGGAGAGAGAGGGGAATAGAGGGGCTGAGGGAGAGGGGAATAGGAGGGGTTCACTTGGAGGATAAACAGCGGCACGGAATTCTGTGCTGTACTGTCTTACGTACGTTTATGTGAAGTTCAGGCAAACCCTCTGTGGAGCGCCAGCTATCAACATCATCCATTAAATCGCTACCAGGGGTCAGATAGGAAGGGCGGGAGTGACCGTAAATCACGATCAAAAAGGAAGATCTTTAGGCGGGAGGGAGGGAGGGAGGAAGGAAGGAAGGGAGGGAGGGAGGGAGAGAGGGAGGGAAGGGGCAAGGCAGGGGGATCGAGGGAGAGAGTTCCAGAGCTTCGGGGTGTAGTCGCTGAAGACGGCTGTGGCGGTGGTACGGAGTGTCGCCCACAAACGCGCAAATCGTGTGAAGCGCTTTGAGAGAACTGGCGTGATAAGGCGTTGTATCAAGCGCGAGAATTATTGCACTTGTTTTTTTTTCCCCCAATGCCTTGAGTTCGATGAGTTTAAAAAACACGTGGCACTTGATGACAGGTTCCACGTGCCACCTATCACATCGACTCGGTGATGAAACGTCGCATTTTGCAACGTAGGATTTCTCAATAGGGTCACAGGTAGTAGTACATCAAGCGCCAAGCTTTCAATTAATGGTTTATAATGCGATTTATACAGATATAATGTAAAGTGTTTATGAAATCTACAGCAAGTACAAAGATGGAAGCATCAATAATGAGGGTTCAGCCCTACACGGTCGAGTCTGGAGATATTTTTCATACCTTCCACACCTTTGCGCGAGTGGTAATGCACAATTTTGTTTCAGAATTATATTTTAAATGTACCTCGTAAATCTAGCTTGTCAGGGTCGTGCCAGCGGTTGGCGTGGAGGGGGAGGAGGGGGGTAAAGTGTGGGATAGGTATTGCGAGTCCCGAGGATTTGACCATAATTCAGCGACAATGTTGTTACGTGGGTGTGTGTTCGGTTCAGCTTTACATCCAAAGATATGCATCTGATCTTACTGGTGTACAGTAAGATCACAGCTAACATCCTCTCCCTCTCTCCCCCTATGCCTCTCTAACCCCCCTGAACCCTGCCTCGATCCCTCCTTGTCTCGCCCCATTCCCCCCCCACCCCAACCCTCTCTTTGCCCATCTTCAAATGACACCCAAGGACTTTCCCTTTCGACCGCACGCCTACTGTCACCTCTCCTTTCTCCCCGGCTCGGGTGTCGAACCACTCCAGTGCCTGCTGCGTTCGCCCACGAAACACACAGTCACTACACTTTACAGTACATCCCCGTGAAGCGCCCTGAGCCATCCTACTGACACCAAGTGGAGGGATCGTTATTGTTGTTGTCGTTGTTCTGCGTTCTGTGACGCCTCCACGGGTGAAGGGTGCTGTATAAGTTGCTGTCGTCCGTGTAAAATAAATCCACACGCAATGGCCTAAGGGTTGTTGGTCGTGGGCACGAGAAAGACACAAGAAAACAAAGGGCTGCGAAAAGAGGTAAATAACGTTCGCTCATTAAAAAGTCTCGCACCGCTTCAGAGGGGGAACGGCGGTGGGGGGCGGTGGGGAGGTGGGGAATAAAACCCAAAGATGCTTGACTCATACCTCGCCACCGCGTGCCTTGTAATGATCTGCTCCTTTCAATCATAACTGTGAAGAGCTATCGATGTATTTGGCGAGCGATGCGAGTCTGAGAGAAAGAGGCAGTGATAAAAAAAAATGGAAAATGCTTGAGGCCCAAACAGCGTCTCAGAGAGAAAACAATTAAACAAGCCTCTGCTGTTGGCTTCTCTTATCTTCGTAACGCAGGCCTGATGCTCTCAGCCCTGAACACCACAAGAGTTATTGAGAGAAGGCATGGGATTCTTCCCCACGCTCGGCTCCCGTTAACCCAGCGAGCCAAAGCCCTGGCTGGTAAAGTCGGTCCCGGCTGTGCGAGCAGCGGGACAGCGGGTTTCAGCTGCCGTCCTTTCGAATGAGACGTTAAACCGAGCTCCTCGTCCGTGCCCCGTTCAGGCAGACGTTAAAAGATCCGGCGGTGCTTTAATAATCATAATAATAATAATAATAATCCTTGCGTTTAATGTAGCTTCACAGAATATATTGTAAAGTGAATCGACTGTATAGTTTGTGGGTAAAACACAGGGGACAACTGTGCACAGCAGCGTCCCCACAAACAGTTGTGGATTTAGTGACCAAACTATTAGTATATTTGGGGGGAGAGATTATTACCCCGGGAAAGTGATCCGCCAATCGACTAAACAACTGGGTTCCTACTTACTGCTCGGTAAACAGAGGCGTGTGGAGTAAGGAAACTCGCCTAAGGTTTCTCCCCGCCCCGGGAATCGAACACGGATTTTCTTATTTGCAAGGCCAGCGCTCTCACCACTGCACTACAGGAACTCCTCGTGCTGGATCTCAGCAAATGCAACGAACACACACGTCCCATTCCTGCCGCATGAATTGGCAGCGGTAGATGTTAATTAACCGCCTCGTTAATGGGGCTTGCACCTCCCTTACATCCCCTTAAACGAGAAAACAAATTAATTAGCAGTAGTTTTTTTTTGGTGGGGGTGGGGGGGGAATGAATATACTGGTGCCAGATGTTAGTTTGTCAAAGCCTGGCTCTGGTGAGACAAATACAAATGTAGTTTAATTGTTCTTTACACAGTCGCACACTCCAGGACTCTCTTCGGTTCAATTTATGTATTTTTTTTAAAACATTTCTCTCCCGCTAAGACATCTTACGCAGTCCATGGAAATTGATTGGAGTAACTTGAACGGCCTGGATTAATGTACGAATAGACTCTGCAATAATAATAAGCCGGCACCATTTTCTATTAGGAAAAATACATTTCACGCAGCCCTGGATGGGTGCAAATGAACCAAAGCTGCTTGATTAAATGCGTTGCCCTTTCATTCATTATCCGTCCTTAGCAGTTTTTAACCCAGCTCGAGTTAATGGGCAATATAAACATTAATTGCGCAAATAAAAACAGAAATGTTATATTACTTCCCCTCACGGCTGAGACTGTGGCATTAGTTTCTTCTCCTTTTTCTCGGGCGATTACAGTAAGTTCACGTAATTATTATCGGTCCTTTGAGGCGTTTGAAATATACAATCACCCATTAAGTTCTGACGGCAAAGCCCTCAATTAGGAGCCTGTGGGCCGACGGTTTGTAACAATAAGGGCCGGAGCGCGTGCAAGAAATAATAAGCGAATGTTTCAGTACAATTGCGTAGTTGACTCTTTCGATCGGTTTGCAGCTCTTCGCCCTGGTTTCGAAACTGGGACATAATTAATCATGTTTATGTAAAGCCTCTCAATGTGACAATACTTTTAATGAAAGTTATGCAGCAGAAAGTTGTGAGAAAGGTCATTCAGCCCAGCAAGTCCGTGTCTGGGTACATGCTCCACCCCTCCTAATCCCCTCTCCTTCCTATCCCAACCCCCCGCCCACCCCATCCCACTCCCCTCACCAAAGTCACCAGACGCTACGATAAACTACTAATAATAATAATAATCCTTGCAGTTGATATAGCACCTCATCACGTCGTTGAGACGTCTCAAAGGATTTACTGTAAAGTGCAGTGACTGCGTATTTCGTGGGTGAAACGGAGCAGCCCGTTGCGTCCAGCAAATTATCTCACAAACAGCCATAAAGTGACCAATTTTTATTTGGGGGATTGTTGGCCAGGTGACTGGGGGAGAGAGAGACCTGATCAGGCAGACGGGACCTCGGTTGAACGTCTCACCCGAAGACCACACCTCCGACAACACAACACCCTCCGCACCGCTTTCTTCCCCCCCCCCCCCAGCACTGTATTGGAGCATCAGCTTAGTCCGTGTGATTCCAAGCCTATGAAACGCTTTGAGACGTCCTCTCGATCAAAAGGCGCTGGATTCTCCCGGTGCCCTGGACGACATTCCCGCAGATAAAATGCGCCATCCACTTCGCGGCGCAAATTAGGCACCAATTTCGCCCACAAAATACACAGGTTATTCTGCTTGGGCTCTTTGAGGTGTCTTCTTGACGTGACAGGCACTGTACCGAAGTGTAAAGATAATTCATCGTCATCGAATTGCATTTTCACCACAACGCTAACAAACAATCCAACTCTGAATCCTCTCTGTGATCAACATCATTTTCAAAATGAATACTGTGTGTGCCAACCCTGATACAACGCACATTTATCGTGTCATTAAAAAGGGAATGTTTTGTCTTGTGGGAACATTGTTAATATGTTTTGGGGTTTATGGTGATGGTGAGAGATGGCTCCTTAATCGGAGAATGATTGCTGTAATATGTTCTGCTGTGACACTGAGATATTGCCCTGGAACTGCGTTCTCTGTTAATTATAAGACCCTGACAGATCATCAGGCTAATACACTGATAAGAAATGGAAAACAAAATAAACATTTTACATTCAACCAAAACAAAACATCAGGCTCCGTGAAATACAACTGAAATCGTTTTCCGTTCAACTCAAAACTTCTTTCCAAACAAATCATTGGAAGTGGAAAGAAATTGCTCTCCAGCTCACTTTTCAGTCGAGGTGAAAACACGTTGTACTATAACAGGAATAGACTGACTCTCCATCACAGTGCTGGGGGGAGGAAACTCTGTATTCTCGGTGGTGCCATCATTCGGATGAGATGTTAAATCGAGGTCCCGTCTGTTTGGTCGGTTGAATGCAGCTCATTTGTGCCCAGGAATGTCCCACAAACAGCCATGAACTGAGCAATCCATTTTTTTTTCAAATGGGGACTTGTTGCCAAGGACACCCGCAGAGAGAAACTCCCTTCTCTTTTCGAATGGTGATTGAATATTTATTGATTTGTACTATTCATCAAGATATATCCAATCAAGAACAGGCACAGACGGGACCTCAGTTTGATGGCTCATCCAAAGGACGGCACCTCCGACAATGGAGGTGGACATCAGGGGAGGACATCAGCCTCTAGACTGTGTGAGCTCCCAATTCCTGACACGTTCCCCCAAACGTCCTGGCTCGAGGGGCGAGAATGTGACCAACTGAGCCAGACTGACCCCCAAGGCCACTGGTACTCATTACTTAGAAAATCATAACATGATGAGGCAGAGTCAACGTGGCTTTACGAAAGGGAAATCATGTTTAACAAATCTATAGAGTTTTTTGAAGATGTAACTAGCAGATTAGATAGGGGGGAACCAGTAGATGTGGTGGATTTGGATTTCCCGAAGGCATTCGACAAGGTGTCACATAAAAGGCTGTTGCATAAGATTAGAGCCCATGGAATTAAAGGCAATGTATTAGCATGGATTGGAGAGTGGCTAACAGGAAGAAAACAGAGAGTAGGGATAAACGGGTCCTTCTCAGATTGGCGGGATGTGACTAGTGGAGTGCCACAAGGATCAGTGCTTGGGCCTCAATTATTTACAGTCTATGTCAATGATTTAGATGAGAAAATGGAGCTTAATATATCTAAATTCGTGGATGATACGAAGATAGGTGGGAGAGTAAGCTGTGAGGATGACACACAAAGAATGCAAAGGGAAATAGACAGGTTGAGCGAGTGGGCAAGAAGGTGGCAGATGGAGTATAACGTGGGGAAGTGTGAAGTTATTCACCTAGGTAGTAAAAATAGAAAAGCGGATTATTTTCTAGAGGGGGAGAGACGAAGTAGTGTTAGTGTTCAGAGGGATTTGGATATCCTTGTACAGCAATCACAGAAAGTTAGTGTGCAGGTACAGCAAGCAACTGGGAAGGCTAATGCCTTGTTGGCATTTGTTGCAAAAGGGTTAGAGTAATAATAATAATAATAATAATAATCCTTGCATTTGATATAGCGCTTTTCACGTCGGGAGGACATCCCAAAGCGCTTCACAGAACACACTGTAAAGTGAATTGACTGTATATTTGTGGGCGAACACGGCAGCCAATTGCGCACAGCAATGTCCCACAAACAGTCGTAGATTGAAAATGACCAATTTATTATTGTTTTGGAGGGATTATTATTAGGCTCTGTGTGGAGTAAGGAAACTTGCCCAAGGTTTCGCCCTGCCTGGAATTGAACTCAGGTCTCTCACTTGCAAAGCGAGTGCTCTAACCACTGAGCTACAGGACTCAAGTACAGCAAACAACTAGGAAGGCTAATGCCATGTTGGTGTTCGTTGCAAAAGGTTCAGAGTACAAGAGTAGGGAAGTTTTGCTGCAGTTGTTTCAGGCCTCGGTGAGACCGCACCTGGAGTATTGTGTGCAGTTTTGGTTTCCTTATTTAAGAAAGGACATACTTAAGAGGGGGTGCAGCGTAGGTTCACTAGGTTGGTTCCTGGGATGAGAGGGTTGACCTATGAGGAGAGGTTGAGTAAACTAGGCCTATATTCTCTAGAATATAGAAGAATTAGAGGTGATCTTATAGAAACCTATAAGATTCTTAAAGGTCTTGACAGGGTAGATGCCGTGAGACTGTTTCCCCTGGTTGGAGAATCTAAAACTAGGGGTCATAGCCTCAAGAATAAGGGTCAGCCTTTTCGAACTGAGTTGAGGAAACATTTCTTCACTCAGAGGGGAGTGAATTTATGGAATTCTCTACCCCAGAAGCTGTGGATGCTCAGTCCTTGAACATATTCAAGACTGAGGTTGATAGATATCTAAAGTATAGAGGGATTAAGGGATATGGGGAAAGGGCGGGTAAATGGAATTAGGTTAGAAGATCATCTATGATCTTATTAAATGGCGGAGCACAGGCTCGAGGGGCCGAATGGCCTACTCCTATGTCTTATGGTCTTATTCAAAGGACTGTCAGGGATACACGTGACATATTGCTTGCCATTAACCTGAGCCAAGTGCACTGCATCAACACAATACAAATTCACAGCGCCTTGCACGTCAGGAGCCGGGGTAGGGGGTGGGTGGTGTTGGGAGGAGAGAAGTGACCGAAATGCGATCAAAGAGGCAGGTCTTGTGACAGGGAAGGAAAGATAGGAACAGGGGTCGGCCATTCAGCCCCTCGAGCCCGTTCCGCCATTCTATTCGATCCCGGCTGATCTGTACGTCAACTCCAATTACCCGCCCTTGCCCCGTATCCCTTGATGCCCTGATCTAACAAACATCTATCCTGTAGATCAGTCTAAAGAATGGAGTTGCAGAGGGAGCGACAGTGGGGGGGTGGGGGCGCGGAAGAAACGCTGATAAGTAAAAAGTAAAAAAGTAGTTGGAAATAGTAATTCATGATTCATGGAAGTGGGAGATGCTGACACACTCACAGTGACACACTCGCACTTGATGCAATTCAAGTCAGTTCATTTCACCTTTGTGCTTTCTCCCCCCGGATAGTTGCTGACAGACCATTTCAGGCGGAAGCTTCTGAGTTTTTATCAGTCTTAATTTATCTGGTCATTGACTGCTGGTCCAGAGAGAGGGAGAGAGTGGAGTGGGGGGTGGGGGAGAGGTGGATAGGGATGGAGAAGGTGGGGGGGGGGTAGAGGAAGGGTTGATTAGAAAAATGCTCAACGGATAAAGGAGCGTTAACAATCAGAACTTGGGTTGTGGGAGGAATATAAATGGAGATTGCCTTAAGCAATTTTTTTTGTAATTTTTTTTAGACACATATACACAAACACAGACACACACACACACACACAGTATGGATTTGTTAATCGCTTGAAAAGCTGCGATCTTTGATGCACAGCCGCACACGTCAATTTTATTGTGTTTCAATAGATACCGGAGCAAATCCCTGAACTAAATTGATTCCACCCACCGGCGGGTTTGCTTCTACGAGCAAAAGACAGTCATAAATCACACCGTTTGATTTATGCGTTGCTGCGCTGCGCTGTGACCTGTATTCTGCTTTTGCTTGTTAGCAATCAGTTCCCACACCGTTAGGGATAAAGCCACAGAAAACACACAACAGGCACAACTTTGGGACCCAAATAATGTTCATTTGTAATAATAATGATGATGTAATTCTTATGTTTTGTGATCACGCCTTTCGTGTCATTTTATCCTCCTTGGGAGAGGGGCGGGGTGGGGGGGGGTGGAGAGAGGTAATAGGGGTTTCCTTGGAGCTGAACTGGCTCCAAGGTGATCTGCCTGGCAATGCAATGTTGGAATCAAACCAACCCTCTGTGACGGTCTCCAGTCCGGTTCCTGAGCCAGGAGGGGCCGCAGTATCCCAGGACACTCACTGCTGATGGCAGCACAGCCCGACCCATCGGCAGGACCTGAAAGGGCCGATCAGTCACTGGGGGCAGGGAATCCTCCCCCTCATCTTCTGTTAACCCTGAAAGCCAAAGCCCAAACGGTTAGGGTGGTCCTAGCTGGACAAGCAGCGGGAAAGCTTAGCCAGACAGCAATATCAACGGCAAGCTACGTGGTCTTAGCTGATTAAACTCCTGCAGTTACCCCAACGCACACTCTTGAGTCCCCAAGCCTTGGCTCTTGCCAACCTGCGTCTAATACTTTCCGGAATCGGGGAAGTAGGATTTGTCCCTCCAGGCAGAGAAAGAGACGGATATATATATGTATATATAGAGAGAGAGAACATTCCAACGATCTATCTCTGGGATTTCCATGTGCAGGTGGGATGCAGGGAATTCTCAATTGGGTTTGGAGACCCTTAAGCTAAGGTGATGGGTTTCCACGATGGGTCAGACACCCGGGTGACCAAAACATGTCAAAAAAGTCATTTTATTTCGGATAAAATTTCACGTCGGGAGTGCCGCCTCGAAGCTCTTCACAGGATTTACTGCGAATCGGCAATCCCCGCAAAGCAATTCGAGATGTCCTCCCGACGTGAAAGGCTCTGCGTCGAATGCGAGGGGTGTTATTATTGTTATTAATATTATTATCGTTATTATTATGTAGCGATTCTGACTCGGAGGACTTTCTGGGTCGGTTTTACAGCCGTCTGGGTGAGGAGGGTTGTGTGGGCTATCCAAAATCACTCTGTATTCATTAATGTGGAGCAGTTAGATTTATACGGTCGTTTGTGGTGTATCATGAACACCAAAGCTCCTGAGTGGAGGCTTCAGCGAAAGCCCACAGGCAGGATCTTCACAGTTTGAAATCTTGTTGCTCATCACTCCAGTGATGGGTTCTTTCACTGACTGGCTGCTCGGCAATGAGCGAGCTTTTGATTAGCCTGTTCTGCCCACGGCAGGAATCGCTCCCTCTCTCTCTCTCGCACTCCCTTTCTCTGTGTGTGTGTGTGTGTGACTAGTGTTGGGGCATTAGTTCAAGAGCAAATTATCCTTTCCGTTGAAATCCCTTTCTTTAAAAAGAAACTGCTCAGAAGTGAATCGCAGAGAAATCTGAACAGCCCGGGGTACCAAATCCGTAAATTTGCAAAGTTGCTTTCCCCTTTTAACCGCCTGCGTTCCCTCTGGCAACGTCCACCTAACTCTGGGTGGAGGAAGTGAGTGAGAGGTGGGGGAGTTGCGGAGTACTGAGTTTTACGCGGAAAGGGCCTCGCGCTTTTGATTGGATTGGTCAACCCTCCCACCCCATCTCCACCCCCCAGAGGATCAAGTTTAAGATCCTTGTCCTCAACAAAGTCTTGCTTCTCCCCCCACCTCCCGCCCTGCCTTTCCCGCTCCACCAGCGGCAGTCAGGCCTTCAGCCTTTCTGCCTCCCACCCTCTGGGACTCCAGCTTGGAATCCCTTCACCTCACACCCTCCCTCGCCTTCTTCAAGGCCGGTCTCAAGAGCTTCCTTTTCGATGGAGCCTTCGGTCATCCTTCCACCTCCACCCGTCTTGATCACAACCCCCAGCTCGGGCGCAAAACCTTCACTGTCCAGCGCCTTGGGACATCTTCCCGACAATGAAAGGCTATCTATGTAAAGCGTTTCGCCCACAACTATACAGTCAATTCACTTTACAATATATTCTGCGAAGCGCTATGTCAAATGCAAGGATTGCTATTAAACGTAATTTGGGATTATTACCCCCGGAAAGCGATCCGCCAATCGACTAACGTCTCTGCTAGGTATGTGTGTGTGGAGTAAGGAAACTTGCCTAAGGTTTCACCCCACTCCCCCCAACATCCCCCAGGAATCAAACCCGAGTTCTCTCGCTTGCCAGGCGAGCGAGCTAACAACTATGCTACGAGGACTCTTTTGATGGGTGCAGCAACGGGGTATCTTAAGTCCCATTTGCAAAGCTTGTCGGTTTGAGGGTGGGTGGGGGGGCTGCGTGTGCTGTTAGACACGTGGCAGCAGAACGGGAGATGTGATGTGCTGAAGAGCCAAGTTAGTGAATGCCAACACCGCGTTCTATCAGACTGTGTGTCACTGTCAGCGACCAACTCCCCGAGAGAAACAACTCAGCTTGTCAGTGCCTTCAGTGGACCACAAGATCTGACCTCGCTGGGATTCATTTAATAAGACAGCTCGACACTGCCATGGGAGGGTGGTCGGGAATGGTTTTCTGGAGAGATGCGATCAGACGAGCTGAAGGGCCTTCTTCATCCAAGCTGATCTCATGTTCTTGTGAACTCAAGTCTTAAGCCCCAACGTGGAGTTAACCCACAGAGGAGGATTCCACGTTTAACAATTGCTAATAATAATAATCCTTGCATTCGAAAGAGCGCCTTATCCGGTCATCAAGACGTCTCAAAGCGCTTCACAGAATACATTGGAAAGTGGATTGACCGTGTATTTTGTGGGACAAAACCCGGCAGCCAATTGCACACAGCAGCGTCTCACAGACAGTCGCAGATTGAGTGATGCAAAGTTTTTTTTTGTGGGGATTATTACCCCCGGAAAGCGATCCGCCAATCGACTAACAAGCGGGTTCCTACTTACTGCTGAGTAAACAGAGGCAGGTGTGTGGAGTAAGGAAACTTGGCTGATGTTTCGCCCGGCCTGAGACTCGAACCACTACCCTACAGGACTCCGTGATAAACGGCTATAAAAACACGATCACTTTTATTTTAATTGGACATTTCAGGCAATATTTTTTTTATGGCTGTTACAAGGGAGACGCAGTGCACATAACTTCTGATTACGTTCCCTTTTCAAACCTATTACGACCGGAGCCCCATCAATATTGATGAAATATTGCACTAAGTAATAACTGGCATTGAGTGATATTGAATGAGCCTTTGACCAGATGTAAAAGCAGTAAAGCGAGCTTCTTTTTTTTTAAAAAAAAAAGCGTGCACTTTGTTTCTGCCCCGAAGCTTTTGGGAAAGTTTAGCTAATTTCACACACGCAAACGAAAACAAAGAGCCTCGATTAAGAACGTCTCTCCCTGACATTGAATCCCTGTGGTAGTCAAGCACACAGTGTTTCCGCCAGTGCTTTGGGCAGTGTTATTTTTTTTTGGTCATTTGGTCATCCGAATGGCCAACGTGGTATTCCTAACGTACGTGGAAACCCAACACCGTCGCTTGAGAGTTTCCAAAGCAGACTGAGAGTTCCACCACCCACATATGGAAGTTTCCTCGTGTCTGGAATGGAGTGAGTACTATCTCTCTCTCTCTCTCTCTCTCTCCCTCACCCAGAGCGACACACACTGTTCACCTAATTTTGGAGGTTGTTAGGCCCAGGTTGGCAATTTTGCATCGGTAACTGTGAGTTTAATAATAATAATAATCCTTGCATGTGATATAGCGCCTTATCACGTCTTCAAGACGCCTCAAAGCGCCTCTCACAGAATATACTGTAAAATGTAGTGACTGTGCGTGTTGTCGGCGAAATGCGGCAGCCAATTATGCACAGCAGCGTCCCGCAAACAGTTGTGGATTGAGTGACCAAATATGTTTTGAAGGGAAAGCGATCCAAAGTCAATCGACTAACAAACCGGGTGCCTACTTACTGCTCGGTAATCAGAGGCACTTGTGTGGAGTAAGGAAAGTTGCTTAATGTTTTGCCCTGCCCGGGAATCCAACCCAGGTCCTCTTCGCTTGCGCTCTAACCACTGAGCTACAGGGCTCCAAGATTCATGTGTAATTTCTGTAGGAAGGGGAAAAAATATGCAACAAAGCTTCCCCGTTGGCCAAAGTGGCGGACAGTAATAAAAAACAAGACCCTAACATCAGCCTCAGTGAACAAGTTTATCACTTAATTTTCCGAGGCGCGTTAGGTCAGACCTTGAGCAGCTCTAACCGGTCCCCTGGCTAGTTACGAGACACATTTTATGTTTATGATACATTATATTAGAGAGAAATAAACAGAGAGGAGTTATCAGCAACCCCACGGCAACGAGCAGACCTCCTATCGTTCGACACGGCAGCTGTACCACATCAGATAACTCTCTGCAGGTCCTCTCCATTACTGTGGGTTTAATTAGCTTTTCGCTTGGGGAGGTCTATCACCCGACCAATGGCAGAGAAACGTGAAAAACAGTCCGTTGTAATGGTGTATTTAATAAATCCATGGCGCTCCACTCCAATGCCACCTGCGAGCTCCGCTTTGACCTCACCGTCTACGTTATTTTATCAATAAAAATCCTTGCATTTGATACAGCGCCTTAACCCGCCTCAAAGCGCTTCACAGAATATACTGCAAAGTGAATTGACTGCGTATTTTGTGGGCGAAACGCGGCAGCCAATTGCGCACAACAGCGTCACCACAAACAGTCGCGAATTGGGTGACCAATTTTTTTTTTTAATACCCGCGTAAAGCTGTCGACTAACAACCGGGTTCCTATTTGCTCCTGGGTAAACAGGCGTGTGGAGTAGGGAAACTTGCCTGAAGTTTTGCCCCAAGTGGGAATTGAACCCACATCCTCTCGCGTGTGAGGCAAGCGTTCTAACCTCTTTGCTACGGGACTCTGTTGCACATCAGATATCCCCAAAAGCCTAACTGGTTTGTTGTCTTGCAAAAAAAAAAAAGAGTTGCTTGTTACCCACGATCGTTTACATCCAACTAACACTCGTGTGTTTTGTTTTTTTTGTAAACCTCACTCAGAAACAACAACAACGTGCATTTATACAGCACCACTCACACAGGGTAGCATCACAGTGGGGTTGGTGAGGCGATGTCAACGACAACAGCAACAACTTGCATTTGTATTACAGTCAGTAGGAATCCGGTTGTCAGTTGATTGACAGTGGGACACTGCGGCGTGAAACTTGAGCGCTGAGTTTCACACACAAAATACACCGTCAATTCCTTTCACAGTAGTCCGTGAAGTGCTGTGAGATGCGACGAAGCTGCGACAAGGCTCGATATCAAATGCAAGGAGTATTATTATTATTATTATTATTATAATACCGCGCTCTTCACGCAGGATAGCGTCTCAGCTTGCTAACTGAGGATAAGAAATTCGACGTGAGAGACTGAAGCCGTAACTTTCGAGAGCAAAAGTACCAAAGGGCTTTGGGGACGCGTGGAACTCAATCCATTAGCCCTCAGATAAATCGAACGCAATGACTAAAAAGTCAAGTTTATTATATCAATGTACCTCGGGAAGGAAGCAGAGGAAATCAATGTCAGGAAACTAATGCACTCCTTACATCCAGCTGCATAAAGGTTTAACCTCCCGTTCCTCTTCCCCCCCCACACCACCACCTTGCTCCTCTCGTGATTGTTCAGCCCGGGCTCAGTGGGTACCATTCTCGCCCCCCGAGTCAGAAGGTTGTGGGTTCAAGCCCTCACGTTAGGACTTGGAATCCGTACCATCTCGTTTAAAAATTCTGTATTGTTTGAGAAGGGCGTTTCTCTCGCTCACTGCTCCGGCCGACAATCCCCCCCGCATCCCTCACGCCCCACAGAAAATTGGTCAACCACTTTTTGGGCTGTTTGTGGGACGTTGCTGTGTGCAAATTGGCGGCCGCTTTCGCCCACAAAGCACAGTCACTGCGTCGCACTTAAAAGCACATCCTGCGTAGGCCATTGAGACGTCTCATTCACGTGATGAGGTGCTGCGTCAAACGCAGAGGTATATTGAGAAAGGTCGACGATCTTCCCTGCGAATATTCTTAGCCAAAGAATTGGGGCGGGGTTTTCAGGTGAAAGAGAAATAGAAAGTTCGCTCTGCAAACGCACAAACTTCTCTCCAACCGTCAGCAGAAAACTCACCCAGGACCGTGAGGCGAACGCAATCAATGTGTGACACCAACAGAATGTTATGTTAATTCTTTCAAATGCGGTCTTGTTTCTTTGTTTGAGAGATCAAAACGCCCGGAAAAGTTAGAATTTATATAAGATTGGCATCGCTCCCCTAAGGTGTTTTCGGGGATACACCTGCTCTATTCACGCTGCGAGGCCCGTCAGTCAGGACCCCAGAGAGCGAACCTCCCCTTCTCTTTTCGAGAGCTCTTATTGTTCAACTGAACGAGGCACAGACGGGGATGCAAGACAGACGATTCTTTTATCAAGGGATTGAGAGGGTATCGACAGTGTCAATTAGCTTGGGATATCCGGCAGGTAAACAGTTGCCTTGTGAGGTCGATGGTCATCGACAGGCAAACACGGTTGAAGAGTCGGGAGTTGATTTGCATTATATTTCTATGGAAGTAACACTAGACGTTTTGATCCCATGTGTAGAGGTCAGTGTAAAAGGGAATCAATGTACTGATCCCCTGATAAGATTGCTGTTGTGCTCCTGCTATCCACTGGGCATTAATACATAAATATTTAATGGCACTGAAATATCACTCGGGTTCAGCCCAAGCAGCTGGCGATACCGGTTTTTTTTTCTGTGCTGGGCTACGGTTGGATGGGTGGTGGCTAATGCCTTGGGGAGCGTTGGCAAGTGGGCACTCTTCACGTGTGCACCAAATAAGAGAGAGGCTCAGCGAGTTATTTGTGCATCTTTACCATCCCATTCCAATACTCCCCCCACGCCGCCCACCCCCCCCCCCCACACACACACACATACAACCACACACACACAACCACACACCTTCCAAGTACCGGTGCCCAGTTAAAAACAATCATTCTCCCTCCTTCCTTTGGGCGCAAAGAGCCTTAGCCTTTGCGGCCACACAACAACTCAGAACCAAGGATTTGCATCAGGAGACCCTCAGTCTGTCTGTCGTGAGTGGAGTTTATTGCACCGATGCGTTACGTTAGTTTTTGTGGCAAAGGGAGAGGAAATATATATATATATACACACACATACACACACGATTCCCCTCCTCCTCCTACACACACACACACATATGTGCGCGTACAATAGACTCCGAGCAAAACATTTCCCGCTGTTGGTCCCATCGACTCGCAAAGAAAGGCAGCAAATTAGTCAAAGGAGAAACTGGAGGGCACGGTACGAATACCAAGTCGCTGCTTGTTATTATCAGGACTGAAGCAGGCAAGGAAACCAGATGCAGATTTTCAACAGCGGCTGCTGTTGTATTTCGAGCGAAAAGCTCGACGGCAGCTCCCCCTGCAGGAAGTGAACAGTTCATTAATATACGCAGCCTCTAAGGGCAAGGAACGATAATCCCTCCAAAAAAACAAAACAAAATAATAAAAAATGGTCATTTTCAATCCACGGCTGTTTGCGGGGACGCTGCTGTGCGCAATTGGCTGCCGCGTTCGCCCACAAATATACGGTCAATTCACTTCACAGTCTATTCTGTGAAGCGCTTTGGGACGTCGAGAAGAAGTGAAAAGCGCTATATCAAATGCGAGGATTATTATTATTATTATTCGGTGTAGCGACATTCTTCTCTGAGCTGGGATACACTTAAGAGATAAACCAGGGGTTTGGATGAAAGCCATAAAAGATAATAATAATAATTGCCTTTGAAACAGCGCCTTTCACGTCAAGGGATTTTAACTGTAAAGTGCAGTATTTTGCAGGCGACGTGGCAGCCAATTCTCACGCAGTGACACCCATCATTTGATCTCGTCCTTACCGAACACCCACCCAACCATCGTCCCAATCCAGTCAGCGGAGATCAATAATATCCCTTCAAACTAATCACCCGAGCAACAAAGTTGTCAATCAAATTCACTGGCGAGGAGGTTAGGTTAGTTTGTTAAAGTAGAAGTGGCTTTATATATATATATATATATATATATATATAAGTATTTGTCTCAGGACTATCACATCCTTGCTAAGACTTGATTGTCGCCTTTTTTCCGCTTATTCTGAATAAAATACTCGGAGGCAATTATTCCAGTCGATTATATGCAGAAATAAATTGGGTTAAGTGACGAATTATTCAAAAACAAACCTTGCATCTTTGTGAAACTTGAGGAGCATACTGATGTTATTACTGGCAACATGATAATAAATTATAATAATTAAAGCTCATTTATAAACACACAGAGGGATGATTAAGAAATAAACCTCCCCCGAAACTCCAAAATTAATTCACCTACTTAAAAAGAAAAGTTGGAAGGTACAGCTGTTGTGCTGCTTTATTTTAACCCAACAGTGATTGATTTATTCATGTTGAATTGTAATATATAATTTAATTATCTTTGCATTTGACACAGGCCTCATCGCGTCGTCTCAAAGCGCTTTGCGCGATTTTTTTTTCCGCCCTAAAGTGTAACCACTTGCAAATAAGGTTAATTGGAGAATGTTTACCCCGCACGGAAACCCAACCACTCCACTCCAAGCACAGAGGTTGTGCTTTCGAGCACCATGTGCAATTATATTTCTCTGGAAAGGCATTCACCAAAAGGAATGCCTTACAAACCCATCAGCGAGAGTCCGTGCAGCACGTGGCAATTGAAATCACCCCTCGTGTACGTCAATCAAGATGTCCGGTCCGGAAATACGACCGGTAAGAATCCAATGCGTTTCCTCCAGCACTTTGGATGTGCGGAGTGACTGCATTTTGCAGGCGGACTCAGCGATCTATTTCGGAAGTTGGGCAGCAACTTGAAGGAAAGTTGAGCTCTTCGACAAAAAAAAAGTTTGTATGCGGAGCTCGAGTTAAAGGAAAATTGAGGCGTCCGTTGGCATCACGTCTGGCATCTTGTTCGTGCAGGCAGTAAATGTTGTGAAGCCCTTTTGAGACGTCTCAACGTCATGGTAAGGCGCTGTATCAAATGCATGGAGTATTATTATTATTATTATGAGGCGCCTCACACTCCTACTCATAAAGGGAGGCTGTATAAACACAAGTTGTTGCTGGTGGTGGTGTAATGGTCCCCGACGTGTGGATGAGGGAGGGCAGCTTGGCACTGTGTGGCTTGCCTCGCTGATGCACGTGTTTAAAAACTAAATTGATAAGCAGCGGGGGAAGCAAAGTGGCGTCTTGAAAGAAAGGGGTCGGGCTGTTAAGCTGAACAACGAACAGCTCTGTGTAAGAGGATCAGTCGCCGGATAATGTGTTGTGATCTGTGCATCTGGTATGTCGATGGAGCCCGCCCGAGGTGACTGAACAATAAGCAGCCGCGGAAAATGAAGACCATCTCCTGCGCTGTCAAAACATTCAGATCAGCTTATGACAGAAACCAGGGCAAATTGGAAGCAACACACAGACGTCAAACCAGCGAGATTAGATTAACTGTCTGCCGAAACAATCTACTTAAGGACTTCTCAAGACCTGTCTTGTTGACCAGGCTTCAGTCATCTTGCCCTCACCAACACAGCCCCCACACCAACTCCTCCAGCTCGGGCGCCCAGCCTGTAAACCCTCTGGGACGTACTCAGACAGGCCGCTCCGACGCATCAACTAGAGACCAAAATGCTTTACGCTGCGTCAAATTGGTCATTCACTGCGTGGGACGGACACTGCTGTGCGCTAATTGGCTGCCGCGTTCTCCGACCTACAAAATAGTCACTAAACGACACAAAATATACAGTCACTCCACTGCACAGTACATCCTGTGAAGCGCTTTGAGGCGTCTCAATGACGTGATTAGGCGCTACGTCAAATGCAAGGATTATTATTACTACTGCTGGTTATTATTACACCTCAGTGTAGTACGCAAAGCTGTAACTCACTGCAGGACGTACAGATCAGTCATCTCAAATCTAAACAAACAGGTCCCATTCCCTCCTAATCTTAACCAATATTCCGATCATACATCAAATAAAATCTCAGCGTGCACAAGCAACTTGCCCATGGCTGCAGTCAATCTTTCCCTTCACGTTAATGGCGTGGGAGTGCAGGGTCATTGCGCCTCGCTGTAAGTAATACTATCTGACGCAGAACCACACAGGAAGACAGGCCGAACGGCTCAAGAGAAATTGAACCGTGCGTCAGCCTGGCTCAAGTCAGTCGGTGGCACTCTCGCCTCAAGAGTCAGAAGGTTGCGGGTTCGAACTACCACTTCGGGACTTTGAACTCACAAGAAGGGAATAAAATGATTTCATTTAAGTGATATGAAGGCAGGTCTAGTCATTGCATTTGTACCTTCGGAGTCCTGGTGTTTGGATGGGGAAGGAAGGTGGGGGAAGAGAAAGGGTCCAGAATAAAGTCAGTCCAATGTGGGCTTTCTGCCCCAAGAGAAAGTGCTACCAACTGATCCAGACTGAGGTATAGTGTTTTAAGTATTGCAAACTAGCAAGTCTTAAATGTACAAAGGATTTAACACAGCGCATTAGTTCAGGGACAGTAAAAACATAAATACAAGTTAAGATTGGCACTGCATTTTTTATTATAAAGAACATTGGTTTGGTCCTTTGTAAAACTCTTTATACCATTGTATATTCCAGGAAAATAAAACCTATAGTTAATTTCTCTATAATACAAAGTGTATTGCACATTGATTCTGGTAAACATCGACAGCAAGAGTATTGTTCTGTATAACAGTATTAAACATCCAGCATTGAGTAAATACTTTTATCTGTAAGAAAATAGTTTTTTTTTTAAAAAAGAGGGTTTATCTTGCCAACATTTCACAAGATAAGGAAAACGCACTGTGCTCTTGTAAATCCTCTGCGATGGAACCCAGATTGATTTACCTATCGAAGGCGTGGTCGGGACACAAAACCTGAAAAACGCAACACTTTTTGGGGGGAATATTAAGGCTCGTGTTGGGCATTTCCACTGCACACATGATAGGTTTCTTACGCAAATCTTTCTCGTGGTTCAGGCTCCCAATTCCTCTCTGCGGAAGGGCACAGTAAGGGTGGGCTTGTAGCAGGAGCCCACCCCGACAATAGTACGGCATTAACCACTTCAACAAAAATTCACGTAGGGCACAGGGGGGGGGAAAAAAAAATGGTGAATTGGTGTGGCGTGACTTGGTTGGGGAAGTGAAAGCAAGGTGAGTGATCAGACAGACAGACTCCAGCAATAGTATTGTGTTAAGGGGGGAGGGGGGTACAAAAGATCGACTGAAAGCCTTAAATAGCTCGGAGTGAGGTTGGTGCTCTACATACTAATCCAGGACCCCGCATTTTAAATCAGGTGATTAAGCACTTAGTCCCACCAACAAAATGCATTGATAGGAGAGAGATGTTATGCACTTCAACCTGATACATCTCCCTTATTTGTGGCTCGGTTTCGCTGGATAATTACAGGAAACAGGCCCGGGCGAAGGGAAGGAAGGAAAAGGGAAGCTGAAGGGAAACCACACAAACAAAATCTTGAAGTGGTACAACACCAAGTGGTATAAAACCGGGTGAGCCATGATTTCACACATGGGCGAGTCCCAATCACTGCCAACGTAAGGGAAACACCTAGGCTCTAAATTCTAAACTCTCATGTTTTCCTCCTCTCCCTTTGGCCATCCAAAATGGATGGCCAGAACAGACGCCCAAATGATAATACAGTGTGAACGATCGACTCCACTGCCGTTGGTGAAAGTGGCGAAAGCTGAAACATTCACCATTTTGCACAGGTGCCTGATCTGGATTGGAGAAAAAGTGCCAATGGCACAAAGTAATGCAAGCAAAAAAGACTTGGGAGCTGCTCACCAGGAAGCCCATGGATTTGGAAAACAGACTAAAGCCGGGGCCGTTTGGTATCCACGTGTCTCATAACACGCATCGCACGAGTGATGAGTTTACGAGCAAAGTTCCAAGCTGGTCCGAATATCTTGCTTGGTCGAGGAGAACTAGTCTCTAACTTTGTAGCTTGTGTTTGGATCACACACAGAGAATTACATTTACTCAGCACTTTAACTTAAAGTTTTTGTTAATGTTGTTCTATCCCTGAAGCTCGCCGAATTTTTAAAAAATCATTTAATCATTTGACTGCGAAAACCTAATTCGTCCCATTCAAAAAAAACTGGTGATATCTGAACAGCAACACGGGATGGTTTCAATGATGAAAAGCAGTTTGGACGATCATTAATAAGGAGGAGGTCTGAGAATAGGCTTCCAAGCCGCGGTGGTACATGTGGAGGAGAATTATTTCTTCCCTTGCCCCTTTCCACCTCACTCCAACACTCATCCCAGCACCTTTATCTGTGCAAAACACATTCATCGCATCAAAACGAATCAACCTGCCAAAGAGAGGCCACAAGAAAGAGGCAAAACCAGAAGTCACAGGCAATATATGGCACAATTCCATGATCATAAAGCACAAGCATATTTCACAGCGACATTCTGGTCCTCCTCGCTCCCAGTTACATCTGCCCCAGCCGTCTACAAGTACAGCCAACGACATTTTAAATGACCCAAGCTGTCCGCGCTGGACAAGCTATCAATAATAAAAATAATATGTGGATGCCTACACACTAGAGGTCACCAGCAGGTAATGATTTTTTTGGCACATAGTCCAGCGGTTATTAAGTATTCCTGTCACATCTAGTGTCAGATTAAACCGGCTCTATCTTTTTCTACACGAGCATCCTGCCAACACTCTCTTTCCATTAAATATTCGACAAGAGAGGAGAGCGAGTGGGTGAAGGTGGAAGAGGGGTTGCCACGAAGGAAGACAGTTTCATGTGTCTCATGGTCCAGTCTCATATATAGTAAAGCACACAGGTTAAAGTGCTCAAACTCATCACCACCTCTTCTCTCACCTCACCCCGCCACCCGTTCTCATTTCCAGGTAGAAAATTCAGATTTCAATAGTTCTTATTCAAATATACATTAAAAAAAAATTCTAAATGTGCCGTGCTCTGCCGCTATTTGAAATTACTATATATTAAAGGCAAACTACACAGCAAGTGTCCGGTAATGCATTTAAACAAGGAATAGGAAGTTGAACTGGAGAGGTACATTTTGTATCCTTGCAAGGAGCCCCTGCGAGTATTCCTTTGCCTTCATAGAAGACATTTTGCGTAACCCTGCCACCTTCAGGTTACAGGTTTCCTTCTTTCTGCACAGGAGCAGAAAGTTAAACGCAACATGAAACACGGTAGGGGTGGCAGAATGTGCCAGAAAGATTCCTCAGTTTTCCAGGTGCGAGTACAAACCCTAATAAATAATCCTCAACACGTTGAGACACAAAGGCAATTGCATAGCTGAAGGTTATATCCCTGTACGTTTTTCTCTTGTGTGTGTGTGAGCCATTATAGATGTCCGTTTAAACGAGTCCCACCATCTGGTCAATCTGCCGCATGTAAATTCCTTTCAAAGGCAGCGCAAACCTCCGCTCACTAGAGACCCGACTGCACTGTGGAAACATCGGAGAGAGAATCAGTTTCTGAGAATGGGAGGGGGGGGGGCGGGAATTAATCACAGTCACATCCCGGGTAAAGCAAAACAAGGCAGCTTGCGAGGACGTTTGCCAAAAGCAACCAAGCCTCCTGTTTTAAAGCTAGTTTATTTTCCTACATCCGTGTCAAACTGTGCATGTTTTGATGCAACGTACAGTGTGTTAAGAAGAATCAGCACCCTCCACATCTACAAAACACAGGCGGCTGCGTTTATGCAATGGATTTCCACTCCCAGAAATTCTGCAGATCTAAACTGCTACCAGTTCTGCATTTGGGCAGGAGTTGGCAGTAAGTGGTGATTTCACTCCCACTGACTGTTACTGGCCCAGGACACCCTGCATTGCCAGGAGAGTTGTAGTCTACGACAGCATTAGAATCAATAATTTTCATCTCCACAAAAGAACTGCAAGAGCACACAGTCCCAATGCCATAAAATGGATGTGCTACTACATTCCAGGCATTTGCTTAATGCTGAGGATATTGGCTAAGTTACTCAAGCGCTCTGAGACACTACCCTACGTGGAGGGCACTATATAAGTGCAAGTAGTTGTTGCTGTTACTTGAATAACTTCAAAGAGGGTAAAGGGCTGAACAGAATCACCAGGATCAAGAACTTTCAGGTCCCTAGTCCAGTAATTAACCAACCAACCAACTCCAGTGAAGCGGTTTGAAACTGGGCTTTTCAACTGCAGCTTAAAGGATTCCAGAAAACTAGTCTTGAAACTACCTTAATGGTATCAATCGTTCCGTAAGCAGAAGTACGGCCCCGATGTTAACGGCAGGTATGCCTGAGCACACAATGTAAATGTACACATGTTGAAACAGCCATTCCTTGCTTACATTGATACTCGAGTTCGCAGGCCTGTAGTCCACCTCAGAGTTAGCGAAGGTATCTTCCTCCTTGGGAAAGACATCTTGCCAAGGCTTCTCTCTGAACAGCTTAATCACTGGCAAAATGTGGCCCTCTGTTGTGAATATGTATTTGCTCCCAGATCTGTGCAATGGGTTGTCTTCATCAAATAGCTGATTAACATGTGCGAATACATAAGAAACAGGAATAAGTCAAGTGTCTCACTCGCACATTGAAACATTAGCAGTGAACAACCTAATTTAGGCTGGTCTCAAGTCTTCTGCGTTCCTTCAGACCCAATTGATCTTACAATTTACGTAGTCAATTTGCTTTTGTAGTGCACACATGTTAAACAAATCTCCAGTCTTATATCTTATTCCTCTAATAATTCCAATCACAGGATCCGAAACTCAACAAAACCAACAGAAGAGACCATCACGGAAATTTCAGCGACAAAACGAATACGGAAATTCAATCCCAAGAAGCAGAATTCAAACAAGAAAAAATTCCAAACAAGGAAACCAACAGAAAGAATAACCGAAACAACATAACAGTTAAGGTTGCAGAACACTTGTGCTTATGAAACATTCAAGCTGGGTTGGCGTTAGGCATTCGAACTCATTTGCAATCAGTCATCCGTTCTTCTTTACATGATGAGCAGATTGTTGGCTCTCATTAAAATTAGATTTCACTTATATAGAAAAACAGTGCTAGAGAAAACCTACCAAGTATAAATATTTACAAGTCTCGCTGAGAAAGAAGCTCTCCATTCGGTCTTCTTTTGACTTCTCTATTACGTGATGAAGGGTGGCGTAACCACATCTGTTTAGAAATGGGAGAGAAAGCTGTAAGCTCAGAGTTAATGAGAAACCATTAACCAGTGACAGAAAAATGCCAGTTTTTACAACAACTGAATTATATCTGCCTCTCTGCATCAGCATTTAAAGACAGCATATTTTAACATTTTTTTAAAAACAAACAAAAAATTAAACAGAAATGTGCTTCAGAAATAAGTCAACAGTTTTATAGGTCTAATTGCAAGAAACTTTGCTTACAAATATTTGAACTCGTTAGAACACGGAAAGGATGCAAATGTGATTTTAAAGCTAGCTTGGTAAGTTACAAAAACATCTAGAATTTAAAAATTTTAAAAAGTGCCATTTTTCTTTTCGTCACAAACTGATCGAGTTGGTATAAACGGGCTACAATATTCCAAAATGAACTTATAACCAAACGGAACGTTTCCTGGACACTGTGAATACAAAGATCCGCAGAGGAGTCTATTTTGGAATCACTGAGGTTTCCCAAAGTAAGGTTGGATCGTTGCCTTTTTAGACAGATGGCAAGCATGCAAATTGTTTAGCTTGGGTTTTTGAGCAATGGTCCCCTTAGGGTGCTGACCTGACTTTGGTGTATTTCTCCAGACTCTCCAGGATGTCCATTCCAACGTGCAAGTAGAACGGGTTTTTCGTTGCCTGAGCATGAACCACAGACATAGGATCAGCCACATTTCTACGCGACAGACAAACCAGTAATATTCAACTTCAGTGTAGGAGACGGTGGAAGAAATCCCAGGCCACTGAAGTGTTGATAGGATACAACAGGTTGCGCACTCTATGCTAAACATTTCAACCGTCACTGTCACTAGATTATAACAATCGTAACATTTGATACAGCGCCTTTCACTGTGGGAAGACAACCCAAAGAGCTTCATAAGATACGCCATAAATTATGGTGACAGTGCATTTTTGTCATCTGTGTCAGCCTCTCACACAATGCCAGACACTTGCCACAGTGTCAATCAACTGTGGACGAAAACTCGAAACATCAGGACACACTGCTTCAGCGACTGCTTTTTATTTAATGTGTGGAGACTTTGTCACTGTTAGTACATACCTGATACAGCAGATATGTAGATTCCACTAATTCAGGCCTCAATGGGTAAAACATCACATCAGGTGCTTGAAGCTGCCAGTTGTATCTCTCTGGAAGGGCCCCGAAGCGCTTCCATATGGCATAATAAAAGGCATGAAGACAAATGGCATCTTCTACATCACCCATTAAAACCTGAAATGAAGCAGTGCCAATTTGCATCAGGAAAAAGCGATCCTTGCACTTTGGGACCCGACCAGACATTTGGTAATTCTGCCCCCATCCACCGCCCCACTCCTCCCCGGACTCCACATCTCCTACTCATTTTTTTAAAAAAAAATCAACGTACCTGAAGTCCAGGAAAAAACGCTTGTAGTGAATCAATCCACGTGTTCATTATTTCGCCGTTAAACATGTTAACGTTGACGTACAGCGGGGGATCGCCCTCTCCTTCGTTGCAGGCTTCGCGACTACCAGTTTTTAAAAAGAATAATAATTTTTAATTATTGGGCATTAATAAGCTGAAGAGCCGACAAAATCAAATTCCCTACGCCTTGGCATTTGGCTCTGCTCCTACTTCTCAGAACAACACCCCAGCCTCACCCAGCCTGTTAATCCATTCCAAGACATTAGAAAATTGTGCTCCAGTAAACCCCACTACAAGTGAGGCAGCAATGGCACTTCAAAAAGCGTAGTTAAATACAATACAAGTCCCAAGTTAAAAAACACATACCCCCTCCTGAGGTGATTCTGAATACTTTCATACACAGCGTTAAACATCTCCAAGTCTTCACTGTCCCCGAAAAGTATGTAAGATTTCAGAAGATACTCGTAGAAAGAGTCCATGCCAGCTCCCAATCCACTCTGCTTCCCCACCCAGTCGCCGGTTTGAATGTTTACCACGTTCCCTGCACAAGAGGATAAAAGCAAGCATGTCAGTGCGTCATAACAAATCAGCCTTAACATCAAAGAAATGCTCAAGTCCAAAGTTACTCAGCGTTAAAGAGTGCTCAGTGCACTGAGGAGCTATGTCAGTCCCACTTTTCTCCAGTTAGTTTAACAGCGAATTTTGAGCTTTCAGAAAGGAAACGTGAAGGCATGATGATAGAAGCAGAAACGGAAGATGGCCACCAGTTAAGTACCGTACCTAGGAGTCCTGTCTCATTGCTTCGGAGATTCCACAGGGCCCTGACAGCTCGCCGAGCTACCCACTCAAACGTGGAATCCCCAATGAGGTGGCTCAAGATCCCAAACTCCACCAGCAAAGAGCCCGCCCCAGCTGTGCAGGTCTCGTTAACGCAATTCGAAGGCACTCCTTTCTTTAGGTTCACCTGCAGAGATTTCACAGAGCAATGTGCTTTACTTCAAAACAGTTATTTCCTCTTGTACTCCAACATTGCAAAAAAAAAAAAATCAATAAGTTAGTGGATAATTAATTAAACCATCAAAACACATCCAAAGAATCGATCGCTTACTTATAAACTCAAACGGGTTTCACTTTTGAAATCAGTTCCAGGTTCCATTTAACAAGCTGACGCAGTTTTTACTAATCTTTCACAAAAACTCGCGTTAGCTTCTGCCCTTACCTCGTCTTTTCTCAAGACAATGTAAAACACAGTGCTTGTTCTTCTTAGCCGAAGCTACTACTGCAGACGGGGGCTACTGCGCGTCATTTGTCCTGACTTAAAACACCTGTCAATATAGCAGGGACATATGTTCATTTTGCACGCATCGCACTGATCCCAAGACAATCATTCAACCTTTTTTTTTAAACTTAAAAAAAAGTAGTTAAAAAGCTGAAAACCTACAACCAAGTTTCTTTAAAAAATCATATAACGGATAGTCTATTTTTGCATCATAAAAGATAGCATCTTAAAATACATAAACACTATGAACATAAAAATTAAAAACACCCACTTTTACCTAACGCATATGTTGCTATTGCACATTATTACAGCCATCCTGGACAATTTCCTCTCAGGAAGGTCATGGATGGAAGAGGGAAGAGATATGAGCCAGTCATTGGGCCACAAGTGAAACAGGGAGAAGGGTCATATCATAACAATTGGAATAACAATTTAGCTAAACTCCTGACACCTCACGTACCCGAGGATGGGGAATCCCAGTTTTGGTGTTCTCAAAGGCAGGCAGCAATCGGACAGCCAGGTCGTGTGCCAGGTGAAGCAGCTCATTGTCATAGCCCTCTGGTACCATGTTCCCAAAGGGCTGAACGGGGTCTGTTATGATCATGTGGGCAGATAATAAGCTTCCCAAAATCCTACCAGGAAGAGAGTCAGTCGTTAGTGGAACAACACAATAATTTTTGAGTACAAAATAAAGCGCTTTGAGATGTCTTGAAGGCATGATAAGGTGTTATATCAAATGCAAGGATTATTATTATAATTAAGATATTTTCCTGAAAAACCTCTTCCAAACCATTTATACTGCTACGTTTGCTATATCTAGAATCAAGGTTCGTAAAATTGATGTTTTAAATTGCTTTGAACTCATTGTTTGCTATTTCAGAGTGACAGACAGACACCCTTTCAGGGCAAGACCTCCTTTACTCTGTAACTGATCAGTATCTGTCCTTATAGAATCATAGAATTGTACAGCACCAAAAGAGGCCATTTGGCCCATCGAGTCTGTGTGGCTCGTTGATTAGAGCAATTAATGTCAATTCCACTCCCCAGCCTTTTCCCCATAACCCTGCAAACCCGTCCTCCTCAAATACCCGTCCACCGCGTTTTTAAAAGTAGTTATCGAATCGGCCTCGAACGCCCTTTCAGGCAATGCGTTCCAGATTCGAACAACTCGCCGCATAAAAAAAATTCTTCTCACCTCCCCTCGGCTTCTTTTAGAGACTATTTTGAATCTGTGACCTCGAGTCACTGACACACCCACCAGTGGAAACAGTTTTTCCCTTTCTAACCCATCAAACCCCTCATGATTTTGAAGACCTCTATTAGGTCTCCTCGTAACCTTCTCTGCTCCAATGAGAATAATCCCGGCCTCTCTCGAGCCTTTCCTCATAATCAAGGTCCCTCATTCCTGGTACCATCCTCGTAAATCTCCTCTGCACCCTTTCCAATGCCTTAACATCCTTCCTATAGTGTGGTGCCCAGAACCGGGCGCAGTATTCTAACTGAGGCCAAACCAGTGTTTTATATCGGTTAATCATAACCTCCTGACTCTTGTACTCTATGCCCCTATTTATAAAGCCTAGTATCCCATATGCCCTTTTTACAGCTTTATCTACCTGTCCGGCCACCTTCAAGGATTCATTTACCTGCACCCCCAGGTCTCTCTGTTCTTTTACCCCCCTTAAGATTGTATTACCAGCCTGTATTGCCTCCCCTCATTCTTTCTCCACATTGAAACTCATCTGTCATGTGTCGCCCATTTTACCATTCTGTCTATGTCTTCCTGCAGTCGGCTCCTATCCTTCTCACTGTTTACCACCCTACCTAACTTTGTGTCGTCCGCAAACTTGGAGATGGAGCTTGCTATACCCAAGTCCAGTTCATTTATGTATATTAAGAAGAGCAGTGGTCCTAATACCGATCCCTGGGGGACGCCACTGTACACTTCCCTCCAGTCAGAAAAGCAGCCGTTCACCACAACTCTCTCCTTTCTGTCTTCCAGCCTGTTCTGGATCCGCTGCCACTCTCCTTTTTATACCATGGGCTTCTGTCTTTCTTACAAGTCTTTCATGTGGCACTTTGTCAAATGCCTTTTGAAAGTCCATATAAACCTTAGATGGTTCCTTGTCTCTTTCCATATGCACTCTGAATCTAATGATGTTATGACCACTATTACCCAGACGCTCTCACACTGAAACCTGCTCCACTTGTCCTACTTCATTCCCCAGAGCTAGATCCAGCACTGCGTCCTTCCTTGTTGGGCTGGAAACGTACTGATCAAGAAAGTTGTCCATGTATTTTGAAGCATATACAGAGATGTCTGTGGCTTACCTTATCGTTGCCTCAAAGACTTGAACAGTTGAATCTTTATCAAAAGAAACCGTGGCTATCACCAGGTTCACTGCTCTCTTGAACTCCGAAGCATTGCCCAAAACCTGTAGTGAGAGCAACAAACTACTGCTAGCTATATGTGCAAAGGATCTGTATGCTTATAAATGAATACGTTTGTACATTTAGCATTAACCTTACTGCAAAGGCCGTCAAAGCTCTGCTGCAAAATGGAACAACAAGCAGCAAAGGCGTTAAATTATCTTTCATCTTGATCGCAGGACATTCATTTCAATTGACGAATGTTAACTGTAAATTCACAAACACTTTGCCAAACGTAGAACAGGTACATTTCACTGAAGTCACAATTTTGCTTGTCAGACATATTAAACAGTGGGACCCAATATTGAAAAGCATCTTCTCAAATTTTGACTAAAATATACAAGTCCCCAATGAGCTGGGTTTTGTTAACCATTCAGCACCAGAATTTGCAGTATAAATGGGGTTGGACGAGGGCTGAACTATGCTCTGAACACTTTTGGAAGAGGTGTTTCAGGAGCAACATCATTCAGACTTGCTGGAGTAACAGCAAGCAGCTCAATTAAACTTCTTGGGAACTTTCAACTAAGTGGATACACTCCCAGAAGTTCAACTGGATCATTAACAGAAAGTTGCAGATTGCCAGTGCAATGTGCAGCAACGCAAACAAGAGCCACTGATGTCATCCACCATAAAAACAAACTTTACAGACGTTACTTTGAACCTGTTAGGCACTCAAGGGCATCCTCATTCTTGTCAGGGAGAAAGATTTCTAATCTGTTTACTACTCTTACAAAAGTTTAGCAAAATAAAAAAAAAACTCTTTTGTACTCATAGTGCAAGAGTGCTGGATGAAACGGATTTCAGTCGCGTTTCCCACAGGTTTGATCAATAAAACAAAGCTGCTCGCAAGAATCAATCAATTAAATAGCTTGCGATCACAGGTGTTCCTCCTTCTAATCCCAGGTGTTTTCAAGAGGTCACACAACAGGCAAACACTTCCTACCCTAAGATCCGGTTTCCAGCTAGCTGTCTGCCTGCCAGGTTAATGTCACAACACTGGTTTACATGCTTCAATGACTCTTGCAAAATAATCAAGGCACGTAACATACTGTACAAGCTATGGTTGATATATTATGTGGGTCTAGCCCAAGTCAAATCGTACAGTACTTCTGCAAGTTATACAAAGATACACAATAAAGAAAATGAAACATTCCTGAAAACGTGCTGAGGCGAGTTTGGAGCAAGCACATTTAGGAAGTGCAAAAAGAACTTGAGAAAATGCACATTTTCCAATTACTAAACTACTGAAATATCCTCCAGCTTAATATCTAAAGAGCTGCCACTACATGATCCAGGGCTCTCTGGTGCATTCAGGAAACTCATGTGCCAATGGTTGACTGACTCCAGGAAAAAAATTGCATAAAGTACTTCAACAACTTGCCTTCCAGATTGCTGTGGAATCAGATTTACATACAAAATAGAAATCCTCGCTCGAATCACATTTGCCTTAGTAAATGGTTGAAAAGATTTGGCTTTAATTGATCTCGGGAGAATAAATTAGTCTTGAAACAGATTAACTGGAAAATACTTTAAAATATCAGAGGATTATCTGAAAGTGACAACAAGATTATAATGCTCTTGTTTCAACTCAGATTTTCAGGCCAAAAAACCATATAACCATGGCAGTGTGATTTAAGGATTAGATTCCTGATGGAATTGCAATGCGATTCAGATACTCCCCATCTTCTGCAAGAATGCCTGAAGTCCATAACTGGAGTTGCAATATGGCATATATGTAACTGCCTAAACTGGCAATAGCCGTCCAGAATGAAGACCTCATGACATTCCAGAATGCACTGAAACTATCTTAATTACTACGATCAGTCCAAACACTCCACGACCAGACTGCTGGACGGGCACACATTTAGATGTACTGATGAGAAGGCTGAGAGAAGTAGACTGCACACTATGAAAAGTTCTTTAAAACTCCCAAACACCCGGGCTCTGTTCTGTACGAGAGATCGTAGATTAATGTAAACCCTGAAGATTAATGTCGTAGCCCCGCTGGTGCAAATGAGCAACCTCTAACCCATTTGGTTCATGCACATGTCCTTACTAATAAGGAAGGACATGAAGCAGATTGACACACAAATCTAGCTTTCTTGTCATTACCATAAACTTGTGGAACTAAAGAGAGACATCTTATTTCACAAGTTTTTACAACGTCATTGTCACTGACGAGAATTGCTTTGATTAAATTGGTGTGTAACAACATGAACTTGGACAGGCAAGTTCTGTAACCAAGATATATTAGCTACAAGAAAAGAATGATACAAGACCTGTTGAGCTAAATAATTACAAAATAATCAAAACAACTGGTTACTTACCGCTAATGTATCAAGCGCATCGATCAGAGTTAAAGAATAGTTTCCAAGGACATCGTTAATGTTTATGTTTGAACTAAAAAGAGAAAGAAAATCAGTGTTAAGTATACCTAGATCAAATGAAAACAGAAATATAATTGGAATCAGGAACAGTAATGGAGTAATGGAAAATCAAACATCTTTGACATTGTTATTTTAAGTAAGTTACCTACATGCAGCTTAATTGTAGACTCACAATGCACTGTATTTTAATAACATTTTTTTAAAAAAAGTCCCGTGTTTCATACTGATGAAAATGTGCCTGAAGCCCTGCATTAAAAGAAATGTAGTAAAAGACGTTAACAATCCAATTTAAGCAATTAAGATTTTATTTAAATCATATACACATAGTTGTGTTGTATGGTGTGTATGTTTTTTTAAAAAAACATGCAAGAGTGGAGGAAGGGTAGAGAGTGAGCAAACTGAGCGTTTCATTACAAAAACAATCGCTTGAATTAAATCTGGTTGCAAAACTTCCTTATTTTTCATAAAACCAAAAAGTACAACACAGTACTCAATGTCAACACTGAAAGTAGGGAACTGAGAATCCTAGGTTTGCAAAACTATTGCACGAAGGTTAACCAGCAACAGTTTAGTGTAATTTAGTTTCAACTTTGCAACTCACTCATTCAACAGGACAGATATCTTTGTATTTTAATAAGCTAATTGGCATTTGAAATATTCAAAAGCAATTTTTACAAATCGATTTTTCCAACAGGATAAATTGAGTTGTTATTTTACAGATGCAACCAGACAGTTTACCTTTGAATTCCAAGAAATAAAATTGCTATGGCTGGCTTACATCTAGTTTACAAGCAAGTAAAGCACAGGTTACGGTTTGAAAACATCATGGAAAATTTGTATCATGATTATCCAAAATGAATCCAACCTCAAGATTTGTATCCACTCTGATGCAATTCATGCGACAAGTATTAGAATTAACTGGTTGAGATATTTTGTTTGACCACAAAATAATGGTGGATTATGTCGGTGGTCCCACAGAAGATAAGCAATTTGTTTTGTTTGGTAGCACCTAAAGTAGAAAGGCTCAGACTAAACATTTGGCGAGCTCAATACCTGGAAACCAATGCAAATTTACAGCGCTAAAACATAAAGGAGTCGATTATGAACATTGGAATACAAGTAACCCCTTCCACACTGACAGCAGCCAGCAGTTGAAAGTTAGCGTACAAACACACGGGATTCACTGGCAAAGCCACCGCTATCAAACACACAAAGTGTGTGAATTCTCCTGGAACCTTATACCCCGGTAACACTAATTACTTGGCTGGCAACAGCTTATGCCAAACCGATAACTTAATTGGCCACTGTTAAGCATTCCGAGACACGAAGCGCTTTATAAAATGAAAGCTGTTGTGGTTTACGTTTTCCGTTAATCTAACCCCAATCTCTGTTCTTTTAAGGCATCAGCCTGGCTCAGTCAGCAGCACCTTTTGCCTCCGAGACAGAACGTTGCGGGCTCGAGTCGCGCTGAAAAAAAAAAACTTCACAGCTGTTTCGCTGGTGCTTTTTCATCTGCAAACCGGCTTGCCACGTCCACCTACGCAAATCCGCTGTGATGGGAGTTTCGAGAGGTTTTGACGGTGTGATAATAATAATAATGTAATAATCCTCGCGTTTGATAGAAGACCTTATCACGTCTTCGACACGTCTCAAAGCGCTTCACGAGGCATAAGAGCGATACAAGATATGGAGCGAAGTGTGTTTTGTGGGTGAAACGCGGCAGCCGATTGTGTACAGCAACTGATAATTGTGACAAGGCGCTGTGTCAAACGCGAGACTTATTATATTATCCATCCTTCAAGATGAGTCGTAAAGCCAAGGTCCCGTCTGCTTGTTTAGGGGGACTTTAAAGATCCCACGGCACTATTCCTCAAGGGGGAAGGGAGCTTCTCCCGGAGTCTTGGCCGATAATCAACCCCCCCACCACCCCCCGAAATAAAATAATGTCCATTCGCTTTAACAGCTGCTTGCGGGACGGCGCTGTGCGCAAACTGACCTGCCGCGTGTCCCTTCAGACAACACACAGCCACTACTCCGCAGTCAGCGCAACCTGTGAAGCGCTTCGAGGCGTCTCGACGACGTGACACGAGGCTCTGTATCTGAGGCAAGGATTATTATTATTATTATTAATACATTATCAACAATAATAAGGGCTCAGTTGGCATTAGACTAAACCCAGTTGCTGCCCTGACAGGGTCACAGCTGTGTGTGTGTGTGTGTGTGTGTGTGGCTCAGCCTGGACCACAGGAGAGAGAGGCTGGACAGCCTCAGCAGGAGCCCTCGGCACAGCTCACCCCGCGACCGACCGACCGACCGACCTCACCCCGGGCTGTAACTCACGGGTTGTCGCGGTCCGGCCCGCGGCCCTGGCAGTCGATGGGGTTCAGCTCGTCCTGGGGGAAGGCGTGCCGCATGTAGTTCTCGTAGCCGAAGTAGAACATGTCGAGGGCGGCCTCCCTCATGCGGCGGCGCTGCGGCTCGGGGAACGAGCCGTACCTGCGGCCGTACTCGCTCGAGCCGTCCAAGAAGTTGTAGCCGGGGCCCGGGGCCTGCTCCTCGGCCTGAGCCCGAGGCTGGGTGGGGGGCCTCCGCTGACACACCGCCGCCGCCGCCGACCCTCTCCGCGTCCGAGCGCGGCTCCAGTTCTGGTCGAACCACGACGGCTTGTTACCTGAGGAGGCCTCGGCCGGGGCCCGGGCCCGGGCCTCCCGTACCTCACCCAGCCCCAGGCTCTGGTAGAAGCCCAGGCTGGGCCCAAAGCCCAACAGCAGCCAGACGGTCAGGTTCAGGCCCAGCCTAAGCAGCAGGAGGCCCAGCACGATCGAGCGCCATTGCATTATCTCTGGCAGGAGGAGGAGGAGGAGGCGGCGGCGACCCGATCCCTCGCCCTCTCCCTCATCTTCATCTCCGGCAGCGAACGAGCCCCGACGACGACCGTTTCTCCCGCCCGCCCCCTTCCCGCCCTGAGGCGACGTCGCGCACGTTGATTGGTCCACGTCTACCTCGCTTCCGCTCGCCTATTGGCTTACCCCGCTGTCCGTTACCCGAAAACACCCGCCCCCCTCCTCCATCCGCTGGTCCGCGCTTGCCCAGATCCCGCTCGCCTATTGGTTCGTCCTGCTGTCGTGTCACCACCCCCCGCCCCCGACCGCCCCGGCTGACGCTGATTGGCTCTGCTCGAGTCGTCAATCTTCGGCCGCAGCACCCGATTGGCTGTTAAATCCTCCATGGAGGGCCGACCCCGCCCCCTCCCGCTTGCCCGCCCTCCTATTCGCTGCGCTCGCCGTCGGTCGCCGGGACTTGAGCACGTGGCACACACGAAGGGGGGCGGGACTTACGGGAGGTCACACGTGACAGCCCGGACAGGTGCTGCTGCCAATGCCCAATGGCTTCTGCAACACATCAGCTGTGAACACAGGAGTCCCTGAGGCTGATCCACAGCACTCACCTCTGTGGCTCAGGCAGACCTCGCAACCAACCTGATCCAGGCTCTTTGCAAAAAAAAAAAAAAAAAAAGTTTTAATTGAATCAGACCCACACCAGCACTTTTAGCTGAATAACCCCAAAACCGATACGACTACCGCGTTTGATTGCATTTGGTATATTTTTGCGTTTCGACACAGCGCCTCTCATCGCGACACCGTGAAGGGCGCTGCGGAACGCGCGGCAAAGCCAACGGAGCCTTTGTGGGCAAAAGCGTGCAAGCGATTCGCACTGGCTTGAAGCCGCCGCCGCCGCGGGAGGTGAAGCACCTCCCAACCACCGTATCTGCGGACTGCAGTAATAATAATAATAATACTCGCATTTGATATAGCGCTTTTCACGTCGGAAGGACGTCCCAAAGCGCTTCACAGAACACACTGTAAAGTGAATTGACTGTATATTTGTGGGCGAACGCGGCAGCCAATTGCGCACAGCAATGTCCCACAAACAGTCGTAGATTGAAAATGACCAATTTAATTATTGTTTTGGGTTTTGGAGGGTTTATTATTAGGCTCTGTGTGGAGTAAGGAAACTTGCCCAAGGTTTCGCCCTCTGTCTGGAATTGAACTCAGCTCTCTCGCTTGCAAAGCGAGTGCTCTAACCACTGAGCTACAGGACTCCACCAAAGCATCCAAGACACCCGGATAAATGAACAAACTGGACAGTTTATTATTGAATACTATTTTCTTACAATAGCCAAGAGATTGATCTTTTTGAAACGGAGGTGGGAATTAAATGCTGCGGATTAAATATACAGTAACAAGGAGGCAGAATTCAAAAGACAAAAACATTCTCCCTTTCCTCTCTTCTCCCTCACTTTTTTTAAAAAAAAGAAAGTTTGTCGACAACGGAAAAGCTCCCTTCGATTTGCATTTTAGGCAGAGGTTCGAACAACTTCATTAAGATTACATACATTTGATGATATTGCAGTAAGAGCTGTACCATACATTGTGTGTAGTTGCTAAGAATTCATGGATAACAAGAGTACACTTTGCTACAATGCAAGACTGCCAGTTTTACAGTTTGGATTAATACTTTGCAATTGATATCACGTTGTCGTAACATCTCAAAGCAATTCACGTAATTTGCTGTGCGGCGATTATTTGGTGGATTTAAATCGAGTTGGGGTGGTGGGGGCGGAAAAAGAAGGAAGATCAAAATTAAGAGATTTTCACAGCAACAATATGTCCTGTTTATTTCAATAGCTGGAAGTCTCTCTGCTGGCTCTCTATACTCCAGTCATCGTTTGGTTAATTTACATTTCAGTCCACCAGATTAGCAATAGCCGTTAAATGCAGTACACTTATAACGCAGCAAAGACAGACAAAAAGTAAACTCTTTGGCATCTGAAAACAAAGAAAAAAAAAAACTGAATTTTTAAATCAATTAAATCTTCTTGGAAGTTCACAAAAAAAAATTGTCACACTCTGAACGCGTGTCTTTAAAGGCGCTGCCTTCCGGAGGACACTGACCTTTCAGCAACTTTACCTGAATTTAAAAGGAATTTTCCCTCACCCCTTGAATCGCAACAGAAACAGGATTAGGACACACAGATGTCAATTTCTGAAGATACACGTGTTCTCTGGAGTATCAGGTTTTCAAATTGCTTGTACGCACAGCAACTGGACTTTTACATGCAGTCAAAATCTGTAAACCATGGCTGTGAAATACCACGTGATGACAATATGCCCTCATTACCTTTAATTTCAGAAGTGGGAGAAGAGAGCACATTTAAAGTCAAAACTCAATAGAAAAGTAAACCAATTCCACATATTCTTATTTACAAATCTTATAATTATGAAGCTTTGCATGCACATGTTTACAGTGGGTCACACATTGCCAGATAGTGTCAAGACTCTTGATGTTGAAGCAGTGTATTCAATCAGCACACAAAATGCATAACATCAGTGAAAGCAAGTTAAATAAACCAAGAAGATGATCCCCAGCTACAACATACACAACCTTCTGCTACTTGAATTATATTTGCAAAAGCCCATTGCTAAACAAAATACCGTATTAACAGTGGACATTAAAAAATTTCTACAAGTGACAGTGAAATATCTACAGCACCAACACGAACACGAGGTGCAATGCAACATGCTCCATAACCCCATTTTGCAAGGACATAAATGGCCTGACAGATTAATAAAAGCTAAAAAACAGGTTACTTGTGATACTGCGGACTCCCAACACAGTTGAAGCGAAGAAATAAGCATGATTGGTTTTGTTGGCTCGTTCTTGTGCTTTTACATCACTGCCTTCAACATTCGTCTCACAATCATGATTTTTTTTTTACATTATGGCATTCGCAAAGCAGGTTTAGTCTCTAATGATGAGAAGCACACTCGAGTGGCCTACATCATGAGGGACTTTGAAGTATTTCAATATATTCAGAATAACGTATTTCTGTTGCTATCCCATGGATGAAGAACAAAGTAAATGGAGTAAGGACTGTGGCTGATCACTCATGGGCTTTACACCATTAAATTTCAGCTTCTTCTGGATTTTGAGTGCTGAATAAGCCACTGCAGTGTGATATCTGAGGTAAGAAATACAAGTTAATCATTTCCATCACAGTTTAGTGGCTAGATTTGTGATTCTAAAAATACAATAGTTGAAAACACACAAACTGCCCGTTGCTAAACTAATTTCTATTGGCAGGAAATTGGGGCTGGGGGGGGGGGGGAAGGGGAGAGAGGAGGAAAAGAGAAAGACGAGGTGTAGAAAAGGCATTGGTGCTGTATAGTCAGAGTTTGAGTACAACAGAATGAGGAAAGGGAGAAGTCAAATACACTCTACCCAGTTAAACAGTAAAATAAAATGGACTAGAACTATCAGTAAAGCTGTTGTCATCCATCACAAAACACAGTATGGAACGCTTCACTTGTACATTGTACGTGGAAATTAATCAAATAAGGTGCAGGCAGCATTTGAGTTGAGCACTATGTCACAGAAGTGGGCACTCAATCCAATGGACTGTGAAGGGAATAATTTGCAGGTTTACATAAAGGGCACAAACATACATTAACTCAGCAGTTAGTTTTACTCGGGTGTTGTGGACCTTACAGTTAAGAGAAATAACCATTCAAGACATACAAAGTCCTGATAAAGACACTCATTCTGTGGATGCCTCAGGTGTTCAAGGACTAAAAGGACAAATCAGCACAATGTGGGAGTGCCAACAAAGTTGGACAACATCCACAATGTTTCCTTACCTATGTTGTCTTTTTCTTTGCAAGAAATTGAGTAGCAGCAGATTTCTCGGTCCTGGATAGCAGCCAAATTCCTGCAATATTCAAAAGGCATCGACAAAAAAACTGAACCAATGTAGATAATTTATTTGGACAAAGAAACTCAGACATTTTACACTGATTTTCTGTAACTCTGAAAGGTGCAAATTGAGGACATATGGATTGACTGATGCTACATTTCGGTTATGCAGCATCTTCAACCAACCCCTGTAGCCATTACACACAGAAAATGACGAATATACAAATCGAATTACAAGCAACATTTGCTTAGGTCACTGATAAAGAAACGGGCCAGAATGATCCGAAATTCAATTACTAATTTATGTGGAGTACAATGATCTCACGCAGGAGAGTGTACCCTAAGCTTGGAGAGGCCTGAGCTCCATCTCCTAACCCCCACTCCTCCCCTGCTTTCTATAATATTGAACAGCTCAGTTAATCCCCCCCACTCCCCCAAACACACACACACACACCTTAACCTATCAGCACCAATGACTATTCCCTCACCTTATCACTACTGTTTTGGATATAAAGGAGCAGAAATAAAAATCGCTTACATTTTTTCAATGAGCTGTTTTTCATCCAGAGCATTGGTTAGATCTCTCTTATTTCCGAGAACTAGGACCTGGAATGGCAAATTAAATTCAATCACAACCAGTGGATATGGATTTATGTCCTAAAAAGATAGCATTTCATTGATCACAACAAAATCCCAAACAAGCCAAGGAAATTAATACAAACTCAAGCCTGATGGGAACAATTTAATGATAGGTTAGAACAGAAGAAAATTACAATACACAAGAACAGGTTCTAACAACCACATTGTGAACAGTCTTCCATTTCTGTCTCACTGTCTTCTACTCTTATCTATGTATTATCTGACACTTAGAAGTGTTTATGTAGAGATTAGTTTGAAGCTGTACTTTGGGTTTCCTGTAACGGTAGCTAGCTCTGCTAGTAGCTTCTGCTGCAGCTGTTCAATGTTGTGTGAAATGTTTTGAGATGTCCTTCTGACTTGAAAGGCACTATACAAATGTAAATTGCCTTCATTGAACAAACTGCTTTACTCTCAAGGTTGCGAAGTTTATAGTCAACCTCACAGACCTACGATGCTAATCCTCAAAACAGGGAAAACCGCACCACATGCAAAGGGAGGAAGGAAAAGACAGGGATGAAGCATTATTCCTCAGAAGAGATTACATTGGACATATTCCCAGGGACAGTTTTGGCAAATGGAACGCAGAATTCGCAGCACAGTTGGGCCGGGAACTTAAAACACAGTAAAGGCACGTCAAGAACCCTGGTTGGCCAAAAACACCAGTGCATTTTTCACAGCCATGAGGATTTGACCGGCCCTCCCTGAAGATGGTAAATATACCTTAAAAAAAAGCCACTAACTCCAGCAATTGATGCTGCACAGATGTGGATTGAACAATTCAGGCCTTTAACTAAACACCAGTAGTCCAAAAACTAGGAAACCGCACCCCCTACTGTTCGGTGTGGGGTACTGCAGCCACGGCAGGATTCACAACAACAACAACATTATATTTGTATAGCGCCTTTCACATCGGGAGGACGTCCCAAGGCGCTGATTCAACATAACAATAGTTTATTACATTCGTGGCCTATTAAACTGACCCGACCAAATTACTCCCAACGTGGGCAGAAATGGCTCGGTCTGTTAAAACAACACCAACGGACACAGAACAATGGTATCAAACATTAAATTCAATCTTCTCCATTAATTTTAATGAATGAATTGTACTTTTGATCAATCAGCTGACTGTGCGGTAAACTCAAGTACATTACGTGCAATCTGATCTGCACTGCACAATTTTATGCAGCAAGCTTTTGTGCACATTTATGGATTTTCACGCCCAACAAATAGTCAGCTGTCTAAATAAAAACAGTGTCACAAGGCAAAACCAAATAGGGAGCTTTAAAGTTAGGGACTAATTGAATGTATCCTGGGATGGGGAGGTCTGCGTGTGCACTAGTTCAGTCCAGAACAGCATCACCCTTCTTCAGCTGGAGAATCACTTGTAATTGGGATGATTATCCGAGCTCATCTTTTCATGTGATGTAGCTCACAATAATAATAATAACCTAACCTTGACCAAGGCTTCAGTAGGTCTATAGGCACTAAAATAGCTCTACAAAAAATGGGCAAAACATCTAAATTACCTGTGGTGGGAAGGAGGAATGTGTGCAAATATTATCTTCCTCTTAGTGAAATGATCTCACCATTACAGGGAGATTAGAATTTAGCTTCTTAAGTCAGTTTGATACTATTCTCAAAGCGAAAAGCTTTTTGCTAAGTCATTACAGGAACCAGTAAGTTCACCTACAATTTTCTGAAAGACAAGTAACAAGCTTTAACAGAGCAGCAATAAGATTAGGAGGTACTCACAGGGATTCCTTGCAACTGTGGTTTGTCTAACAGGTTGTGAAGCTCGTTCCTAGATGCCTCGATTTTATCACGGTCAGCAGCATCCACCATGTACCTTAAAATTAAAAATGATTGCCATTGTAAGCAGCGTGCAAGCAAATTAATATCAGCTTCTGTACCACAATCCAATCCTCCAGTCAAAATAGCTAGCAACCAGCCAGGCTTCTGTTATTCTTACTTGAAGCATGGAAAGTGGCCAAGTTGATTCGATTTGTTGAGGATGAAAATCCTCAAACCTTCTCCCTCACCTCCCCACATTCTGGTCAAGCAAAGGATGCAAACGTGTCCCACTATTCTCCCTCACAACACATTAATGCCATTTTTAATAACGTTGCTGTTTGTGTTGCTATTCATATTGGTGTTCGTTGTTGAGTCAAAAAGCAGAGAACAGTAACAAACCCACAATATAAAGAATCGATTTACATTAAGCAGCATGAACCCATGAATAAATGATAAAGTACACGCAGGAGGGAGAGAGCCAGTAATGAGAACAGAAGGCCAAAGCTTGTGGGATTGGTATTCTCTCTAAACCGTGAAGGGCAGAACAGCAAGACGCACTTACACAACAGCATTGACCCCTCGGCAGTATCGTTCCCACATACTTCGAAACCTTGGCTGTCCACCGATGTCCCAAATCTTTAAAAGAAGGATTTAAAATTCATGAGCTGAAATAAAAACCCATACAATTCCTCCGACAATCAGCATTGATGCCACAGCATGCATACTGGTGTCGAATCAGAAAATTGTACGAAAGCCCAAAGGGGTATTCAAAGATGACCAAATAACCAATGGCCCAAGATGTCAGCTTGACTCAGTTGATAGCACTCCTGACTCTGGGTCACTAGGTGTGGATTCAAGTCCCACATCAGGCACTTTGAACTCAATCAAAGCGGACACTCTAATGTTTGATAAAATGTGGGACATGCTGTCTTTATATAATAATAAACTGAGATGATATTAAACCAAAGTTTTATCTGCTTGTCCTATTGAATATTAAAAATCCTGTGGCATGGTTCGGAAAGAGGAGAGGTTTTTCCTATCACCCCGGCCAACCTCGAGATAACCTTGGATATTCATTCCATGGCTGTTTGCGGAACATTGCAAATTGTCTCACTGATCAAACAGTCACTACGTTCAGCAGAACCATTGTGAAATGCTGTGAAGGGCTTTATGAATTGCAAGGACGATTACTAAAGAGGTTTTTCTAAAGCAGGTGGGTTGGTAATTGTGACAGCAACTGTTTTATCAAAAACATATTCAGGAATAAGTGTCATTACTGAAAATAACTCAATGGCTTGAATAGCAACTGCTCACAAAAATGTTACTTCCAATACATTTAAAGCCCCCCCCCCAAAATAATTTGATAAAATTACTATCCTCTTTACATCACAACTGTGACAGTGCCTGAATATTAAACAGGATTACCGGACGCAAGTATTTTCCTCACCAGTTTCATAACCTACCTTTATTGTTACGTTGCCTTTGGTGACCTTCCTCATATTGAAGCCAACTGTCGGAATCATATCTTCGCTGAACTGACCCGACTAGAAATCAAGAAAAAAAAGCTGAATGAAACATCGATATCCAATAAGACGGCATTGGTTTTAAATCGGATTCGACCCTCAAATAAGTAGGAAGATATTGCAGTATAGAATACAACCATTGTCAAATGTTCAACTAATTTGTGTGGGAAAGGCATTGAATATAAGCAAGGTGACATTGCTTCAATTTGCATCTGTGTGCGACCAATATCCTGAATTATTCTTCCATTCTCCCCCCCCCCCCCCACCCCTCTTCTCTCTCCCAAATACTTATGTCCAACGTTCCTTGTCACTGAATAAATGCTTTGAGCAGTTTTCCACTCGAGGTTATCCTACGTTTAAACATTTTAAATTTTTCAATGCGGGAAAATTGCTCAACTGCAGATATCTGAATGTCACTTGGTATTTTTGCAGCGGCAACAATTACTACACACACGCACGCACTCACGCACACACACGTTGCAGTTTTACTGGATTAAAAGAGGAAATGCAGAAGCTGTCACAAATAAATTCAACACGCCCAGTACTGTAGGGACAAAACGACACGAGTTTTATACAAGACGCCACCTCAATTGAACAGTGCCTCACCGAAATGCTCATTCACGTAAACTTCCAACAGTGACGGTTACAGGCTATTCAACCTCAGGGCAGACGAATTCTGCTGCGATCAGAAGGTGGGGCATTTGGTTTCCCCTCCGTGACACAGGGTGGCAAAGTCTATTGCAGTCAGCCAACTGCAGCCCTGGCTTCCTACCAACTGGGCTATCGGGGGAGCCGGGACATGCAAGTGGATATGTCACTCGTGGTGCAATTGGAATATTTGATTTTAGTAGCAATGACTTTGCTCTCCTTCCTATTAGCTTTGACCAAATTAAGCTTCACGCAGCCAAAATACTAGCGTCAGATTTCTGGCCGGTCAGTTTCGCTGCACCGTTACAACGCCAGGCCAGAAATTTAAAAAAAAAGCAGACCAAAGCACATTGGCGACTCAAAATACGGTAAAAGTGGCTCAGGCAAGCGGAAGCGAAGGTCAGTGGACTCGAGGAAGCCACTTACTGCTGATTCCAACTGCAGGATTGTAGTAATGTTTCAAAAGGCAGCGCAATATGAAAAGATTCGGCTATTCGGACTTTTAAAAACGGGCAAAGTTCTACTAATTGCAAAGCAATGCTGTCAAACAGGACCGGGCATTGAGTCACAAGCCCGTCTGAAACACTCGCCAGATCAGCTGATTTGAGGCGTAAGTGGAAGTGAGTGGTTTTGTCTTGTGACTCGAGATTCTGTGGCTACACACTGGTCAGAAGCGGTTTTGCATTTGCACGGATAATATCTCGCGTACCGGGGAGTGCAGTTGTCTCCATTCGCGTCTGATATTTTCAGCACAGCACAGTCGCTCAGCTTCCAACTCAAACACGGGGTTGTAACTTTTAGCATTCACGTGTGAAACTTCATCAAATCTACACGGAAAACAAACTTTGCCACTAGTTTCTCCCCCTTTCCCCCCCCCCCCCACCCAATCCCCCACCACTGCCAGATAGCACGTGGCCACAGGGTGAACAGTCGCAGGTAAGGAAGGAGAAGATAGCCAGGGTTCCTAGTCCCGATCGTCATTCAGTTCTGCTGAACCGCTAACCCACACCGCACTTACAATTCAATTTTATAAAGGCAGCAATAGATAAAAGTCACAAATTCATTGAGAAGCAAAATTGTTTTTGACCCAGGACAACAGCCTCATTCTTGCCGTTTAATAGTAAAAAAAAGTTAGCTCAAAACATGCCGTTACGACCACATTCTGGCCAACAATTCCTCAAATAAAAATTGCTTGGTGACTGTTTGTGGGGCATTGCTATGCGCAATTCCGCTACCACATTTGCCTACAATAGTTACACCATTCCACCAGGAAGCACTTCGAAACGGCCTTCTGAAGTGAAAGGCACTAGACCAAATGCAACGAATATTATTATTCACTTCCTAAAAGTGAAGCCAGTGTGTCGTACTACAGACTAGCAAATCAAATCACAAGGTTTCGTGAGCTTGCATTGAAGAATTTATCGTCAGCCACCTTATTAAAATGTCACCAGTAATACACACGAAGAGTGATCGACTGTATAAATTAGACGATTTAACATACGTGAATACTGTAAGTTATAACTCCGGGTTTGAGTTGGTAGCTGAAAGACAAGTTGATCATACCTAAAAAGGAATGGGGGTCGGGGCGGCGAGAAAATGTCAGTTAAATGGGACTGAAAGGATCGCTTCTTTAAAAGAGCCGGCACAGGCCCGACGTGCTGAGTTCTTCTGCTACGCTGTAAATGTCTATGGTTCTAACGGAATAGAAATGTTTGATTCCCTTCCTCTTTCACATCTCTATTTGAAACTCTGCATCTGACCCAGGCTAAAAATGAGTTCTCAGGCACCAATTAAGTCACTGGGCGAGGTCACAGCTTTTCTCCTTGCTTTCAGAGACTCGAACTGGACTGAGCACAACTTATAGCGCAAGCCCAGCTTGACGGATGTGATAAGGCGCTATATGAAATGCAAGGATTATTATTATCTGCAAGGGTTCTTCATTTTGCACATAGCCTAAAGAATCCTGCGGCCGATTTCGCCAGATGGCTGCCTCAGATGGTAGTATTCCCCACTCTCGTTGTGTTTGAAGCCCCATATAAGGATTGAGCTCAGTCTAATATCACACTCCAGTGTAGTACTGCATTGTCAATACGTCCTTTCCCTTAGACAAGCTATTAAATCAAAGTAATGCCTGCTTGTTCTTCAGGGGGATATTAAAGATCCCATAGCATTTTTCGAAAAGAGACAGGAGTTTCGCTCGGTGTCCTAGCCAACAATCCTCGACTGTGGAGACTGGGTGCAAACTGTTTATATAAAAACAAAATGCTGTAAAAGTGCTTTAACAATAATAATAATCCTTGTATTTGATATAGCACCTTATTACGACGTCTCAAAGCACTTCACAAAAGATACTGTAAAGTGAATTGACTGAATTTTGCAGGCTTTGAGACTTTGCGACAAAGTGCAATAAACATACAAATCTTAAAACACAGTATTTCGCCCACAAATATACAGTCAATTCACTTTACAGTGTGTTCTGTGAAGCGCTTTGGGACGTCCTCCCGACGTGAAAAGCGCTATATCAAATGCAAGGATTATTATTATTATTTTACAGTGCAGTGTTAATACCACAGGGAATATCTGTGCCCAAAACACCTGTGGCCTTCGTAGGAAGTCCACAGTTTCCCCAATTGGCTTCCAAGTAATCTGCTCAAAGACAGGGAAGCAAAAGCAGAATAAGACCTCAGATTCCTTAGTTTCATTTAATATTTTTGCTCCAAAACCCACTAGAATTACTCGTGTCTATTTTCTGCCCGATAATCCAGCTGCCTCATCCTATGTTGGCCACACAGTGCCCTGCACTTACTATTCTACACAACCCAAAGGCAATGGCATCCCAAGTAAGGTTGCTAACTTTCACCCGAGCATTTGAATTTTCCATAAATGTTCAGGTTCTCCTAAAAACTTATTCCTTTAATTCAAGGTCTTGAAACGTTTATTTTAAAACAGTAACATAGCATAATCCTCCTGGCCTGTCTCCTCACCTATACTTGCTGACTTTGGAGATGCAAAAGCGATCTGCTGATGATTCAAATGGATGCTCACTCTCTGCGAACAAAAGACTCTTTCAAAGCAAATGCAAACATGTTTGGGCAACTTCAGATCATAAGAAAACCTCTCTCGTCTTGGATCCATTTTTCATAATTTATAGTTGAAACTACCCAGTCTCAACTAGTATCTTCCGACAAAGGGTCGTGGACCCGAAACGTTGACTCACTTTCCTTTCTCCATAGATGCTGCTTGACCTGCTGAGTTTTCCTAGTTCTCTCTGTTTTTGTTTCAGATTCCAGCATCTGCAGTATTTTGTTCAACTAGTATCTTGTTCTATTGAAGAAAGAACTTTCATTTCCACAGTGCCTATAAATTCAAAACAACAACTTGGATTTATACAGCGCCCTCCTCGCCGGACGGCATCTCAGAGCGCTTCACAGCAACGGATCCCGGGACCGAGTCAGGGGGAGGAAGGTGACCAAAGGCGCGATTGAAAAGAAAGACCTTCAGCAGAGACCTGAAAATAGGAAGGGAAGGAGTGAGGCCAAGGGAGTTCCAGAGCCTCGGGGCGTAGTGGCTGAAGGCACGGCCGACGAGGGCGGAGCGGAGGACTCGGAGGAGGCCAGACCCAGAGGAACGAAGGCAACAGGTACTGTTTTGAGGAGAGAGGAGGTCAGAGAGGTAGGGGGTGCAGAGACTTGAATACAAGGGTGAGGATCTTGAAATCGATCCTCTCTGGGATAGGCAGCCAGTGCTGGGACTGGGGTGATCGGGGAGCGGAGTTTCGTGCGGGTGAGAATGCGGGCGGCAGCGTTTTGAATGATTTGGATTTTATGGATGGTAGTGGATGGGAAACCGGTGAGGCGGGCGTTGGAGTAGTCCAGCCGAGAGGTGTCAAAGGCATGGACCAGGGTTTCAGTGGCTTTTGGAGTGAGGTATTGGCGGAGACGGGCGATGCGTCAGAGGTGGAAGAAAGCGGTGCTGGTGAGGGACATCTCAAAGCACTTCACAGGAATTCTTTTAAACTCCGGCCCTTTTTGAAAACAGAAAAAATCATAGAATGGAAGATTGGCTCAAGTTCTTCAGCTAATTGTATCGTGTCATGAGCAGCAATTTAAGAGTTACTCCCCGAAGAGCAATTTGTGAATAATCAAATCATAGCATTTAGGAGAAATCAAGCAAATTGAAAAATGAAGCATTTGAGCCAGGGACAGGCTGAATGAAGCCATGTAATTTGGTACTGAACGGCAGCCTCAACTTTTGGGTCACTGGGACTGAGTATCAAGACTCCAGCTGACCTTAGATACACTCGGAGAACGACCTGCCTTACGAAGAAAAAAAACTGCTGCATGGGAAACAAGGCAGACAGGTCACCAGTGTCTTGGGACATCCTCCCGACGTGAAAGGCGCTGTACAAATGTAATTTTGTATTGTATTATATTATATTTTCCAACCCACAAAGGTGATACTGCACTTAAACACTTGAAGAAACATGGAAGAAGCATTAAGACCTGAAACTGCTACAAGTTAAATGTTATATCAATCCAGGGAGAATAGCATACGTGTCACAGCTGGCACATACTTAAAGACACTGGATTCTCAACTGTGAGTCACCCCAAGGTGTGGCTTTCAGTATCATTTTCCTCCAGGAAATGTTCCCGTGGAAGTCTCACATTTTTGGCCGAGTTTATGAAGACATTTCTTTGATATTGCTGATCAGAAGTGTTCCTATTAGCAGAGAGAAAGAAATCACAAAATTCAACAGGAAATTGAGTCATCTGAACTGGTCTAATTAATAATGCAAGACAAGTGGTAATGAGATTTGAGTTTGCACAGTGACTGCTTTTATTTTTCCCCAATGAGCGCCAACACCTTCCATTTTGCACAACAAAACCAACTGGACTTCAGCTGTTGAAACCAAATAATCCTTAAAAGCTTGAAATTTACACATATTAATATCATATATATTAAATCTACACTTAGCAATACAAAATTATGTTTGCAAAGCGCCTTTCACGTCGGGAGGATGTCCCAAGGTTCTGAACAGTCGGGATTAGGGATTTGGACTCGAGTGGGATGGGATGGGGGCGGGATTGGGATCAGGGAAGGTGGCCGAAGGCACGGTCGAAGAGGAGGGTTTTGAGGCATGCCTTGAAGGTAGCAATGGAGGGAGCGAGGCAAAGGGAATGTGGATGGAGTTCAAATTGGCAGTCAATACACAGCAAAAGTATTCGGAGGACTCAATGTCCTTGAATTGCCAAATGCAGAAATGTTCCAAATACCAAGGCGCTGACATCTCCCACCCTGAAAACAGGAACATTACAGCTTTCCTCCAGTCTAAGTGCCACTTGTCGCAATTTTGACAACACGCGTCAGTCACATTTCAACCATTTTCTTTCAACCAATAAAATGCGATTGAGACCACAGCAGCGTTAAGTGTGGCAAGTGCTAGTACTCAGTGCTGTTTGTACGAGATTACCACAGAGTTTAATCTGTACCAAATTGGCACTATTCCTAACCTAGAGGGCCTGAGACATTCAGCCTGGCTCAATTGGTAGCACAGGTTTATTTAATAATACTTCATAGACAGTATGAACCAAAAATTTTCAAGAAACTGTGCCAGCACTGCACTGCTCTCTCTACATTACAAGCTAAACCATAAAGGTCAACCATCACACGCCCAGGCCTTCAGATCATGAATATTCAAGTTTTGTTTTGTTTGTGGTTACCCACACATGTTAAAAAACTCATCTCACAAAATACTGTGAAGACTTAGTCTGCATTCCTATTGCCTACCACACCACCTCTACATACACCATCCGTTCGTGTTCCTTTAGACATGGTGTCAGAATGACAAAGACTTAACACGTTCCATCAGGGTGAATATGAAATAAATTTCATTGACATCTTGCATTATTGCCCTCGGTACAGGTGTCTAAGATGCTCACACTGCACGGGTTTTAAACCCTATATTCTTCAAGGTCTACAAAACAGCACCGCATCATGGATAACATTTTGTGATACCAGTGACCTGCATAGAGCACTTTCCAAATTCAAAAGCATTTAATAACAGCAGTAAATTCTGAAGTGTATATTGCAAATGCCAGACAGAAAGGAAATAAATTACAGGTCACCTTCGAAGAGTTGTTTGAACATAAAAACAACATTTCCCCCCATTTCGAGACCGCCTCAGGTTCCCCCAAAATAGGCAGCAGTGCAAAATTTGGACTTGCACCACACAATCCGACACACAAACATCTCAAACTGCTTATTAATCAACGTGGGACATGTAGTTTTTACAACAGGAAACTGAAATCGGGAAGAGTAAAGTCCCAATGGCTCGGAATGCAGTCAAAACTGAAGTAGATTTACCTGCAATTCAATGCAAGTTCCCATTTCAGTATAGCTATTAGTGGGATTTGGCGAGTGAGCCCAAGACCCTTTAGAGGAAAGAGAGAAGTCTGCATCCATCCATGTCTAAATGGGCCAAAGACAAGATCTGCAAGCAACTGCCTCATTAACCCACCTTGCCCCAGACACAAACTCACGCCCATTTATTCTCAGTCTGATGAGTTACCAGCACTATTTCCATTAAATTCTGCTGAAACATACAGAACAATGAACCAGACAACTTAAACAATGAGCCACAATTTCAATTTAATATAGATAGGAACACTTTATATCGAGAGACAGCCAATATGCAAGCTGATTTGAGAGCAGGACAGTTATAAAAGACCATTTTGATTTGAATAAAGGTGGCTTAGTTGCTTAAGAGTCTCCACTTGTTCCAATGCCACACAAAGGGTGCTGTGACCAGAAATGCAGCTGAACAGAATATGCATTTGTGGCAATTTAGACAATAAAGCATTGACCAATTGTTGACCACGTTGAAGTAGCAAACAACCATACCAAAAAAAACAATAAATCTTGAAGTTTGCCACACCTCTCACCTCCTCTAAAGCAAACTAAATCTCTCTGGAACCAAATAACGAAACCTTTCAAGTCCAATAAAGCTATTAATGATACCAACTCCACATCAGAAAAATCTCCTTCTCAGGTTAATTATTGGAATCGTACCAGCATATTCACCAGGAATAAAAGCTACACGTCTCATTCATGCAGAACCACACCCAGCAACTATAATCCATCCAACACTAAAATCTACAGAACACCAAATATTTTCCCTGAAAATCAAGTGATTCATTGAAAATAGTTAACTTCAGCAGGAAAAAAATTCTAACCTGTAATGGTTTACTGTGGTTGTCAACTAAATATAAAGTTTACTGAACTAAATCAAAATCAGAGACAGGAATACATGAAACTCCAAAATCTATCCTACCCCGATCACTCCATCAGATCCTATTTGAATAGTAGAAGGCCCAAGAAACTAGCAACACAGCACAGCAAGAAAAATATCTGTGTGTGCGTGTGTGAGAGAGAGAGAGGGAGAGAGAAAGGGAAAGCGATTCAAAGCAATGATATCAGTTCACATTTTCACTGCATAAAGGTGATTTAAGTAAATAAAGCAAGGGGGAAAAAAATGACAGCTTCCAAGCATTGTGCACTATTGAATTTCTAGCCATTTGGAATTTAGACCGTCAGCGGGTTTGTTTACCCTCCTTTTGCACCATTGCGTTAGCAAGATTCATCTGGAAATAACCTTGTTGCAACTCAAAAGGCATGAACATCCCAATTTCAAGCGCATTTCTTAGCTTGTTGCACTGATGCCACCATATTTATTGCTGCGAGACACAATCTACATCAAACCTCAAATTCAACGCCTGTAGCAAATATAAATGCAAATCCAGACTATTTGCTTATGAGAAAATGGTGGATCTGGTACAAACCACAATTTTGTAACAAGTCCTGCGTTGGGAAAGAATGGAATATATTTCTCCCCATTGTGAACTGAAGAAAACCAATCTTTCGATTCTAAATGAAATGCGTTTGCTAAACCATTGCCTAACGGAAATAGCAACTTGCATTGATCAGGAAACTGGGATAGGAGCAGGATCCAAAGATGCGATTACAGGATAAACTGGAAAAAGACCTGCACATAACACATAATGGTCACAGGAAGCTGTGCACATTAATTACTCAGTTAAATTATCCAAACTGAATTTTCTACTCTTCACAAATCAAGTTACTATCATATTTTAGAATACATGTTTGCCAACAAAATACAGCCACTCCATAGTATATCCTGCGAAGCGCTTTGTTGCGCATTCTGATGTGAAAAGCACTATATCAAATGTAAGGATTATTACAACACACTCCTGCTGGGTTGCAATGGACAAAACCAGCCTTAAGATAATAATAATAATCCTTGCATTTGATATAGCGCTTTTCACGTCTTCTCGACGTCTCAAAGCGATTCACAGAATAGACTGTAAAGTGAATTGACTGTATACTTGTGGGTGAAATGCGGCAGCCAATTGCGCGCTGCAGTGTGCCACAAACAGTCAGGGATTGAAGTGACAATTTATTATTGTATTTTTTCTTGAGGGATTATAATCAGGCGTGTGGAGTAAAGAAACTTGCCCAGAGTTTCACCCTGCCGGGAAACGAACCTAGGTCTCTCACTTGCAAAGCGAGTGCTCTAACCACTGAGCTGCAGGACTCCAAATAACTAACCAGATGGCCATTCCTCATTGAAGAGCTCAGTGAGCAAGTCAACATACTTGGTAATTCCCCTCATGGTTGTGGGACTACACTGTGTGTAAAATGATTGTTGCGTTGCTTGTGAAAACTGGCATTTCATTGTTGAGCACTGAACAAAAAAAATCTAATTTTTCTATACAATCCTGAAGGGGACTGCATTAACCTCTAATCTTGTACACATCAGGCATCATGAATTGCAGGAACAATGGCTGATGTTAATTTGTTCTCTTCCTCCACTCAAAAAAAGAGGGACAGGATCTAAAACGTAGTACCCCACTGCTATCGCAGAGATCAAATCAACTAATTCTGTGCGAACCGAACAAATCTGGGATTATCCTCGTCTTCCTGGTTCAATATCACACCAGATGGCATATTTGGCCACTGAGCCATCAGAAAACTGTTTGATCAAAAATCATCTTTATCTGTTGAGCAGCATTTAAAACAATTGTTTCAAGATGCTACCCCGCTTGAAGGGAACTATATAAATGCAAGTTGTGCTTTTCTTTGAATATCAACTACAAAGTTTAATATTTACCAAGTAAATCAGTCGCGCCATCTTTACAAAACAACTTGGACTTCCATAGTGCCACCCACCCAGGGTAGTGTCTCAGAGTGCTTAACAGTGGCGGAGCCTGACTCCGAGCTGGGGGGAGGTGGCCGTAAGCACGGTCGAAGAAGATTTTTGCAATTAATCAGTCAATTCCAAATATAACATTGGCAAACAAAACCCTGGCTGTAACCAAGCCAGGACCCACCATTAAAGTGTTAAATGTAGGATTTACTACCCTTAAAGACCTCATTTCTCCCAGATCCTCCAAGGTGTGATAGGAGTAGACAAAGCTGAGCTCATCGCATTGATCCTGCACAGTCACAACCAACCAAACTAGGGTCAGATTGTAAGGAGGCAGGAGTTCAGTTTGCACAAGCGAGAGAATACATGCAAAGCTGCTTGCAATCATTTCCCAAAGAAAGACTATTCTATTGAATCAACTGAAAGGGAAAAAAATCTATTCTTTTATATATATTTTAAAAAAACCAGTCAGTGAAGCCCAGCAATCTTGCAAATTGAATTAATTTACGATGCAATGGGCATCGACCACAAATTGCATTTATATACCGTCTTTCACGTCACGAGGACATCCCACGTTGCTAGGCCATCACATCCATTTAACATTCTATCCAAATTAAAACAGAACACGATGATATGTATATATATATATATGCGCATTTCATATATACACATATATCTGACAATTTTAAAATGCATTCCATTAATCCACGGAAATTTAGTAACGATACCAACACAATTATATACAAAGGTAAGAACTGCACCCAAAAAATTAAGATGGAGGGGGGGGGGAAGGGGAGGAGGAATGGGGCAGGGAGGGGGAGGAATGGGGCAGGGAGGGGGAGGAATGGGGCAGGGAGGGGAGGGGAGGGGAATGGAGGAGGGGGAGAGGGGAATGGAGGGGGAGAGGGGAATGGAGGAGGGGGAGGGTGGGGTACAGGGAACGCAAGAGGGGGGGGAGGTGGGTTAATGGAGGAGTGGGGAATGGAGGGGGGCGAGGGCGAGGGGAATGGAAGGGGGGGAAAAAAGGGGGAAATTGATGGGGGGGGCGGGAGGATAATGAGGCACCATTCCACTCTGCCCCCCCCCCACCCACCTCGCAGTCCCTCGTCTCGCCTCCTCCAAAGACCCTCCTCCTCCACCGTGATTTCCATCACCCCCCCCCACACCCCCCTCCCCCCCCCCCCACACCCCCCGCCCCACCCTCCACTGAGTGTCCGGCGTCTTGGGGCGTCCTCCCCACCTGAGAGGCCCCGATACGGAATGGTCATGTGGTGGTGGTTATTGTTGAGGAGGAGGAGGAGGAGGAGGAGGTGAAGGAAAAGCCCACAGGACAGGGGCGGGGGAGAGGCCGAGCCCGAGCCCGGGGGGGGGGGGGAGTGAGTGAGTGGGGGGGCGGTCCGGGGTGAGGTTCAGCCTAAGGTGAGGCCGGTGTTGGGGGCCCTGTGTGTGCTGACTGAGGTGAGGTGGAGGTGAGGCGGCGGCGGCTTGTCCCCGGCCCAGCCCTGGCCCTGCCCCCCCCCGCCCTACCCCCCCCCGCCCTGCCCCCCCCCCGGCCCTGCCCTGCCCCCCCGGCCCTGCCCCCCCCTCGGCACTCACCGCGATCACGTTGACGAAGGTGGTCTTGCCCGAGTACTGCAGCCCGACCAGCGTCAGCTCCATCTCCTCCTTCCAGAACAGAGACTTCAGCCAGTCCAGCAGCTTGTTGAAGAAGGCCAACATCCCGGCGGCGGCGGCGGCGTGAGAGAGAGCGAGCGAGTGAGGGAAGGAAGGAGAGAGAGGGAGAGGGCGGGCGGGCGGCGGGGGAGAGGGAAAGGTGAGGAGGGAGAGAGTGAGTGAGAGAGTGAGAGAGAGCGCGCGCGGGAGGAGGGGAGGCAGAGTGAAGCCAGGAGCCGCCCGTCACCTGACTGACCGACCAACTGACTCGCAGCCACCGCCAAGCACTCTGGGACGTTGGAGGACTCGGCTCCGCTCGGCCCTTGGGAGGACTTCGCGTGTGTACGGGGAGGGGGGGGGTTGGGTGGGTGTGAGTGGCCGGGAACTCTGGGACGTTGGAGGACCTCGGCCCTCGGAGGACTTCGTGGCGCGGCCGGGAACTCTGGGACCGTGGAGGACTCGACCGCAGGAGGACCTCTGACTGCCAGCGCCGCCTCGCGTTCACTCGCGCGCCACCGCGCACAGCGCCACCTGGTGCTCACACACGCACACAGCAACACCCACACACACACACACACACAGCGCCCTCTAGTGCTCACAACCCCCCACCGCACATACACACACACGACTACGTTTTACAGCCATTCCTCGTGAAGCGCTTTGAGACCTCATCATCATCATCATCTTCATCATCATCATCTTCATCATCATCATCATCATCATCATCATCATCATCTTCATCATCATCATCTTCATCATCATCATCATCCCGGCATTTCATACGGCGCCTCTCATCGCGTCTTCGAGACCTCTCAAAGCGCTTCACAGGACCCGCCGTGAAGTGTAGTGACTGCGCCTTTTGCGGGCGAAACCCAACAGCCAATTGCGCCCGAGGACGTCCCCACAAACAGTCACGGAGCGAGCGACCAATTGTATTCGCGTGGGGGGGGGGGGAGGGGTGGGGGGGGGTGCGGGGGGTGGTGGGGGGGTGCGGGGGGCGGGTGGGGGTGTGCGGGGGGGGGGGGGGGGATTGTCGACCAGGACACCCGGAGGGAGAGAAAAACTCCCTCCTCTTTTCGAATGGCGTCGCGGGGTCTTTAACGCCCGACCGGACGGGCAGACGGGACCGCGGTTTAGCGTCTCACCTGAAGGAGAGCAGCTCCGTCAACGCAACGCCTCACCCCCACCCACCCACCCACCCGCCAGCCGCCCCCACCCCAGCTCCGCGCTGGAGCGTCAGCTTGGACCACGCGTGCGTCCCAAGTCCCGAGGTGGGGCGTGAACCCAAACACCTTGTGACTCAGAGGCCGACACGTCCTTTCCACACCGACCCATCTTTATTTTGTCTTTAAATCCCCCACTTAGAGAACAACCTCCACGACCGTGGACTACGGTCACTTCCCCCTCTCTCCCTTCTCCCTCTGCCCCCACCAGCCCTGCAGGACCCCGTCCCGTCCCCCCCCCCACCCCGAGATGCCATCCTGCACGAAAGCCATCCTGTGTAAATAAGTGCAAGCGGTGACTGTTGTAATCCTCGCGTGAGCTTCATTTTGGCGACCAAACGTTGTTGCGGGTGAAGACAAGGCGCGACGTTGAGTCTTCTTGCCTTTGTTGGTCACAAGAAAAGGACTCGGAAAGACCTGGCAATTTGGAGATAATTCAATGAGAGCCGCTATTATCAAATGACATCCTCTGTCAACAAGTCGTCTTTGAAAGCGGTTTAGCTGTTTCCCTGGGAACTGAAATCCATTGCAGATGATTTGTTGGGAGACAATTCCGTGTTACAGTCTGTCTCCAACAGATGCTGGGGGTGTTGCAGTTTGAACGCAGACACGGGTTCAGGTCTGCAAACAATTATAATATCAGTCGAGGAGCTTTAATCACTGTAATTAACATGTCTCAAAAGTGTCTGACCGGTTCTTGCAGGGGGCACCCGAGCTGAGGTTGGGAGCCAAGCGACGGGGTGGGGAGAGGGAGGATGACTGAAAAGCGAAGCCAAAGAGGTCCGTTCTGACGCTTCCCTTAAAAGAGTGGTTTTAGGGAGGGAGTGAATCTTAGAGGGAGAAAGGAGTTCCGGAGAAACGGTGCCAAGTGGGTGGTGGGGGAGGATAGAGTCAACCAGATCAACGGCAATTGGGCCTTAAATTAAGGAAGGTATTTTAATCTGGAGCGGGTATCTTGAGTGGATGCTCAGGTGAAATCCCTCCGCAGTCCCAACCTCACCTCTGTGACCTCCTCAAACCCTAACAACCCTTCTTTACGGCCCAGACCCTGCCCCACCCCACCCCGCCCCGCCATCGGTGGTCAGGCCTTCAGCCTATCTGCCCCCCCTCCTCTCTGGAACTCCATCCCAGAGTCCCTTTCGACTCCCCCCTTCCCTCACCTCCTTCGAGGCCCATCTCAAGAGCTTCCTCGTTGACCGCGCTTTCAGCCACCTTTCCTTCCTCCCCCACCTCGCCCCATTGGCCCACAGTCCCAGCTCAGGCACAGACCCTCCAGCGCCTTGGGACGTCCTCCCGCTCCGAAAGGCGCTGCTTAAACGTAAGTGCGTACTGTTCTGTACAGGCACGGAACGCGACAGAATGAATTCTTCCCGTCTGCGAAGCTGCGGGCTTCGCTGTCTGACGCTGGGTGTTTTGGTAAAGCGGAATATCAAAGCATTCACCCCAACAACAACAACAACAAGATTCCATTTATAGAGCGCCTTTCACGTCGGGAGGACGCCCCATCGTTCGTGGCTGCTCTGACTTTCTGAATGAGTGATCTATTCTCGCTCCCCGCACCCCTTTTCGTATTTTTCCTTTTGAAACACTGTACGTGTCAAACTTTAGCTACGAGGAAGTGGGGGGATGGGGGTGCGGGCGGGGTGGGGCGGGGCGGGGGAGACGGGCAGGAAGGAAAGGGACCGAAAGGATCGCTCTTAAATGAGCCAGCACAGGCACGATGGGCCGAATGGCCTTCTTCTGTGCCGTAACTTTCCACGGTTCTAAATGTCCTTTAAAAAGCTATTACGGATTGCACTTCACACAGATATCTTTTGTGGTCAAAAGCTTTTCCATCTCCTAAGTGACACCTCAATACCGTTGGTATTTTATTGGGACATGATCTTAAGTTTATGGTCTCATGGACTGTCTAAGATAAAGACTTTGCAAATTGTGACTAATTTCATAACAGATCAAAGCAGGAAAATCCCCTTGAAAACTATCTCCCCCCCACCCCCACCCCCCTCCATCCTTCTCTCTGCACTTGGCCAACGTTTTAGGATCTGAATCACTTCTTGGTTTAAGAAACCGAAGCTGCCAACAAATGGTCCTTGTTGAGGAGAGATGTTTCTGCCAACCTGTCGGATAAATCAAACTCACTTATTATCAAATCATCTCATTTGTCCTGAGGTCTGTCGTAGCCAAAGGTTCATCATTAAAGTCTGAAGACAGGAATGGAGTCAAACACCCAACTGAAGCTCCACCGAGTGAGTAGTTTGGACGAGATTTTAATCCTGTCAAAATAAAGTGCCTCGAAGTTATTGTCTTGGCAGCGATTAGGAAACGTGGAATTCACTGGCCCTTCCCAGACAAGATTCCTTTCAAAAATCGCAGCAGTTAAAATAAATTAGAGTCTACCGGGTTTGCTTTGGGCAATTTGTGATGAGATGAGTGCAGAGGGGAGGGAGGAGAGAGAGGAGAGAGGAGAGAGAGAGAGGAGGGAGGCAGGGAAGAGGAGAGCAAGGGAGGGAGAGGAGGAGGAGAAGCTCAAATATGGCAGCTAAAGCAAGAAGAAAAGAGCGTCAATAAGACCCCAACAGGTTCTCCTTTCAAGATCAGACTTTGTCTGAACAAAGGGACATCGGACCAATCTCTATTTGAGTAGCACGGGGGAATCTTTAACATCCGCCTGACAGGGACAGACGGGGAACTTGCATCAATGTCTCATGGGAACATAGGAACTGCTGGACCAAAGAAAGGCCGAGGTGCGTCTAGTTCACCTTCTACCATCCTGGCAGTCGCTTGCTACAATAACGGAGATGTTGATTAGGAATCAGTTCGGTCCGGATTAGTCTGCAATGCCAAAATGCTGAAGCGTGGCACCTCCGACTGCGGTGGGGGGGAATGAGGGAGCGTTATGTTGTCTTCAAGACGAGCGTTGAGGACTGTGAGCTCAAAGTCCCTGACGTGCGGCTTGAAACCACAAGCTTCGGACTGACGTGAGCGAGCTGTGCCAGGCTGACGGGCGCATCGGACTGTAAATGACTGCAAAGCGTCCACGTGCGGCATCAAAAGTAAACCGACCAACAAAGTGCTGCGTCTTGATTTTTTTTTGGGGTGACACAAAGTGGAATGTCCGTAGACAGTCAGAACAAACCTGTGGCAGCACCGCACTCTACTGTTAGAGGGGCTTTCCTTCATCTTCACGCATCAGATCGAGAACGCAGCGGTTACACACAAGATAAGATCGAGCAGAACAGTTTTTCACTATGATTCCAACCCGAAACTGTCCTCAGGGAAACGCCAACACTCGAGAGACACCATCCGAGCCCCATCTCAAGCGCCACAGTCAACAATTCAGCCCTCAACCACCCTCCGCCCCGCCCTCCGCCCCCGTGAAGATCGAGTAACTATCACACCAGGGAGTTTCACACCTTATGTAATAAAAATAATACTAATAATCCTTGCATTTGATAGAGCGCCTTATCGCCTCGTCGAGATGTTTCAAAGCGCTTCACTGAAATACTGTAAAGTGGAGTGACTGTGTGTTTTGTGGGCAAAACGCGGCAGCCGATTGCGCACAGCGGCGTTCCCCACAAACAGCCGTGGGTTGAGTTACCAAATTGTTTTTGTTTAAGAGTCCTGCACTGAGCTGCAGGACTCTTAATGGTAAAGAACAGTAATAATAATAATAATAATAATAATAATCTTTGCATTTGGTATACGGTGCCCCTATCGTGTCTGAAGGATGACCCAAAGTGTTTCACAGAATTTACTATGAAGTGTAGTGACTGTGTATCTTGAGGGCAAAGGCAGCGGCAAATTTGTGCGCAGTGATGTCCCGGCAAACAGCCGTGAAGCGATCGATCAGTTTCAGCGGGGGATGGGTTGCGGGGGAGGCGGAGGGGAATTGTCAGGTTGTTAGTCGATTGGCGGATCGCTTTTCCGGGGGCGGTGGTGGGGTGGGGGGGTAATAACCCCTCAAAAAAAATTGTAATAATAACGTAGTCACTCAACCCACGGGACACTGCTGCGATGAAATAAACAGTCAATTCACTTTGCATTATATTCTGTGATTTGCTTTGAGATAAGGCGCTACATCAACGGCAAAGATTATCATTATTATTATTATTACTATTATTATTATTATAACTGTAAATACCCTAAGATGCCCAGCTGGTGGCAATCATGTTCTGCCAGCAACTCCCCTGTCTGCCGTCAGCGTCCATTGGAGTTGTCTCTCGTTCTCAATCTCGCTGACTGGTGAAAGAATTTCTCGCCAACGTCAGGTCCCCACTTCCCTTCGTCTGCTTCTTCTGGGACCTGCCCTGAACATACTCATCGACAATAATAACCCACCGATCATCCAACCCGGGTCCTCTCGCTTCGCTGAGGCGAGTGCTCTAACCACCGAGCCACAGGCACCCACGTTGGCATCAAATTCCTGGCTCGCTCGCTCGCTTGCTCGCTCTTTGTACCGGCTGGTACGTTGCTGTATGTTTAAGCGCTCCGAGACACCGTCAGGCGCGAAGGGGGCCAAGTGTGAATAAAAATGTAAGTTGTCGTCGTACGTGGCAGAACTGGCATTTGCTTAAAGTGCCCACCGTCGCGCCGAGGTTGGCATCGCCAGCGGGGAGGGCGGAGGAGAGCGAGGCTACCATCACGGGACACGGCTCTCTGGTGGGTTAACGAGTTTAACCCTGCGCGTGGCGGGTTTGCCCCGGTTTAAGTGAAGCGCTTTGAGGCGTCCTCGCCAACCCGAACCAGCGTCGGGCGCAAGGAGCGGGTTTGGTCGCGTTTTTTTTTACACACACACACACCTTTCCCGCAACCGTTTCAATCGGAGCGGTGACGCCTGAGCGGACAACAACAATAATAATAATAATAACAACAACAACAAGAAAGAATCCTGACATCTATCACGTATTTGACACGTCTCAAGCAAGCATTTTTTTTGCCGTGTTGCGCGGCGACTGTGCATTTCTTAGGGGAAATGAGGCAGTCAATTTGCGCGCAACAAAACACCCCCTCCGCAAACAGCCGTGAACTGAGTGAGTGCGTGTGGTTAGCTGAGGCCTACGGGGCTTTCCCTCGGGGACAGGGTGCCAGGGGGAAATAAAACATCTCTCCGCCAGTCGTTGAGTGATACCACTGGCAGCCAAGTCTCCAATAGGCGCCAGTTGGCGGCGATCGCTCTCCCCCTCCCCTCTTCGCACCTCCACCCCCTTCTCTCTCCGCATCCCCTCCCCTCCAACCCCACCTCCGCCGCCCCCCCACCCCCCCTCTTGCCACCCCCAGAAATAAAGTGCATCTCAAGCGAATTAGAAACCAACAGGGGGATTTAGTGCGAATCATGTTGAGACTGCTTTACCTTCAAACGTGTTAATGTCGAGGCCGGTTCATTGCGGATGCCCTCTCCGTGGCAGGGCAACCGCAGAAGAGGAAGCATTAAAACGGTGTCCTACCCCCACCGCCCCCTCCACACACACACACCGCAGCCTGACAGCCTGAGGCTAATTTTCATATAAAACACCAAATTAAAAAACAGAGCCCGACTAATTAAAAACCCAATGAACCGCGGCAGATTTCTGCAGAGAGATTATAATTTAGTGCATCCAATTAAAGTTAAACACTCCCCGGGTACAGCAGGCGGTGATGAAACTCGTTGTTTTTAACCACCCACTCCCCCCAAACCCCCAACCCCCACCACTCCGGCCGCTAACATCTGCTATGACTGTCCAGTCAGCTTCACTTTAATACGTAAGAGGATCCATTCTTTCTTACCGAGTAAACAACAACAACTTGCATCGGTGTCGCCTTCACGCGGGGCAGGGTCTCGGAGTGCTCGGCCGTGACGGGGTGGGGGGGTGGCGGGCAGGTGACTGTAAGCCCGGTCGGTCGACGGGGAAGGTTTTCAGGCGCGAGCTGAAGATGGGGAAGGCAGTGGGAGAGAGAGAGATAGAGAGAGAGGGTACATTTCATTCCAGACACAGGGAAATTTCCCTGCGTAGGTGGCACACATATGTGTAACTCTCAGTCTGGTTTGGAAAGTTGTCTGCACTGCGATGGGTTTCCAATGTGTTGGCCTTTAAAAAAAAAGATAATTTTGCCTGGAATTTAGCTCCTGACTTACTTAGGACCCGCGCACACCTCTGACCTGAGGGTATCTCTCCGCATCGGCCGAGAGACTGAGACAACAAAGAGACTTCAGGGTCTCGAAAGGCAGAGGACTAAACGCAGTGAGGAGACGGGACCGATTCTGACCATCAACCTCCACCAGACGCTGTGAAATAACAGGGTCTTTAGGAAAAAGCTTTGGCGAGAGTCTTAACGCTGGGTCTGCAGTGCCACGACTCCTTGCCCAAATCTCCAGAAGCCCTAGAGATCCTCCCAAGATTTACCGGAAAGCAGTGGAAACGTATGACACAAGCCACGTCCCCAGCCTTCCTGCGCGTGAGCTGCGAGACCGAGGTCTCGAATGGAAACTCGAACGTCTTTGCAGACTTTCACCCTGACGATTTTGACTCTGAAACTCTCGGATTGACCCAACACCGCGACGAGGTTCTTGAGGCTGACTCAGATGACGTCAGAGTAGGGAGAACGGCAGGGGAATTTATTCACACTTGAGGTTACAGGAACTTCCTTTGGTTCCCTCCATCAGCTCGCACACGCTGAGGGAGAGATGTTTTAGCTTCAAAGTTGTGTGTGTGTGTGTGTTTTTTTCCACAAGAACTCGTATTTTTTTTTTAAAACGGGTTGAAATGCCTCAAAGAGGCTTCCAGTAATTAACGTCAAAGTGTCCCTGAGTTGAGAGGTTGGGGTGGTGGTGGGGGGGGGGGGGGGGATTTTTTTTTTGCAACCCGTTTTTGCACACAGCCATGGCCTGGCAAGAAAACAAGCGCTTGCTTTCCGAGTCAGATGCGTGCACGCTGACAGCCGAGTCGTGTTGACTCCTCGGCGACCGAGCCTCGTTGTGCTGATGCGCCTTAAAACGATGGGCGCAGGAGATTGCAGTCTTTTTTATTAACCGAACACAAAACCCTTCTCTCGGGCGGGAATTTCCACCCGGGTCTAGATTTTTTTTTCACACACGACGCTGAAGGCCGCTATATTACTGTTTACCGAGCAGTCGAGTAGGAACCCGGTTTGCGAATTAATCAGCAGATCGTTTTTCCCGGAGCTTTGCTGCCACGAAACGCACAGTCGACGCACTTCACGGTACATTTCTGCGAAGCGCTTTGAGACGACTCGGCGACGCGATAAGGCGCTGTGTCAAATTCAAATCTAAAAGCAAGTCGCCGCTGTTTAGGTAGGATTTGGGATGCTCTTAAGCACGGTGATGGGTGTCCGCGTGTGTCAGACGCCCGGCTGACCGACCAAGAAAAAAAAACCATTTCGGAGCGGCCAGGGTTTGGGCAAACTGTCGAATTTGGTCTTTCTTACAGGAAACTTACAGAAGAGAGACGTCAAAAACGTGCATAAGGCTTCGTTTCGGAATTTGACAAATTCTGGACGCCCTTAAATGTAGATTTCTTTTACGCGAAAGGCGCTATGTAAATGCAAATCATTTTTACCGCTTTACCTCCCTCGGCTTGCACACTTTGGGGGGAGATTAATACTTTAGTTTTACTCCCTCGACTCCATCACAGCCCTTCTCAGGACCCTCCTCTTCGACCTCACCTTCGGTCACCCTTCCACACCCCCCCCCCCCCCCCCCCACGCCCTCCACCCCCTCCTCCTGATCCCAACCCCCAGCTCGGGTCCAAATCCCCGACCGTCCAGAGCCTCGGGACGTCCTTTCCGACGTAAGCGTAGCGTGCCGCTGTTTTAAGTATTTTTTTTTAAAAAAATATGCTTTCAAAATAGTACCCAACGTACTTATCCAAATAAGGAAAATTCCCTTTCGAAACGTAAAAGAAAATAACAATAATTTTAGTTGAGCAACCGATATAAGATGCCGGACTGATTGTGTTGCTTTAAGGACAACACCCAAATCCTGGCCTGAATTGACCCACAGCAAGAAACTAAAACTCATTTGAATTGGAGGAGAGGAGATTAACTCCTTTCCTTTCTTCTTCTGTTCAGAGGGGCCGGGAGTTAGCAACGGCTGCTGCAAGAATCCACGAAGGCCGTGAAGGGAGTGAAATCCCAAAAGGTTCGGTTTTGGAGAGGGAGTCTCACAAAAGTTAAATAAAATGGAAATTTCCTGCTAACTTGACTCGACTTGCGAAGCCCAGGCTTGCTTCGCGGATCGCAGGCAAGTGGAACCCACGCCAACTTCTCTTTGCAAGCCGACGGCAAAAGAAAAATCCAATGAACTCCCGAGATATTCCAAGGAGAGGCGAGGTCCATCCAGTTTTCGTGGCAGTCGCTTTGCACGTGCGTCCCAAGCTACGTGTTATATCCCGTGATGTTATTTCCTTACAGAAATCTTATCTCATTTGTTCCTGAAAGAATCAACTTTCTGCTTCCACCATCTGTCCGTCTGTCTCCCTCGGGAGCTTGTTCCCTACTCGTTAATACATTATGTATTATATAATACGCATCCAATATAATAAACACTTCTGCGTTACGGCGTGGAGCACAGTGGGGCTTTGTTCGAATGTGGAGCACGACAGTAAATGTTGCTCTTGCGTCTGATACAGTGCCAAGCTTCCCAACGCCCAGTGAGTGTAGTGACCGTGCAATCTGCCGCCTGCGAAAGCCCACGGCCGGCCACCCTGCCTCTGCGGTAAAACCCGCGCGGAGCACTTCGAGGCGTCTAATGCGAAGACGAGCATTCCTTTCGGAGGCGAATCCGAAACCCCGGGGTTAAGGTCCCGCAGACGACCACAAAACTAAACGCTCGGAGGTTGTCCGTTTCGCCCAGAAACCAGGGAGAAACCGCCTTGCTCTTTATTTTTTTTGGAACAGGCGTCTTGAACACACACCTGAGCGGGGAGCTCGGGTTAAGCCCAAAAATCAGCTTCCTTCCTCCTTTCTCTCCTCTCCTCCCACTCCCCCACCGCCCCCCCCCCCCCCCACCCACCTTTACCACAAGGTAACGAACCCTCGTGACATGGCCTTGGATCAGGAACATGTTGACTGTTTCAGATGGTTGGTGTGTGCGAGGGAGAGGCACCTGGAGAGGTACAAGAGCCTTACAGCGCAGAGAAGGCCATTTGACCCATGTGTGCTCTCTGGATGACTTCCTGTAAGCTCCAGCCAGCACTGCAATAAATAAAAACGAGCGCAAAGTCAGCCAATACTGCAGAAACCGCAAACGTGCCGGGACAGGGCTGTGGTGAGCTATTTTCGCTGAGAAAGATTACCAGCCAGAAGTTGCTGCCCTGCCCTCGAGAGCTCGTATCGCGGGAGGTGAGAACGCACCTTTGGCTGTGGGTTTTATTGACGAGCCAAGCAACGATGCCTTGGATTATTCCCACCATTACCGGGGGTCCAGGCGCAGCTCCTCACGCGCCGGACCCCCAAACCCCAGGAGGAGACGCACTTCTCGCAGGGTTGCTTTCGGGGTTTCCCTGACCTGTTCGTGCAGGTCGGCGCTGGGGGTGGAGTGGGGTGGGGTGGGGGCGGGGGGGGCGGTCGGTTCGTTGCATTGTCCGAGCTGCCGCGGATGAGACATTAAACCTATGCGCGAACCGGCGGCTGGGTTTCGCTCAGAAAAATACACAGTCACTACACTTCGCAGGAAGTCTTGAGAAGCGCTTTGGGATGTCGTTCCCACGCGAAGGACGAGAGGCGCTGTGTCCAATACAAGGACACATATCCACAACAACAACAACTTGGATTAGCGCCCTCCACGCCGGGCGGCGTCTCAGAGCGCTTCACAGTAACTGAGTGTCTGAATATCACAGTAAAGAATATCTGACACACGTACACACACAAATACACACACACACACGCACACACACGCACACACACACACACACACAAATACACACACACATACACACACACAAACACACATACACACACATACACAAATACACACACAAACACACATACATACACACATACACACACACACAAATACACACACACATACACACACACAAATACACACACAAACACACATACACACACATACACACACACACACAAATACACACACACACACAAACACACATACACACACACACACACACACACACATAAATACACACGCGCACACATGCACACACGCACACACACACAAACACACACACACACAAACACAAATACACACAAACACACATGCACACACATACACACACACAAACACACACACAAACACATACACAAACACACACACACACACACAAACACACACACGAATACACACACACCCACACAGAAACACAAAACACACACACACACAAACACACACAACCACACACACAAACCACACACTCACACACGTGTGTGTTTTTATAACCTACAAAAAAAAAAAATCCATCATCAACAAGAGAGGTGAGGCTGCTTCCGTTGCATTATCTTCACGCCGCCTCGCATGACCTGGTGTGTGCAAGTGGAGCGCACCGGCACAGAGACAGAAACACGTTTGCAACATGTGAGAGAGAGAGAGGGAGAGGGAGAGGTAGTGGAGGAGACGAGTCAATGAAAGGATTGTGGAGGCTGGAACGCTTGGAAACACCTTGGCACGTCCTCCTGACCCCAAAGGCTCCGGATTACACGAACAAAATAGCTGAATATGCAAACCGCTGCCGTTAAATAAACGCAGTGCGTCGCTGCTCGTGTTTATCGTCGTCGTCGTCGTCGTCGTCGCTGAAGGATCAGAGAGGGAGATGACGTCCTTTGAAAGACAATAAGTTATAAAGGGAGGGAGCCAGACATGACACGTCCAGGCATTTACAGTATGCAAAGGGCAAACCGCAACACATTATTGCGCACAGATAAGTGTTGTGCACCGAGGGAGTGGCGAGCTGTGAACAAACTTTTGCCCTGTGTCAATCGGAGCCCAACGACAAGGTCCTGTCTGTGGTCGCTCACGTCGGGGGGACGCGGAGACCAGGATTAGGAATATCTCGGCGCGAGGCTTTAGTTTACATCCGCGCTCAAAAATGACACGCATTTCCGAAACCGCCGACCGCTTCGTGTTTCCGCTTCAAAATAAATACGTTTTATACCCCTCCCGCTGTATAATACGCACACACGCGCACACACAGACCATATTATAAGTGTTTTATACGTAAATGTGAAAAACAAATGCTTTGATTTTGTGTAATTAAACAGGAGGCAGTTAGTTAATAATAATAATATACTTTAATTCATTTAACTGCCTTTAATTTATCCCATGACAGTCCTGAGTGACCCATGTGAATACTCGTACATTAAAATAAAAAATATTTGTGTGTCCATATATATATATATATATATATATATAAACATTGTGCGTGTGTGTTTATAATACATATATTTATTTAGTTGAAAGCTAAGAGATACGATTACATTCATCAGAAGCGTCAAAACACCTGCAGGTAATTCTGCAGTGTGTGTGTTGTTTTAAAATAGATAAAAAGACTAGAAATCCCACTTTTGGGGTAAAAAAAAAGAGGCTTTTTGCTTAAAAAAAACTCCATCTCTACTGTTGGCGGCGGTGGCTTGCGAAACTTGGCCATAAAACTCGCTCCCCCAAAAAAAATCCTGTCTGGGAAATCTAACACACGTGATAATAAGGAGAGCGAGAGAGAGAGAGAGAGAGTGTGAGAGAGAGAGAGAGAAAAAAACAGAGAGAGAGAGAGAAAGAAAGAGAGAGCCTGAGTTGGGGCTAATCCCGTAAAATGGGTCGGGGTCTCTGACTGAGGCTGACGGACGTGTTTGGATTGGAACGAGAATAATAATAATAATAATGATGATGATGATGATGATGATAATAGGTGCAGTGATGTGTGTGTGTGTGTGTGGGTGTGCGTGTGGGTGTGTGCGTGTGGGTGTGTGTGTGTGCGTGTGGGTGTGTGTGTGTGGTTGCGGGGTGGGGGGGGGGGGGGTGTTGGGGGTGGGTGGGTGGGGAGTCCTGGGTTGCTAAGCTAACCTAAGATAATATAAGCTGGCAAACAGCGCTGAGCTGAGCTGAGCCTTGACTCGCTGCCAGACACGTATTTTCCAAGAATCGAGCTGCGTCTTTATTTAGTCATTCCTGCACATGAAGAACTCGAGCCGGAAACGTGACTGTGTGTGTGTGTGTGTGTGTGTGTGTCTGTGTGTCTGTGTGTCTGTGTGTCTGTCTGCAGGTCAACACTGGGTGAGGCAATGAAACTGTGCCACGAAACCGTGCAGAGCTGCGAAACCCACCCGTTCTGACTCCCTCCGACACCGGCTCGCCCTCTCTTTCTCTCTCTCGCTCTCTCTGTCTCTCCTTCCACCCCCCCCCACCCCCATCTCCCCCACACCCCAGCCCACCCCTCTCCCCTTTGCTCTCTCCCCTTCTCGTTCGCCCCCTTACTCTCTAGCCCCCCTTTTTTCTTTCTCCCCCCCCCCACACCCACCTCTCTCCCCTCTTATCTCTCTCTCTCTCTTTCTCCCTTCTCCCTCTCTCCCCACCTCTCTCTTTTCTTTGTCCCCCTCTCCTTGTTCTCTCTTTCTCGCTCCTCTCTCTTCCTTGCGTCTGCTTTCTTCTCTCCCCCATCCCCCCCCCCCCCCCCCCCCCCCCCCCCCCCGCCCACTCCACTCTCTCTCTCTTTCTCGTAAACGAACAAAAGGAAAATCAATAATTACCAGTTGGCGGGTAACTGACCCCCGGAACATGCTGGAAAGTCCCAAGTCGTTGGTTGCCTCTATCCACCTTTCAAACGCGCCCAAATCCATCCATTAATTCACCTTTCAGCGTGAACCGTAGCGCGTTTGTGAGACGAGAAAGTCACCGGATTGGGTGAAAGGTATTGGACCATATTTAAAGATTTTAATTCTGATCAGCACATCTCGCTCTAACCCCCCCCCCCCCCCCTCATCCTGGTGGGAGGTGGGAATTAGCGAGCCAACAAAGACCAGAGAGACTCCAATTCCTTCCCTCCGAGGGATTTAAAGTACCTCAAGGGAGAAAGGAGCACTTCAAAGGGATAAATAGGAGTGAGTGATTGTGCTCTCCGAAGCTCAGTGACCTGAGCACTTCTGCATTCTTTCTAAAGTCCACACGACTTGGTATGAGAACTGGAACCACAGCATTCCTACCCAGCCGGTAGCGGAGAGCTGAACCCAGTGTCCGGCAACGACAAATTGCGTTCGACAGTGGGGCAAGCGCTTACACGAGAGCTTGGGGGGAGAGGGGAGGTGAAGAGGAAGATCTTCAGGCACTACCTGAAGATGGGGAAGGAGCGACGAGGCGGAGAGATTGAGCAAACGAGTTCCAGAGTTTCAGGGTGTAGTGGCTGAAAGCACAGCCACCAACGCATGAGTGGCTTTGCTAAGCTTTGGAAGCATTTTGACGCACCAATGTATTAAGCAACTTGACTTAGGTTGGTAAATGGACGTCTCCGCTGAGTATATTGCTATGAATATGTATTGTCACTGAATCCACGACGGTTTGTGGGACACTGCTGTGCGCAATTGGCTGCCTCGTTTCGCCCACAGAATACACACTTAATCCATTTTCCAATATATTCTGTGAAGCGCTTTGTGACGTCTCAACGTGATAAGGCGCTGCATCAAATGCCAGGATTATTATTATACTGTTACCAACTATTTAATGCAGCTTAACTGACCAGAGCAAAATTGATAGCAGGTGAGAGAGACAGATAGATATATAAACACATCCGTAGAATTGTTGCTCTGTATATCTTTATATTTATATATTTCAGATATATATATATATATATATATTTATATATAATTATACAAGTAGTTCCACAGGAAAAAAAATATTTTATTAATCTTTTTTTAAACGAATAGTAACATTTATGTATAGACAAAATATTTACAGCACAATATATCCATCTGCTGAAAGTTTCCAAAAATAGTCTTTGCGTGTCTCTTCCTATACAAAACTAATCTTTTGTCTTTTTTTTNGTTGTTTGAAAACATTAATCTTCCTCCATTTCCTTGCAATCTCGAGCCTTTCCAGTATTCACGCAAATACAAGCTTTAACTAGCAAACATGTACCGGCTGACAAAACCAGAAAGGCAACGTTTTTTTTAAAAAAAATAATAGCCCCCCCCTCCCACACCCCCCCACCCCCACCGCAACCCCTAAATAAAAAGGAAAATTGTGGTTTCTCATTTTCTTTTGGGGTTGGGGCGGGATGGGCGGGAAATAAGGAAATAACAAACCAAAAACCTTCACGAGTTGTCAAAAGCAAGTTCGTATGTCAAAGGGCTCGTGACTGACTGGGCGAGGAGGGGGGTGGGGTGGGGGTGGGGGGGGGGGCGGAGGCGGGTGGGTGTGTGGATTGGGGGTGGGTGGGAGAGGGGTCTGAGGCGTTCTACAAATCCGTCCGCTCGCACCAACAACCTGTACCCCCCCCCCCCCCAAAAAAAACCCTCGGCGGACCCGACGTTCATCTTAAACCTCCAGAAAAACAGAAACCACCGAAAACGTACGCGGAGGCATTTCCAGACGAAGTTGCGCCCTTTCGCTCGGAAGCACGTTCACCGGCGGCGGACCAGTTAGCCCCCGCTCGGCATTGCCCCCCCCCCCCCCCCCACTTCAAACAGCCTGCTAGGACTATACTCGCGTTTGCCCGTTTCGTTTGAAATCCGTCCTGCAAAATATATATGTACAAAAGCGGCCACGTTTAATAATATTTGGTGCTTTTAGACTCTGTGGAGGGGAAGAGGGTTTGGGGGGTTTGGGGGGTGGGGGGTGGGTGGGGGGGGGGTTTAAGCAGCATATCAGTGCTTCAGACAGGCCATAGCTGAGTTCCTTGGCTATGATTACAGCATTAAGCTTGAAGCAGCATCTCTAAAAATTTCACCATTTACATTCATTTCACAAGGCAAGTGTGTTTACACCTCTGAAACTACAACTTTGGAAGTTTTTTTTAATTTCTCTCTCCCTCTCTCTCTCTCTCTCACGCATGCACGCACTCTCTCTCTCGCTCTCTCTCGCTCTCTCTCTCTCTCTGCTGGAAAATACGCACAGTTAAAAATAAAACTCTTGAAATCCATTGCACTTGTTTTTTTTTCTCTCTCTAAAACTCTGTCCGTTTTAAGTCCGTCCGCCCGCAGGCTTCGGCGCACGACTCCGAACAGCGGCCGGCCTTTTCCTGGTGAGCGACTGCGAACGAGACGTTCGTGGCGGTTTCGAGCTCGCTCCAGGGTCCATCAAAATGGCAGCAACGTCGAGTGTAAACACAGAGCCATCCTCGGGGTGGGGGGGGGGGGGTAGGGGCTGGGCGGTGGGGGTTGGCGAGAGGGGTGGGGGGGGGGGGGGTTTGTGGAGGTGGGAGGGGGAAATCGTGTCCCGTTTTAAATTACGACGACTTTTTCTCTCTCTCGGTCTCTCTGTCTCTCATTGTAAACGCACTGTGTAAGAGTTTGTTCCCCGGGAACGCCCCTTTGCGAGGATTCCGTCTTCAGTCTTTGGTTTCCGCAGCCAACGAGGGCACGTGTTTGAGAGCCTGGATCAGGGCCGACGTGTCCATGGCGGGGGAGGCGGAGATGGGGGAGGCGGGCCGCGGGGGCATGAGCAGGGGAGAGAGTTTATCCGGGCTCATCAATCCCGTCAGAGCGGCCGGTCCCGAAATACCGGGGTACAAGACGGGCATCGAGGTGGGATACCAGCACTTCTCCAGCATGGGCATGTAGGCGGCAGCGGCGGAGGGGGGCAGCAGGTAAAAAGGCAGGCAGAGAGGGGGCGGGTGGTGAGCCAGGAAACCGCCCCCGCTCAGATCCCCGGTGACGACTCGCATGTCGTCCTCGCAAGGCTCCATCCTGGGCTTCTTCAGCAGCGGCTCCTCGTATTCCCGTTTGATGGAGATCATGCGCTCGGTCAGCGGGTGCTTGAGCTTCCCGTCCCTCTCGCCGCCGGCTCGCTCCAGCTCGTGTTTGGAGTCGCCCTTGTCGGGTTCCCCTCCGTACCCGCTGTCGGTGTCGGTGTCGCTCCCGCTCTGCTCCCCGCCCGCGGCCGGGCAGGTCCTCTGGATGACGGGCACGCAGTTCTTGCCGTGGCCCTCGGCCCTGCTCAGGGCCTTGGCTCGGTAGTCTTCCTCGGGGAGCCTGCCGGACGCGGGGACGTTAACGTTGAGGTATTCGCCCGGGAGCAGCTCGGCCCCCACGCTCTGGAGGTGGCTGATCAAATGGGACGGCTTCACGTCTCGGCTGTTCTCGTGCTTGGCCAAGTACTGCAGGACCTCCTTGGCGCACGTCTGGAAGCCAGACTGGAAGAGGTTGTGGCCCGTCTCGGGGGCTTGGACCATCTGTTCGCCTGAGAACAAGAAGCGATGGGGGGGGGTGGGGAAGAGGGGGGTTGGTGGGGGGTGGGGGGAGAGAGCGTTAAACCAGGTACCTCACGGCTCCACTCCTCTCCGCGCTCCACGCACAGTCTCTCTTTTTGTAACGGTAACGCACTTCAGGTAAACGCGAGGACGTGCCAATTTCCCCCTCCCTTGCCCCCACGCCACAGCCCTCCCCCCCCCCCCCACCACTCTGCCCACCAACCAGGACCGGCCCCCCACCCGCCCCATCTGCAAACAACAGCTGCTCAAATCTCATCGCGTACGAAACTACAATCCATTCGGGAGGGACTTCCCACAGCCCTCAACAGTTCTGCGTCACCACAAAAACACACAGTCAATTCACTCCGCAGGATAATCCCGTGAAGCTCTTTAGAGACGTCTGAATGACGTGATAAGGTGCCATGTCAAATGCAAGGATGATTATCATTATTATGATGATGATTACTATTATCACTGGCTGGGGGGAGAGGGAGGGAGGGAGGGAGGGAGGGAGAAAATAAAAGGAAAGCCACATACATGTACGTAACATACATATATTTTAATTGGAAATTCTAGCGACGCGTTCCTTTTGGGGGGAGAAAAAAGGCTCTCGGTTCGGGTGAACGAGAAACTAAAATGGGTCTTTCGACCGAGGCTACAGTAGTTGAGTTTCTTCTGCACAAAATAAAAACCCCAGAGCCACAGACCACAAGACAAGGAGTTGCCAGTCTGCCCGGCCCACCTCCGCTGCCAAGACTTTATTGTGCGTTCGACACACGGACGTTAGCTGGGAGGCAGTTTGTCAAAGTAGGTCCGCAGTAGAAACTTCCGGAAGGTTAAACAGTGAGCGGCTGTTGACGTTGGCACACGTCCCCGAGCCCCATTGTACAACTGTCAAGATTTCAGTGTCGCTGTGTCAGTGTTAAGTGGAGGGCAGTGGGTGAGGTGAAGGAGGGTGTGTGTGGGGGGAGAGAGAGAGAGAGAGAGAGGGGGTGTGGGGGGGGCTGTGCTGTGTGTATCTCGTTCCAGGGTTTATTTCAACCCCAGAGAGACCGAGCTTTCACTGTAAACAGCCACCCCCCACCCCATAAAAAAACCCCAAACCAAGCACGCAACAAAAACAAAACGCAATAATAATAAGAAGAAGAATCCTTGCGTTTGATACGGCACTTTGTCAGGTCTTCGAGACGGCTCGAAGCGCTTCGCGGGATATACCGTCAAGCGTAGCGACCGCGTGTTTTTGTGGGTCGAATCATTGAAACGCACCGGGAGTTTTTTTTTTGTGGTGGTGGCGGGTGCGGTGGGGGTGGGGGGGGGGGACCAGAATCTCCGCTGTGTTTATTTTGAGAGAATTGAATTGGTACACGAACAGAACCTTGAACTTGTCACACGCAGCCCCTTGGAGGACGGGGAAGGGATAAGGGGGGGGGGGCGGGGGTATGCGGGGGGGGGGGGGATTCCCAGGGCTGGAAACTTACCGATCTGTATTCCGTTCTGCAGGGCGAGGATTTTCTGCTGTTGTTGTTCGATCAGACTGCTCAATGCCTTGACGTGCTTCAAGGTAAGCTCAAGCACAACCGCTTTCTCCAAGTGTCCCAGAGTCTGAAACGAATCGATCGACGTGCATTATTAACCCCGACGGGATTTTACCTACTGTGTGCGGCGGTAGTGATGGTGGGGGGTGGGGGTGGGATGGGGGGTCGTGGACCGGGGGGTGTTTGTGGTAAGGCGTGGGTTTTTAAATACAAACCCGTGTACGGGGGTGGTGGGGCCGGGGGAGGAAAACAAGGAGGTAGATGGGGTCGATTTTGGTGCAAGTGATCTAAATTTGGCATCTGGTTCTACTCGCCAAGCTTTCCCCGAGCAGCAGTGAAACCGTTAAAGGACAGACGAGATTAAAGTGAGAGACAGACAGACAGAGGGGGAGAGCGAGAGAGCGAGAGAGAGAGAGAGAGAGAGAGAGCGATGCATTGCAATGTGGAGTGGGTGTTTCGAACCATCGATAAGCATTGACAACATTGAAAAGCTTGACAGCCCCCACCCCCACTCGAACACGCACGCACGCACGCACGCGCGCACACACACGCACGCGCGCACGCGCGCACACACTCCATCTAATCACAACCAAAAGGTTTTAAGTGAGAAATAGCAATGCGATGCGAAGCGAGTCCAGTCCACGTTCGATTTGATGGGATTGCCTTATTTTAAGACAGGGACCCCGCCTCCCCCCCACCCCCCGCCGCCCCCCGCCCCATATTTTTTGGTGATGGTGGGATGTCGAGACACGAGCCAGAGATGCACCGTCAAGTGGGAAACCCCCAGTCGTGGGTTATGTAAAAAAAAACCATAACCATCTCGTTCCCTTGTGAACCCTAAGGCTTCTATTTCAGATATAATTCAGATACTGTTTCCTCCCCCCACCCCCCACCCCTCACACACACACAAACACACACATTCCCCTCCCCAATTGCCAAACCTCCCAGTACTTTGACAGCCAACATTGCATTGCGTAAATTCCATTCCTTCCCTCGATGGGTTTCTCGAAAGCAGTTTTAATTTGGCTATTTTTTTTTAGGGGGGGGGGGTGGGGGGGTTGGGGGGTAGGGGGTGGCGGAGAGAGGGAATACATAAAAATAATAATAATAATCCTTGCGTTTAATATAGCGCCTTATGCCATCTTCGAGACGTCTCAAAGCCCTTCACAGAATATACCGTGAAGCGAATTGACCGTATACTTTTGTGTGTGTGTGTGTGTATGTGGGGGGGGGGGCGTGGGGGGGGGGGGAAGGAAACCTAAATACTGCAGGTCTTGTTCCAATTTTTATTTAAAATCTGATAGATTAAGAAGATAAAAAGGTGGACTGATGGTGCTTTCAGCGCTGTAAGGAAGCAATCCTCCACACACAGACAGACACAGACAGACAGACAGACAGACACAGACACACAGACACAGACACAACCCCGAAAAGATATCAGGTCTAAATTGCAATGCCTCTTACCGTCAATTTAAGGTGCTCTGGAAGCATATCTTTCAGCTGTGCAATACATTCATTTATTCTATCTCGCCTCTTCTTCTCAATCAGCCGATGGGGCAACTTATAGGTCTCCTGAAATCATTTTATTTTGACATATAGGTTTAAAAAAATATATACAGTACTCTCTTACACACACACACACACACACACACACTCCCTCTCTCTCTCTCTCTCTCTCTATATTATATGATGATTATTATTTATACACATATATACACATTTATGTCATACATATTAGGAAATGGTTTGCAGGGGGGAAAGAAAATGTCATTAGCTTCTCCCAAAACATACACAGATTTGGTGCAAAACCCATGTTATTTCAATCCCTCCACACACACACACACACACACACACACATAACACAGTTACTTAAAACATGAGCCAGACTTTTAGTGCAATAGAGTGTAAAGGGGAAAGGGAGAGGGATTAAAGGGGGAGAGAGAGAGAGAGAGAGAGAGGCAGAGAGATGAGAGACAAGTCTAGAATTTCCTACCTTACTGTCCTCGTTTCTCTTTAATCCTCGTTTGGATTTATAAATAAACATATGAGAAAATTCCATTCTAAAGAGAGAGAGAGAGAGAGGGAGGGAGGAGAGGAGGAGGAGAGGAGGAAAAAAAAAAATGCACAAAAAAGAAAAATTAATCTTAATTTCTAACATCATTTTTTTTGGGGAAAAAAAATTTTTTTTTTTTCTCTAAATTTTTTTTGTAACCAAAGTCCATCCAGAAAGGTGTTTTTTTTTTTTTTTTTTTTTTTTTTTGGATGCGCGGAAAATAAAATGACTGATGGTTAAAACACGTTTGAAATTAAAAAAGAAAAGCTCTGGGGAGGGGGGGAGAGAGGGAGGGAGAGGGGAGAGGGAGGGAGAGGGAGGGAGGGGTAGGGAGAGGGGAGAGGGAGGAGGGAGGGAGAGGGGGGGAGAGGGGGAGAGGGAGGGAGAGGGGGAGAGGGGGAGAGGGAGGGAGAGGGGGAGAGGGAGGGAGGGAGAGGGAGGAGAGGGGGAGAGGGAGGGAGGGAGTGGGGGAGAGGGGGAGAGGGAGAGGGGGAGAGGGAGGGAGGGAGTGGGGGGACACTGATCAGGAGATGATGGCTTTAAAGGGCAATTAATATAAAGCAGAAATAATTCTCCTACCCTTGCACTTCGTGGTCAAACGGTGGTATTTTGGGCTGTGAAGTTGTCAGCCTTTCCATTTCAGAATCTCTGGTCTTCACTCTCTCTCTCTCTTCTCTTTCTTTTTCTCTTTCTTTCTTTCTCTCCTTTCTTTTTCTGTCTCTCTCTCTCTCTCTCCTTTCTGCTTTGCTGGAGCTCTCCTTCACTCACTCACTCACTCACTCACTCTCTGACACACAGTGTCTCTCTGTCTGTGTGTGTGTGTGTGTGTCTGTGTCTCTCTCTCTTGTCTGTCTGTCCCTGTGTGTGTGTGTGTGTGTGTCTGTCTCTCTCTCTCTGTCTGTGTCTGTGTGTCTCTCTCTGTCTATATGTGTCTGTGCCTCTTAGTCTATGTCTGTCTGTCTCTCTCTCTCTGTCTATGTGTGTCTGTGTGTCTCTGTGTCTGTGTGTCTCTCTCTCTGTGTCTGTCTGTGTGTCTCTGTGTGTCTGTGTGTCTGTGTGTCTCTCTCTCTGTGTCTGTCTGTGTGTCTCTCTCTGTGTCTGTGTGTGTCTCTGTGTGTGTGTGTCTGTCTCTCTGTCTGTGTCTGTCTCTCTGTCTGTGTCTGTCTCTCTGTCTGTGTCTCTCTGTGTCAGTACAGGAGTGCACAGTCCTGTGGAGGAGACTCAGTGTTTTGGTGCAGACACCACTTTTGCTTTGGCTTTAATGAACGTGTGGGTGGACGAGGCTACGTGTTAAACCCTGTGACTGACTCTGGGCACGTCTTTTTTCTGCTTTTTTTTTACTGTAACAGCCCCTGAACAGTCACATGAGACTCACGTGTTGTGAGAACCTGTATACACATCTCTCTAATCTGTCTCTGCACACAAGACAGGGGGAGAGAGAGAGAGAGAGAGAGAGAGAGATGGAGAGAAAGAGAGATGGAGAGATGGAGAGAAAGAGAGATGGAGAGAAAGAGAGATGGAGAGAAAGAGAGAGAAAGAGAGATGGAGAGAAAGAGAAAGAGAGAGAGATAGAGAGATGGAGAGAGAGAGAAAGAGAGAGAGATGGAGAGAAAGAGAGAGAGAGATGGAGGGAAAGAGAGATGGAGAGAAAGAGAGAGAAAGAGAGATAGAGAGATGGAGAGAGAGAGAGAGAAAGAGAGATGGAGATGGAGAGAAAGAGAGATGGAGAGAAAGAGAGAGAAAGAGAGATAGAGAGATGGAGAGAAAGAGAAAGAGAGAGAGATGGAGAGAAAGAGAGAGATGGAGAGAGAGAGAGAGATGGAGAGAGAAGAGAGATGGAGAGAAAGAGAGATGGAGAGAAAGAGAGAGAAAGAGAGATAGAGAGATGGAGAGAGAGAGAAAGAGAGAGAGATGGAGAGAAAGAGAGAGATGAGAGAGAGAGAGAGAGATGGAGAGGAAGAGAGATGGAGAGAGAAGAAAGAGATGGAGAGAAAGAGAGATGGAGAAAGAGAGAGAGATAGAAAGAGAGAGATGGAGAGAGAGATAAAGAGAGAGAGAGAAAGAGAGAGAGAGAAAGATGGGGAGGAGGAGAAGTTGGAGTGAGAGGCATCAGATTGGGAAAGGAGGGGAGAGAGGAGAGATCAGAGGAAGCAGATCACAGTGTAGCAAATAACTCCCTAATAATTGCTTAAATTTATCTCCACCCCCCCCCCCCCAGAGAAAAAATATATACCGTATGACACCCAAGACTACATATTCCATTCCCCCCCTCCCTCCCTCCCTCCCTCCCTCTCCGTCTCTGGAACTCCATCCCCAGTGCCTTCGCCGCCTCCTCCCTTTCCTCCTTCGAGGCCGGTCTCAAGACCTTTCTCTTTGACCGTACCTTCAGCTCCACTCTCGACTCCCTACCCCCTCCTCGCCCCCTCCCTTCCCTCCCCTCACCCTGACCATCTCCCCCCTCCTCGCCCCCTCCCTTCCCTCCCCTCACCCTGACCATCTCCCCACTCCTCGCCCCCTCCCTTCCCTCCCCTCACCCTGACCATCTCCCCAATCCTCGCCCCCTCCCTTCCCTCCCTCACCCTGACCATCTCCCCCCTCCTCGCCCCCTCCCTTCCCTCCTCTCGCCCTGACCATTTCCTTCCTCCTCGCCCCCTCCCTTCCCTCCCCTCACCCTGACCATCTCCCCCTCCTCGCCCCTTCCCTCCCTCGCCTGACCATCTCCCCCTCCTCGCCCCCTCCCTTCCCTCCTCTCGCCCTGACCATTTCCTTCCTCCTCGCCCCTCCCGTCCCTCCCCTCACCCTGACCATCTCCTTCCTCCTCGCCCCCTCCCTTCCCTCCCCTCACCCTGACCATCTCCCCCCTCCTCGCTCCCTCCCCTCACCCTGACCATTTCCCCCCAATGCTCGGGTCCTGACCCAACTGTCCAGCGCTTTGGGACGTCCTCCCGACGTGAAAGGCGCTTTATAAATGAAATCTTGTTGTTGTTGTTGTTGTCTGTCTCTCTCCAAGTGAACCAGGTTTTATGATCAGATCATTTTATGATCTCATTTTACAATCTGATCATAAACCCACTTTTTTTTGGGGTGGGGGTGTGGGGGGTGTATTGTGTGGACAGTCTCTCTCTATCCCCTCCCCATCCTACTTTGTGAATTGAAACACATTTTTTGTTGTTGTTGTTGTTGCTTATTTCCTCCAGGGTTTCTTTTTGGAGGAGGGCGGAACGGTGAAAGGTTTCCCCCTCTTTCCTTCTCTCCTTCCCCCTCTCCCCCCCCACCCACCCCCTTTTTCTCACACTCCCTCTCTCCTTCTCTCTCTCTCTCTCTCTCTCTCTCTCCCCCCTCTCTCTCTCTATCTCTCACTCCCCGCCATCTCTCACTTCCCCCTCTCACTCTCTCCACAAACTCTTGTCCCGTGTCGCAGGACGTTGGCGTGTCCTCTCCATTTCGCACGTTGGGAAAATTAGCGCGTGAAAGTCATTCAAATCTAAATAAATCTCTTATTAATTACGGGATAATCTACCGGTCTGGGCATGAGTTAGGGTCGGCTCAAGCACTCCGGGACACTACCCCGTGTTGAGGGCGTCATGTAAATGCAAGTTGTTGTTGATTGCCTACAAGACACTCTCGTCTCCCCTCTCCTCTCTCTGTCTTTACCTCAACCAGCAAATCACTCTCGTGTCTATCAGCCAAGTAATTAATTACTCAACTCAAGTCTTCGCTGCCGCAGATTCTGGCTTCAATGTGAAGCAGTTCCGCCGAACTACGAAGAGGGGAAGAGACTGGAAAGGCGGATGGCAATCAAAATTTCTATTTTGTTCAATGAAAGTCACTCAGGGCGACTTGCGTGTTTTTTTTTAAAAAAGAAAGCACATTTTTTTTTATTATTACATCTTGCGTTTTATATTCACGAGAGCATCCTTTCGAGCTGTGCGATCCTACTGAGGGGGGAAACCAAAAGTGGGGGAACGAAAAGCACACACAAAAACTAAGGATTCAGCAACAGAAAAGCAACTGAGAAAAGCAAGGGTTAAGCGTTACATTTGCCACACTCCCTCCCCTCGAAATTCTATGGGGGAAGAGACATCTCACTGCTTTTGACCCTAAATGACACTTCGACATAATGCAGCGGAACTGACTTTGCTCGCGATTAAAAATGGGCCAAAGAAAAAAAAAATAAAAAAAAAATACACGTTGAGAATGAAATTACCCTCTTAACCCCTTCCTCCCCGATTCGATTGAATTGCAGTTTAGCGAAAAGGAAATGGGAGGTAGTGAGGGGCCGAACGTTTGGGATTTCGGAGTGGGTGGGAGGGGGGGTGGGGGATGGTTTGCGCGCGCGTGTGCGTGCGTGTGTGTGTGCGTGCGTGTGTTTGAGAGGGGGCTATTCCTAATCCCTATTGGTTTTTGTTCCTGGTTATTCTCCTCCCCGTATCACATCACACTTCCAGTCCACCCCCTTGTTTGACTGTCGCACTAGCGTGAGGTTGCCAGCATCGCCCCGACTGACAAACACACACACCACACACACACACACACACACACGGAGCAGCTGCTGCTGCCGCTAAAGCCTTGGTCATGGGGATGTGAACGTGACAGAAATCACCACACAGCACGGCATCAACGGCGGGGGCAGCAATTTCACATCTCTTTCTTGCCAGACACCCCCACCACCCAGAATAGCAGAGAAGGGAGGGCAAAGAGTGTGGGGGGGGGGGGGGAGTTGTGGGTGGGTGGGTACTGTTTTTAATGAGATTTTCAGCTGCCTTTATATGTGTGACAACACCATTTTTCATGACACAGACACGGCGTGACCTTTACATCAAGTGGATTTCCTATCACCTCTCATGTCGACCCTAACCTTGGCGTGTTGTTGTGTTTTTTTTTGTGTGGGGGTTGGGTGGGTGGGGGGGGGGGGGAAGTGGGGAATAATAGGGTATCTTGACACGTGCGGAAACCCATCACCGGGTTTCTGAGCGTCCAGGTCAGACTGCGAGTCCCTTCGTTTAATAGTGACCGACACGTGTGAGAACGTACGTATTGGTGACTCGTGGGAATGGAAAACATCTCTTATCTATACAGAGAGAGAGAGAGATGGAGAGAAGGAGAAATAGAGAGAGAGAGAGAGAGAAATAGAGAGAGAGAGGATGGTTAAGAACAGAACCTTATTGGAGAGGTGTGGGGGTGGGGGTGGGGGTGGGGGGGGAGATGCGATTTTAAACAGAAAGGATTTTATTCAAGTTTATTTTGGGGGATATTTTAAAACAAGCGAAAGGTCCTGATGTTTAGCGCATTGACACAGCGCAGGTGAGAATACGCTGTAGAAATCGTTTTTATTTTCCAGACACACAAAAGCAGACGACAGACAGCACACTATTACCCACAGACACACACACACACACACACACACACACAACACACCCACACCCACGCACCCAGACGCAGACACACTTGGCAATGAATGCTTCACTATTGCTTAAGTCAGCCTTGACTTTTATCTCTCGCCGGCCGGCCGGCCACTGCTCCCACGCCCAGGGAAACCATGGCAGATGTTGAACCCACGGTTATTGCTGGCTGGTTGCACGCTGAGATTTCCCAGACAGGATATTTACACGTGTTTGACTACTCGCGAAGGCTTCACCTCGCCTCCCTCTCACCCACCCACTCCATCCCAGCCATTTGGGGCAGAGCAGAATCTAAATTTCCCCCAACACAGAGATAACATCTGTGTGTGTGTGTGTGTTTGTGTGCGTGTAGATAATCTGAAAGCAGTTAGTAGGTCAATTTCTCGAGTTCAGTGACTTTTGTTTCTCTCTTTCGCAGCCGTAGATGAACGTGATTGATAGCTTGGACGGTCTCCACACTCAATTGCTAATCACCCACCCACCCGCCCACCCGCTTCCTCCTTCCCCCTCCCCACCCCACACTCACCCCCTCTTTTTAAGCCACTCACCCTGACCGTGATGAACGATTTAACCACACAAGTTCTTCACAAGTGCAGACTCGAACGAGGTGTCACTCTTTCTACGCCTCTCTCAAACCCCTCCTCTCCTTCACCTCTCCCAACAAACAACCATAAATAAAAGTGTCATGACATTACGTGCAAGCAAACTCCTGATAACTCGTCACTCCGAGGGTAAAGAGCTCAGTGATGAGTTAGGCGTGCGCATAAATATCCCTCAAGAAAAAAAATTAATACATCGGTCGTTTCAATCCACGGCTGTTTGTGCGGACGCTGCTGTGCGCAATTGGCTGCCGCGTTTCGCCCATAAATATACAGTCAATTTGCTTTACAGTATATTCTGTGAAGGGCTTTGAGACGTCTCGAAGACGCAAGTGCAAGGATTATTATTATTATTATTATTATAAATGCATCAATCAATGCAGCCGGGATATTGACAGGATGATGACTTAAGTGGTAGCGATCAGGTAAGCCAGAGTCGAGTTATCAGGAGTTTGCTGTGTATAAACCCCCTCCCCACAAATAATAAGAGTGACCTGGTTATTCTCTGAGGACCTGGGCCAGAAAAAAAATTCAAATCAAGGGGTTTACCCCCTTTTTTAATGCCCCCCCCACACACACACAGAGGCCAATTGCTGTAATACGTCGCAGAGATTACACAGTCACTACACTTTACAGTAATTCCCGTGAAGCACATTCAGACGTCCTCCCGACGTGAAAGGCGAGTTACACCAAGAACAAGGATTATTATTATTATTATTATTACGATGTTATTACTGTTTAAGTTACCCTGTAGCGGTCACTCCTAAATATTTTTCAGCGATGGTCGATCAGACCAATAATATTGACGCTTCACTTCTCTCGATGTGTCTGAGTTTCCTGAAACAGCCACTTTTTTAAAAACAGTTTCACTTTATTATTGGTTGTTGTTATCGTAGCACAGACACAGGCAAGACAACCGGAACAAGTGACATTTACACGTCCCAGGGCGCTGGACAGTCGGGGATTTGGACCCGAGCCGGGGGTTCGGGATCAGGAAGGGGGTGGAGGGCGGCGGGGGGGGAAAGTGGGGGTAAGGGGGTGACCGAAAGCGAATCCTTTTGGAGCGCCCGTCAGTCAAGCGCGTGCTGAGTCCCACTGCGTGTTACTGGTGTGAACGGTACAGAGCGATGGACCATGTGAGAGTCACATTTAGTTGCTGAACGGCATGTGTGCAACATTAGCAAATTGCTCTGAATCTTGTGGTGGAATCTGATCTGATCACAGGGACTGGATTGTGACCCAACAATAATTAAAACGCCGCCCAAATTCAGTTATACTCAACCGCATTCTGCATTTCACTTGTTTTTGAAGGGGGAAATAAAAAAAAAACAAGAAACTTTCCGCTTAAAAAAAAACAACAAAAAACAGTCCGTTCGTAAATACGAATATTGCAAGTTTGTGACTTGGCCTAAAAGTTTGCTGACTTGAAGTCAATTCACTTTACAGCGTATTCCGTGAAGCGCTCTGAGACGTCTGGAAGATGTGGAAAACGCTATCTCAAATGCAAGGATTATTGTTATTATTATTACAAATAAATACACAGTCACGACACTCAACATCATATCCGCGTGAAGAAACGTTGAGGTGTTTCGCTTATTGGCACTGTATCGAATGCGAGTATATATCCGAATTGAGACGTATCTATTTAATGATCTTACTCCCCCCGTCCCCACAAACACACACATTTTTGTTTACAGGACAACACAGTCAACTGCACTTCACGGTAAGCCTTCGAGACGTCTTTCCGACGTGAAATGGCGCCTTACGTCAAAAGCAAAGCTTAAAAAAAACTCAAAATTTGGATCTCTCTCTCTCTCTCTCTCTCGATACATTTGGCAAAGACCATTTTCATTCTCTGAGCCCATTTAAACTCGTTGCTCATTCACCCACAAAATGTACGGTCAATTCACTTAACGGTGTCCACTGTGAAGGGCTTTGAGACGTCTCCGAGACGTGATAAGGCGCTGTATCAAATGCAGAGATTATTGTTGTTATTCGTTGCACTTTCCGCCCATGGATTTCTCTTGCGTTTGGGGCTTATCATGTGGATAGGGTTCCAAAACTAGAATTTATAGTACGCTGGAGTGAATTGATTTGGAGTGAGACAGAATACCAGCTGTGTGGTAGGAGAAAGTCCCAGTCAGTGCTCGGCATTTAACGTTCGGAGAACAATTATTCCTTACCACGTCTCCGGAAAAGCTTGACAGGTCATTAAAAACTTTTGCTTCCGCCGTCACAGCGTCTGATTGATGTCTGTCTGCTTCACCGCTGTATAAATGGGAGTCCAATGTGTGACTGTCGACATAGTTGATGTTCCTGGGTGCGTGTCTTTGAATCGTCTCGATTTATAGAAATCTAGACACTGCCTTACGGAGAATAAGCCAGAATGCGTGAATGGGCAGAGCGAAGGGTTAAGTTCTTGTGTGTCGAAGGTACAACTGCCCCCACACTACCCCCCCACCCCCCCATAAAGTGAATGATGCTTCACAAGACATGGCGACTGCTGTTTCCATTTGAAGAAATCATCACAAGGATCGAGAGCGGACAGGGTTCGGGTGGTGGTGGGGGGGGGGGGGGGGGGGGAAGAGAGGGGAAAGGGATAGTAGCAAAGTAATATGAAGAATAATAATCTTTGGGACTGAGATAAGCCGGAGCATGGCTCGAAGCGCTTCACAGGATGTACTATAAAGTGTAGTGACTGTGTGTTTCGTAGGCCAATTTGCACACTGCAATGTCCCCCCGATGATCAACCTTTTGGGGAGGAGGGGGGGGGACTATTGGCCGGGACGCTGGGAGAAATTTTCCTTTTGCGAAGAGCGCCGCGGGATCTCTAAGGTGCACCTGTGACCAGGCAGACGGGATCGTGGCGTAGTCTGTGCTGAGAGATGGCAGGGTACGATAATGCAGCATTTCGCTCGACTCGTCCCGACGTGAAACTTGAACCTACAGCTTTCTGACGCAGGTGGCAGTGATACCAGCTGAGCATGCAAACGGATCCTTTGATATTAATCCCCACGTGAAAGTTCAACCCAGCTCCCGGTAGGGCGGAGGACAGCCGGTTTATCTATTGAAAAGAGGTCGCCGTTTCATAGGCTTCGCCCCAAATCAAAACGCCCGATGCAGGTGACAATAATTAAAACACCTTAATAACCTGAAAGCACACATTCCGAAGCAGCTTCATATATTTATTAAATAGCTTTTCTTATGGATCTTACAATGGTCAATATCAAGCTTGACTTATATAATACTATTAGTGCTTTTAATGTGTATATTTACTCGGTCGTTAACACTGCAGTTCCGGTCACGAATGTAGGTCTGCCATCTGCAAACCGAGGTACTTATACAAAACTAGACTAAGGCAGCAAATATACAAATAGTTCTCTCTCCCTCCGTACGTCTTTATGTCAGCTTCGAGGAAAATAAACATGTGGATATTCTTTTAGCAAAAGACAATGTGGTTCTTCACAGATAGTACATTTCAGTGCTCGTCTACAGATGCAAAGTTATAGTAGAGGATTTGCATATTCGTTAGTCATATTGCACAGGTCAACTTACAAAAATAAGACACTGAATACTGCTCACACAACTATATATTTTTTTCTGTACATACAAAATAAAACGGTCCCATTTCGACGGTTGGTTCCTCGAACTAAACGAAACCAAACAAAACACACGACAACGACGACTACAAAGAAATAAAATAAAAAGTAAAGTGTGCTTTGGCAACAGTGGAAGCAAATGTGCCAATGCTAGTGAATGGGGTGGGTGGGTTGGGGTGGGTGGGAGAGGGAAGGGGAGGGGGGTAAATTGATCTATCGGAAATGCCGTTAAGACACAAGCAAAAAACCTTCAAGACTAAAAAGTGTCGCTTATTCCTATGGTGCAAAACGAGTAAACATTTCGATGACTTATACTGGTTCAGTAGTCGGGTGAAAGATCCTGAGAGCGTCCATTTCGTTCTATTTTTTTCTCTCTTTCTCTCTCCGTCTCTCGCAGTGGTTTGTATCTAGGGCAGCAGGGAGGAGGAGGAGGAGGAGAGAGGGAGGGAGGGAGGGAGGTGAGGGAGGGAGAAAGGAATAATAGAGGGCAAACGGAAGATTCCCCACCTCAGTTCACGCCGGCTGCTGTGGATTCATGTTCATGTGGGGAGGGTGTCCTAACAGCCCGATTCGTTGCTTTTGCTTTCTTTGTTCCGTCATCTTTGGAGGGACATGTTGAGAAAAACACACACACGAAAAAAAACGACCTCGGTAAACCGTACGCCACTCTCGAAACATTTTTGCGCCCGCGCGGGAAAGGGCCTCCGTGTGTCGACGCCGACGTCCTCCCGACGTGCAAGGCGCTCCACGAACGCCATTTGCTGTCGTCGTTGTGACAGGCGGCAATCACGTGCGTCAGTAAAGTTTCACAAGTGCTGATCGCTCGGTCGTATCAGGAGACGCCCGTAAACCAGGTCACGTATGAAAGAGGGCGTCCGCTTACGTGATGCGATTTACGCAGCAATACAACACCGCCGTCAATGAAACGGGCAGCTTTCATTCCAGTTCTGATGCTCAGTGAATGGTTGACCAGCTTCAAGGTATTTTATTATTCATCATTTAATAACAAATACTTCAAAAACCCCGAACTGCTGAACGCCCAGAAGGCAAGTCGTCGATGAATATTTAATAATAATAATCCTTGCATTTGATACAGCGCCCTATCACGTCGTTGAGACGTCGCCAAGCGCTTCGCGGGCTACGGTGTAAAGTGGATTGACTTGTGTATTTTGTGGGCGAAAGGCGGCAGCCGATTGCGCACAGCGGTGTCCCCCACAGACAGGTCGTGGATTGAGTGACCAAATTATTAAGAGTACTTTTTTTGAGAGAGGTTATTAACCCCGGAAAGCGATCCTCCAATTTAATAACAACCGGGTTCCTACTTTACTGCTCGTGTGTGGAGTAAGGAAACTTTGCCGAATGTTTCGCCCGGCCCGGGAATCCAACCCTGATCGTCTCGCTTGCGGGGCGAGAGCTCTAACCACCACTCAATGAGACCTCCACGTTTTCGTGGCGGATTTCTGAAACGTTACTTAAATAGCGAGCGACAATCTCTCCTGCTTCGTGCTGTACACTGTGGAGTCCTGTAGCTCAGCGGTTAGAGCACTCGCTTTGCAAGCGAGAGACCTGAGTTCAATTCCAGGCAGAGGGCCAAACCTTGGGCAAGTTTCCTTACTTCACACAGAGCCTAATGATAATCCCTCCAAAGAAAACAAAAACAATAATAAATTGGTCATTTTCAATCTACGACTGTTTGTGGGACATTGCTGTGCGCAATTGGCTGCCGCGTTCGCCCACAGATATACAGTCAATTCACTTTACAGTGTGTTCTGTGAAGCGCTTTGGGACGTCCTCCTGACGTGAAAAGCGCTATATCAAATGCAAGGATTATTATTATTATTATTATTACATTTGCCCTCTCTGAATCTGGCGAATAGGACAGACCTGACTGTAACACGGGCTGAGCCAAAACGGGAGCTATCTCACTGTGATCGCTAACGATTGCTATTTTGGGATTTCAGTCTATTGCAAAAGGGAAACGACATTCTAAAGACGTAGTGAAAATCTGGTTTATTATCAGTGATGAGCCTTGAGATGTCTCTCGTGGTCACTTTATCAATGGCATTATCTTCCACCAACCATAAAGTGTACTTCCCTCTCAACGTAGGAACGAAAAGGGAATATCACAGGCCACGATTTCTTTTAGGAATTCCTAGCCCTTGGGCAGAGCCTTTCACGCCAGGAGATCATCTCACTGTGGTTCACAGGGTTTCCTTGTAAAGCGAAGTGACTGTGTGTTTTGCTGTTTGCGCATGTGGGAGCCAATTTACGTTTCCAAACTTCCTCGAGCTCTTAAAATAATGGTAATTGCAGAGCAAAGCAGTTGTCTCAGCAGTTCGGTCACTCAACCGACGACAGCAACACACTGGATTTGGATAACACCTTGCATGAGGGAAGGACATCCCGAGGTATTGGGACAGTTAAGGGTTTGCATCCGAGCTGTGGGTTGGAATCAAGAGGGGTGGTGGGTAGGGTTAGGAGTGTGGCTGAAGGCACGGTCAAACTGGAAGGTCTTGAGATGGGCCTTGAAGTAGACAAGGGAGGGGGTGAGGCAGAGGGAGTCCGTTCCTAACCAATAAAGTGTTTAGGCTTCAAGGTTGACTGAGCAGCCAGTGAACCATCAATGGTGCTGTGTGTTAATTGCATTATCGCCTCGTTTCATGCTAGTTCTGTCTCACAAAGACCACGCTCACCTTTCTAACTCCATGGCAGGATATTACCAACCTGCTTTATTTGTCTCTGGTGTACCTGGTGGGTGTGGGGGGGGGGGGCGGAAACTCTTACACAGGAACTGACCACCAGTTTCTTTATTACTGTATCAACATGAGCAAATCTCCCTACTTTGGTTTCCTCTGCGATCACTGCGTGTGTGCGAGCGTGCGTATAAATATCCAACAAAGTCCTCATTCTAAATGGAGAGAAGGTGACGTCAAAGAAACTGACGGGATAAGAAGAGGGAAGTGTTGACGTGTGGAGAGTTTTTAGAAATAAGATTATCCGCTCACACTGGGGAAGTGTGAGACAGGTAGGCAGGTTCGATGTGTCACACCAAAGGCTGAACACGCATCGAGTGTAAAGTCAACTTTCTTCCTCAAACCTGTTGCCGCTTTCGCATTCAATAATCTGCTGCCACAGGTGGCGTCCTATGTCATGTTACGATGGCAGCACTCGCCTCGCACGTGAGAGGACCCGGGTTCGATTCCCGGGCAGGGCCAAACCTTGGGCAGGTTTCCTTACTCCACACGCACGGCCTCTGTTTACCGAGGAACCCGGATGTTAGTCGATTGGTGGATCGCTTTCAGGGGGTAATAATCCTCCAAAATAAATACTGATCACTCAATCCGCGACTGTGGGTGGGACACTGCGCTGGCTGTCACATTCACCCACAAATACACAGTATATCCTGCGAAGTGCTTCGAGACATCCTCCCAACATGAGAAACTGTATCCAAAGTGAGGATTATTATTTGTACAGTCCAGCCTGCATTCTACTCATTACACAATCCCTCAATCCCTCCGCCTTCGCTCCCTCTCTCCCCTTTTACAAGTCCCGCCTGAAAACCTCCGCCACCGTTAAGCGCTCTGAGACGCTACCCAGCGTGGAGGGCGCTACAGAAGTGCAAGTCGCTGTTACAACACTTGACCCGATCTTGCCAATCACTTGAACGGACAGGAATTTCCAACCGGTTTAGGAAATAGCCCGAGTCACGGCCATTACTCCTGGCCCCGGGGTTTTTGCTCACCTCCGCTGATGATTAAATAATAAAAAAAAGGGAAGGAATGATGGGACTTTAATGGAACAAGTTCCTTCTCCCAGGACAATCGGGGGAATATCAGCACGCAAGCGACTGACAAAAAGGGCGTTCTGTATGAGATGCAGCGAACAGCTTCTTGTGGCTTTGCTAAGAATTGGGTGCAATGAGCAGGTGTGAGACTGAAACTGGAACAGGATGATGTGCTGAAGCATTAGCTTCGCGCTGCGATTCTTTTTTTGTAGCTCGTTTCATCAAAATGCTGTCTCAGTTTACGCGTCTCCCGGTTAAAGGACATCCCTGAATATTACAATGATCCTGGTTTGCAGTCGAGTTTCTGGAGCCTCCTCATTTCTTGAGGAAATGGGTTGATGTCCCCCACAGCAGGACTTGAGTTCACAGTCTGGGCTGGGCGAGGGGTGCTGGGTGGGGTGGGTGGGGGCGGTGTTGGGAGGGGGAAGGGCACGGTTGGTTAGAGGGAGGGGATGCTGACATTGTCAGAGGTGCCATCCATCGGGTAACAAGTTAAGACAGATAAAGCTGTTCAGTTGGACATCAAAGAGAAGGGGGCTGGCCACAGGACTTGAGATAATAACAATAATAATAATGTTTGCAAATGATATAGCGCCTTATCACGTCATCAAGATGTCTCGGTACATACTGTAAAGTGGACTGACTGTATTTTGTGAGCCGAATAGATTGGTCATTCAACTCATGGCTGGTTGAGGCTGCATGCATTTTGGCTGCTGATTTTTTCCCCCAACAAAAGCACTCAACAGCAATTCTCTGCAATGTTGTTTGAGACACTTCAGGGCTAAAGGCACTACGACTGAATGCCTGGATCTCCAAAAGTGCAACGCTGACTTCCCTTTTCTTCTGGGGATGAGGAGGAGATAATAATAATCCTTGCATGTGATGTCGCACCTTATCACGTCATCTAGCTTCCCGAGAATTACTGTGAAGTCTAGTGACTGTGTACTTTGTGGGCGAAACACGACAGCCAGTTTGAGCACAGTATCGTCTGACAAACAGCCACAGAGCAAGTGACCGATATTTATTTGGACGATTGTTGGCTAGGACACGGGGTGAGAGAAAGTCTCTTCGTCAGCACATTAACTTCCCACCAAGTCTCCAGCTGAGATGCTCCAAATACCTCATTTCCCTGCTGTGTGTCGCAGGCTCGAGGCAGGGAAATAATAGCAATAATCCTTGCATTTGGCACAGCGCCTTATCGCGTCTTCTAGACGTCTCAAAGCGCTTCACCGAATACACTGTGAAGTGTAGAGACTGTGTATTTTGTGGGCGAAATGCGGCAGTCAATTGCACACAGCAGCGTCCCCACAAACAGTCGTAGATTCAGTGACCAAATAATTATTATTTAAGAACTTTTTTTTTTGAAGTATTATCATCCCCGGAAAAGCGATCTGTCAATTGACTAGCCACCGGGCTCCTACTTACTGCGAGGTAAGTAGGTGAGAGGCGTGCGTGTGGAGTAATGAAACTTGCCCAACGGTTCGCCCTGCCCGGGATTCGAACCCAGGTCCTCTCGCTTGCGAGGCGAGCGCTCTTAACCACTGAGCTACGGGATTGCAATTTGTCAGCACTTTCCAAAGATCCGACTGCTCCAGTCACTGTGGAACGAACGCCTGTGATTTTCGGTGGGGTTTGCGCGCTCAAACGCAGGGCCAGACGATATCCCCAGCTGGTGTCTCAGCTCTTCCAGCGAGGAGGACAAGGAGGACAGATAGTTATCTGATCTGTCTGAGCTGTATCCTAAACGTCAGTAAGGTGGTGAGTTCACGTGATCTCTCGTGTTAACCATTAACCATATCCCATGCCCTCGCACTCTCTCCCGGTGGGTGAGGTGAGCGGGTGGCTGTATTACTCATTCCCCCTGATGAGCACACACACACACACCACGTGCACACACACCACACACGCACGTACACACAACACGCACGTACACACAACACGCATGCACACACACACACACACACACACACACATCACACAGACACACACACACGCGCGCGCACACACAAAGGAGACCACCGTCAGGACATTTTTGACCACCACTGCAGAACGAACCTGCCCTGGGAAACTGCAGAGGGAAGGGTAGAAGAAAGTTCTTGTAAAGTTTCCCAAAGCAGCTCTGCAAACCACTTCCAAGAAAGAGATAAGAATGGTTTAGAAACCATAACAGCCCAACAAGTGTCAAGATTGTTTTACGTACACAGACAGGGGAGTTTCTTCTCACTCCACTCCACTTTACAGTAAAAATCCTGTGAAGCCAGCGGTTTGTAACGTCCTCCTGGTGCGAAAGACGCTTTTGTCAAATGAAAGGATTACTGTCATTAATTATTATTAATTGTTATGAAAAATAATAACAATAACCCAAAGAAATGAGCTGTGATTTGGGCGCTTTGAGCTAGATTGTAGCAGGAGATCCTCGGTTTCAGAGAGCAGGTTGATGGATTGGCTTTTACTGTAAATGAGACGGGGTTTCAGGCAGACACCGAGATGAATCACTCTCAACTTCACAGCGTTGCCTGAATCACCCGTTAACAACAGAAAAAAAAGAGTATGTAGAAAACTGCAACTCGTTTGGTGCAACCCTACCACGGTTCCTGTAAAAATGATGGTTCCTCTTACATTCGTTTCAATTTCAACTTCAACTTCACCTTCAAATACGGGGGAAAGCGTGGGGGCAGGTGTCAAAAACAGCACCGTAGCAAATTCAGCGCATTGTAGTGTTTCGCCCACATAATTCTCTTTATTATTATTAATAATAGACTTATGTGGCAATATAAAATAACTATAGTCACTATAACCTTTGCTGCAACTGGGACTGTTAATAAGACTATTCAGAAATGGTTTGACAAAATATCCGGTGAACAAAATATCAAACCTCCTGCAATAAGTAGTTATTTTAGGAAGCTCAAGTATATTAAGAAAAGTAGCATCTATTCATAATGCGACGTGCCAGTGTTATTGATCTGGCTGACCCACCACTGAAAACCACCTCGACACAGTAATTTAAACTGTAATAACATAATGATGATAATAATAATCCTTGGGTTTGATAAGGCACTTTCTCACGTCATTCAGATGTCTCAAAAGCACGGTGCAGGTTTAAAACAAGGCAGGAATTGGGAGACAACATCACAGTGTTTGAAACGCCAGACTGTAAAAATTGTGAGTGAAAATACTTTTAGGGAAGTGCTGTACGTCTGGAGAGAAAATAAAAGGGAAATGGTTGTACAGTTCTTGTCCTGGTCAATACAGCACACAAAGAACACCTGGTTCAGGTTTGTCTGGCTGATGTGGTGAGGAGGATATGTCCACAAGTGCTGTGATGATCAGCCTGTCCCAACAGCTTACTCTGATACGCGTGTCAAACTGGCTCAGTGGTCGCGCTCTCTTGGAAGCCAATTGCCCACAGCAGTGCCCCCCGACAAACAGTCGTAGATTGAGCGACCAAATTATTATTATTATTTTTCGGGGCTGGGGGGGGGGCGAGAGGAATTATTACTCCTCAGAAAAGCCATCCGCCAATCGACTAACAAACCGGTTCCCTACTTACTGCCGGGTAAACAGAGGCGTGTGTGTGTGCCTAAGGTTTCGCACCATTATTCACTGGCACCAGCGCTGGCAAAGCACCCGAGGGGATCAGTCACCCACCTGCTCCTTCAGCTCTGACAGCTGGCCGGACAGGTTGGTGACCAGCTTCATGGTGGACTCGAGCTTCTCCTGCAGGCTCCTCAGCTCGTTCTGCTCCCCCTCGGCATCGCTGCTGACCAGAGACATGGCTCGCATGCGCGGGAACCAGTCCAAGTTGTGCTCCTGGACAAGGGAAGAGATCAGATCGGCCAATTAATAATAATAATAATAATCATGATGATGAAACGCATCTCATTGTTTGTTTCTTTTGCGTCTGACGCTTGCGGAAACCCATCACCGTGCTTCAGAGCATCCAAACCAACAAACAGGTTCCTGCTTGCTGGTAAGTAAACAGAAGCGTGTGTGTGGAGTAAGGAAACCTCCCTAAGGTTTCGCCCCGCCCGGGGATCCAACCCGGGTCCTCTCGTTTGCGAGGCGAGGGCGCCGTCGGGTGTTTGCGGTGCAGGAGAGGGGTTTCACGGTCGACTGACTCAAAGCCCATCAAAGACGACGGCTCCAAAAGAAACGACAACACAAAATATATGCACACAAGGGGTTAACGGGTTCCACCAACGAGAGGCGTGACCGGAGATTTGAGAAACTGCACTCGGGCCAGTCACTGAACGTCATCGCAGCTCCCAGTCGCTGTGTAGTTACCTCACTTTGTCCCGTGCAATTGCTGGAAAATCCCGAAAAAAAAAAAGACCAGTTTCTTTGAACTCGTTTTGGTTGATGACATCAATGCTTTTCACCACTCTCCTTTGCCATGAAATATAACACACATTGTAAGAGGATGTGACTGCCCACCTCTCTCTCTCTCTCTCTCTCACTCACTCACTTACACACTCACTCACACGCGCACAGGGTTCTGCTTTCCTGGTTATATTTTAAGTGTCTTAACTTAATATTGTTTTGTCCCTTTTTTTAAAAAAAAAACGCAAGCACTTTTGAGGAGTTAATGGTTTCTTCCTCCTCCTCACCCACCCACCCACCCACACCCCCACCCCACCCCTCCGCACCCTCGCGCCTGTTTGCGGGGAAGTTGAACCGTGCGCAATTGGGCTGCCGCACCGCGCGGTCACGCCACTTCGCAGTAAAATCCTGAGAAGCGCTGCCAAGACACCTCGAAAGGCGTGAAAGGCGCTACACCAAACCCACGGGTCGTTCTTAAGGCTGGAGGAACCGAGGAGTGGCTTGCCTGGTGGAGGAGAAGCCCTCAAACCCAGTCCATTTTCTCGCGGGGTCAGGAAACCTGACTTAAGGTTGACGTCCCGCCCGGGGAATCGAACCCGTGCTCTCTCGTTTGCGAGGCGAGCGCGCTGCCCGCTACACTGCGGGGACTCCGCAAGGGCAACTAGCGTTTGATAAAAACCGCCTTTCACGGCGGGAGGACGTCTCGAAGCTCTTTGGCAGTAATTTAGGGTCAAGTGCAGTGATGATGTGTCATTGCCTACCAGTACGTATGTCCTGTTAAAGATAGAACAGAGAGAGAGAGAGAGAGAGAGAGCGGGGGAAGCGACGACTGATAAAATTCTGTGGGTGTGCGGGGGCGGCAATGAGGGCACACAAACGGGTAGCGTTTTATTTTCTCTTTCGCCCGTGTGTGTGGCACAGAGCCTCGTAAATCGGCCGCCCGGTACATCTGCGAAGTCGCCGGGCCACAGAGCACGAAAAAAAATAACTCTCTCGCTCTGCCTCATGAGCACGTTAGGACTCAGACACCCTATTGAACTCCCACATACCAATGTTATTGTGTACTGTCTGATTAAGTCCTCCTACTCTGTGCCTGCAAGTCCGGGCACAGAGATCGTGGGCCGTCAGACAGTCTCTTCCTTTTCGAGCAGCAGATGACTTGACTGAAGTCCCGAGAGTGTGTGAAATAAACCGCAAGAGGAAGTTGGCCCACCACAATTCTGGGCCTGGGTTCCTTTGCTTCTCGGTAAAAATAAAAGTTGGAAAAATCCCCAGAACGCAACGTATGTTTGCAGATGTGGAGGCGGGTTAACCGATCTGTTTGTCTCTCTTTCTCTCTCTCTCTCTCCTCGCTCTCGCTCTGCAGCGTGGGACTGACTGCATTGGCAGCCAATGCGATCAGGCAGACGGGCGGGCGGGCAGGTCTGGCACAGTGTTGTCTGAAACTCGTAGCAGGAGACTGAAGAGAAAGCCTTTTTACAGTTTGCGGTTCTGGCCTCATTCGTTTCCCATAAAGCGATAATTGCAAGGGGAAGGGGGCGGCGGGGGGGGGGGGGGGAGTCGGGGAGGAGGAAGGGGTAGAGAAAGAGAGGAGAGGGGAGAGGCAGAAGAGAATTCTTTTACATGTAAAGACACAGAGCTCGCTCAACATCTGTGCCATCTGTCCTTCGCCCACACTGCACAGCGGGCACCCAAAAAAAAAAATAATCCACGCAAGTTGGGTGGCACAGGGTAACTGGACAGAGCACAAGCTACCGGTTCGAATGAGGTTCATCCGAACAAAGGTTAGGGAAGCAAGAGCTGGGTTCGCCCCAGCGCCAACGCGGAGTATTTCTGGGAGATTTCTTCAGCCCCCGGAAGCAATTCGGAGCCTGTCCTACCGACGGGAACGGCACCGGGCGATGTAAATCGACCACAGTTTGCCCACGGCTTCGAGAGTTGGCGATTTTAATAATAATAATAATCCTTGCGTTGACAATAGCGCCTTATCAGGTCATTGTGATGTCTGAAAGCGCTTCACGGGAAATATACCGCCATGGAATGAGAGACCGATGATATTTTGGGGGATTGTTGGCCAGGACGCCTGGAGGGAGAGAGAAACTAATAATAATTTCCAATAGTGCTACGGGATCTTTAACGTCCACCCGAACAGGCAGAGGGGACATGGGCTTAACGTCTCATCCAAAGGACAGATTTTATCATCCGAAGGAAGGCAGTCATTTAAAAACTCATCTTGTTCCACTTTCTTACTAATGCAAATCATTAAATGGAAACGTCACTCCCCCCCCCACACACACACACTCATGTAGACACGCGCACACACGCACGTAGACGCACACACATGCACACGCGCACACAGCACCCTCAATTTTCTCTCTCTCCAACTCTCCCCGAAGCCCTTGGGCCTGTTCCTTCTGGCCTTTGGTTCAAAATCAATCTCTTAGATACGCTTCTCTTTGCCGAATGCCTTCAAAATTTCCTCTCAACAATGACAACAACCACCAAATTATCTTTGTATAGCGCCTTTCACGTCGGCAGGACGTCCCAAGGCGCTGGACAGACAGAGTTTCGGACCCGAGTTGAGGGTTGGGGTGGGGGAGGGGGCCAGGGCGGGGGGGGGGAAGCAGGGAGACTGAAAGAACGATCGAAGAGAAGGGTCTTGAGGTGGATCTTGAAGGCGGTGAGAGATGGGATGAGATAGAGGGACTGTGGGATGGACGTACAGAGTGGCGTAAGGCCCGTTCGCCGATAGTGGGGCGAGCGAGGCGGGGGACATGAAGCAGGCTGGAGCCCTCTGAGCAGACGGAGTGAGCAGGATGGTAGGGGGTTAGGAGGTCGCAGAGGTAGGCAAGAGCAAGACCATGGAGGGCTTTGAAGGTGAGGACCAGGATCTTGAACTGTATCCTCTGTGTGATGGGAAGCCAGTGGAGTTGGGCGAGGATGGGAGTGATAGGGTCACGGAGTTTGGTGCGGGAGAGGACCCGGGCTGCAGAGTTAGTTCTGGATGATCTGCAGTCTGCGGAGGGAGGCCGACAAGCAGTGAGTTTGCGTAGTCGAGTCTCGAAGTAATGGAGGCGTGTAGGAGGGCTTCGGCGGCCTGAGATGGTGTCGGAGCCGGACGACGTTGCGGAGGCGGGGGAAGGCAGAGTGGGGCGAATGTGGGGTAGAAAAGATAGTCGAGGGTCGAACAAGACCCCGAGGTTCCAGACTGGCTTAGCAAGCTTGAGTGTGCAACTCTCCTTTCCCTCCCTGCCAGGCTGATACTCACTGACTTTGCTCAGCGCAAGTGATGGGGATTATACAGTGGTGATATTAATGATAATAATAATAATCATAATAATAAAACGATAATCCTTGAACTCGACACAGAGCACCGAACAGAGTCACAGCATCTCAATGCCCTCCACGGGGAATCGCTGTCGAGTGTAGTGTCTGTGCATTTGTTGGCAAACGAGGTGAAACACAGTCGCGTAATCTAGAATGAGCAATTTTACCCGGGGAGGGGGTTTGCGGGGTCATTTATATAGAGAAAACACCCGATGGCCGACGACTTAAGCGGTAGTGACGAATTAAGCCGGGGTTGAGTTATCAGCAGTTATGCATTGCTTTTTAAAAATATATAAAAACGTGGCAGAAAATTCGAAGGTATGAATGAAAGTGGAACTTTCTCTCCCCCCACCGCCACCCCCCCCCACCCCCCCCCAATCTCTCTCCTCCCTCCTTGCGCGATTCACACGGTTCCTGTGCATCAAAGCAGCGAGGGCCAGACGAGTCGGGAGGCGGAATGATAGAGAAGTGAGAGTGATCGATGGTTTCATGATCACTGATTTGTGTGCAGGGGCTATATTTAGATTCAGTCACCCGAGCCTGGAAATCACGTGCTCATTTATTTCCGTTGCGACTTTCGAAAAAGATATATATTAGATATAAATATATATATAATACATAAATACATGAATCAAAACCCTCCAAAAAAAAAAAAAGAGACTTCGATGCAAATTTTGAAACGTGGGGGGGGGGAGGGGGGGGGGGGGAATCATCGGATCATCGCTCAGCCACCTCAGCCCCAGCGAACGGGGGTGGGGGGGGGGCTATTCTATCGGTTTGGCTACAGCCCCGAGGTGCAAGAGGATACAGTGAGAGGCCGGGCTTTGAGCAATCCCAGGGGTGGCCGGCAGACAGGAGAGCCCGGCAGTCAGACATCACCTGACTGGCACAGGTTACCAGACAACAAACAGCCAGGCCTTGACGTCTCCACTGCTTGACGGGCAGCAAAGAGCCAATGAACTGCGAATAAAGCAGCCCAAGTGATCGTTAACCTTGGGTGGTGCAGGGGAGGACAGGGTTCCACGTGACCCACCGTCGAACAGCCGAAAGGTTTGCTTTAAAGGGACAGAGCGCCTTGCTCCACACACACAGCGACGTGTGTGTGTGTGTGTGTGTGTGGGGGGGGGGGGGGGGTGCGAAGGGGATGATAGCCGGCGTGAGGGACGCTATATAAATGCAAGTCGTCGTTCTCGTTGAATGCAGACACTTCAAACCTCAAATCAGGATTACATTAAAATAGAAAAAGTCTTTTTTTTTTTCCCCTTCCCGCCCTCAGCAAAGAAAAAAAAATCATAGACTGCAGCTCAGGGAGGGAGTTACTCAACCTCTCCTCTCCTGGAAGCTACATACTTGTGTCACAGTGATAATAATAATTATTATTGTTAATTATTAATACTTTCCAAAGTACACAATCACTACACTTGACAGTAAAGTCCTGTGAAGCGACCGCCTTGATATGACCCGCTTGATGCCAAAGGCGCTGTGTCAAATTGCAAGATTATTTATGGTTAATAATAATCAATTAATAATAATGGCAATAATAACATGCATTACTTATATTTGATTTTAACGAATAATTATTGTCATCCGTTGTCGTTATTATAGTTGTGAGTAACAAATACTATTAATAATTGACAATAATAAACTCAGAACAAAATTCGTAAGAATGCGGTGGAGGTTTACGAGGCAATAAATTGGTTGGAACAAATGCAGAGACGTCAGGGAGACAGTTTTTTTTTTTTGTCAGCCGGGTGTCTGACGCACGAGGCAACCCATCACTGTTGCTTAAGAGCATCCGAACCGCGCTGAGAATTCCCTACATCCCACCTACACGTGGAAATCCCAGAGACAGATTGTTGGGATGGAATGCGCTCTCTCTCTCTCTCCCCCTCTCCCTGGAGGGACACTTCCTGCGTACCTAATTCCGTAAAATATTAGGCGCAGGTTGGCAAAAGCCAAGGCTTGGGGACCATAGAGTGCGCGTTGGGGTAACTGCTGGAGTCTAATCAGCTAAAGCCGCATAGCTCGCCATTGATATTGCTGTCTGGCTAAGCTGTCCGGCTGCTTGTCCATCTAGGACCACTCTATCCATTAGGGCTTTGGCTTGCAGGGTTAGCAGAAGCTGAGTGGGAGGATTCCTTGCCCCCAGTAACTGGTCTGCACAGGTTGGGGAAGGTGAGCGGCAGTGTTTAGGGCAGGACGGACATTGTCTGATGGCATCGAAAGAGCCGCCTGGAAGCCCTGGCCAGGTTTGCGAGGCGGCGAGCTGTCGCTGGAACGGTGAGGCTGGAAGGGCTGGCACTGTGGGAGGATGCGCTCAAACAGGCCGAGCAAGTCTCCTCGCGATGGGTCAATGTGCAGGCATTTGTATTGAGTCACTGTGCTGGCAAGCGTGGGGGACATTCACAGCAGGCTCGGCCCAGCTCATCCCGGATTCTGGGAGAGTGCATTAATTGTGGGTGTTTAGCCTCTGCTTCCGCCCGGCCTTGGGCAATCATTCCCTGCCCTCGAACACCTTGTGTTGGTTTTTTTTGTGACGGTACAAAATAAGTTTCCCAAACTATCGGGCGCAGCCTGCAATCTGCGTCACGGGAAAAAGGAGTCGTCACCCTGCAGTCTCTCCTCCACCCCTCGCTCCCGGCTCAGAAGGTTTGACGGGTTAAAGACCTTACTTTTTGATCGCACTCACGGTCACTTTGCCCCCACCCCCCCACCTCGTCCCTCCTTCCCTGGCTCGGGGCGGAATTTTGTACCTCAAGACGTGTGAGCTCACTATCAGAGCCAACGCAAGATGATGGGGCCTCAAAAAAACGCTCCAGCATTGGTACCCCATATGCGGTCACCAGAAACAACACACCCCCCCACCCCACCCTTCTCCCCCCCACCCCCACCCCACAGTAACAATAATAATCCTTGTGTTCGATACAACCCCTTATCACATCTTGGAGACGTCTCAAAGCGCTTCACACAATGTACTGTGAAATGAAATGTATATTTTTGTGGGCGAAATACAGCAGCCAATTGCGCACAGCAGTGTCCCACAGACAGTCGTGGATTGAACGACCAATTTTTTCTAAGGGGTTATTACCCCTGGAAAAACGATCTGCCAATCCCCACCCCCCCCCACCCCCCTCTACGAAGATTTTGAGACGTGGTGATTTACACACATTGGGGGAGGGGTGTCGGCGGTGGTGGTGTTGGGGGGGGGGGGGGGAGAGGTGCAAAGGGGGAGAAGACAGACCTTTCCGATGCGTGCGAGAGCAAAGTTCTACTTGGCGAAAGTAGGCCACGCTAATCTGGCTTCTTTTTTATCTTATTGGTTTGTTTTGTTTGGGGGAAAGGAAATGCAACTTGTTTCTAATCGGGCCGCAAGCTTTCACAATGACGCAATACACTTTGTTTAAATGTCAGTCAACTATTGTTACGTCAACGCACTGACACACACACACACCATTGTGAGGATAAGGAATGGATTAGGTTCCTTTGGTGCCAATTTCAAGGCTCTTTTTAGCGAGTTACGGTTGCATTTCGATACTGAATGATGCTTTTTTTGCCCCAAAAGTTGCATCGACGTCCCCGATGTCTGTGGTGGTGGCGGTGGTGGTGGGGGGGGGGGGGTCGGGAGAGAGGGTGGAAGGAGAGCCTCAAACCTACAATCTTCTGACTCACAGACGCGAGTGCTGTCGACTGACTGACTGACTAACTGACTGACTGAGCCGGCTGACACACAATCCTTTTAATTGATTGATAATATTTTTGGCTTCAAACTAGGTAGAAGTTAAAACACCAACAGCCAGGAAGTTCACGCCTTAAGCGCACAGAGCAGTTGTTTATTCCAATCTTTGGTCTCGCATGCTCTAGGTTGACATTCCTACTCGGCGCTGGGGTGGGAGGGGGTGGGGAAATGCTGCAATGTCGGAGGTTCCGCCCTTCGAACGGGTCGTTAAAGCGAGGTCCCGTCTCTGCCCGTTCGGGTGGACGTTAAAGATGCTGCGGAGATATTTGCAAAGATAAAGGAGGTTCTCCTCCCTGTGGTCCTGGCCTGCAATCCCCCATGTAAAATCAGTCGCTCGCTTCCTGGCTGCTCGCAGGACATTGATGTGCGCAAACTGGGCTGCTCACCAGCAAAACACACAGTCACACCGCTTTATCATAATGTCCTGAGAAGCACTTTGAGAGCTTCTCCTATGGTGAAAGACTCTACCCTAAATGATTATTAATTGGATATTATTATTTGATTATCAATCAAACTGCTCCTGAGATTTAATATCTATTTCACCCACAAAATCCACAGCCACTTTCACTTTGCAATATATCTTATATTGTTAGCACTTTGAGAGGTCTCGACAACGTGAAAGATGCTGTACCCAATGCGAGGATTCTATGGATTCATTTTGGGGATTTTTTTTTAACGTAAACAGAAATCTGTTATGATCGTGGAAGATAAGACTATTAAACGAAGACTTTTTTTTGAATTGAAAGATTAGTTTTACAATTATTTTCCCTCGCTCTCTTTGTCTCGATTGGCCCATCGCTTTTCCGGAAGTAGTCATCCTTTCAAAAAATAATAATAATTTGGTCACACAACCCACGACTGTTCGTGGGACGCTGCTGTGCGCAATTGGCTGCCACTTTTACGCCCACAAAATACACAGTCAATTCGCTTCACGGCATGTTCTGTGATAGCACCTTGCGACGTCTCGAAGACGTGATGAGGCGCTGTATCAAATGCTTATTATTATTATTTGTTCCGTCCAGGAAAAGTGCCAGCATGACTCAGTCTCTTCCAAAGGGCGGAAATTCGAACCGGTTTCTAAACCAAGGCTGAATTTCAAGACATTTTCCAGGAATCTGGATCTGTTATCTTTCTCGAGAGAGAGAGAAAGAAAGACACGCAATGTGCTCTCACAGGCTAAGACTAGGTGGAATTTGGGGCCTGTGAATTTCTGAGTATTAAAATCGAGTTGCACACTTCCTGCAGGAAATGAATCACTGATCATATAGAGAAGAAAAAAATCTTTCCACTGCAGATTTCTGAAGTCATGCAAACCCACGTGAGAGATAGATAGAGAGAGAGAGAGGTTGCAGATTCCTCGGGGCAGTTCCTTAGCTCATCACATATCACCTCTGGTGTGTGTCTATACACCCGTCTACACTGTCAGGTCATTTACATTTTGTTGCTCCAGTGGGGTGCTGGGGCGGGTGGGGTGTAAGTGGGGGTGAGGGGGGGAAAGAGCATTGCATTGGATTATCGGAGGTGCTGTGAGACATTAAAACAAGCTCCCTGTCTGTACCTGTTCAGGTGGATGTTAAAGCTCCCGGGGTGCCATTGGAAATAAAGATAGGGTGGGTTCCTAGCCGCCCACACTCCCACCCAACCCCCACTCTGTCTGTTTACTCAAATCATCACTGAACGTGGGAACTCAGGAGATTAATCAGCTTGCACATTACTAGATGTGCCCTACGCCTTGCAAGGACAGTGACTGTGCAATGAAAAAAAAACAGACTGTGGCTTGTTCGTTCAATCCTGACTTTTTAATACCCGCCCTCCCCTGATCTCCTGCTGATCAGGCTTTTGATAGCAGGAGGACAGGAATGGAAGGAAGAGAGAGAGAGAGAGAGAGAGAGAGCAAGAGATAGAGCGAAAGAGAGGGGGAGAGAGAGAAAGAAAGAGAGAAAGCGCAGGAGAGTGCGAGAGAACAAGAGAGAGCAAAAGTGAGCGAGAGAAAGAGAGAGAGAGAACACCAAAGCACGAGAGAGAGAGAGAGAGAGAGAGAGAGAAAAAGGCAGCTTTAATGTGATTCCCATCACTCCTCTTAATCCTCAGTCAGGTGACTGCTCACAAGACTGAACTCGGCCACTTTCTGAACGCGAGACAAAACAAACAGAGCTAAGAACCGGGACGGAATCGACCCCCTCAGCCTCTCAAAGCCTCGTGTTATTCTTTCCTTAAAGATTTAGGATGTGCCAACAGCGTAGAACAAGAGGATACTGGTTCAGAGCTTGCAAAGGGGCAGTTTCAGCACGGACGCCAGGAAGCGTTCCTTTACTCGGAGGGTAATTAATGACTGGAATGTGAGGTCAGGGAGGGTGGTTGAGGCTGGGACTCTGGAACGTGTTAATAAAGATACAGTACAAATTTCCATTTCGATAACGCCCGCCTTTCATGTCGGGAGGACGTCCCAAGGCTCTTGACAGTCCAGGCTGGGCACCTGAGCTGGGGGGTTGGGAGGTGAGCCGAGAGGAGTGGGGAGGGGAACACTGACCAAAGACGCGGTCAAAGAGGTTGGGTCTTAAGATGGACCTTGAGAGAGGGAGGGTGGTTGCTTAACGGGGAGGGTGGGGGGGGGGGAACTGCATGCAAATTAGTTGTCGCATCTACTTACTGACGCAGGTAACGTGGGGAGAGAGAGAGAGAGGTCACATAAATAACGTTAAACTCTGGGGCTGCCATCAAGTGTTCCTCCTCACCTCCCTTTTCCCCCCAACTCCCTACCCCCCGCATCAAACAACTTATTGGTGGGGGGTGGGGGGGTGAAGAGAGGGAGAACTGAATGTTAACAGGATGTTACCGTTAGGCTGCAAGTACCAGGACCCCAGGGTGTGTGGTTTCCTAACAAGCCTTCTGTCAGAAGGTGTGAGATAGTACTCCTCTGGCCTTACATCTGTAGCCTGACAGCATCAAGATCCTACTGGCTGGTCACACAGAGCTTCGAACCGTACCCTGGACTTTCGTGATCATCAAATGTCTGGGGTGGAGGAGAGAGGAGGAGAAGGGTGTTGGGGGGGTGGGGGGCGAGGGGAGATAGGACAGTGCTTTAAACCGGGTGGAAAAGAAAGCTTTTCTTTGGGACAGTTTGTAGTGCGGAAATGGAAAATGCAGGGACTCAATTTGCTGCAGCGTCCTTGCATGGAAAAGGTCCGAATGCAAACTCTCTCCCTCCCTCTCTCCCTCTCACACGCACATCCTGCCACGACAATAAACCGTCACTTTGGTTCAGGTTAATGTCCTGGTACATCGGGAATGGTGAGCTCCGACAAGAGAATTAGTGGGAAGAAAGGGAAACAACTTTTTTTTTGGGGGGGGTATTATATATATTAGAAAAAAGCAGTTATAATTATCTCCGAGTCGGGAGAGGAGAACAGGTTACATAACTCAACGGGTTTCGTCAATAATCATAATACTCCTTGCAATTGACGTGGTGCCTTAACGCCACTTTGAGACGTCTCAAAGCGCTTCACGGAATACACTGTAAGAATTCGACCCCCAAACCTCACCGGCATTAAGATTCAGCGCCTGCCTTTGAGGAGAGCGCCTCCGCACAAGTGGAAAGCAGCAAAAAAAAAAAAAAAAATCACGCTGCCTGATTGATGGCCTTTCAATCCGCTAAAAATGTGGCCCCGAGCGGCCGAGAGATGCGAGCAGTGAAGCTGGCAAATACCAGGCGTATTTTGAAAGCGGTCCACATGATTAGCTGCGACGTGAGAAGCAATTGGCTGACGGGGGTGGGTGGTCAAAAGCATCTTACAAGCACCGAGGCAATCTCTGACCTGTGAGGATCATATCTGTCTGCTTGTTATGGCACAGGGGGAAGAGGATATTTAATGACCGTCTGGCACTGAACAGTAGAGAGTTCTCGGAAAACACATTCAGATATTCCTCCTTTGAAATTAGCTCAGAAATAGGCCAATCAGTCTAACACGCCCGTGCCGTGTTGGTGCTCTCCACACGAGCCCCAACACCCCCACCACCCCCCTTTTCTGTTCCCCATTTTACCTGTCCCCCACCCCCCACCCACCACACCTGTCTATCCTCCTGTCGATACACAGCACAACAACAACAACAACAAATTGCATTTACACAGTGACTTTTACGTCAGGAGGACGTCCCAAGGCGCTGGACAATGAGGGGCTTGTACCCAAGCTGCGGGATGGGAGCAGAGAGCGGTGGAAGAGGGTAAGGTGGGGGCTGGGGGGGGTGTTGGAAGAGGGAAAATGACTGAAGACACGGTCTTGAGATGATCCTTGAAGCAGGCGAGGGAGGGAGCACAAACACAACAACAAAGGCCAAGCGTAGTAACCTTCCATCACATATCCATCATCTGTTTAAGATTCCACGTTACACACTCACTCACATACACACACACACTCGCTCTCTCACACACACACACCCACTCACTCTCTCATACACACTCACTCACTCACTCACTCACTCATACACACTCACTCACTCACACACAGACACACACACGCTCACTCACTCTCTCACACAAACACTCACTCTCTCACACACACACTCTCTCACATACACTCTCACACACACACACACTCTCACACACACACTCACCCTCTCTCTCACATACACACTCTCTCACACATACACACTCTCTCACACACACTCATTCACACACAGACACACTCACTCACACACACACACACACACACTCACTCTCACACACAGACATACACACGCACACTCACTCACTCACTCACTCACGTGGAGCAATGTGCGAGACCAAATCCTTGTCGACAGTAAAGGGAAAAGTCAGATGGGCAGAGCTCACCCACTAACCTTAATCATCTCTGCCACGTAACTCTCAGGCCCTGTGTATTCAGTGGAGTCCTTGACTTTAACCAGGACGATAAAACATAAATAATGCCACATGTTGTGCTCCTCTTTAATGTGCTCTTCAAACGTTACGGTCTTGTTGTCAAATTTATCTCTCTCCAAGCCTGGAAATAGCAAAGTCAGGAGATTACCAACCGAGACTAATTGGACCTACAGCCAAGAATAAGCAGGGGATTGGAACTCATCGTTGTTTAAGGAGTAAGTTCTTGGCTCGGAGGGGAATGTATTACCCAAGGTCTATATTGTTGCCCAAAAGGTTAGTGGAAATCTGGAACTCTCTTCCCCAAAAGGCTGTGGATGGTGGATCCGTTCACATTTTCAAGACTGAGGTGGATAGATTTTGTAGGTCGGGATTATAGGGCAAACGAGGGTGAAAACAACAACAACTTGCATTTACATAACACCCCTCGTGCAGAGTGGCGTCCCAGAGCTCTTGACAGTGGCGAAGCCGAGGCGGGGGTAGGGAGGAGAGGGAGGTGACCGTAGGCGTGGTCAAAGAGTCAGGTCTTCGGGCGTGACCCGAGGATGGGGAAGGAAGAGATAGAGAAAGAGTGTTCCAGAGTAAATTAAGTTGAGATACAGATCAGCCATGATCTAATAGAGTGGCGGAACAGGCTTGAAGGGCTGAATGGCCTCCTACTGTTCCCATTGTTCCTATAATATCTATCCTATTTGTATACAGTAGTCCTGAAATGCCAGGCTGTCTGACCCAGCAAATCTGGGCTGGTACTTTGCACGTTGTCCTTGAAGCAATGGACTGTTAAGATGATTAACGGTGGGTCACGGCAGGTAAACAACAGTGAACGAGGGCACTAGCTGGGGGCAGGGTTCGGTACTGACCGCATATGAAGCAGGTGGTTTTCAGGACCTCTTCCTTCTTCTGCTTCTCGCTCCTCAAGTCAGCGAACGTATCGATGATGACACCAAAGATCAGGTTGAGGACGATGATGATGACCATGAAGAAGAAGAGAAGGTCGTAGATCACCCGGGCAGCGAAGAGTGGCTCCTGAGTGAGAGAGAGAGAGCGAGAAACACCCAATGAACGTACAGAGTCACGCAACGATAAGCATTTGGAAACATAGAAACAGGAGAAGGCGATTCAGCCCCTTAAGCCTGTTCTGGCATTTTATAAGATCACAACTGATCTGTACTTCAAGTCCAGTTACTACCAGTTACTACTAGTTAACAGCCTCTCTGCCCCCGCACTCTGGAACTCCATCCCACAGTCCCTTCGCCTTGTTTCCTCCCTCGCCTCCTTCAAGGCCGGTCTCAAGACCCTTCTCTTTGACCGTGCCTTTGGTCTCCCTCCCACCTCTCTGCCTTCCCTCACCCCTACATCACTCCTCCCCCATGCTCGGGCCCCGACAGCTGACTGTTCAGCGCTTTGGGACGTTTTCCCGACGTGAAAGGCGCTCTATAAATGTAATTTTGTTTGTTGTTGTTGTTAACATCCTGACCTAACCAACATCTCTCTATCGCTATCTTGATATTGTTAATGGATCCAGCATCCACAGCCTTTCTGGGGAGAGAGTTCCAGATTTGGGTGAAAAAACTGCCTCCTGATTTCACTCCTCAATGGCCTAACTTTAAGAGCTTTAAGAAGAAGTCAAGACATTCCCGTTGAGCCTCTCTTCCCAATCGCTCATCAATAATTCTGCACTGGATCCTCTGGTTCTAGTGTTCTGTGTGATGTAATTGAAGGGGAGTAAATTCAGAACGAATCTACGCAAACACTATTTCAGTGAGCGAATAGTGAACCTGTGGAACAGGCTCCCGAGGGAGACACGGCGGGAAAGCTTGAAGCAGGAAACGTTGATTCTTTCAAACGCAGATTAGATCGTATATTTTGTGAGCAAAACACGGCGTGTCCCACAAACAGTTGTGGATTGAGAGACCAAATTATTTGAATTATCTATTTATTTCTTTTTTGGAAGGAATTATTACCGCCCGAAAAAGCGATCGGCCAATTGATTGCATGTGCTAGGAACAGCAGCAAACAGCAGAACCATCGGGTTGGCAAGATAGAGCTCACAGATTACCGCAGCAAGAACTTATCTCTCAATATCTGAAGAGCTGCAAGGGTTGAAGCTACTGCTCACCTCTTTGGACGGTTTCCTGAGTACATCGCCCACTCCGCCCCCGCTTCGCAACCCGTGACTGAGCACAGTGATAATGCACATCAGAAGAGTCTCGCAGGTGTGCTCTGAGTCCGCTCCGCTCTCTGAAACAAACTCTGACGATCAGTATATATTTATTTGGGTGGGAGGTCGACCGGGTGTCTGAGACACACGCAGAAACCCATCGCCGTTGCTTCAGAGCATCGAAACCAAGCTGAGAATTCCATGCTTCCCCCCCCCACTCCACGTGGAGATTCCAGAGATGGTTTGTTGGAATGGAATGCGCTCTCTCTCTCTCTCCCTGGAGGGATGCATCCTAATTTACTTAATTCCTGAAAGTATTAGGCGCAGGTTGGCAAGAGCCAAGGCTTGGGGATCCCAGAGTGTGCGTTGGGGTCACTGCTGGAGCCTAACGGGTTAAAACCGCCTGGCCTGCCATTGACAACGCTGTCTGGCAAGCTGTCCCGCCGTGTGTCCTGCCAAGACCACGAGGGCTTTGGCTTGTAACAACAACTTGCACTTGTATAGCGTTTCGGAGTGCTTGACAGCGGTGGAGTCTGACCCCCGAGTCAGGGGGGAGAGGGAGCGGGGAGGTGAACGTAAACACGATCAAAAAGGAAGCTCTTTAGGCGTGATTTGAAGGTGGGGAGGGAGGGGGCAAGGCGGAGGGATTGAGGAAGGATGATTCCCTATCCCCAGCCGATCAGTAATGACGCATCTTGGATGTGGGGAGGAGGGGGAAGAGGAGGTGGGGGAGGGCGGTTGCTCATTCTTGACCCAAAACTCTGGGCCAGCAAAAGATGAAGGGAGTGGGAGGGGGCGAGTTACCAGAGGATGTTAACACCACAACTGAAACCAAAGTCCTCTTACCGTGACTTTCCAAAGAGGTGGAAGTTGAGCAGTTCTCTCCGTTGCCGAGCCTGCACACGTCCGCCATCAGAAAGTCATTCACCACGGATGTGGCATCTTCTGAACGGACAAACAAACAAACAAAAAATCTAAATAAAGACATTCTTGCCTTTGAGCCGTTGGTAAGGCCTTTACTCTCCTCCAGCTTCTTGTGGGATGAAAATTCCCGACCACAGTGGGAGATCCCACGAGTGTCCCACATTGACTTTGGTATCATTTTTAACCCTTTTGGCATCTCAGAGTTGTTTTAAACAGAGAGAGAAAGAGCTTACTTCATAGGAACAGGAGGAGGCCATTCAGCCCTCGGGCCTGTTCCGCCATCCTATAAGATCTGTGTCTTTGCCCCATATCCCTGAATAGCCTGACCTAACAGATATCGATCCACCTCAGACTTGAAAACGTGAACGGATTCAGCATCCACAGCCCTTTGGGGGAAGAGAGTTCCAGATTTCAACCACCCTTTGTCCCCATTGCTGATTTTGCGCGTGAGTATTGTTGGGTGGGTTAAAGGCTTCGACTCACAAGACGTAACGCACGAGGGATAGAGTTAGAGGTTTGTCTCTTGAGGATCTCTGGACACGAAAGCAGCTTCGGAAACAGGCGCTGGCAAACACGTAGTCTCAGCTTATGTTTGAATGGGACCCGATTAGACTTGATGTTCAAGAGTACAGATGCACAATTTACACCACAGTTAACCAACCCTGCAGCTTGCTCACGTTCCAGGGCCTTGGGACGTCCTTCCGACGTGAAAGGCGCTATATAAATGCAATTTGTTGTTGTTGTCAAGCGAAGTATCTAAAAGAGGTCGAGTCGGGACCCTACCCTGTCTGCGTGGCCGAGATTCACGACTGATCAATTGAACTACCAATTGGGACCGTCCTTGAATTATAGCTTTAATGAGCACTACCTGAAGCCTTCGAGGCAGTCTAAACTCCAATTCATCCCATCAATACAAAGTGACACCTTTGAAATCCAAGGCCTTTCAATCAGCAGCACTGTTGGGAATCACGTCTGTATTATCTACGGCTGCTCAATGAATATGGTAATGAAAGCTTTCAAGTGCCGGCCTTTCAAAGCTTCTCCATCGTGTCTCGAGTGTTTCGGGCGAGTTTCACCAGAGTTACAGCACACCAAGGTTACCTTGATAGAGTGCCACCGTGTTGCCTCATGTCAACCCCACCAGCCCATCAATACGGCGCTCAGTATCAGTGTCTTAAACTCTCATGGTGGGACATCAACTCAAACCGTTGATCGAGATACATTGAAGCCGCAGAACAATACAGATAAGGAGCGGGTTTTAAAGTGCAAGTACCCCACCTCTTCCTCCCTGCATTTGATATAGCGCCTTATTACGTCGTTGAGATATCTCAAAACCCTTCACAAAATATATTGTAAAGGGGTGAAACGCAGCAGCCAATTACGCCCAGCAACGTCCCACAAATGATAGGACATTGAGGTTTTTATCCCGGCTGTTGCATGGGGGTCTAAACACTGTAAGAACCTCATGACTGCAGGAATTTCCGCTCGAGCAACTCAGACCACCGTGTCGAGTTATCCCCACCTCTCTTAAAATACGAGACTCTAAACCACTGACCCAAACCTCGGAGATTCCACCCCAACGCACCCCTGGTTTTTACCTGCCCAGTGAGTTTTGTTTGGGATCTTGTCCACAGCCAGGATAAAGTCATCCTTGAAGAAGAGAAATCCCACGATGGAGAACAGGTAGACGAGGATGAGAGCCAGGACTGCGGTCAGGATGATAGAGCGACCGTTTCGGGTCACGCTCTTGATGACATTTAGCAAAGTCTCCTCTCTGTAAACCAGGTCAAAGAGCTGGAAACAAAGGCACCAGTGAGAAGTGGGTTCTTCACTAACCCCCCACCCCACTCCTTCCCTCCCCTCCCCACTAAAAAACAGAGACCTCATCTCCATTTTATTTCTTTTCCCCTGAATTGGGAACATCAACCAACAAACTCAAACCCTTCCACCCAACATTCCAGCATTTATTCGCCTGCCTCATTCTGACCTCTTTTGTGTGCGTGTCTCTCTCTCTCTCTCCCCTTCCCTCCACGACCCCCCCACCCCGCCCCCTCCGCATAATAAAATGCATACCAGCAAACTGTAGAAGAACTCGTGTGCAAATAGTCCCATGACGGACACCATCGTGTACGCCAAATGGTATAGAAACTCCACGTCCAGGATCATTGCTTTGTACCCTCGAGTAAACGTCCCTCGATTTCCCACAAAACTGGTCAGGAATATGACCTTGTTACCGACCTGTTGAAGAGGTACACACACACAGACACACACGCACACAGACACACACGCACAGACACACACACACACGCACAGACACACACAAGCCACATATTGGTTAGCGAAACTCTCCTTAGAAAGGTTGAAGAGTGAAAGGGGGGAAAGTGACCATCATAAGCAAGATTGAAGATGATCAACTAAATGAGGGATTGTCTCTCTCTCCAACCTGCTTACTCCCCAACCCACCACCCCCTGCCTCTGCTTGACTGGCTCCCGCTTGTCCCTCGTGCCCTCTGTTCCACCATCTGTCGCCCCGCTTTCACCCCGAAACTCTTGAATATTCTATCCCTCCGCCTTGCACCTTCCTTCCCCATCTTCGGTCGCGCCTGATGACCTTCCTCTCCAACAGTGCCCTCAGTCACCTCCCCCCTTCCCCGGCTCGGCATCGCGCTCGGCCACCGTCACGCACTCTGGGACGCTATTCTGCGCGAGGGGCTCTACATGAACGCAAGTTGTTGTGGTTGTATTGAGAAAGGGTCTCGCTGCAGATTATAATGTGTTCTGGAGAAGCGGAAATGTGCCATTGAATTGTCGGTGACATTAATTGAAGGTCATTTTTTTTTTGAGAGAGAATTCACGCAATTTTTAATACCCGAACCCAATTTGCTTTGGATAATATTTTCTCCCTCTCTCTCTCTCTCTCTCTTTCTCTCTACGAAGCACGCTCAGTTCAACAGGGTCACGCAAGAATAAATTCAGCAGGAGCATTTTTGGTTACATTATTTATAAAAAGATCCCAGGAGAACCCGCCAGCTAAAGATGACCCATTTCACACGCCTACTTTGGAGCTCAGATTATAACTAAAAAAAAAAGGAAGGATTTTCTTCACGAGTTAAACTAGAAAATGATCCCGTAGGAAAAGTTACCAGAAAACGGAACTGACCCCAAATGGTAAATGACCAATTATCAATTCAACAAATGATTAAACTCCGGAGAAGGAATGAACGCGAGGATGAGTCAGAAGACGGGACGGTTACTGGGAGAAGTTACTGAGAATTACTGGGAGAAATCCCGTTTCGTTGTTCAAGTAGCGTCGCGGGAATCGCTCACGCCCACCCGATGGAACGGGCAGAACAGATCTGGGGTTTAGTGGGTAGGAGAGAGGCAATTGCCAGGAACTGTCTGGTGCCCACATTGAGAGAGCTGGGAGGCTGAAACCTGACCTGATCTCAGCTTTACGCACATACCGCCCACGTCTGATCTGCAGAAAAAAGATTGCGTCTGCAAAAACAAAAACAACACGCCGGACTAACAAGAAGCCTCTTTATCTGGGAGCGGGTTTCACAGCCGGATAATCTGTGCTGAACACTGAGAAAGTTGTCAGCCATTGAGGGCTGCTTGGCTTGAGATTCTGAAGGCTTGTGCTGTGGGTTTGATCCCTCCACCTTGCCTCAATCCCTGCGCCCTGCTCCCTCTCTCCCCTTTTCCAAGTCCCGCCTGAAAACCTTCCTCTTCGACCGTGCTTATGGCCACCTCCCTCCCGTCCCCCACCCCGGCTTGGAGTCAGGCTCCGCCACTGTTGAGCGCTCTGAGACGCTACCCTGCGTGGAGGGTGCTATATAAGTGCAATTTGTTGTATCTAAAACACTGGTGCTCCCAGGTCTGTGCTGGGTGATTGTGTAGAATGTGCGTGGGGTGTAGGACTGAGATCCTATAGAATATGTATGATTTCAGCAGTAAGTGACCCTAAGATTGTGTGTGGTTTCTACACTGGGTGATCCTATGCAATAAAAATAATAATAATAATCCTTGCATTTGATATAGCTCAGTGGAGTCCTGTAGCTCAGTGGTTAGAGCACTCGCTTTGCAAGTGAGAGACCTGAGTTCAATTCCAGGCAGAGGGCGAAACCTTGGGCAAGTTTCCTTACTGCACACAGAGCCTAATAATAATCCCTCCAAAACCAAAAACAATAATAAATTGGTCATTTTCAATCCACGACTGTTTGTGGGACAGACATTGCTGTGCAATTGGCTGCTGCGTTCGCCCACAAATATACAGTCAATTCACTTTACAGTATATTCTGTGAAGCACTTTGGGACGTCCTCCCGACGTGAAAAGCGCTATATCAAATGCAAGGATTATTATTATTATTATCACGTCATTGAGACGTCTTCAAGCCCTTCACGGAATATACGGTAAGGTGAATTTACTGTATATTTTTGGGTTGAAACACGAGAATCAATTGTGCACAGGTGTGTCCCGCAAACAATCTACCAAATCATTTCTTTATTTATTTTTAGCGATCCCCGGCCAATCGACTAACAACTGGGTTCCTGCTTACTGCGAGATAAACAGAGGCGTGTGGAGTAAGAAAACTTGCCCAATGTTTCGCCCTGCCCAGGAATTGAACCCAGGTCTCTCGCTTGCAAGACAAGCTCTCTAACCACTGAGCTACAGGACTCCAATGTGCAATTGCTTTAGTGCTAAGGCCTCTTATAGAATATGGGTTCAGTGTAACTGATCCTATAGAATGTGCACGGCTTCAGCACCTGGTGATCCTATAGTGTGTGTGTGTGTGTGTGTGTGTGTGTGTGTGGCTGAGAGCACAACCAATCATATAGCAATTACTCAAAACATCGCTATCTGTGTAACTCTCCAAGTCTGCGATGTGATGTCTGATGATTCCCGAATGAATGATCATCTTTAAGCAATACTCACGTTGAATCCTCCCAACAAGTACAGCGTTGGTTCCAAACCCACCGAGAAGATAAGCCTCAGGATGGTGGAGGCTATCAAGGCCCGAATACCATGAGGTTTGGGAAGAGCGATCACAATGGCCAGAGAGATTAACACCGCTGTCCACAACAGGCCTGATAAATGGGCCTCCAAAGTACCTAGCGAGAGGGAGGAAAATATCCTGCTGTTAGCAAATATTGCAAATATTCCGCTTGCATTTCATAGGCAACACTAACACTAACATCAAAACGCCTCGCAGCACTTCAGGTAATTGCTGTCAAGTGGAGTGACTGTGCATTTACAGGCTACTTGTGCCCAGCGCAAAGCAGCTATGGAGTGAATGCTCAATTTATCTGGGGGATTGGTTAGCCAAGACAGTGGGAGAAACTCACCTATGCTTTTTGAATAGAGTCATGGGATATTTTGACGTCCACCTGAATAGCACATAGAAACTTGGTTGAAAGTTTCATTTGAAGGGGCGATGCCTCCTACAGTCACTAATCCCTCCAGCAGAGCACTGGAGTGTCAGTCTGGTCTGTGAGCGCAAGTTCTGATGTGGGGCTCGAGCCCACAAACCCCTGACCTAGCGGGCGAGGGTGCGACCCACTGAGCCAGGCTGGCACGCGGACATCCGAGCAAAGACCAATGTTTTGGCAACGCTAAAATACAGTCACTGTCCTGTCGTGTCCGTCACACAAGAGGTTAATTGCAACTCGTCCAAAATAGGCTGTGTAATTGTGGTCAGGGATTTCCGATTACACACACACCACTTCTGTGGAAAATAGCCAAGCATTGAGCATTGTAACGGGAAATTCCCATCCATGTGCAGCGGATATGGAGAGTGCAGCCAGCCTGAATAACACACACTGTGAACACAGACAGATTGGACCTTTGGGCTTAATTTAAGTTTTAATGGAGTCAGTTATTAACTATAAATACATGCACATACCCTTACGCACACACACACACACTGCAAGACCAATCTGCATGTTATAATAATAATACTTACATTCGATATGGCACCTTATCACATCGGCAAGATGTCTCAAAGCGCCTCACACAATTTCACTGCCAAGTGTAGTGACTGTATGTCATGTTGATAATAATAATCCCTCCAAAACCAAAAACAATAATAAATTGGTCATTTTCGATCTACGACTGTTTGTGGGACATTGCTGTGCGCAATTGGCTGCCGCGTTCGCCCACAAATATACAGTCAATTCACTTTACAGTGTGTTCTGTGAAGCGCTTTGGGACGTCCTCCCGACGTGAAAAGCGCTATGTCAAATGCAAGGATTATTATTATTATTATTATTGTAGGAGACTAGAGAATTATAACATGGAAAAGGTTGCTCGAAAAACTAGGGAACTTGCTCTTTACTCAGTCTGGTCCTCACCATTTACTGAGATCAGTAACTCAATTTGCTCAGTCAGTTTGTTCAGCAAAGACATTTGGACGCAGAAGGTTACGGGTCAACACAGACCAGCCTTTTAGTCGTTCGAGGTTGATGGAATGAGTTCTATCATTAAACACGTATCTTCCGAAGGTGGTGTTGAGTAGTTGGCAGATCACATGAGTTGGATTGCCCTAGAATTGACTTGACTTAGAAGGAGACAAAGAAATTCAAAGCACTGTTGATGGCTGACCAGCCCGAATGGGCAATTAACCGGCGGGTGTCGGCGTGTTGGTGAACGCGTGAGAGTGAGCCTCGGGGTGGGGGGCTAGGCTGCTTGATGAAATCACAGGAGTCACAAGGCCTCTTTGAAATGTGCAACAAGGAATTGGGAGGTTGAAAGGTCAGCCCGTCTCCTCCTCATGTTCATTCCTTCCTCTGGAGCCCAGAACACACAAAACAGCTCTCATTTTCATTCCTGAAGAGGTTGAGATTATCGGAGGTCCTTCCGATGAAACATAAAACCACTTCAGGTGGGCATTAAAAGATCTCAGGACTCTATTCGAACTGGAGAAGGAAGGTTCTCCCAATGTCCTGGCCAACAATCTGCCCCCCCACCCCCCCCCACACACTTCACAGCTTCCACATTTGCCTGCAAACACAGTCAGTGGATTTGACAGCAATAAACCCTGAAGCCCTTTGAAACCCTCAACCACGTGAGTGTGATGGAACAACAGGTCAAAGACAAGACCCAAGTGATCTCTCAGAGGAGGGGGGGGGCTTCCTTTGGACGTGGGCTGTAACCCTAGGAAGTCTTTCCGACGTGAAGGGCGCTATACAAGTGTAATTTGTCGTTGTAACACTGGAATGGGAGCAGATGTACAACTCAAGTGCTCAATCTAGAGAGAAGAACTCATGCTGCAGTTCAGTTTGTTTCACTGTGAAGAGATTTATGGAGCATTTTGAGAACATATTGCTGAACCAGTTCTGCGGATATGCCCGAAAGCTTTTTTGGAACGAGATTAAAGAGCCTCCACAGCCTTCCACTAACCTCCCGAGAGGCAGTGGTTTGCTCGAACAGAATAAAATTCATGACCCGTTGACCAATTTCCCCACCTGATTAAGATGGACAGGGCACTTAAATGTTTGCTTGACTTTAGAATGGACTTGTGGTCAGGTCACTGCTGTTTAGATGCAATGGGAACCGATTAGCAATGGCATTTGCCTGTGTAAGACCCTCCTAACCTCGAGGTCTTTGGCTTGCGGACAACGCATGCCTTCGTTTGTGTGGAGTCCTGTAGTTCAGTGGTTAGAGCACTCGCCTCGCAAGCGAGACACCTGGGTTCGATTCCCGGGCAGGACAAAATGTTGGGCAAGTTTCCTTACTCCGCGCACACGCCTCTGTTTACCCAGCAGTAAGTAGGAACCCGGTTGTTAGTGGATTGGCGGATCGCTTTTCCGGGGAGCAGGCCATGAAGTCAGTGACTAATTGATCTGTTGGCTAGGACACTGGGAAACTGCCTTCTCTTCTTTTTGAATGGTGCCATGAGATCTGATCAGATAGATAGAACGTACCTTTTTTTTAAGCATCTCGTCTGAAGTACGGCACCTCCGACAACGCAGCGCCCCCCCACCACCCCACCCACCCCCACCACCCACAGCACTTAGAGCATCAGCCTGGGCTGTGAGCTCAAAGACCTCTGTACCAGGGGCTGGAACCCACAACCTTCTGACTCAGAGGTTAGGTCACTGGTGGTTCGCATGACTTTTTCCAAGATTATCTCCTTGGAGGTCAGTTCAGTCTCCACTTGCCTCTCCACACATGAAGGAAGGCAGGTCAGAGGACCCGGGTTCGATTCCCAGCAGGGCAAAACCTTAAGCAAGTTTCCTTACGCCACGCGCCTCTGGTTTGCCCAGCAGTGAGAAGGAACCCGGCTATTAAGTCGATTGGCGGATCACTTTTCCGGGTGTAATAATCCCTTCAAAAAAAACAACTAAATAAATGATAGTAATTTGACCCCTCAATCCACAACAGTTTGTGGGGGGGACGCTGCTGTGCGCAATTGGCTGCTGAGTTTCGCCCACAAGATATACAGTCAATTCACTTTACAGTACACGCTGTGAAGCATTTTGAGACGTCTCGAAGACGTGACTGAGGCTCTATATCAAATGCAAGGATTATTATTGTTCCGGCAGCTTTAAGGACGGTGGGCATTTAGTCAACCTGAAAGTAAGCCGAACTTGGGAGCAAAACTCAGCGGACGTGTGACTCAAACCCACATCTTTTGGGCCCACGTTCAACCCCTGATCTGAATGAGCTATAAGGGAAGGAAGGAGGGGAAGCTTTTTTGGTTGTTGTTAATAATAATAATAATAATAATAATCCTTGCATTTGATATAGCGCTTTTCACGTCAGGAGGACGTCCCAAAGTGCTTCACAGAACACACTGTAAAGTGAATTGACTGTATATTTGTGGGCGAACGCGGCAGCCAATTGCGCACAGCAGTGTCCCACAAACAGTCGTAGATTGTTGAAGGGTTGGAGGGGGAAGATGTACAAAGAAATTTAAAAAAAAGTCCCAAGGACGACAGAAGTAAGAGGAAGCCATTGGTGAAAATCCAATGGCTTTCGGTTCCCCTTTGCAGCCTTGAAAAAAAAACTCCCGCAAAGACCGCTTATCCTTCGATTTGTTGAAACCCAGACCATTCACTTCTGTTTAAGGGCTGGCCAGGGAACGTTCTGTGTACCGCACAAAACTTTCCTTCCATTGAACGCTTTTTTTTGTTTCAACCAAGATTACGTAGCTCTTTCAGAGAGACTTGTACTTGTTTCTGTGCGGTGAAGACGCCGCGAGATTTCTTTTACAAGGCGGTTGCGTTGGGAGCTTGGAGAGTAATACCAGAGAGAGTCTGGGTGGGGTGGGTGTGGGGTGTGTGGCGGGGAATGGGGGGGGGGTTTGGGAGTGAGGGTTGGGAGAGTGGGTTGCCTGGCACATGGGAAGAAAGACAGAGGCAGAGGTCTGATGGACCAACTGGCTGGTTTCTGTGCTGTAACGAAATATGAGCTCATTCCTTCTGCACGATCCTGGTTTGAAAAGTACAGGTTGGCTGTATTCCAATCAGCACAACTTGGGTTTTCTTCTCAATCAGGTTCCTGTTTAAAGTTGCTCATAATAACCCCCGGCTTAAAACTTGTGGAAGGTGACATCCTTTGAGGAACGAACACAGGACGTGCAGAGCACAAGAAAATCGAGACTTGCGCACAAACACGCGCACACGCAAACAGAACGCAGGCATACAAAAAACACAGGTGTGTGCGTGCCTGTGAGCGCACACACGTACGTGTCCAAAAACACAACTAAAACGCAAGCGTATGTCAGATCTGTCGTTAAAACTGGTTTGTCGACAAAGAAAAATCACTTCATGGCTGTTTGCGGGATACTGCTGCACGCAAAATTAGCTGCCCTCAAAAATACACAGTCACTACACTTTGCAGTAAGCTGCTCCGAAGCGCTTTGCGACGTTCTCCCAACGTGATTAGGCGCTACACCAAATGATTCTATTTTACCACCGCTAATTCACGTAAACCCAGACAAGCACAGGGGGGTTTAGAACAACCACAACAACAACTTGTATTTATACAACGCCCCTCACGCAGGGTGGCGTCCCAGGACCCGCGAGCGCAGAGCGACCCCCCCACCGCGCGCACTTACCTCCGCGGGCACCTTCGAAGGGGTAGAAGAACGCAACCAGCAGGTTCATGAGCACGGCCAGGTTGAAGGAGATGCTGCTCCAGAAGGTCATGTTGCGGGAGCACCAGTAGAGCACGGGCTGCGCTGTAACACAAGAGCGCAGCGTGAGGAGCCTGAGGAGAACGAAGGACGGGGAGACTGGAGACTCTGGTGAAGATGGAGAATCTTCGAGACCGTCTCAGCGCGCTTCACAGAATACACTGCAAAGTGAACGGACTGTGTACTTGGCGGGCAAAACGCGGCAGCCATTTGTGCACAGCGCGTCCCCACAAACAGTTGTGGATTGAGTGACCAAATTATTATTATTTATTATTATTTGAAGGGATTATTACCCCCGGAAAAACTACCTGCCAATCGACTAACAACCGGGTTCCTACTTACTATTAGGTAAACAGAGGCTTGTGTGTGGAGGAAGGAAACTTGCCCAACATTGCGCCCTGTCCTGCCCGGGAATCGAACCCAGGTCCTCTCGCTTGCGAGGTGAGTGCTCTAACCACTGAGCTACAGGGCTCCTGTAATAAACCCCGAATCTGTCGACTTACGACGTGGAACCTGAGTGTTTCTATTAACCTGGGTAAACGCTGCCCCTTGTTGTGAAGCCAAGACAACACCTGATGGTTCAAGCAAACCAAAATCCTGCTTGAAACTCTACTCCTGGGTTCTCCTATTGTGCAGCGGAGTTTGAATCCTCAGTGGGCAAAAGTCCTTCACAAAGTTAAGTCGGACATTTTGAGTCACTTCAATTTTTAAGCTTGTGGGGAAAAGGGAGGTGGGGGGGGGGGGGGGGGGGGGGGGGGGGGGGGGGGGAGGATAGGGGGAAGATTTACTACAAGGGGAACCAAAAAGTCATGATGTCTAAACCTATTATCCAAAAAAACACCCACACGAAAATATCATCGTTTCTTTAAGACTTATTAGCCATTCGTAATGGCGTCAGGACTTTTCGGTCACCCTGTGAATGAATGTGTTTTGACCCTGAGCTGGTGAAACGCACGAGGGGAAAATAGAGCGCGGTCAAATCATTCTATGAGAGCGAGAGAGAGAGAGAGAGAGAGAGTGCGTGTGCGGCCGTGTGAGCGGGGCTCGAATCCCGAGCAAGTTACCGAGTAACTCAGCCAAGTACCCAACGAGCCTCAGTACGAAGCCCCTCAGCCTCTTAAAAACCCAGCCGCTTTGAACCCCCGACCGTGTGAGGTTGTCATCGACAACAACTTGCATTTGGATAGCGGGCTTCACCCGGGATAGCTCCTCGTGAGCGCTCGCCACCCCCTTAACGGTAATCGCTCAGTCCTGTTTGCTGCGACTTTAATTCGTCTCCGCGTATTTAAAAACACATAGCGCACAGCTGGTTTCTTTGTTTATTCCGCTCTCACTCCCCCCCCCCCCCACCCAACAGCATTCAACAGGTTTTATTTTCGGCCACTCCAAAAAAAACAACAACTGGAATCAGCTGCCAACCCTCCCTATTTATCTGTCCCTCACCGACAAACTTGCAATTCTTTCCAATTTTAGCACAGGTTACGGCTCATTACATTCATCACGAGCGCCTTGTTGTCCAATTCATGTGCATCGAGTCAAGCGACGGGGCTTGTGAGACCGTGGAATCGGCTTGGTCACACACAGCTCAAGTCCGAAGCATTAATTTCGAGATTCTCCCTTTGATCAGGCTTTGATCAGGAGAGCACGCGCCTTTCGTTTGGGGTGAGGAGGGGGGGGCGGGGGCGAGGAAAGTGGTTCAGGAACCAAGCAGGGCAAGTCTAAATCTGGACTGGATGCTAAAAGGACCTCCAACGTGAAGCGCAATGAATTTTCTGCTCCGCGCAGATCTATTTATGGCCTCGGAACGAGATTTGAATAAAAACACTATTTTGAAGACCAGCGATTCCTGGAACTCAAGAGGATCATGTGGTGTGGAGATGGTACAGTCATTTTGCAGGGCGTCTGGCTTGACGGGTTCATAATAAAAGTAATAATCCTTGCATTTCATACGGAGCCTTATTACGTCTTCGAGACGTCTCAAAGCGCTTCACAGGATTCACCGTAATGTGAATCGACTGCGCATTTTGTAGGCGGAACATTGAGGTTGACACCTTGAGCTGTGACGGGAGGTTGGGCAGACTGCGGAGGTAAATAAAGGGTGATTTGATGAGCTTTTTGTTTCGCTGCTGTCCTTTCGTTGGACTCTGCCCTCTCTCTCCTTCCTCCTTGATCCAACCTGGCCCCAGCGAAGCACTTTAGAGATGTTATCCCACGTGAAAAAAGAAATTTTTTTTTGATTCAATGACTGTGCGATTTGAGGATTAAGTGTTGTGGCGCAACATCCTTACAGGAAGGAAGGAAGGAAGGAAAGAGCCAAGAGAGAAGGTACCGAGAGAGATACGGTCAACGCAGGGTGAGCTCCAGGCTACAGTCAAAGGCCTGGCAGCAGGATGGTAGGGGCAACTGTAGCTTAGTGGTTAGAGCACTCGCCTCGCAAGTGAGAGGACCTGGGTTCTATTCCCGGGCAGAACAGGGCGAAACGTTGGGCAAGTTTCCTTCCGCCACACACAAACCTCTGTTTACCCAGCAGTAGCAACTAAGACGAGAGCTCCACCTCCATTAGTGGCAGAAAGTGAGCCACTTATGTCAAGGTTACTGATTGAGTTATTAAAGACACCTGGCACCACCCTACCAGCTCACTCCCCCAACGCACCGCCCGCCGCCGCCGCTCGCCCGACTCCGGCCTCCTGCTTGTCCCCCGTGCCCTCCGTTCCGCCACCGGTGTCTGCACTTTCACCCCGAAACTCTGTAACATTCTCCCTCCGTCCCTCCGCCTCTGCCCCCACCCCTCCCTCCCCCGCCTGCGGGTCGCGCCTGAAAGCCTTCCTCTTCGACCGTGCCCATGCCATCCCAACCGTCTCGGGTTTAGACGGTTTTCGGAAACTCAAAGCCAACCTCTGAGTTTCTTCTGCCAGTTCATTTCGTTGAAGAGATCCTCGGAGCTCAGGAAGAAGTCGTTGATCTTGCTGCCCTGCTCGTCCCTCTCGGTGGTGTAGTAGACACGCAGTTTGGATTCCTTGGTCAGGAACTCGCAGATGTTCGGAACGGGAAAGACAATCTGCTCCATGGTGCGATCCTGCCTCACAATCTGCCCACGGGAAGACCAACGAACAAAAATGATTCCTGAAGTATCCGTCAATGCCTTCCACCCGCTTTTTCTGCCCCCCCCACCGATCCCACACACCCCACCGGTTACGATCCGTAGCTTTGTTCCGCTTACCGAACACGTTCACAGAAAAAGTAACAATAGTAATAATCATGCACTTGATCTCGCGTCACCCAGACATCTCGAAGCGCTTCACAGGATCTCTATGGTAAAGTGTAGTGACTGTGTATCTTGTTGGCGAACGCATCAGCCGACTTAGACACGTCAAACATCGCCACAAACAGCCTTGAAGTCAGTGATCGATCTTATGTGGGGGATTCTCGGTCAGGGGAGGGAGGGGGAGAGAGAGAGAGAGAGAGAGGGAAATTCCCTTCTCTTTTCGAATAGATTCGCGGGATTTTTAACATCCACCTGAACCAGGGAGGCTGGTTAATGTCTGATCCAAAGGATGTCACCTCTGACAAGGAGGTGCTCCCCCAACACTGCCACGAGTACCATGTGCGACGAAATAGCATCACAGTGGCAATGATTTCGCTCAGAAGACAATTCCAAAGATCAAAGAGGCTCGAGCGAAGAACTAAACCGGTACGTTGGGTAAAATTCACGACCAAGCCACAGAAATGAAACAACAGGCGTTTGAACCACCTTCGAATTCCGCTGTGAATGGCTCAGCTCGATGGAATGTCGAATCCCTCAAAAACAAGCGGCGAGGATCTCCCCCCCACCCCACAATTTGACTTATAGTATCATACCATCACAGATTGAAGGAGGCCATTCAGCCCATCGTGCCTGTGCTGGCTCTTTGAAAGAGCTACCCAATTAGTCCCGCTTCCCACCGCTCTTTCCCCGTAGACCTGCAAATTTTTCCCTTGCAAGTATATATCCAATTCCCTTTGGAAAGTTATTACTGAATCTGCTTCCATCACCCTTTCGGGCAGTGCATTCCAGATCGTGACAACTCGCTGCGTAAACAAAGAAAAAACTCTCCTCATCTCCCCTCGGGTTCTTTTACCAATTACCTTAAATCTGTGCCCTCTGGACTCGAAAGGATTTCGTTTTGAAGACTCATTTGGTGGTGAAAGTGGCAGAGTTTTCGCCGCCCATTTTTCGGCAGTCCGTGAATCTACTGTTAATGATAATCCTTGCATTCGGTGCAATACTTTTTCACATCAAACCCTTCACTGTCCAGCGCCTTGGGACGTCCTCCCACTGTGAAAGGTGCTACACAAATGCAATCTGTTGTTGGTGGTGGTGTTGTTATCAGGAGGACACCTCAAAGTGCTCCATGGGATTTAAGTGCAGTGACTGTGTGTATTTGTGAGCAATGTCCCGCAAATAGGCACCCTCCTTAGAACCTGGGATCAGATCGGCATCGGGAAACCATTTGCAGTAGGAACCTTGTCAAGTCAATTTGAGTTGAACAGGTTGTCTCGACAAAGACTCCAGTCCAACTGCATTCCTCGCTCATTCTCTGACGGTCACGGAACCATGAAAATCGCAGCAACAGAAGGCCTTAATATGTTACTGAAACGCCTCAAAGCCCTTCACGGGTTATAGTGCAAAGTGGATTGACTGGGTATTTTGTGGGCGAAATGCGGCAGGCAATTTTGCACAGCGGTGTCCTACAAACAGTGGTGGAATGAGTGACCAATTTTATTCGGGGGCTTGTGGGCCCCGACACTGGGAGAGAGAAACTCCCTTGTCTTTTCGAGTCGTGCCATGGGATCTTTAACATCCACCTGAACAGGCACAGACGAGAGCTCGGTTTAATGTCTCGTCCGAAGGACGGAACCTCCGACAATGCAACCCCCCCACTTCTCCCCACGGCGCTGCATTGGAGCATCAGCCCGGGCCGGGTCTCGCAATCAAAACAAGGGACAAAAGAACACCCTGTTTGAAACCGACTGATTAGCTTCAGATCAAATCAGAATTCAAGTGAATTCCCTGTTTGCCACCCGACCCAACTGGGGCTCTCCAAAAAAAGAAGCCGGCCGCAACCCCAAAGGCCGTTTGTGTCCCGGTGTTGGGTGTATTTTTGGCGGCGAGAGAAAGAGAGAGTTAAAAATCGGCGCATTCCTGAGCAAAAAATAACTGCTCACATGTCAGCACTTCCCCGATCAGCATGGCCGCAGAAAATTCACCGTCTCAAATGGATCATCCCCGGGAAAGATCACGCTCTCCCTCACCCGCTTGACCGTGTGATGCCGATACCACGTGCAAAGAAACAAATCGCTCTCTTGCCAAAGTTCAATCTTCCAAGCCCTGTCTGCGTGGTGGCTTCAACTGCTTCCCGCCCGATTCGGTTCGGAAACCCTCCACCCAGCCGCACCCCCTTCGCTCAAACTAATACACCGTGGCGTCTCTCGATCACTCTGTATGCCACCGTCTCTCTGTGGCCGTGCCTTCGGCCGCTATGCCCCAAACTCATTTGATATCATGCTCACAAACCCTTGCATTTGATGCATCGCCTGATCACGTCGTCGAGACGTCTCAAAGCGCTTCACAGGATACACTGTAAAGCGAACTGACTGCGTAGTTTGTGGGTGAAACGCGGCAGCCAATAGCGTCTCATCCGAAGGACGTCGCCTCTGACCACGCAATACTGACCTCGATCTGAGCCGTGTGTTTAGCGTAATACTCCAGAGCCTCATCTCCTTCTCCCATCTGAGTACCGGGCTTCAACATCTGCTGGAGCTCTTTATTGTGTCGGGCGAGCTGCGAGGAGAAGGCAAAGGCATTGAACGGGAGCTGCTCGCTGCGCGGAGAAACCCTGGCGTTAAAGAGACCTTGACCCCAAAAATCTGACCCACACTCAGTGGGTGTGAAGTCCTCCCATTCTCTGATAACCGACTGCTGGCACTATACTGAGACTGGAGCCACCAGCAGCGTGTGTGTGCGTGTATCAGTGTGGCTCAGCTCTCTCTCTCTCTCCTCTAAGTCAGAAGGTTGTGGGTTCAAGCGCCTCAATACAATCATAGTCTAAGCTGATGCTCCAATGCAGGGCTGGGGGTGGGGGGGGTATTGCATTGTCGGAGGCGTTGTCCTTCGGAGTTTCTCTCTCCCGGTGTCCTGACCGACAATCCCCCAGATAAAGTCGGTCACTCGCTCCATGGCTGTCGGTGGGGCATTGCTGTGTGCAATTGGCTGCTGGGTTTCGCCCACAAATTACAGTCAATCCGCTTTCCGCTAATGTCCTGTGAGGGGCTTTGAGACATCTCAACCGACTGCATTACATCAAATGCAAGGATTATTATTACTATGTTCACACTGGTCAACAGTAGTAACAATAATAATACTGGCATTTGATAACAGTGCTTTTCACAGTGGGAGGACGTGTCAAAGTGTTTCACGGGATTTTAGTGCAAAGTGTAGTGACTGTGTATTTTGTAAGCAGGCAGCCAATTTTGCGCATGGCGTCTCATCCTACAAACAGCCTTGAAGCGAATGGCCAATTTTACTTCATCTGAAGGATTGTCGGTCAGGATTGCGCAACGGGAGACACTCCCTTTTCCGTTCAAATCGTGCCGTGGGGACCTTTAAACGTGCAACTGAATAAGCGCAGAGGGGACCTGGGTTAATTGTTAGCGTCTCCGACAAGGCTATGAGGTGCTCCCCAACCCCACCCCTCTCCTCCTCCCCGACACTGCACAGGAAGATCGGCCGAGACGAATTGAGTTCAAAGCCCCAGTGTGGGGCTTGGACCCGCCACCCTTGTGACTCAAGAGGTGAGAATCCTATCGACTGAGCTATCAACACACAAACCCAGGAGAGGAGAAGGTTTGGCTCTTGTTGTTGTTGTTGCAACTGATCTCCTGGCCCTGTGAAGGGAACCACATCAGGACCGTGGTGGGTCGTGTTCCTATCAGGAGTGGGGCAGAAAAAAAGGGACCTTCTTCCGTCTTTCTCCTCTGGCTGTTATCTTATTGCAATTAATGGCTGAATGAAAGGGAGGATTGCATCTTTTCTCCTCGTGTAGCTCAGTCGTCAGAGAGAAAGTTTTTGGCAGTTGCCGGAGGGAAACCAAAAAAAGACACAGAACAATCTCCCGATTGTCTGGGGAGAGAGGAAAATAAATAGCCGTGACGTTTCCTGCCTCCTCCTCCCTAACCCCCCCTCTCGCCCCCTGCCCTGCTCTGCCCTCCTCTCCACAGCCCTCCTCCACATACCTCGAGCCCTTGACGTCGTAACGCACCTGGTGAGCCAATATGTAAATATTGTGCCCCACGTTCCTCGGAGACGCCGCGCAATCTTCTCCATTCTCCACTTCCTCATATTCCACCTCGCCTTGCAGGTACGCCTTCTTGATCACTTCCACCTGAGGGGAGACCGGCTTTTAACAGTGGGGGAGGTGGGAGTACCGAGTGAGCGAGGAGTGATCGGGAGAGGGAGTGAGTGAGCGTTCGAGGGTGGGAGTGAGAGAGTGAGTGAGAGAGTGAGCGTGGGAAAGAGCGAGCGAGTGAGTGAGCCAGGGTGGGTGGGAGCGAGTGAGTGAGTGAGCGTGCGAGTGAGAATGAGTGAGAGAGGGAGCGAGTGAGTGAGCGCGAGAGCGAGTGAGAGCGCGTGGGAGTGAGAGAGGGAGGAAAGGGAAGAACAAAAGCATAGCCAGCAAACTGAAATGAAACAGAAGAACCCACCCACCCCAAAAAAAGAAGCGCTTCTCACCAGCTCTTTAGGCCTCATATTATACAATATTCTCTCTGCGTTCTCGCTGTCGTGCCTGCTCTCCATTATTGCCAACAGCAGTTTGGAAGCATTGTTCTGTTTGAAGAAAATACAAGGTTAAACCTCATCCCATTTGTTACAACTGGTACTCAAGATGGGTGGGCGGGTGGGAGGGGGCGGAGGCGGTGGGGGGTTTGGTGGGAGAGAGATTCGTTGAACCCTGACCACGATATCGCGACGCACGTAGGAATTCGGAACAGGCCATTCTGCCTACAAGTCATTCCACAGCGACACGCATATCCCCCTCCCCTAACCTCACTTCCCTCTCCTCGACTTTATTTTGGGGGTGGGGGTGGGGGGATTGTCGGTCAGGACACCCGGGAGAGAGAAACATCCTTCCCTTTTCGAATTGTGCCATGGGATCTTTAACGTTCGCCTGAACAGGCAGACGGGAACCTCGGTTTAAGGTCTCATCCGAAGGACGGCATCTCCGAGAATGCAACACCCCCCACCCCACCCCATCCCCCGCCTGCCCCAGCGCTGCATTGGATTCCATGTGTTTCCAAGTCCCGACGTGGGGGCTTGAACCAACAACCTTCTGACTCGGAGGCGAGAGCGAGAGACCGAGCGATCAGGCTGAAACCCACAAGTGGGTCAAGGCTCCCCGGTTCTTGAACCCCCCACTTGCCCCTCCAAGGCCACGCAGGTGGGACTCGCCTTAAGCTCTAGCACCAGGTCCATCCTCTTCTTGCCCAGAGGGTTGATGTCGTTCAGGATCAGCGCGATGATTATGTCAATTCCGTTTGATTCGTGAGTCGCGATGCAATTCTGGGCAAAAAAGAAGAAAAAAAAATACACGCACAGTCCTCAAACCGCCATCCCCTCTTCCGTTTTGCCCCCAAAATGCACAGCCAATTGACTTTACGGTCCAATCCTGTGAAGCGCTTTGAGACGTCTGGAAGATGTGATAAGGCGCCGTATCGAACGCGAGGGTTATTATTAACTATTACAATAACTTCCTCTCTAATAATAAAACGATTAGATCTCAAGCTAATTGCGCCTCTCTTCACCTTAACCCTTCTCAACAAGGAAAGCCAAGCAGTCGTGTCTGCTACCAGTGCTGGGAATGGTTTCTCCTCTGGATGCTTTGTAGTGGAGTCGATACACGGACATATTTGAGGTGACTGACCAGAGAACAAAGCACTCAGTGCCAATCTTTATTACCACCACCACCACCATCACCCCGAGGATCACATGTGAAGGTTTATTTTATGAATGACTTCAAAGCCCGCTCTGGGTGTAATTGTCTGCACATTGTGCGGTCAATAAGGTCCTGGAGAAATGCCACCTGCGTCTTAAAAGATTTTAATTTCCTCAATTTTCTCAGCATCGCAGCTGGAGGACATTTAGTTTTCCTGCGTTAGTATTTGCTGCTGCAAGTAGCCATCCATCCTCATCCCATGGTCCCCACTCGTCCTCCGAATCCTCCAATAAAAATAATAATCACCGTAATAATAATCCTTACATTTGATGCTTTCAGGGGCTGTATTTAATGTAAGGATTATTATTGAGGAAGCCCTTCACAGGCTACACACTGTGAAGTGTGACTAGAGACCGTGTGTTTTGTAGGTCAACACAGCAGCCAATTTGCACACAGCGACGTCCAATACACAGCCGCGACGTGACTGATCGATTTTGTCTGGTTTGTTGGGTGGTGGGTTAGGAGTATCAATGAGCAGAGCCCTGGGGGGTGAGGTAAGGTTGTGGTGGGGGGGGGGTTTTGGGGAAAAGAAACTTCGCTCTCTAAAATAATAATAATCTTTGCATATGATACAGTGCCTTATCAGGTCGTTGAGACATCTCAACGTGTTTCACATAACAGGGTAAACCGGATTGACTGTATTTTGCGAGCCGAACGTAGGTTATAACAACAGCAGTGACGAATTACATTTACACGGCACCTTTCACGTTGGGAAGCCATCCTCCCAAGGCGCTGGACAGTCGGGGATTTGGACCTGAGCTGGGGGGGTTGGGAATCAGGTGGGGGTGGAGGGCAGGGAGTGTAGGGGTAGGAGGGTGGCTGAATGCGCAGTTGAAGAGGATGGTCTTGAGATGTGCTTTGAAGGAGGCGAGGGAGGGAGGGAGGGAGATGAAGGGACTGTGGGATGGAGTTCCAAAGGGTGGGGGGCAGAGAAGCTGACGTATATCACGTATAAATTGAAGCAGCTGGAGAGTCATGCGTGCGCTGAGCGAGTGGCTTATCGGGGGTGGTGGGCACCTGGTTCTCGTGGCAGGGACCCTGGCAGTACTCGGTCAGGCTCTCGAGGGTCTGGTTGATGAGGGCCACGTTCTTCTCGTTGATGTAGAGCCCCAGAAGGCCCAGGCCGCCTGTGGTGCTGCCACAGATACAGTCCAGGAACTGAAGGGTCTCGCACACCAGGTTATAATTTGCCTTGTTGTTCTGGCATCGCAGAAAGTTCTGAGGAGACATTAACGAGAAAGATAATTAACGTCGACAAATCCCAACCTCCCTTCTCTCTCCAATTCTCGCTCGGTTCCCTCAACAACAACAATAGAACACATTTACATAGTGCCTTTCACATCGGGACGATGTCCCAAGACGGTCAAGGATTTTGTCCCAAGCTGCTGGTTGGGATCAGGAGGGGTGGAAGACGGGGAGGATAAGGGTAGAGCGGTGACCAAAAGTGAGGTCGAAGAAGTAAGTCTTGAGACAGGCCTTGAAGGAGGCAAGGGACGGGGCGAGGCGAAGGGACTGTGGGATGGAGTTCCAAAGCCTGGGTGCAGAGAGGCTGAAGGCTCGCCCGCCATCAGCTCCTCGTCCTCCAAGATCTTTGTTCATACTTTAAACTCCTCCGCAGTCTTGGCCAACATCCCTACCTCTGATACCTCCTCAAATCCTACTCCTGTCGCTCAGCAATCACCAGCTTGCTTCACGGCCCCTGCCCTATCCGCCCTAGCATCGGTGGCCAAGCTTCCAGCCAGCAACGTCTCAAAATAGACCTGTTTTTTGGTCATCTTTCCACCCCCCTCCCCAGCCCATTGCTCACCTCCCAGGTCGAGACTGCGAATGGGCTTTGGGAAGTCCTCCTAACGTGAAAGGCGCTGTTATCAGATTCAAGCTTTATACTTGATTATAACTGCAGCGTTTATAAGAAGAGCAACGATCTCTCAAATAGAATTGGTCACTCACTCCATGGCGGTTTGTGGGACATTGCAGCGCGCGACTGGCTGCCACGTTTCCCCCACAAAATACACGTTACCGTGTATCCCGTGAAGCGCTTTTAAGACATCTCCTCGACGACTTGATGGGACACTGTGTCAAATGCAAGGATTATTATTATTTGAGAGGAGGGGGGAAGAAGGAGCGGGGAACTGGGGTTAGGAACAGACGGTTGTCGGGTGGGGGGGGTGGGGGGGGGGGAGCGTAAAGCACGACGGGTTGTGGAGGTCGTACCTGGAGGTCGCGGTTGTGGTTCTCGCAGAGCAGCTGCATGAACCGCAGAATCGGCTGCATGATGGCGATCACGGCGCTCATCTCCCCGTCCTCCTTGTTCTTTTCGCCGGCCGCGGGGTTTCCGTCGGTGGCCGTGAAGTGATCCTCGGGGTCCGCCTCCCGCCTGAAGGCGTTGTACGCCTTGCGGGTGGCGGAGGAAGCTTCCAGAAGCTGCTCCCTGACCTCGTCGCTGAGCTGGGGCGTGGCGTCTTTGGCTGGAACAGAACAGAACAGAAGCCAACGCACGTGAACGGCGAACGCAGCGAACGTAAGTAAAACGAGAGGCGAACCGAGAGCAAGGTCCGCCCGGTTCGCCTTCCGCCATCTTGGCAGTCACTGGGACCGTAAGACGGGTTTGGGTGACGCAGGCCTCAATATGATCTCACCCTTTCCAGAACACCCACCCCATTGCTCCTCACTCCTCCCCGTCAACATAAACAAGTCCCGGCTTCAATCGTACTTCCTGGTGCCCATCTCCTAATTGCCCAATTTACAAATCCAAACGCCCGCCCTCTTATTCTAACGGTCTCGGTGGGGGTGGGGGTGGTGGGGGGTAGAGGGGGTAAACACTGCTCTGGGTTCACTCTTTCAACCCCGTTGACGTTTTTGTGCACCTCCAGAACGAGACGGAAAAGGGATCAAGGGAAGTAAGTCCCCACGGAAAGCTGAAAAGCAGGAGGTCAATGAGGAGGAAGATATTTCGCCCACAAAACCAGGCAGTCAGTTCACTTTACAGCGCATCCTGTGAAGCGCTTTGAGACGTCTCGAAGACGCGATGAGGCGCTGTGTCAAACTGCGTGGATAAAATTGACTGACAAGCCTGAAGAAAGCAATTATAACGGGGCATCTCTTTGAAGGCTCACCCCGGTAAAAGCCCTGTGGCCTTACAGGCTACGAGCCGAGCGAGTCAGTTTTCAAGCCGGGCTACAGGATTTCACTCTCGGCTGCTCGTTTTCGGGGTTTTTTTTTCCAGGGAAGAAACGGTGACGGCAATTAGGGTCTCGGTTTCCGCGCTCCAATTAAGCAAACAGAATTTGACCTTTTTTTTTAAAAAAGCTCGCTGCATAAATATTTAATGGGCAAGAGAATTCAGATTTATTTTGTTTGGTTAAGGCAGCCGCAAACCCGCGGGAACAGTGGCCCGGTGCTTCGCATCGTGTTATTAAACCTGATTGCTAATCATTCTTCCCTCATTAAGTTCTCTAGAATTATTCACGTTTTAGTGTGTTTATTTATAGCCGGGCTTTCAGTTCAGCCCCCGAAACAGGCTCTGCCGTCAGTCTGAGAACTGAACGCTGAGAATTTTACCATATTCTTCACTATTCTACCGGGTGAAGACACGGGGAAGGGGAAGACCAATAGGGGAAGGAAGACAGGGGCAGAAAAGGAGAGGGGGAGTGAAAGAGAGAGCGAGAAAGATGAAACGCGAGCTTGAGTGGGAGAGAAAGAGAGAGAGCGAGAAAGGTTAAAGGAAAGCTTGAGTGAGAGAGAGAGACAGAGAACGAAGAGAGAAAGAGAGAAAGAAAGAGAGAGCGAGAAAGAAAGAGCGAGAAAGAGAGAAAGAAGGAGCGAGAAAGAGAGAAAGGGCGAGAGAACGAGAGAGAAAGAAAGAACGAGAGAAAAAGAAAGAACGAGAGAGAAAGAAAGAGCGAGATGAAGCAAACAAGAGTGAAAGAGAAAGAACAAAGACAAGCAGAAAGAGAAAGTTTGAGAGAGAGTGAGAGAGAAAGAGAGAGAGAGCAAAAACGAAACACAGAGAGAGAAACAGAAATAAAACAAAAACTTGTTATTTTCCCAATCTGTCGGCCAAAAGGGTAAAGTGATGAGCTTGTCCCTATTCCTTGTTCTTTTTTTCACTCTCGTTTGCTCTTTCGTTCACTCTTCCTTGCTCTTCTCTCCCTTTCTCTCTCTTTTTCAAACTTTTTAAGAGAGAGAGAGAGCGCGAGCTGCGGAAAACCGACTTGCAAATGAACGACAAAAGCAAAATGAACGCAGTACGTTTGGAACAGTAGTGGTATTTCCAATGTTACATTGGCTTCACCCACACACACATATATATATAATACACTTTACAGTATGGCAAAGTACTGCTGGTGCTGGAAATCTGAAATAAAAACAGTCGCTGGGAACACTCAACAGGTCAGGCAGCGTCTACCAAGAGAGGAAAGTGAGTTAACGTTTCAAGTCGATGACCTTTTGCCAGACATCTCTCTATAGATGCTGCCTGACCTGCTGAGTGGTCCCAGCGACTTCTGTTTTTATTTCGCTTCAAAGTATAGCCTGTGCAGCGCTTTGAGACGTTTCGAAGACAAGTTAAGGCGCGATATCAAATGCAAGGATTATTCTATTATCGTTGTGACATCCTGCCAGCATGGGTTATTCAGGTTAACCGACAACTGTGGTTCACCTCTTCTCCGCACAGGCACGTCTCGCTCTGAAGAATCATCGTCCTTCTTTTTGTTTCCGAGGTCACTGGTATTAACGGTGACTGTAGCTTTGATCTCCTGCTGAGCCACTTTCATGCGATCGTAAAACACCTTGAAGAATTTCTCCGACTTCTTATCCTCAGTCAGACGGCAGTAAAACGAATGCTGCGAAATCGGATTGAAGGATACATTAGATCGATTCCTGCCCCCGCCACCTGCACTTCCGCTTCACCCACAAAACACACAGTCACTTCACTTTACAGTATATCCTGTGAAGCGCTTTGAGACGTCTTGTAGACGTGATAAGGCGCTGTATCAAGTGCGAGGATTTAATATTATTATTGTTATAATTCTCTTTTTTCAAATAATAATTGGGCGATCAACAGCAACAACAAGATTACATTTTTTCTGTATACCTGATAACTCGACCCTGATAACTTGATTTGTCGCTACCACTTAAGTCATCACCCTGTCAATATCCCGGCCGTATTTATTGCTGTATTTATACACACGCCTAACTCTCTGCTCCTGATAACTCGTTCACTGAACCCTGTTCCCTTAGTTGGAGGGATGCGGTATCAGGAGTTTTACTACATTTAAACAAATGGTATTTGTACAACAGCAACAATTGGTACTTGGAAAGCGCCTTTCATATTGCACGTGTGTGTGTGCGTGGAGTGGGGAAACGGAGTTCTTTAATGTACGCACAAACCTCAGGTAGGGCCGGGCTTCAGTTCAACTGATCAATTAACATCGTTCAGGTGAATTGATAATAATAATAATAATCCTTGCATTTGATGTAGCGCCTTATTACGTCTTCGCGACGTCTCAAAGCGCTTCACAGAATACCCTGTAAATTGAATTTATTACTATTTTTTTCGAGGGATTACTACTCCCGGAAAAGCCACCCGCCGATCGACTGACAACAATAATGGGGAGCTCAGTGTCGCCGAGCGGGGAAAGCTCGTTGGGTGACACCGGGTGCAAAGCAGAGGCTGGAATTTCCGAGAGGGAGAGTGAGAGACAGAGAGAGAGGGAGAGAGAGTGAGAGAGATCTTTTCCCGTGCCTGTTGGAGGTGAGATAATCGTTTTTTGAAAAGCTGAGGGAAGTTGTGCAAACGAGGCTCCGACCGCATGCAGAGGCTTTTCAGGAAGATTGCAGCAAATAATAGTGTGTCGAAACAAGTTGGGGGTGAACGGTCGCTGCGGTGAATTGCCCCGAGTCACATTCGGAAACCACACGGGGACGGGACCCTCTTGGGGCAGGGGCCAGAAGGGGGCAAACCTTCCTCCGGTTTGGCTATTGGGGGTATTGGTGGCTGCCTCGCGTGAGGGGCACGACATAAAGCAAGTTGTTGTTGTTGTTGTGGTGCAACGAGACATGAAGCAAAGCGACTTGTTAACGATTAATGAGTTGAGTGAGTGGGAGTTGAGTGGATCCGATGCCAGATGCATACACACACACACACACACACAACTGCACACACGCCACTGCACACACAATTACACATACATACACGTACACCAGGATGTACCAGAACTTGGCTCGGTTGGATCGAGTCCCAGTGTCCTGGCCTCATCCCACCTTTCCTGGCACAAAGCAACTCGGAAAAACAGCAACAGGCCATTCAGCCCATCGAGGCAGTTTCACTAGTTTGTTCTTTTAATCTGAATGCTCTTCCTGTCGCTATATGCCTCACTACCTCCAATTATCCAAGTACCAGTCCATCTTGCCTTTAACCATCCCTCTTGACTCTGTCTCTACAGTTTGTGTTTCATGTACCAGACAGATTTCGCCAAAAAATATGCAGTCAATTCACTTTACAGTATAACCTGTGAAGCGCTTTGAGACGTCTCGAAGACCTGATGAGGCGCTATATCCAATGCCAGGATTAATTACATAGATATTGTCTCATCTTCGTTCTTTGTCCTAAAAACTCTGTATGCAACCCTGGTCCTCTTGTTCATCCTACTTGGAGCACCTGAGAGAGAGATGCTCTGTGCAGGAATGATCGCCAATTTCCTTGTATAGCCTCCTCACTTGGACGCCATAAAGACCCATCACATAGGGCAGGTTATCTTTTGTGAGCGATCGGGGAACCAGACACCTATCTGCCTGACTGCAGTGGTTCCGACGTACAGAATGCCTAACATAGTCTCCGGCAGAATTACAATGGATCTGGGTCAGGCTCTGAATCACGTAACACACAAGAACGGTCGGCGAAGGAGAGCGCCTCGAATGAATTGCAGGTTCAGTCGTAAAAGATCCCGAACGTAGAAGGCTTGAAACGAATTCGCTCAACGCCTAAAGTGGTTCACCCCATCTCGTCAATGAGGTCTCCTCTGGCTGGACTTCAGGGCTTTCAGTGTATCTCGGCCTTTCTCATTCCTCGCCCGTACATACAGGGTCCCTCCTCTCTTTGCCTAATGGTAATGTTAGTCTTGTACTTGTTCGGAGGGAGTGCTTCACAGGACTTGCTGTCAAGTGCAGTGACTGTGTATTTTGTAGGCGAACGCGGCAGGCAATTTGTCCCCGCAAAAACAGTCACGAAGCAAAGGATTTGGAGCGACTGTCAGCCAGGGCGCCGGGATAGAAAGAGGTCATTTTTTTCCCCCCCATTTTTCGTGCCGCGTTTCACCAACAAAATTTACAGTCACTCCACTTGACAGTATATCCTGTGAAGCGCTTTGAGACGTCTCAACGATGTGATAAGGTGGTATATCAAATGAAAGGATTATTATTATTATTACTACACGCACTAAAATGAACGTCGGGACTTTGCGAGATAGCTCTGGCCACTTTGAGCAACAACGTCAACAACAACTTGTACTTATGTAGCGCCTTTAGGGTAAGGTCACGGAGCAGCTTAGAATGACTGGGAACCTCATTCCAGTGGCAAATCGTAAAGAAACAACTTCTTGCTGTGAATTTGCCCTTCACTGCCTCCCCCACCCACCCCCCCCACCACCACTTCCTGCCCCCCTTCTTGAATGAACTTGCACTCTCTCATTCCCAACCCAGGTACGTGGAGAGGTGAAATAGTCAACGTCCTGGAACTATCAGCTGAGGGTGGGGGGAGGTTTTGGGGAGCCATGTCACTGAACCAGCTGTTGTGTGGCTTCAAAACATTATCCTCCGCATTCGGACCATTACGGAAATGACGTGGCAGGAGATGGCTCTCAGCTGCTCGAACATCCCCCGGAGATTTGCGACGCTCTTTGAAGTGGCCGGGCTGAAAGGGAAGGTCTTAACATCCTTATCGATGCCTCGCCTGGAATACATTCCCACTGGGAACCTGCTCCCAGCCTCAGCCAGGCCTGAGTACAGAAGATACCTGTTCTACCGCTGACTTCTCAAGCAGGCAGGGGACCCCGGGAGTACGATTCCATGGCAACGGTGGCCAGACACGCGGGCAGAAGTGGCGTGGTTCGGGGGAGAATTCTTACGACATTGAAACGTCTCGAAAGTTCTTCTTCACGGGTCACGGCTGAGGAGTGCAGGGAATGGGTCAGTGGAAGCGGGTGGTGGGGAGTGGGGGGTGGGGGTGGAGGGTAGATTGGGAGCAAGTGGGATGGAGGGAGAATTGGGAAACCCAATGAAGAATTGGTACCCTGTTCGTCTGGGTATCCGGAACAGACACGGGAATCGTTTCGGCACAAAGCCGTGACGTCTACCTTAAGCTAACATTTTTTGAAGCGCTTCGAAAACCGAATAAGTTATAAAAAGGTGCGTCCGTGGGAGGTGCAAGAAGTGCCACACTGTGAGTGGGTTCCCAATGCTGTTCCTTCTCGCTTTATGATTCGTAACGCTGCACGATTGTGGGATCGCTTTTCGATAAATAAAAGAAAGAAGTAAATAAGAGGCAACGGCTTAAAGCGAGCTGCTGTGAGGTCGCCGACATCGAACAAACGCAAATCAAATGCAAGGATTGTTATCATACAGTCGACTCCTGATAACTCAACCCTGTCCTAACTGGTCACTGCCACTTAAGTCATCGCGCTGTCAATCTCCCGGCTGCATTTATTCGCGCATTCACACTGAAGCCTCACTCGACACTCTTTTCCCTCGTAGCCACGAGCCATTAGGAGTTTATTGCAGTAAAGTAACTCAGGGTTCGATTTTATACAAACGCCGAGTGAAGTGCGTCAGTGGAAAATCCTAGAATGCCGATTTCATGGCAGGCTCTCCCCTCTCCTCTGCTGATAAGTTACAGTTCACATGCCAGAGCACAGCTCGACACCTCCTGCCTCACCAGCCCCGCAAATCTGGCAAGTTATCCATTAATGAATGATGACCCAGATAGCCAGGCAACCTTCCAACCAACACAGCTGCCTGCACTGTTTACCGAAAGTGTTTTCTTGTGGCTGTTGGCAGGGTTACCGATTCGAATCACCGGGAAGATGATTAACTCTTCGATGCAATCGCCAATTTCCCTTGTAGCGATACAATAATGCTCCAGGGTGGGTGGGTGGGTGGGTGGGGGGTGGAAGTCAGTCGCTTCAATCCACGGCTGTTTGTGGGGACGCTGCTGTGCGCAATTGGCTGCCGCGTTTCGCCCACGGTCGATTCACTTTACAGTATACCCTGTGAAGCGCTTTGGGACGTCTCGAAGCGGCGAAGAGGCGCCGTATCAAACGCGAGGATTATTATTATTATTATTATTATTACTTTTATAAGGAGAGAGAGAGAGAGAGAAAAAAAAATACTCAACAACGGGACGTTTTGTTCAGTGGAGGTTTAACGACATTCAACTGATAAGTCATTGCAACACTGCAGGTCGAGAGCTTTGGATTTGTTTTTAAAAATGGCTTTTTTAAAAAAAAATCGTGCGGTTTTAAACACAGCGCAGTTGTTCGGCTACTGTGTGGTTGCGGGGGGGAGGGGGGGGGGGGGGGTGGGGGGGGATAACGAGTAACTGAGTGACTGCAGATAACTGATTCTTCACACCTTTCAGCTGGGCCATTCCTCACAGCCAGCTCGCTCGCTAATTATAACTATGCTAATGCACAGGACGGGGGTGTGCTTGCGAGAGGCAGGCAGGAGATTTATCTCGAAAAGCTGCAGTCAAGGGGAGTCTACCTTGCGATGTTCCCTTGTCTTTTACTTTTCTAAATTCGTCTGTGGTTTTTTTTCACCCCCCCCCCCCCCCCCCGTTAAAATCCGAGTCTTTGTCAAGAAATCCGATCGGAGTTCCCGGCAATCCGTGGGAACGTCGCTCGCGACGGCACGGGAATCCCGCGGGTTTGCACGACGCGGTTCCGGACACCCAGGTGTGTCTCAGTTTCTGCGTGAATTAGACCCCCAAAATGTCCAATCTCTCTCTCTCTTTAAATTAAATAACACTAATAATAATCCTAATAAGTCTTTGTTATAGCATCTCATAACGCTCCGCGGTTTTCTGTAAAGTGTAGCCAGCGACTGACTGTGCACTTGTGGGCAAACACAGCAGACCAATGCGCACACAGCCATGTCCCACAAACAGCCGTGAAGTGAATGACCGGTTTTATCTGATGGGGTGTTGGCCAGGCCATCGAGAGAGAAACTCCCTTCTCTTTTCCAGTAGTGCCATGGGATCCTCAACTCCCACCTGAACAAGCACAGACAAGGGAGCTCGACCGAACGTCTCGTTCAGAAGGACAGTATCTCGAATGACGCAGCGCTGCTCCGAGCGTGGGGAACATAGTGTTGTTGGAGGTACCATCCTTCGGATGAGATGTTAAACCCAGGTCCCGCCTGCTTGTCCACATGGCTGCGAAAAATTCCATGACACAATTGCAAAAAAAAAAGTTTCTACTGGTGTCTTGGCTGATTGCTTGTTGCGGGGCTTTGCTGCGCGCAATGTGTCTGTCGTGTTCGCTTGCAAATACACAGTCTTACACTCCAGAGCAATTACCTGTGATTTTTTGGGGAGACGTTTCATTGCTAAGAGTCTCGTACCCAACTCCAGGAATACGATTAATATAATTAATAATCGTTATTCTATAACTGGATAATCACACTTGCATTTGCAAATCAATGTCACTCTCCCTTCCTCCCTTACCCTCCTCGGGCCATCTCCTTCGCCACCGTTTTGGCAAAGGTGTAAATACGTAAGAGTTCATTAAAAATCCTCCCACTTTCCCCCCCAAAAAAACATAAACCAGCTCCTGTGCGCTGCTCAGCGAGTCAGCGAGGGAACAGAATATAAATAGAAGTTACATAACATCTCTTTGTTGATTTCAGGGCCGGGGAGGGGAAAAAAGTACTCCGCGATGACCTTGTTTCGTGACTTAGCTGCCTGTGTCGAAGTGTTGACAGTTCCAATCGCCTTATTTGGCAATCTTCCGACTGGAGCCCCGGTTGAGCATTTGTAAGATCTAAGAGATGGTTTATGTAACGGCTTCAGGTTTCCACGGTTTCCAGGGTTTAATGACGAGCAGCCGATGCCAGAATGCTGCCTCGATGTGGAAAGGTACGAGAGAGAGTAAGGGGGGGATAAAATTAATCTGGCCCGACTCTCAGCCAAGCCTGTGCAACCAATCCCTCCTTTATTTGAGCTCGTTCCCAGGGCTAACAGTTCACCTTCACACAGACACTGCTTTGGCAGCGCAGATATTTCATTCCANTTTTTTTTATAAACTGCCTTGCTCAAGGGCTTTTTTTTTCTCTCTCTCCCTCGTCCTCCCTCCCCGTGTTAAAATAGATTCTATGCAAATCAGCCCTGGCTCACAGCCTTGCTCATCGCTGAGCCGCAACGCTGGATTTGTGTAACTGCTCGTACCTTTACACCGCTGCCCAGAAACGCGGGACCAAAAATAAAAGCGCTCAGGAGCACGGCGGGGGTCCTCGCTTGCTCACTGGGGCTTCCCGTACCAGGCCTGAGCTTTCCTAATAGACTAACCCCCAGAAAAAAAACACAACACGCAGTTCAAGGAACAATAAAGCGACGACGACAGCAACAACAACCTGCAGCTCGGAGGGTTCCTAGAAAAACAGGACCAGGGAGAGGCCAGTCAGACCGTCAAGCCTGTTCCGCCGGTCTACTAGATCATGCCAAACACTACTGCCGCTCCAGGACAGCACTGGGGGGGGGTGGGGGGAGGGCCGAATTGTAACATGTGCCGTCCTTTGGAAGAGCTGTTAAGCTGAGGTCCCGTCTGCCTGCTAAAGATCCCGTGGGGGCTAGTCGAAAAGAGAAGAGAGTTTCCCCCTTTCTCTCTCCCTCTCTCTCTCGCTCGCTCTCTCTCCAGCGTCTTGGCCAACACTCCCCCACCAGAAGCAATTCGTCACTCACTTCACGGCTGTTTGTGGGAGAACGCCGTGCGCAAAGACCAACCGCACTGGCTTAAAAATACACGGTCACTCCAGTTCACGGCAGTTGCCGAAGGACCTTTGGCAGAAGTCAAAAGCTCGTCAAGTGATGACGAAGGAACGCTGGCCGGCCCTGCCATCTTCCCAATCGCAGCGTTGTGCTATTTCCTACAGAGGAGCAGAACTTGTTTCAAGTCGCTGCAGGCTGAAAGGTGTTGGGCAACAACTGAGCGCTTCCCTGAATGGCTGGTTGACGCCACCCTTTTGAGGGATTCCAATCACGCAGCGGGCAGCGAGTTGGATAAAAGGGACCAACCCATGGACACGACAGTCAGCCATCCTCAGGTTCCAGCTCACTGAAAACCCACAGCAAATAACGTCAGAGAGAGGGAAGCTATCAAACCGCCCTGACAATGATGTAACACAGTATATACATCGGAATTTCTCCCTCTCTGGAAAAGATTACATCGGTCACCATGGTGATAACTTGGGAACCTTTCAGATGCTAATTGCCACTTCACGCTGTATGAACTACTATCAAATACGATCGAATCGCTAGGACGTTTAATGGTGAGGGAAATAGCCGACACGAGTTCAGCCCTGGTTTCCGTCCACGTCGCCTACCTGGATTGTGGTGTTGCCGCCCTCCAGCAGGGCGATTGCAAGCAGAATGCTTTCGTGGAAAACCCGGTCACTGGTTGCGTTCATGATCAGGTCTATGACGAGGTCGGAAGCTCCCTCTTTGTCCAAGTGGCACTGCACCTCCGCAAGGCTCATCTCACTCCGACTCAAGGTCCCGGAGCCTGATCCGCCTGCTGAAACGTACAAAGCAATCGTAAATCATAATAATCCTTGAATCTGATATAGCGCCCCAGCATGTCCTTGAGACGTCTCAAAGCGCTTCACAGGTTACACTGCAAAGTGAGACTAAACTGCATTCAAGAACTACCTCTCTGACCGCTCTTTCGAACAACCCTCCCCACCCTCTATGGCTCAGACCCCCCCCCCCCCCCCCAACCAGCTGGGAGTTAGAAGGCGCTGAACAAATACAAAACAGCACACTCCCAGATAGGTAGGAGCCGAGGAAGGGTGTTGGAGAGCATGGGGGGAAAAAAATAGGGAGTTGGGATAGAGGATGGATAGTTTCATTGAAGGAGCAAACGACTGACAATATTGCATTGGTGAGATAAGCCTTCAGATAAGCCTTCCACTCTCTCACAGAGTTCTACACTCCGCAAAGGCCGTTGTTTTCAGCACAGGGAGATTTCAATTTATCTTCTCGACTGCGCTTTCAGTCATCTTTCCCCTCACAACCTCCCCTCCCCCCCTCACACACACCCCCACCCGCCCACCCCTCCTTGGTTCCCACCCCACAGTTCCAAATTCCCACCCAGCACTGCGAAGCGCTTCCAAGATGTCTTCCCGACGCTGTGTAAGTGTGAATTGTATCGCCTTGAGAAAACAACGGGTTAATTCGACCCGTCTCCGATCATCTTCACGAACCATTATCTTTACTGGCAACTGTGTGCTTTACAACAGCTTGCTGCTGGCAATAAGAGGTTCTTTTTGTACTGAAATGTTTAATCCTTTAGAAAGTCAGAGAGTGGCTGAAACCAAGCGATTCTTTATATAAAAAAATCCAGGTCCCCAGCGAGCATTTAATTAAAGAATTGGACGACAGGTGATAAATCTTTCAAAACCCTGTTTCACATTGCCTCCCTCCCAGACCAGCCTTTGCTCTCTGTGGAGCCAACACCATGTATTTGTGATGAAGGATCAAGTGGAATCAATGCTTTAGGCTTGGAATGAATCTCAGTAACATTTGGTCACAGTTAAGGACACACTGTGGAAACGACATCTAATTTTATCATAATTCTCAAGACTGAACCAAGTTCCGGACTTGATTCATTTAACCAGCCTCCCTCCCGTTCTATCCCCTTCGACCCAGTGTACTTGTTTATTTTACTTCAAAGACTACTGAGTGGAGAACTACCCACTATTTTCCCATGAAAGCCTCTTTGGCTGCTCGCCAGTTATTTCTTGAGACTTGTTTGGCTGTGCTTTCATCATCGTGTCTGAATAAGCATTCACAGACATCTGCTGTGTAATGCAAGCTACAGACTCGCTACAGCCCGATTACACACTGGACAAAAATCCACATGACAAAAGGGAGCTCGCAAAGTTCAAATGCTCGGGAAATGTGATGCTTGTAACTTCATGCCATTCTCCCCCCTCGACTCACTAGGTTCATGTTCACCAACGTCCGACTCCCCCGACTGTGTCTTCTGGCAGAAAAGAGTGTGAGCAAACATCGCAGGAGAGGTGTCCATGAAGAAGGCCATTCAGTCAATTTGATCGCTTCCTTCCTATATACCAACCTCAACAGTGGTCTCAAACCCAAAAGGTTTCTTAACTCTAGTCTCTAGTGTCCCCGTCTCACCCGTCGTTCTTGTCAACTCATTCTAGTTGGATAGCTCACTGTGCCAAGAGATCTTTCCAAGTATCTGTCAAATTGCCCCTCGCACACCCTGAACTTAGACCTGCCGACTTGGTCCATCTGATAGTTAAGACAATAATCCCAAAGACAAGCCTTAGGCTCTTGCCAACCTACGCCAAATATTCTCCGGAATTAGGTCCCTCCAGGGGGAGAGAGTTAGAGTGCGTATTCCATCCCAACAATCTATCTCTGGACTCTCCATGTGTAGGTGGGAGGCATGGAATTCTCTGTTTGCTTTGGATGCTCTTAAGCAACAGCGAGGAGTTTCCGTGTGTGTCAGACACCCGGCTGACCAAAAAAAAGACGAGACGGATGAAAGAATGGTGCTTTGAGCAAGTCTCACACTTTGCTTCGGAAAGATCTTCATTTTTTGCTTAAACACACTAAACATGATGAACTCTTGCTAATTATACAGAGTCTATCTCATGAACATTCAGTCCAAACAGAGCTTGTTAGAGATGTAGAAAGGAGTCACTTGCAAGGGTAAAGGGTGGGGGAAACAACAGGTAAGTGGACTGAATAGACTGCTCTTTCAAAGAGACAACAGGGCAGACAAGATGGGCTGAATGGTCTTCTCCGTGTCATGCATTTCTGTGGTTCTATGGGTTGGAAGTGACATCAGTCTTAATTAAATATATGACTGCTTACTGTTATATTCTTGAAGTAGTTCTTCCCAATAGCATTACCCATGCATTATTACTTGTTCAAAGGCGTAACCCAAAGAGTTACTCAAGAACCAAAGTCAACCTAATGAGTTGACTGAGTTAAACAGTAGAGTGAAGCTGGTTCCAGCTTTCTGCTGAACTTACCTCTTTCGATGGATTTGTTAATCCCCCCTGGTGCCAAGGGACCATTGTGGAAATTGGTGAGGCTGTCTCTTCTTCCCACTGACCTGATGTTGCCGTAATAACGATTGACCAAGATCTGTCTTAGAGCTTCTCCCTTGGGAAGGAGAAAGGAGATCATCAGAAGCAGAAAAAAGACATAAAGATCTAACCAAATGATTGAACGACTGACATGACGAGCTACGGTGAATACCCGATAGGCATCAAAGTTTTTCTGGTGGTGCACTGGAAACCCCACAAGGTTGGATCAAGACTTTGACACGTTGTAAAGCCCCCCACATACCCCAAATAGGTGACCCCCAACACAGGCACTAGAAACATACATGACAATGGACAGGATTTAGAATCACAAGGACTTCTCAGCATTAAAAATCTGGCATAGAGGCCCTCTACGGGGGGGGGGGGGGGGGGGGGGAAGAGGGGGTTGCCTTCAAAATATTGAAAGGTTTTGGTCACGGAGATTGCAGGGTAGAAAGGAAGACTAACACTAATCCTCTCGTTGGTGTTCTCAACCATTATGGTCACTTCTGCACTCAAGTGTCCATCATTACCCGCCGAAGGACTTTCACCCTTCACGGCCTTGCTCCTCCCTACCTCTGCGATCTGTTAAAACCTCCTCCCTGCCTCTGTTCTGCAGGCACTGGTGTGCTCCACAACCCTGTCCTGCCTGCTCCACTATCGGCCTTAACCTTTCTGCCCCCACCCTCTGGAACTCCATCTCGGAGCCCCTCCACCTTGCCTCACCTCACGCCCTCGCTTGACTCTTGAAGACCTTCTTTTTCGATCGTGCCTTCGGTTATCTTCCCTCCTCCACCCCCTTGCCCTCCACCCCTCTCTGATCCCAACCCGCAGCTCGGGTGCAAACCCCTCATTGTCCAGCGCCTTGGGATATCCTCCCAACGTGAAAGGCGCTGTGTGAATGCAATTTGTTGTTGTTCATTGTTGCTCTACTGTAGACACTGCAAGTGCAGGAGGCTAAGGCTGGCTTAAACTCAAAAGGCGCACTCACACGCATACTGAGAGGGCAGAGAAATCTGTGCGCTCGGAAATCGGACAGTGATCAGTGATTTGGCAATGAATGGGAAGTATGGATAAGAGTCATATCAGTCACCTCCTCTCTCTCCCCTCCTTCTCCCCACCCCCCCGGAAAAAAATAAAATGAAACGCAACATATTAATGATGTGATCTCTCACGAGGAGCGACAAGGGAAATTGGGTTACTTGCAACGAGTATTCAGAGTAACCGCCTCCACACAGCGTTCAGCTTAAACAAAGGAGAGGTGAGGAGATGAGTCAATTTCCCTACCCTCGGAAAGCTGACAACTGAACAATTTCAGTGGAAAAGGAGGCAGTCATTCCTTCCTTAAGAGATTTTTCACGCAAAGTGTAGTGGAAATCTGGAGCTCTCTCCCCCAAAAGGCTGTGAATGCCGATTTGGGTTAAAATAAAAGATGTAAGATTTGGGGATGAGGTGAAAACTCCAAAAAATACAATAAAAAAAACACAAAAATGTAGACTGCCGAGTTCGCCAGTCTCAGTGCATTTGGTTCAATTGCTTAACTCAAGTCTTTTAAGGACTCTGTGATATTCTTTAGAAGATTTTTTCTTAAAAACTTTGGGCCAACGTGGGCTACACATTTAACCGTTCTTGAAAAAAAAGAGGGAGGCCTTTCCAAACTTTCACATTCCCTGTACAAATCTGTTCCGACTCTGATGTTTCACTTTCTAAAGTGTAGACTTTTATCTACGTGGCTCCCCCGATAGTTTTATGCTTGGGCCAAAAATATTCTGCAACGCAATCACAAAGAAAGGACTAGTCATCTGATTATGGATCCTGCCTAGCCAGAAACATACTGTATTCAGGGAAATGTCACCATTCGCTTCCTACTCATCCCGGTCCACTGTGAATTACTGCATCTTTCCGCAGACAGCATGTGTTCCAAACATTTAAGCCTTGTCCTTAATCCTCCCCTTTGCACCTCTCCTCAAAACAATCACTCTCGGAGGAAACCCAAAGTGCGCAAGTGTGAGACGTTCATTAATTATTTCAATAACATTTGCTACTACTGTGTCAGGAAAGAGGGGAGAGGGGGAGGGGGGCGAGGAAGAAAGAGAGAAGAGAAGAAGGTTATTTGGAACAAGATCTCTTTGTGAAGGTCGCAAGCAAGACTTTACAGGTCCTTCAGGAAGTCAAGGCAGCAACATCCTCGAATTTGGTGGAGTCCATTCCTCCTGCACCTTTATATAACCTAACAGATTGTTCAAGTGGTTTGCGAAGGCACCAGCTACTCACTTGCAAACAAACGAGAGGGAGACAATAACATGTCCTCCCAACTCCCACATTTTCAGAAGCGTGCACAGCATTACATACCCTTTTCTGATCCTCCAGTTGCTTCTGAGGTAGGTTTTGATCAAGCTCCTGGCGGAGATATATCCATGCAGAGACAAGATTGGTTTGCAAGAGCGGGTTAGTGTCATCTCAGGTGTTAATAGCCGAGCCCAGATCACGCAGCGCCATGAGCAAAGGAGAGCAACACACATGTTACATGCCACTTTTTTTTTATCCCCCTCCACAAACAGCATCCCTTTCTTTTTCTGAACTCTTTCAGGAACAGATAAGATGCGATTTCAGTTAGTAAACGGTTAGTAAACAACATCTCGGGATATAGTATAGTTTGGGTCCTGACTTGTGCATGTGGCTGCCAGGATGGTGGATGGCGAACTAGGTGGACCTTGGTCTTCTTTCTCCGAGCAAATTCTTATGCTCTTTCGTTTGCAAAGTTAGGCTCTCACTCAGTCTTGCAGCAGTATTTTTTTCCAGTTGCAATGGAGTCTATAAAAAGGGATAATGTGTTGGAGGGGGGTACAAGTCTACAGCTAGCAGCGAAACGGAACAACAAGCGAGAAGCAGAATGCAGTCCCAGTGAGTGAGTCATAATCCCCTTCCCAATGTAGTGTCCCTTATTATTAGCAATCAATGTTGCATCTCCTCCCAGCAATCCCATGCAGCAATCAGCTGTCTCAACAGGTGAACCATCCTCAAAACGGGTCCCAGCACCAATCCTGCGTCAAAAGGGTTAGACTAAAGCTTCAGTTTTAAAAGCATTAGCTTGCGGCGAGTTAGATAGCGGTCTATTCAAAGCGCCTCCTTTTCTTTTCGAAGTAGGGATGTAGGAGGTTAAGAGCAGGTGAAGGCCATTTGGCCCACCGCCCCTGCTCTGCCGAGCCCATGCCACAGTCTAGCATCTCACCCCATCCCACCCCCTGCCAGACCCCCTCATTTCGCTGCTGATGAAATTGAAACGAGCTCCCAGAGCCAAAGGCACCTCATGGCCTGAAAACCCCCTAAAACACCACAACCTTCTTCAAACTCCGAGGACGTTCCTTCGAACATTACCCCGATGCCCTCACCAGCTCAGTATTTTGCACTTACATTGGCTCGTGTGTTTCGCCCACAGAATGCACAGTCAATCCACTTTAGAATATATTCTGTGAAGCGCTTTGAGGCGTCTCAATGACGTGATAAGGCGCTGCGTCAAATGCAAGGGTTATTATTATCATCATCATCATCGGACAGTGGAGGCTTCAAAACACTGTCTTATTACCCTCGCTGTGTACTGTTCTTTCCCCTCGCCATCCACCCATTCATTGGAACGTTTGATCAACTCCAAAGGGAACAAAAATTAAAACGTTATTGTATTTTAAACCAAGGCGCTTAATCTGATTCTTTCTGAAGTCGGAAAATCGACAGGGAAGGGAGATTTGCCCTTGAATTCCCCAGAGGCAGATGGAGCTTTCCCAAGGCCTCAGTGCTCTTTTTTTCGCTTGTTTGTTTGAAATTCAGATTGAATCGAGTTTAGCAGCGTCATTAGCTACAATTATCCTGAGTGTTTCTCCATTCGCAATTGACACAGCGCCTTTCACTTTCACGTAAGGAGGACCGTCGCAAAGTAATTCGCGGGATTCACTGTAAATCGTGAATCGGGTATTTTGTATATGACCACTTTATCTGGGGGAAGGAAATGTCAGACACGACACCGGGATAGAACCTCCCTTCTTTTTTTCGAACAGTGCCATGCGATCTTTACTGTCCACTTGAACAGCCAGAAGGGACCTCGGGTTTAACTCACTCCTTGCTCGTCTGAAAAGATCTCACCTCTAAAAGTGCAGCGTCCCTCCCACTGCATTGGAGGTGTCAGGATAGACTGTACAAGTTCATACAAGAAGGTATTGCGGTGCCATGGTTATCAGACACCGAAAACTAGATACCATATTCCTACTTCTGCCTGACTAACCTTATTATTATTATTATTATTCAGGATTGAAGAGAAAAAAAATATACGTGCTTTTTCACAATTGCCAAGAGCAAATTGATGGGTCATGTTGGGGTCTAGAGGTAATTACAGAACAAACAGGTGGCTGATTCTCTACATCCTGCTCCACCTGCATATCCGTTTCCAAGTTACTTATGTCTGTAAATCATTACACATGGCTGAACACCAATAAATATGGCCTTTAATCTAAGCTTGCAACATGGGCTGACTTGGCAGCAAATGCCACCTGTGGCTAGCCCCCAGTCAGTACAGACAGAACTCTGTCCCTTAATGGTGTTGGCGAATCGTGAATCATTTCAGGACTAGACATTGGCATCTCCCACGGTTCTGTCTCACTTTTGGGACCTGGGATCCAAAGTCCACAGCGAGATCACGAGCCATCATTCTGGCAAACCCGAGACTCCTTGCCGGCGAGAGAGAGAGAGCGAGAGAGAGATGGGGCGGGGGGTCATTTTCAAGAAGTCAAGGGTCAACAAAAATACGATTGAGAACAATTCTTAACGAGCACTAAACTCGTCACCTTACTCTAATAATAATAATCCTTGCATTTGATAGAGGGCCTCATTACATCGATTCAGAAGTATCAAAACGCTTCACAGAATATACTGTGAGTTGAACTGACTGTGTATTTTGTGGGCGAAACGCGACCAACACTGGTTACATTCCTGATATAGGAGACACTCTGTGTATCTAACCTATGTCACACGCGCTGCTATCAATGTAAACGTGCACCAGCCCCCTTCTTACCCAAGTCTCATTCGAGGTTCAATATGAACTGGATACAGGCACCAAACACATTCAGTTGCTGGAAAACCTTTTATCTTCTTGGAAAACGAAATGAACACAGGCTGAGAAGATAATAGTTTGACCTGGTTTTGCAACGGGAGGGGTGGTGGGGAGGGGGTTGGGGGGAGCAAGAGGAAACGGCCTTGAGACATCAGCTTAGAGTGTGAGACGCAACTCAGAAATGAAGGGAGAGTTTTTTCCAACTTATCTAATGGGTAACTAGTACTAGGACTTGACTACCCCATCACAGCTACAATTTGTGCTGTTCAGTTTTAGACCTCTGACAAGAGAAGCAACCATCTCTATCACTACTCAGAAAGTTTCCAGCCTTCCTTTGTGACTCAATGACTTGGGACTCGCTTAAAATTTCCCCCTATTCCTGAGCATGTGCGGGTGGGGGGGGTTGGGGGAAGAAGAGAAAGCTTTGCCAATTTCGCTCACTCCGTTCAACAGCGGAGGCCTGGAAAAATTCTTAGCCTTAAGAGCACAGTCTTAAAGGATCGAGGCGTAGTGGCTGAAAGCACGGCCTCCGACGGTGGAGTGGATGAGGGAGGTTCAGCAGGTCTGATCTGGCTGACAACGACTATTAAATATTTAACTTCTTTTTAAAAAAAAGAAGGAAATTGTGAACTCGAGATAACCATGGACTTGAGGAAGTTGGTCTATTCATCCTTCCCATCTCAAAACACCAAATGATTGCAAGCCGAGAAACCACAATGACAACTTAATTGAGAGTCTGGTGAAGGGCTAATGGGTCAGGAGCATTTATGAGGAAGTGCGGGAGCTTCTAGGGATGTGGAGAGGAGGTTTTGGCTTGGACTCGATGGGTTAACTAATGCTCCTTCCCTTTCTTCCCACTCTTCGGCTTTCACGGAAATTTTTTAAAAAAAACTGTGGGTTTTCCACCCATTACCGCACACTGTCACTCCACTGAATCTGCTCGAGGGGACATGAATCATCCTAGCAGCTGATTTAAAAATAAACAAGGCGTCTTATAGCCTCCAAATCAGTGAAGACTAATGCCTTTTCTTTTACATTCCAATGTGCTCTTTTACGCCCTTCCAAATCCCCTCTCCGGCCCCACTCCACTCATCACCACCACCACACCATGATAAAAATAATCAACTCACTACACTATAAGTTGACACTGATACAGCACCTTCCACGTCGGGAGGAACGTCTCTGAGCACTTAAGCGTAAAACAGGGACACACAGTGGAACCCGCTATAACACGGATTTGTTTATGGGGGGGCGGGGAATGGTGGTTTACGCCTTCTTCTGTCTCCTCCACCCATCCCGCTCTTCTCCCTGACAATCAGATTGTTGCATTCCTTCTCTGCCCCCCACCCCCTTTAATTTCAGGACCCATTCCTTGCATGGGGGGGGGGGGGGGGGAGGCTAAAATTGTGACGTGTACTGTTGAGTTTCCGTACAAATACACTCAGACACTACAGTTGACCGTAAAAATCCTATGAAGTGCCTTGATAAGGTGCCTCAACTGGGTTTGATTGCCAGCCAGGGCAAAATGTTGGGCCAGTTTCCTTGCTCCACATGCCTCTGTTTATCCAGCAGTAAGTAGGAACCCATTTGTTAGGGGATTGGGGGATTGCTTTTCCGAGGGTAATAATCCCTTAAAAATTAAACAAAAATTGATCACTCAATCAACGGCTGTGTGTGGGGACGCTGCTGTGCGCAATTGGCTGCCGCGTTTCGCCCACAAAGTACAGTCAATTCACTTTACAGTCTATTCTGTGAAGCGCTTTGAGACGTCTCGAAGACGTGATGAGACCCTATATCAAATGCAAGGATTATTAATCCTGCCAATAGGGGGCACAATCAAATCGAACAGTCACTTGGTTCCTTCTGACTTCCTCTTCCTGCCCTCCCCCGCCAAAAAAAAAACCTTGACTGCAAATTGAGTGCCTAACTTGGAAAGCCTTAAAAACACCCATTGGATTAGAATGACATAGACTTCCTGGGACTTAGAAGCAGATGACCCACCAATCTGGGAGCGAAAGATTCCAACTGTCTAAGCCCCTGAGCAGCACTCACTGTAATCAGTTCTAACGCAGATGAAACAAAGACTCATTGTTCCCTCAATGGCAAACGTCCCATTTCGATTCACGTATCCTGTTCTTGGCTGCTCTGGATGTCAAGTGTTTCACTATCTCAGCAATCGGCAAACAAGGAGACATTCCACACGGTTTAATATTCTCTGCAGTGAGACGCTATGTTGCGCAAGACTCCTCTGCAGGTCTGCTGTGTGCAATTAAAACACTGCCGCCACATAAAGGCAAAGGGGTGTTCGTTAGCTGTGTTTTTTTTTGGCTGTGGTGGCGGGGAGGGTTAAAAGAATACCACGTTTGTTCAATGTAAATGTGGCCTGTGCTCAGACACTTCTGCTCCCTGTATTAGTCTTGAACAAGGTCCTACAATCCCTTCGCCTCGCTCCCTCCCTTGTCTCCTTCAAGGTATGTTTCAAGATCCTCCTCTTCGACCGAGCCTTCGGTCACCCTCCTATCCCAACTCTCCCTGCCCTCCGCACCTCCCTGATCCAAACCCCCAGCTCGGGTCCAAATCCCTGACTTTCTAGCGCCTTGGGATGTCCTCTCGACATGAAAGGCGCTGTGTAAATGTAATGTTGTTTATATAGATCTCGCCCACAAAATATACAGTCAAGGCTATATCAAATGCAAGGATTATTAATTATTATTTACAGAGACTTTACAGCATGGAAACAGACCATTCGGCCCAACTCGTCTGCGCCTGGTTCATTTTCATTTTCCACAAGAGCCACCCTTTCACTCCCAACTCCCTCCCGGACCCTTCTATTCCCTCCTCCCTCAATAAAGATGGTTCTCACTCCTGATCACTCATCCACTGACATGACAGAGCCTTACAGAGGCATACAGCATCTTTTTTGTTGTCACAATGAAAGATAAATTCAACCAGTAGTGGTAAAAAATATACTGCCCACAAATCAGTCAATTCACTGTACGGTATTTCCGGTGAAGCGCTTTGAGGCGTCTCAATGACGTGATAAGGCACTACACTAAATGCAAGCATTAATATTATTATTATTATAGTAGGTACCCCAATCTAGATCTGGATGTGCAAAGGTGGGGGGGCGAGGGGGGAGAGAAAGAGAAGAGGTGGGTCAGGACCTGTAGTTATTTATCAGAGAAATAAATCTAACACATTTAAATATCAATTAACAAGGCACGTTGATTATAAAATTGGGAAACTCCAGCTTGTTGGGATTGTTTGAGACGTAGTCATCCGGTCGTCTTTATTTGGAATGGTGGGGGCCGTGAGGAGGAGGTGTGTGTGGGGGTGGGGGGAACAGACCGAGAGAGCGAGCGAAAGCTGTCGAGGTCATCTCTCATCTCTCCCGCCTCCTCCCGAACTCCAGCTGGCTAATGACGCTGTAGTGGAGACTTTTTTTAAAAAAAACAGAGAGAGAGAGAGAGAGAGAGAGACAGACAGAAAGAAAGAGACATCTGCTTCCCAGATCAGCATTCTGCCTCCAAGAGGCCAAATCACTGTCGGTTCCAGCCGTGGGGAGAGACCTGGAGGAATATCCCCTCTCTTCCCATTAAACAGCGATTGTATTCAGTGTCTTCCTGACGCTATATAAATGCAACGTGTTGTTGCTGCTGCTGCTGCTGTTGGTTTTATTCCTGGTCTAAACTGAAACAGGAGGAGGGATTCACTGCCAGCAACGACCACATTGCAAAAATGCCTCAACTTCAAAGCACAATCACTCAGCAGCCTAACTCCATGCCTCGCTCGCTCGCTCGCTCACTCTTGGCACACTTTGCCATAGCCCATCCTCCGACCCCCCAACCACCTCCTCCTCCGCCTGCCCCCCTCCCTTCCCTCCCTCTCACTGATCTGCACTGCGTAGCCAATGCATCACAGTAAACAGCTCCTCACTCCCCCCACCCCCTCCCCCTCCCTCCCAACACACACACACATCTATTGGCAATTACTGATGAAGGTCACACATCAGCTGAGAGGCCCGAATTCCAGGAAACAAGCTGAGCTTATGTAAGTGCATCACCAGCATTGGCCGCTGTCCAACAATCATGCAGCGAGCGACTGAAAGTAGGACAATGTACAGGGCTTGGAAACCCGAGCTCCGGTCTGCTTCCCCCTGCAGGAGAAAGGGAGCAGAGGAATCCTCGGCAAAGCAGCGTGTCACGAGTGAATAATCCGCACGCCACCTGCTTGGGAGAACTCCAGTCGGTCCGGGCAAAGGTCCGGGCGTGATTTGAATAAGGCAAAGACTATCCGGTGGGATGCTCAGCATGCGACTCCCAACGCTCTTTCTCCACGCCCGCTGTCTCTTTAAAGAGTTTTGTCTTATATTGAGAGGAAATTCTTCCTTGGGGGAGTGGGCGGAGGGGGTTGGGGGTAGTACGTGAGCTCACACACGCCTTCTCCCTCTTCTCCCGCCATCCCAAAATCCCTGCGTTTGTGCAGAGACAGGAACCCCGCCGCCCCACCCCCCCGACTCTCGCCAGGCTTCACCTGGTCCGACACGTGACCGTAAGGCAGGTTACCAACAATAACTAAAAATTCCAGGTTTCCCAGACTGGTTCTTTTTCTACACCGAAACAAACAAAAAAATGCCTCGTTAAAGCACAACTCATCCGGGATGGTCGAGAGCGACGTAGATTGTTATTTGATGGGAGAGGTTATTTGCTGCCGGTCACCTCTATCTGTGTCGGTCGGTCAGACAGACCGACGGACAAGTGGAATGTTTGGCAGCACAGAACAGGTATCGTTTCCTCTCCCTCCTCGGGCTTTTCCTCGCTTCCCAACCCTTTTTGATCTCATCCCTCCAGTAAAACCCGCTCAACCGTCACAGCGGTCGAGTTGATTTTTTAAACGAGTTCACGGCCTCAATCACCTGTCCTGGCACCCGTGGCAAAAAATTGGGGGCACCTTCCATTTCAAGAGGAGGAGGGTGGGGGGAAAACAGTGTAGGGCTGGGGCTTTGGGATGTTTTTGCTCTCAGCAATTTTCAGTGTTGCCACGTTGAAAGGCTCTTTACCCGACGTTCCCTCTGTGACCCAAGTTGACTCCATTCTTACACTGAACCATTCTCAGGTCAGCGGCACTTAGACTGCATGGAACTGGCACTTATTAGCTGCTACAAAGCCACTGCAGCTTGGCACGTGTACTCACTCAGAGGCACAGACACAGCAGAGGATAGGGCAGAATGAAGCGGCGGGGAAGGGGGGGGGGGGGGGGAGACATGCAACAGGAACAAGGAGGTGAATAAAAAAAACGGTAAACCTCAGCCACTTCCACCAATTCATCATCAAACGCAATGAGCTGTTGAGAGGAGGAAGACGGGGAGGAGAAAGGGAGAAGACAGAGAGAGGGAGAGAGAGAGAGAAGGGTGAGAGCACGTTTGTGTAGAACCGCACGTTAAGCACCGCATTCCCCCCCCTTTGCCGGAAAGGAAAGTTCGATCAAGTCCGGTGAGAAGGTTAGTGAGATTAACGATGGTGCGTGAACAGAGGCTCAGTCAGGAGTCTGGTCTGGCCTTATAGCCTGCAGACTCCAGCGAGAGGCAGTGCAATGGGGGTTGGGGGGGGGGGGGGGGGGAAATCAAACCAGGACAGTTTTGAGCAGGATCCACGTTATTATCAAGCCACAGGCAGCCCCCGCCCCATGCTTCCCAAAGCCAAGGCCTCGCAGTTTGGGAAGCTGTACAGCGCCAGCTCGATTCAACCAGTGGTAAGAATAGTCGCACACTCATTCATAGCCACTCACACACAGACAGACACTCTCACACAGACAGACACTCACACAAACACACACAGACACTCACACAAACACAGACACACACAAACACAGACACACACAAACACAGACACACTCACACACAGACAGACACACTCACACACAGACAGACACACTCAGACAGACACACTCAGACAGACACACTCACACAGACACACTCACACACAGACAGACACTCACACACACGGAGATAGACAGAGACCCCGATGCACGCAAACACATTGACGCCACATGCATGCAGACACATGCGCACAAGCGCACACACAACGAGAGAGAGGCACACACCCACACACAGACACACACACACAGAAACTCAGACACACACAGATGCACAAACACACACACACACACACATACACACACACCCAAAGAGCCCAACTCCTGTCTGACTTAAATTACTCATAATCAATCCCACACGTCTGTAGAGCTGGTTTCGTTGCGCAAGATTCTGTTTGCTTTTCAAATCCTGCCAACAATCTGAAACGCTTTACTTAAGGAAATGAAGAGATTGAATCAAGAGCAGCTGAGCAGCACCTACGCTGTCTGAAAAAATATATATTTATTGGCAAAATAAAAATCCCACCATCGTCCCTGCAAGACTGGGTCTCGACTGGTCTCGGCTGAGGTTTCAAGCCAAAATGGAGGTGACTTTCCCCATGATTTCCTTTTAAGATTAAGCTGATATTATATTAACGGCAGCCGTGAAGTGGTTACACCCCATTTGTAAAACCATTATCCACTGGAAGTTGCTGCCCTGGGATTATATATAAAATCAATCAAGGTTCTTAAATCAATGTAAAGAATTTGCAAAGCTGGTTGTTTCACCTAAAATGGGCGATCGGGCGGGCTGTTATTATTTTTTTTTAAAAGACACTTTAAAAAGTTGGGGAGATTTCCAGTCTTTAGACCGAGGAGCGAGACGGGGGCTTTGGGTGTCGGGAGGTTGCTTGGGGGGCTGGGGGGTGGGAGGGACGGTGAAGAGCCCTCAAAGTGGGGCCACTTGACTTGTCACCCCACGTCTCACACCTCTGCTCGATTCCTCCAACCCACTCGCGTGCGAAAATATACAGAGATCTCCAAGGAAACCAAAGCAAGTCCCAAGCACTTTGCAGATGTCATTTTACGACCACCCCATCCTCCCCCCTCCCCCCACGATTTCTTGACCCAAGGAGTTGGCCCTGTTGGAAGAGATTTGCAGAAAGCGCTCAGGATGGTAGTGGGAGGGGGTGGGAGGGGGGGAAAGGGGGAAACATGGGCAGTGGGTTAGCTCACGGTACCTTCTCGCCATAACCCCGATCTTTGGTCATCATTTCCCGCAGGGTCTGCAGGACTTTGATGCACAGCTTCTCCTCATTCTCCTCCAGGAGCTGTTTGGTGTGTTTGATCAACCTGTGGGCCAAACCGCGCACGTTTTCATTTGTTTTTCGAGCAACGCAACAGCAAGAACAGCAGCAGAATTATATTCGTATGGAGCCTGTCACGTCGGAAGGCGTCCCAAGGCGCTGGACAGATAAGGGTTTCGCCCCCCCCGAGCTGAGGGTTGGAATCAACAAGGGTGGAGGAGGAGGAGGAGGAGGGTAGTGGGGTGGGAGGGTGGCTGAGAGTACGATCAAAGAGGAAGGTCTTAAGGACAGGTTTTGAAGGAGGCACGGAAGGGGGAGAGGCGGAGGGATTCAATACAATACCGCGCTCTCTCTCCCCCCGTAGGGCTGCCCGGGAGTGTCAACCTAACCCCGTGAGCTCAAAGTCCCCAATCTGACATGGGGGTGGGCGAGGGAGGGAGGACTTCAACCCACGACCCTTCTGACTCAATGGCGAGAGCCAATTTCGTTAACTCACTTGCAGATAAATCCTCCGCTCTCGCACTTGCGCCTGGCTTCCGTGTTCTCGGGGAAAAGCAGCTCGGGCCGATGGAGGACGTCGACGAGCACAGAGAGCTCGGCCTGGACCAGGGGATGGAGCCGATCCTCCAGGGCAGACACGATATCCTGCGGGGGTCAACAAGAGCAGAAACTCTCAGCCCTTCAGCTCCCCACGTTAATCCTTCCACCAACCAACCCCGGTCGTAAACACACCGCACTTCGCTAGTAAATCCACGACTGTGTGTGTGGACGCCGCTGTGCGCAATCGACAGCCGCGTTTCGCCCGCTAAATACACAGTCACTACACTTTACGGTATATTCTGTGAAGCACTTTTGAGACGCCTCGAAGATGCGATAAGGAGCTGTACCAAATGCAAGGACTATTATTATTATTATTATTATTGTGAAATCCTGTGAAGCGCTTTGAGACGTTCTCCCGACGCGATGGGCGCCACATCAAAAACAAGCGTTCTTATCCCATCTCGGCCCCACCCCACCCACACCTCCTCAAACCACACGGACCAGAAAGGCAAGCAGAGCAACACGCCTCACCACCAATACCACGGTAACCACCAGCCTTCTCGGAAAGCAAATGAGGTTAGCGCAATGCTAATCGCATTCACCACCGCCATTCAACTTGTTCGGACATCGCAAGGCAGTCGGTTAACACAAACCCTGAGAATTTGCATTCCCCCCACCCCCACCTTTATAAATTTCACGCGTTCAATTATTTTAGGGGACTTTCTTCCCTCAGCGGCATGCGCGACTGGTCTGGTCATCTCTTGCTGGGGTGCGGTTTCATGCCCCACCCTCCCCACCACCCCCCACCCTATCAATGTTGCTTCTACTCAACCCTTGGCAGCGAGCGGAAATGAGTCACTAAATTCTGGTGTCGCAGCTGTGCTTGACTTCTCCCCTCCCGGCTGCCATGTGCACAGGCTCACGAACTGAAGAGAGATCCGTAGAGGAACAAGGAGCAGGAGCACTGGCTAGTTTCCCCCTCCCTAACCCCTGGGAAGCTCAGGGACCTAAGGGGGTGGGTTAAGAATCAGCGAGAGTTAGAATCAGCGAGAGTTAAACCATCTTTTTGTACGCAATAGACAAAACCATGCAACACACACACACACACATCACGGCTCCTTGAATGCAACTGATTCTCGATGTGGCGACCTGGTCACACATAAGGAAAACGGAACAAACTGGTGGAAGAGGGTACGTTAGTCTGGACGAGTATGAAAGCCAAACTGAAGCCTAAACATCTACAAATAGCACGTCAAAAATGGGATGGATGCCGGGGGGGAGAAAAAACACACAATATACCCTCCGTGAAAGCAGATCTTCACACACAAGAGACAGAGCTGCAGAGAGGGAGGGAGAGAGAGAGAGAAAAATAATAATTTAAAAGTTCAGTGGATGGCACGGACAAGAAGAAAGAAAAGTGAGCGAAACGACAAAACAAAATGCTTTGAATGCAACCGAGAGGAGAAACACGCGGGTGTTGTGGGGGAGTGGGTAAGGGGATGGGGGAAGGTGAAGTGGGGCAAAGCCCCGCGTGCGTTGGCCTGGCCTGGCTCTCCGCTCATACCCTACCTGCAATCGCTCGATGATGTTGCGGTAATCTCTGGAGGTGGTGAGGACGGAGTCGCGGCGGGCAGAGTTGCGGGCGGACATACGCCAGCTCATGGCCGTCTTCTGCACGATGTTGTGGGACTTGAGGAACAGATTGTTGACCTGGCTGTCCAGGTCCACGGGGATGGCAATGGCTCGGCTCTTGGCTGCAACGGGAACTCAGTTGGTGACAAGAACCACCACAACGACAACAACTTGGATTTATACAGCGCCCTTCGCGCGGGCTAGCGTCCCGCAGCGCTTTAGGTAAACCCAAACGAGGTGGAATCGTCAACCCGCCTCCTGGTGGTGAACGAACTGAGACGTTCAATGACTCTCCTCTCTCCATAGATGCTGCCTGACCTGCTGGGAGCTCCCAACGACTTCTGTTTTTATTTCAGATCTCCAGCATCGGCAGTATTTTGCCTTTTGTTTCTGTGTGTGTGTGTGTGTGTGTGTGTGTATATATATGTATATATACTATATATTAAAATAAATTGAATCCGTCAACAGCAAAATCCACTTAAATACCAGATGTTCCTCTGTTTTTCTACCTGTTCATCCTGTGCCAGTTCAGACAAGCTTTAGCGCTCGCACATTGTCCTTTACAATAGCGCTTACCCACTTCAGATAACACCTTAATGCAGCTCTCAACAGACGCCTTCTGTGTGGCGGACAGCCAGGGGCAGTGGTAGACTCTGAAAACGCCTTGCAGCAACTGCACGAAGATAGGCTGGCGAGTCTGGAGACATCGCGGGAGGGGAACAGAAGAAAGAAACAAAGAAAGAAAGAGTTGAGATTCCGATAAATTTTCACGAGCATAAATAAAAGCAAGGATGACTCCAGTGAAATTTTCCCAATTTTCCCCATTTCTTCTTCGCTCAGCGCCTCCGCAGAGTTGGATGGAGGGAATCAAAGGCAAAGGATGGGGTGAGGGGGTGAGGGGTTGGGCGGAGGGGATTTTCCCCTATTCTCATCTCGAGTGTGTCTTGTGGCCTGGGACACAGCCCGCCACCGGCTGAGAGCTCGGAGCACATTTGTAGCACCTGAACACTCTCGGTCATAGCGGGCGTGAAGCCTGGAGAGAAAATACAGCGGGAAGTAATTCAGCCTTTGAAGCGAAGCGCAGAACTTTGGCCCCGAGGAGACAGATTTAACATCCCTCCAGAGGGGTGTCCAGTGAGCCATTCATTATTCACCGACAGAATGACTTGGAGTTGAAATGCTGTGTTTCGAGATGTTATAACCTACACCCCTCTCCCAGTTCTCTCGCTTGACTTCCCCATTATTCATTGATAACCGCTCCTAGTCTGACTGCCACTTTACATTGAGTGCCTTCAGCTACTACGCCCCGAATCTCTGGAACTCTCTCCTTCCATCCCTCCGCCTTGCCCACTCCCTCTCCCTCCCCACCTTCAATTCCCCCCCTGAAGAACTTCCTTTTTGATGATTCCAGTCACCTCCCCCCTCCCTCTCCCCCTGGGCACCAATGCCAAGTACTCCGGGATGCCATCTCGCATGAAGGACACTACATAAATGCAAGTTGTTGTTGAATGGATGGGGTAAAGGCTTGGGATGGGGCAGCTGTTAGCAATGGCTGGGGACAGATCAGGTTTGATCCCCAAAGAACTTTTGCCCCCTCTGCGTGGCACAGCCGCGCTGTGCTTATCGACCCTGCCTCCCTCCTGCCCCATTCACGTAACTGCTTAGGGATACGTCAAACAAAGGTTCTGGAGCTTTTGGGGAACTTGGCTCAGGTTTAACAAACCCATATACGGACAGAGAAGGAAGAAGGTTTGGCTTGAATTAAAAGATGTTACAAGACATGCAAGTCTGACGTGCAACCTTCACGAGAAGCAGTCGTGTGCGTTTCCCAAGCCAACAGACACCAAAAGGCAACAACGGCAAGTGTGGGGCTACGCGTGCAAGGGTCAGGCTGAAACTTCAACCCATCAGCTCCTCAATCCGCTTCTTAGTTTCAGAAGTCCACGTTCCTACAGCTAACCGCTAAAGCTTCTCCCAAATGCTTTATTTTCATCGTCTGTGGACCCGCTCACAAATTCTTACGTTCTTACGTACAGGGTGACCAAAAAGTTGGGATATCTACCCTGTTATCTAATAAAACATAGATTAGCATTTCTTTAAGACTTATGATAATATAATAATAATAATCCCGGCAATTGATACCGCGCCTCATCACGTCTTTGAGACGTCTCAAAGCGCTTCACAGGACAGACTGTAAAGCGAATTGACCGTATGTTTTGTGGGCGAAACGCGGCAGCCAATTGCGCACAGCAGCGTCCCCGCAAACAGCCGTGGATTGAGTGACCAAATTGCACTTGTTTTCATTTTCTTTTGTTACTTGCAAACAATTTCTCCCGATACACATTGTAATGGTATCACAACTTTTTGGTCGTCATGTATAATCATCTGCAGCGCGACTTAATTTCAAACTCCAGCCCCCGGTTCGGGAGAGGTGTTTGGGCGATGTTTTGACGATGGCAATGCAGACGGGGAGGGGACTATTGCTGGGCTGAGAGGTGGGTTAGTGAACCGGTGCACGTGTGTTCAAGGCAGAGAGGTTTTCCTTTTTTTCTTCGACAAAAAATAAGACAAAATAAGAAAAAAAAAACAGGCTTTTTTTTTCCCCGTCCGACAAAACATCAACCAAACTCGTGCAAACAAACATCTCCAGGCTTCACAAAATCGTTCCAGTGAGAGAGAGAGAGAGAGAGAAAAGATCACATCATCAGACCACACCTCAGTGTAAAGTGAAAGGTTGGAAACTGCATAATTGCCAACAGTTCAATTCTAACCCCCGCCCCCAGTCTCACTTCCCCCACCACCCCCCCTCCCCAGACAGTACTGCGACTGTACCTCTATAATGCCATGTGCAATGCACCTTTCTCTACATCAGAATGTTTCCCCAGTCTTTTTTGTTTGATTTTCGCTACACAAAATACACACTATATATATATTATGTATGTATATATATATATAAAAACATATTGCTGTATATTCTGTGGCGCGTTCTGGGATGTCTCAACGACGTGATAAGGCGCTGTACCAAATGCAACCACTATTGTCATCACTATTATTTTAAATGCGGAATATCGAACGACCCAGCGAACGTCGGCAACTATGCAACTTTGGAGAGACCGAGCTTGAAAATACCTCGTTAGTTTGACTCATAATTCTGGCAGATAGCTGTGAACAAAGAGTTTAATTAAGTGAATGGTAAATGCGTTGGGGGTGGGATGGGGGTTGGGGGGTGGGGAGAGAGGAAAAACCATTGTAACTGGTTGAAGAGATTTTCACCGTGTTTTTTTTTGGACTTAAGAGCAAAGTCCCGCAGCTTCTAACGCGCCCGGCTGCAGGTTGCAACTTCTGCCGTACGTCGATGCAGCACCGATGTTGCAGCGATGCAGCGACTAGCACTTGCTACAAACGCGCGCTCCTGCAGAGTTGCATCGCCCAATGCGGTTCCTAACGCAATCCACTGCAGTGCCCACGAATAATCTCCCATCTGCCAAAGTTGGTGCTGAGTTAATTGATGGGAGTCACTGCTCTTCGATAGAAAACACACACGCAACTCGGATTAGCGGGGGGCTGGAGGGGTGGTGGGGGGGCGGGGGTCTTGATAGCTATTTAGAAGCCGCAAGCTCATCATCCAGCCTGTCCAAAGGAGGAGGGTGCCATACCTGTAAACTGGTGCTTTGATCAGAGAAGGGAGAGCTGAAGAAAGTGGTGACAATGCTCATGACTGTCTCGGTGACGTATCTCTCCAGAATGTTGTCCGCGTGCTTTCGGTCGCTGGTGTTGTTGCACACCTGCAATTGCAGGCAAAAGCGCCTTCATTGAAGGTTGAGGGGGGGGGGGGGGGGAGTGATAACTTAACAGCAATTTCCGAAACACAGCACACTGCGGAATTAGGCACTGCAAAAACACACACACGATAACCCCAGTGTCGGATTGAAAGCCTACAACGTTATCGAAACTTCTCCAGTTGTGCGCAGTAATGTCACGTGCCACAACCAACCGCAGAGTGAATGAGCAATTTAACTGGGGGTGACTGCAGGCCAGGACGCTGGGAGTTAACTCCCTTCTCTATACGAATAGCGCCACGGGATCTTTGATTTGAACAGGCCCAGGTGGGACCTTATGTCTCATGAGAAAGACGTCAATTCTGACACGGTTGCCCGTTTGCCCCAGTGACGAGCAGGACGGAGCTCAAAGTTCCCGAAGCGGGGCTTGAACCCACAACCTTCGGACCCAGAGAGGTGTAAACGCTACCGATTGAACCAAGTTCATTTGACATTGCGCTTTGCTTGAGGTTTAATCTATTCTGGCAAAATGTCCTCTGCATCAAAGCACGTCAATGTGACAACTGCTCTTTAGTATTTTGATGGTCAAACGTATCCGTTACCTAAAGGGATCATATTTGGACTATTAGCTTAAGTACTGAATGTAACTACAGGATGCTTATTGTAATCACTTTGGTATTGATACTAAGCTGCATTTATACCCTGTCCAAACCCAGTTGTCCTTCACGATAAATTTTGAAACACGAACTGGTTTCTGGCGGCGACATAAATCATTCACGAGGTTACAAAGAAAGTCCCCGAAATAAAAGTTTGAAGCAAAAAGGATTCAGTCGACAAAATAAACCGCAAACTGCAAAATACTTTTAGAACACGGGGCAATCTGAGAGGGTTTTGACCCGGCTTCCTCAACGTAAAAAGTTTTCACTGGAAATCCAACTTCTGACTTTTGTGCCGCAATAAAGTCCGGGGGATGGGGGAGGAAGCGTCGGGGGTGGGATGGGGGAGAGCGGCTTTGGGTCTGGAAGCAGTGAGGGGTTTTGTAGAGCAGAGAGAATGTAGTCAAATCACCTGTATTATTGCCCCCGCCTTAACCTACATAAAAATGCCTCGACAATTCATTGACGCCGCTTAACATCAAACGTTATCCAACAAAATGACTTGACGTTTTACCACAAAACCTGACGTGCCACTGCCTTCGCCCCACCCCCAAAATTGAGTTGGTTTGGCTTAAAAGGCAGTTCAAGGCAACGGTTCACTGCTGACCTCCAGCTGACGTGTATTAATCAAAGAGTTTCTAAAATGGTTTGAAGAGACAGTAAAGGGGCCAAAAGATTCCAAATTCGCTCCATCTGGATCTCCCTGGGCTTTGGACGGCATCTCGAGTCATTCCATGCGACCAAACTGGCGCGGACTCAAGCCCACAGCACTCCAGCTGTCCAGAGGTACATTGTCACGAAATCTGACCCTAACTCCAGGAACGTTCCCTCACCTAAACAGAATAAGGAATCAAGTGCTTTCTGGAGTTCAGGAATAGGGAGAAAATTCCTGGGTGAGGGGAGGGGTAAATAAGGTCCGAACAATGTAGCTTGCAATCCAAAGTTGGGCTCCAATTTCCTGTCGGGCCAATTAGTTACGCGTCGGGGCACAGAAAACTACATGGCACAATCCACGAGTTAAGAGCTACAAGCATGAGGCTACATGCTACGCGAGAATCCCACAGAAATACTTGCCCTGCATATGTCGACGAGGAAATTCTCAAAGAGTTTCCACATGTGGTTGCTTGTGTAAATCTCCTTCATCTCCACTTCTGTGTCCACGTAGCAGTGATTCAGGAAGTTGATGTAGGCGATCTTGACCTGCGTAGAAGAAATTTTTTTAAAAAAAGACACAACGCGTTTGCAGCTGTCGTAGGAGTGAAGGGTACCTCGGTGAAAACCACAAGGTGGTCAGTAATAAAAATACCAATAATAATCCTCGCATTTGATACAGCACCTTATCAGGTCGTCTCAAAGCACTTGACAGACACACCACACACGCACCACACACACACACGACACACCACACACACACACACGACACGCGTGCGTCCCCGCTCACCTCGGGGATGCAGTCCTCGTGCGTGGCCACTCTCACTATGTCGTCCAGTGGGAGCAGGGAATTGCACTTGATCTCGGTGTAGACGTTCTTGCCCTCGGTGCAGACGGCCAGCAGCTCCACCAGGTGAATGTGGTACATGAGGGGGCTGTTCTCATCCATCCGGTCCCGCTCGGAGCGCATCATCTGCACCAAAGTCTGGAACGAGGCGCGGTCGTTGTAGAAGATCAGGACGTCTTCGCCGGCGTTGACGAGCTGCGAGGGGAGCGAGAGCTTAGGGCAGGTAATTCCATCAGCTGATTCCCCTGCTGCTTCCGAGCAGGGATCCGCGCGGCTTGGATTTGGGAGGGTGTGTGCGGGGTTAGGGGGTGTGGGGGGAGATTCAATTGCAAATCGCTTCGAGGGAACGATGATAACGCTTGCATTTTCGCGCAGGGCCTGGTCACGCCTTCGAGACGTTCGACGGGATAGACGGCAAAGTTACCTGACTGCGTGTTTTTTGCGGGCGGAACGAATACGAAGGATTTCCAAGGCTGAGACTGATAGATTTTTTTTCAAAAGAAATAGAGGGATTAGGGGATATGGGGATAGGGCAGGTAATTAAGAGTTAGGTCAGACGATCAGCCGTGATCTTATCGAATGGCGGGGCACAGGCTCGAGGGGCCGAATGGCCTACTCCTGCTCCTAATTCTTATGTTCCAAGCGAAAGGGAATAAGGTAACCTACAGCCCCAAGTTCTACCTCAGTCACTGCCTCTAAGAACTTGTAAGGTGTAGGATTGTGAAATCGTGTGGGGCCACTCTTAAGCGTCGCCTGGATTCAGAAGCCAACTCTTTCCAAATCGATGTGGAGAGAACACGTTTGAATAAGTAGCGTTAGTACATATCAATATAGTTCAACAGGGAAACTGGATGTAAACTTGAAAAGGAAAAAGTTGCAGGAAGTATTGTGCTGGGATGGGCTGAGATGGAATAATAATAATAATCCCCGCATTTGATACGGCGCCTTATCACGTCTTCGAGACCTCTCCAAGCGCTTCACAGAATACTGTTAAGTGAACTGACTGTATATTTTGTGGGCGAAATGGCAGCGTCCCACAAACAGTCGTGGGTTGAGTGGCCAAATTATCGAGATGGAATGGAACGGGATGAAAAGAGGAGGGAGACTTATGCTGGATCCAAAGGACCAGATTAATCTAGAGAAGCTACAAAGTTCCTTCCTTTCTCATCACGGGACCCGCAGTTTCCACAGCGTCGACGCAAAAAAAAAGCGGCTGCCGCTCACCTCGGCCATCACCATGTCCTGACACTTCTTGATGAACTTGCCCTCGGCCTTGACGATGGTCTGCAGGAACTTGAGGTACTGCACGTTGCGGCCGTGGGTCTCGATGCAGTGGACAAAGTGCTGTACCACCCGCTCGTTGATCTCGCTGCACAGCTGGAAGTTGTTCATGAAGATGTGCTGCATGGTCACAGCCTCCAGGATCTGCAACGAGAAGAGGAGTAACCGAGGGCATCGCTGTCCACGAGGTAACTTAGCAACCCACGACACTCTCGAGAATCCTCCCGCACAGACCCTCGGGGGTGGGTGGGGGGGGGGGAAGACGTTAGGCTACATGATTATTATTATTAATTATTATTATTATTAGTGGAACAAGGGTTCGTTCGTAGGTGAAACTTTTTTATTTGGGCTTTTTGAAATAGAATCAAACTTTTTTTTGGGGGGTGTGGGGGGGGAAGAATCAATTAATTAATACAGAATTAATTGCAAAGTCTAGTGACTGTGTATTTTGAGGGCGAAACACGGCAGCCAGTCGCGCCCAGCGGTGGCCTGCAAACAGCCGTGGATTGAGAGTCACCAAATTTTAGGCTCGTGGCTTCTGATCGAAGCAGAATTTATCACGCGGTTGCGTCTTCATTTATTAGCCGATACCTGTCTCGCAAACTGAGTTATCTCAGACACGAAGAAGCAAGTGATTGTTGTCTGTGTTTGGTGTGCGCTTTTAACGGTTTCACTTAGTGATCAACTAAACAACTTGTATAGTCATGCGGTTCAAACCAGTCTATTGAGTCTGTTTGACACGTCAAACGCCCTCGTAAATCTGGACCTCAACCCCAAGCAATGAACGAGACAGGAGCAGTGTGAGGAAGAGGCAGTGTGTGTGTGTGTGTGTGTGTGGAGGGATGGGGGGGGGGCGGTAGGGTGGACTAGAGGGTTGTCCTGAGTAACGGAGGCCAGTCCTGGGAACAGGATCACAGCGCCGGTGGGTGAAATAGACAAAGAAATAAAAAAAAAAGCAATGATCTGGAATGCCAGCCGTTTAATCGACCCATCAAAGGATCCCACTGCGTTGCACCAAACCATGGCGAGGTGTGTCAGTCAGAACCCACAGGTCAGAGTCTTGATGGGGTGACGGGAGTTTTTGAGACCCTGTCTTGGGGGAAGGGTCCTGTATAAATGCAAGTTGCTGTTGTGTTTGGAGGCTGATATACGGATGGACACTGGAATCTGAGATCAAGCGTCTTACCCCGGGAGTGAGGAAGAGGTTGATGTGCTTGTGAAGGAGGGCTTGGTTTTGCGGGTTGCCAGCACAGAAGTTCTGCAGAAACTTGTGGGCCAGTTTCATTATCTCTTGCATTCGGAGGTCTTCAGCCTGACGTATAGCGAGAAGACAAAAAGCGGAGACATTACCCAGGTGCAAGGATTCTCTTGGCTTTCCAGCACCTGGAGGCACTTGTATCCTGGTGTATCCTCTCCCGCACCAGGCTCCGTCACCCTATCACCCCCATCCTCGCCTGACTCCACCGGCTTCCCATCACACAGAGGACACAGTTCAAGATCCTGTTCCTCACCTTCAACGCCCTCCATGGTCTTGCTCCCCCCCTACCTCTGCGACCTCCTAACCCCCTACCATCCCTCCGCTCAGCGGGCTCCGACCTGCTTCACGTCCCCCACCTCGCTCGTCCCACCTCGCTGCCAATCTGCCCCCACCCTCCGGAACTCCATCCCGCATTCCCGGCTTTACGGGAAACGGGAGCGAGGGGTACTTCACTTCACGCTAGTTGTCCCTCTGGGCTGGTGAAGGCAGGGGGAACACCCCCACTTAACTATTTCTACCCCCCCCCCCCCCATTACCTACTTTGCGCTGCTTTGGAGGACTCTCAGGTGAGGTCAGGTCAATCCAGCTCCGCACTCTCCACTTCAGTTACTGCCCTTTCAGAGCTACCTCAAAGGCGCCCTGGGCTTTGTGTTAACTGTGTGCTTGCCACCCCATCCCCCCACCCCCCCACCCCCCACCCTCTGAACGCACTGCGGAGATCGTTAGCCCAATCAACCTCCACCCATCCTCACGCACGGTGCGCGCCACAGAGCTGAAATACATCTGCGGGGTTCAAAGGTCAAACTGTGTTTAAAAAAAACACACGGAGCTCGTGATTACCTTAAACCCCCCCACCCCCACCCCCCCACCACACACGCACCACACCCCACGACGCAAGAACAACAAGTTGTATTTGTAAAGCACCTTTCACGTGGGGAGGGGGTCCCAAGGCGCTGGACAATGAGGGGCGGGGGAGGAGGGAAGATGACCTTTTGGGTTCAAACATTGGGTGAGGCCCCGCGAGCGCTTCCTGAACCGCGCAAAGCGACCACACCTTTTCGTACGGGATCTGCAGCAGATCGAGGACCACGGTGTGAGCCCCCATGTTCCGCAGTAACCTCTGCTGCTGTTTCCGGCTCTTCCTGACAGACGAGCCTTCCTGCACGCACAGCTTGCTGAGCCTGATCAGCACCTGCACCGGCCAGGGAAGAGAAAGGGGGGGGGGAGGAAGAGTCAGTGCCAACGGTGAGGGCTGGCTCAGTCACGGATCACAGCCGTCAGCAGCACCCCCCACCCCTCAAGTCGGCGCCTCACCTCCTTTATCACTCGGTAGTTTTTGCTGCTGGTGCTTTCGATCGTGGGCGCCCCCTCCGAACCGGGAGCCTGGCCCTTCGTGAAGTCACCCTGCGGCCACAAACAGAGGCAGCGCGTTGGCTTATAATAACGATGACCTTTGCCGTTCACACCACGAACACGGCTCAGAGGGGATTTTACCGCAAAGGCGACTGACCTGTGCATTTTTGTGGGCGAACGTGAGCAGGTTGGGGGTGGGGGTGGGGGTTGGCGGTGGTGGTTGGTAGGGGGCGGGTGGGGGGGGGTTTGGGGGGCAGGAGGATTGCCAGCCTGCACGACCACAAGAAAACCACAAGTGAAATAAAAGTAAAATAAAACTAAAACAGAGCGGTTTTGCTCTGACTGGGAGATCGACGGACCGTGCCTTTGTTTCCAGGTCGAACGAAACGCCGGCAAACAAAATATCCGCATCGCTTGCGGTGATTACCAAGTTGCTGGGACAGGAGCACGGCTGCTCTAACCACGGAGAGACAACTAACTATAGGGCAGGTCCCAAAGAACACGGAGCAACTTTGTATTAACTCTGCGTTGACAGCTCATTAGGAGCCCCTGCAGGACGAGACACCCTTCACAGGATGAACGGTTCACAGTTGGCCTCGGGTTCTCAAAAGGGATGAGTTTTACCTCCTTGTTCTTCTTCAGCTCGTTGCTGCTTGGCACACTGTCGCCCCCCTCCATGCCCTCGTCCGAAACCTGCCCCTTGAAGACCCACAGCTCGGATTTCTCCACCAGCAGCCTCAGCTGGTCCAAGTCGGCCTTGATCTGCTTGTAGTTCTCCACGTCCTGGCTCGTCACCAGCAGCTGGACCTTTTTGAGGCATCGGGAGAGACGTTTAGTTCCCAACCGTCCCGTCTTAACAAGCCCTCCCGATCCGTACACGTTCTGCCGTTGTGCTCTCAACAACAAGTTACATTCGCACGGCGACTTTCCCCGTCAGGAGGACGTCCCAAGGCGCTGGGTAGTCAGGGATCCGCACCCGAGCTGGTGGTTGGGATCAGGAGGGTTGGAGGGCGGGGAGAGTAGGGGTAGGGAGGGTGACCGAAGGCGCAGTCGAAGAGGAGGGTCTCGAAGGACCCAATTTATTCACAAATCTAAGACAATCACTCTGGATACTGCCGTTGGGTTAAGCTAGTTTGGATTTGAGGTGACGGGGTTCTGGGTTCGATTCCCGGTGAGTCAACATCCCAGCAAAATCCCTCTATTCAACCTCCAACAGCAACGACAACAACAATGACTTCAACTTGCACGTACACGCCACTGTTCACGGAGGAGAATGCCTCGAAGCTCTTTGCAGAGCCAGAGTTGGAGCAGGAGGAGTGGGCTGAGCGATAGCATTAGGACCACCTGCTTAGGTTTACCTGCTTCTCCCCCCTGCCCCACACAGTGAAGCTCTCTCAGGGATCCTCACTGTTTTATGTATATCAGTAGTCGGTACAGACCTCACACACACACACACACACACACACACACACTTCAGGTACCTGTTTAAATGCTTGAAGGACCTCTTGCCTCTGACTGAAATGTCTGAAGAGGAGGTGAAGAGCGCCCGAGACAAGTGGGGGGTAATCGTGCATGGTGAGGTGCAGCAGGACCCGGAGGAACGTCCGACCACCATGGTCATCCAGGTCCAAGGGCGTGTTCTCCTCACTGTGGGAAACAAAGCCAGCAGCTTTCCACATTATTCCACACTTCACAGCGATCGTCATACAAACAATTGAAGCGCTTTGAGGCGTCTAGAGTGATAAGACGCTGTATCAAATGTAAGGATTATTATTAGTAGTATTAAATAGAACCAATAATAATCCTTGCATTTGATACATCTCCATTGCTGTCGAAACGTCTCAAAGTGCCTCACAGCAATTGTTATTAAGGGTAGTGACTGTAATAGTATTTTTGCAGGTGAAGGCAGCAGCCAATTTGCACATAGCAATGCCCGATAAACAGCCAGGAGGTGAATGACCGATTTTATCTGGCGGTTCAGGTGGCCAGGACGCTGGGAGAGAGAAATTACCCCGGGGCTAGCAACAAAAACAAGGGCCTAACCCAATCCCCCAAAACTCTCGCCATCCCCTTCAGGTAACAAAAAATACATGACTATACACAGCATCGCATCGTATTCATGTGCAAGCTGCATTGAGGCAAACCTACCTTCCACCAAAGATCCCTTCTGCCTGCTCTTCGATGTGTTCAAAATCTAACGTGCCTGTGAGATCAAACGTTCACTGTGTAAAGCTTCTCAGAAATACAAGCGGGCGGAAAGTGTTCCTAAAGGCTGTGTGTTTTGTGGGTGATCCAAAAAGATCTACTGGGCTCCAACACATGCAAATTTATGCTTACGCAGGGTATTTCACGTCGGGAGGATGTCCCAAAACGCCCGACATTAACTGGTTGGGAAGCCGAGCTGGGGAGCGGGAGCTGAGGGTAGTGGGGAGAGGAAGGGACAAGTGACCGACAGTGGGTCAAAGAGCTCGGTCTTGAGATGGACCATGAACGAGGCGATGGGTGTCAGAGCAGAAAGGGAGAAGAGGAGGGAGGGAGGAAGTCGGGGATTGGAGTTCCAGAGCGTGGAGGGCAGAAAGTCTGAAAGCCCACCTGCTGGTGGTAGGGCAGGCAGCTTGGGGGGTTGGGGGTTTATGTCCACTGAGCTAACCAACCGAGCCCTTGCTCCGAAGTGACCCGGATACAAACCTGGGACGTTGCTGGGTCCCTCAGAGGAAGAGGATCCTAAACTCGGTGGCGAGTCTACGGTCTGGGCGTTGCTCTCATCAAACTCTCGCTTAAATATAGACAGGAGGCAGGAGATTCGATAGTCTAAGCGGACGTTCAAAATAAACTGGAAAGAAAGCAGCGGGATTGAAAGAAAGAGGGTTTTAATAAGCAGTTTACAGATAGTTCAAGCAAGCCGGGAATCCCCCGATACAATGGATTTAACACCCTGATTAGTGACTGAGCCACTCTCGGCAACAGTTATAATTAAGGACGTTATCTTTAATGTATCGGAGACACGTGATCATTTAGTTCCATGTTGAAGTGTGTTAAAAGGGACAGGCAACGGCGACTCTGAAAGCCGCAGTTATCTAAAGACTACATTCAGTATGTTATTCTGTAGCTGCACCAGTTAGAGTGAGTGAAGTCGACCACCTGTCACAGTCACTACACTTCTGGCCGGCTGACTGGCTCACCTGAAGGATCTCGATCGTCTTTAGCTTGGTGTCCATCACCAGGATGTCCTCCTTCTCTGGCTCGGCCTGCGGCTTGGTGGTCCCGTCCTGGGGCGCGATGGGGGTCAGAGGCAGAAACCCACCTCCCCTCAGGACCACCTGGGTCATCAGCTCTCCCACTCCGTGAATGGATCGCATAACATTGCTGCCTGCAAAGTACACAGACACACACACACACATTGACTGGTCAATGCAGCTGGGTCCTGGTGAGTGGGGGATCCCATCAATCCCAACTGCGGAAATGGTTTCACATAACAACAACAACAATAATAATTCTTGCATTTGATACAGGGCCTCATCCCTCCGCCGAGACGTCTCAAAGCGCTTCACAGAATATACTGTAAAGTGGAGTGACTGTGTATTTTGTGGCCAGCCAATTGCGCACGGCAAGTGTCCCACAAACAGTCGCGGATTGAGCGACCAGGTTTTTTTTTTGAGGGATTATTACCCCCGTAAAGCGATCCACCAATTGACTAACAACCAGGTTCCCTCTTACTGCGGGTTAAACAGAGGCGCGTGGAGTGAGGAAACTCGCCTAAGGTTTCTCCCTGCCCCGCCCGGGGATCGAACCCGGGTCCTCTCGCTTGCGAGGCGAACGCACTAACCACTACGCCACGGGACTGCACAAACTCGACGGGCTCGTACCTCGGCTGTCATCTCCTTTCACCATCTTGCTGATGGGGAAGATGGTTGCCATGTGCACGCAGTCCAGGATGGCCAGTAGGATTTTGGTCAACCGCAAGAGATCGCTGAAGCTGTAGAAGCCAAAGTAGATCAGATTCCGAGCCAAGTTCACAACCTGCAAAATAGAGAGAGAGAGAAAAAAAAATCGCTTGATTAATAACCCCATTATTTCTGGGTGGGGGGGGGGAAGCCAATCCAAGACTGTTTGTGGGAGACGCAGCCGGGCGCAATTGGCTGCAGCGTTTCACCCACAAAATAGACAGTCACTCCGCTTTACCGTATATCCTGCGAAGCGCTTTGAGACAGTCTCGACGACCTGATAAGGCGCCGTATCAAACGGAAGGATTATTATTATTATTATTATCATAATAACATCCAGGTCAAATAATTCTGCGCCAGAGCTCTGCCAATTGGCAGAGCAATGCGGTCGCTAAGAAGATAGATTAAAGTCAAATCGATCTGGAGGGTTTGAGGCAGGGAATCTTTTACGGTCAGGGGGTGGGGGGATGAAGGCACAGCACGACCAACGTTGATGGAGTGGAGGTGGGGGGGGGGGTGTCGGCAGACAAGCTGCATAAACTACGGAGCGGATGCATTTATTTACCTCGAATGTCAACTTGTTCTTTTCCTTGTCGGAGAAGGGAAATCTCTGGCAGACCACGTCTCTCAGGTACTCCTCCACAAACGCCATGGTTTGCGCGAAGCGCTCTTTTATCTCGTCTTTCGAGGCCGCGCTGGAGTCGTAGCTGTTCGGGTGAGGAACAAGTAAGAATGACCTCAACGCAATCCGCAGGCCACAGCTCATGGGTCACCTGTGCGCGCTGAGCACTTGTGTGCACCCTTTGGCCAGTCCTGCCATGGACTTGCGAGGAACATAGGAACGGGAGTAGGCCATTCAGCCCCTCGATCCTGTTCCGCTATTCTATTGGATCACCCTGCACCTCAACACCCTTGTTACCCTGACCTAACAACTATCTAACCACTTCAGTCTTGAAAATTTGCATCCGGAGTCTTCTGCTGGAGAGTTCCAGATTCCCACTTCCCTTTTGTGTGAAAAACTGCTTCCTGATTCCATTCCTAAATAGCCAAGCTCTCATTTTCAGATGATGCCCCACCTTGTTTCTGGATTCCCCCCACCCACCAGAGAGGAAACAGTTTCTCTGTAGCGACCCTATCGAAACCCTTTACATTTTAACCACCTCAATCAGATCATCCCTCGAGCTTTTAACCTCGAGGGAATGTCGACCCCTTCAAAATCCGCTTCTTATTTGTATCACTCTGCGATTTGGTGTCGGAATTAATCCGATCCAATACAAGATTATGCTGGGTTAGCGCCTTTCACGTTGGGAGGACGTCCCTAGGCGCACGTGTTTGTTTCCGCAATGACTGTGTGTGGTTGCGGAGGAGGGAGAAGCACTTACTCATCAATGGCGATTTGCGAAGGGATTTCTGACCACAGGCGGGCGTACTTGACTGGGGTGACCTGCTCCTGGGGGTCTCGATCTACGTGCATGTGTAGCATCAGGCGGCAGAAAGAAGCCCTCAGGTCGTAAGGCAAGTTCTCGTCAGACATACAGCGGAGAATCAGATCCACGTCCAACTGCCCCGACACTGCATTGATAGCTAAGTACTGCCGGTCCAGGCACATTCTAGCGAAGAGGTTCAGCTGGTATCTGGGGGGGGGGGGGGGGCGGGGGAGAGCGACGGGAAGACAGAGGGGGAGAGAGAGAGAGAGAGAGAGAGAGAGAAAGGTTACAAATATGATGTTAGGAGAATTTTTCCAATTGGATTCAATATACATTGAAGATAATAACAATAATCCTTGCATTTGATATAGCGCCTTATCGTGCCGTTGAGACGTCTCAAAGCGCTTCAAGGAATATACTGTAAAGTGGATTTACTATGTATTTTAGTGGGCGAAACACGGCAGCCAATCACACACAGTAACGACCCATAAACAGTCGTGGCTCGAGTGACCAAATTATTATTATTATTTTCCGAAGGAATTATGACTCCCGGAAAAGCGATCCGCCAATAGACCATTAACCAGGTTCCTGCTTACTGCGAGGTGAACAGAGGCGGGTGGAGAAAGGAATCTCGCCTAAGATTTCGCCCTGTCCTGGAATCAAGCCGGGTCCTCTTGCTTGCGAGGGAGGCCACGCTACGGGACTAAAATCTTATGACAGAGCTAACCGATGGTTTTGACCCTTTGGGTAATTGCCGGCAATGAAAATCTCTCTCTCTGTCGGGTGTCCCAGTTTACGCTACACTAACCTGTAATAGCTGAGCACCTCCTGGTCTTCCTTCTGACCCTCCTTGGCATCCTGCGCCAACTCACGGATGCTCTTGCTGCGTAGCTCTTTACAGCCGTCGTTCCAAAAGAGCCAGACCTCCTCGTCCTCCCCCACCTCCAGCCGGCTCTCCCCACCGTTCTCCACCTCAAACTCCACCCGGGACAGGACCAGTCTGCGAGGAGAGGAGAGGAGAGCGTCAATGGTATAAATTTCTATTCATAGAAAACAAGATCACTAACACCAAGAGCCTGGCTCCAGGCAGACAGTCTCCAATATTAAATTACTAATAGGTCAACGCGGCTTTGAAGTAAAGTGAATTATATGAGCAAACAGGAGGTTTCCTTATTGCAAGTCAAGTCATTATTTCATTATCATTTATTCAGCACCAATTTGCACTTATGCAGCCCCCATCCCACAGGATAGCGGCTCGGAGCATTCCACGGTGTCAGGGTTGGAACGCCGAGAAAGGGAGAAGAGGAAGGTGACCATAGGCGCAGTGGAAAGCGACAGGATTTATAGAATAAAGAGGAGGCGAGGCAGAGGGATGGAACTAATTCTACGTTTTATTATCCGTGACAGTCTGTGAATGGAGTTAGTTAGTACTCGATTCATCCTGCATTAGAAGGATGATCTCGTGTTAAACCTGGCTCCTAACTCACATGCCAACTGGTGTCTCAACACGTGGCAGTACGGTTAAGAAGCAATGGTGGTATAAGCACAAACACAGAAGCGTTGAGGCCCTGACAGCCAGGCATTACGTACTTGGTCTCGATGAGGATGTCCCCGTTGGCTGGATTGAGCACGGCCTTGCAGATGAGCTCCTGGGTGACGGGAATAGCCGTGTTGTTGGACACACACAAGTCCGAGAGATAATCCAGAAACCTGAAGGTGAGCAATGGGTTTCAAGTTTGCAAAGAATTTACACAGAATCTACAGCACGGAAACAACAGCAACAAATTACATCTGCACAGCGCCTTTCACCCCAGACAAAGCGCTGTACAGTTAGGGATATAGGCCACTATACAGGCCCAATCAATCCGTGCCATTCTTTACACTCCACACAAGTCTCCACCCATTCCTTACCCCCTCCTTACCCTTCTCTTTCCCTCTCCCTCATGTAAAGGTCTTGCTTCCTCTTGAGTGCATCTACGCCATCAGATTGAACCACCGTTTCAGGCAGCGAGTTCCACAACCTCACCGTCCTCTGGGTGAAGTAATTCCTCTTAAATTCTCTTTTGAATCCCTCTAGTCGCTATCATATTTGTGTCCTTAGTTACCGACTCCCCGACCAGTGGAAACATCCTATTTATGTTAACCGTTTCGAATCCTTTTATAATTTGAAACCCTTTCAATTAAGTCCCCCCTTAAAGGTCTCTCCTCCAGTGAAAGAAGGCCCAACTTATGCAGTCTCTGTCTCGGCAGTAACCTGGTATCATCCTCGTAAACCTACGCTGTAATCTTTCCAATGCAGTTATATTCTTCTCACAGTGAGGAAGGAGACTGTGAGAATTGGACACAATACTCCAAATGTGGGCTAACCAAGGTTTTGTGTAAAATATTAAAATAGAACCCGTGTTAGAAGGATGAGTATCAGTTAAATGCACAAGAATGAAGCATTAGTAAAAAAAAAAATGGGCGGGTGGGGGGAAGAATTATACAAGTAAGATGTTACACCTGCATTTCTAGCTGATCTCTCTAATCTTGAGTGATTGATGAATTCCTTCCCATCACCCTTCTTCTGACTGTGACCTCCTGCCTTGATGGATAGTCTCGAGGCAAATTACATTGCGGGCCAAGTTTATGTGTCGTTGTGTCTGTGGTCACAAGCTTCTTTAGTCTTGCAGGGCGCCCTTTCCTGGCACATTTTAATTGAGAAGAAAGGTGGAACGCAAGGGTTCGACTGAAACTGGTGCTTGCACGTCAAGTGAGCAACACTGAGCATTCCCAGTGTTAGCACGTCCAGCACAGCTCGCTGCTTGGCTACCTGGTTTATTGCAGAGCAATAATAAGATGAATATCTACCTGATGTATTGGGGAGTCACAGTAGATGTACGCTGTGCGAGGTGGGGGGCGGGGGGGGGGTTCCGACAAGCTCACTTTGATCGCGAAGCTTGTGTTGGGCAATTTGTTCGGTAATGCACAAGGCTAAGGTCATTCCGGAAAATAACACCAGCAAATCAACAGAAGATCACCAGAAACTGACACTTGTATTGTGTCAGATGAAGCAGAACGCACCCCAGGTTTTTCAGCTCAATGTCACGCACACATCACTCATTGTGAAGGTGGTCACCATAGCCTAGTGAGTCTCAGGCATGTTTTTTTTTCCCCCCCCGCGTGTGATGTGCGAGTAGTTGGAATTAAATCCCACGTTTTAAAATAAGAATTCGCAAGAGAGGTTCGAATGAAGAAGGCCCTTCAGCCCAATCGATCTCATCCTTCCAGAATGCCTACCCGACTGACCTTTCCTTAAACGAGTCCCAATATTCTTGCCTCATCTGTCCTTCCTGGTTGACCCAGTCTGGTAGTCAACAACAACAACTTGCATTTATATAGTGCCCCTCACATGGGGTAGCATTCCAGACCATTCAGGCTGCCTTCAAGAGGCCACATCCCAGTGCCCACCTGACCAGCTCACCTCGGCTCTCGGTTTTTCCTGACCAGGCTGACGAAGGTTTCGATCTCGGCCGCCGTGATGTGCTTTTCCAGGAGTTTGCGGTTGTTGTGGAGCAGAGCTGTGATGGTGTCCTCGGCCAGCACATCATACCCGATCTGCTTCTGCATGAAGCCAAACTGCTTTGCAATGTATTCCTGGGGAACGCAATACAATGCTGTTAACGTTTATACAACAACGACAAAATGACATTTGTAACAGCGCCTTTCACGTCGGGAGGACGTCCCAAGGCTCTGGACAGACAAGAGTTTCGGACCTCATCAAAAAATGTCTCAGAGCGTTTCACAGCATGTTACTGTACAGTGTAGTGACTGTATTTTGAAAGTCAATGAGGCAGCCAATTGCGCACAGTAACATTCTCGCAAACAGCTGCGAAATGAATGACCAATTTTATCTGGGAGATTATCAGCTGACAACTGTCACAGTGGATAGGATCCTTCAGTTGGGTTCTGGACCAGGCAAGCAGTGGAGCATTTTACCAGCAAACAAAGCATTGGGGCTTTTACCTGGTTCTTCCTGTAGTCCTGCTGTGAGTGCCTGAGGACCCGGTAACATAACCTGCAGATATGGCGGAAAGGAGCGTGCCTCTGGTCTCCCAGCTCCTCCAGCCTCAACATGGGTCCGTCACCACTGTCAGTGAATGGTGCTTGAAGGAGCTTAAAGATCTGGGGAGTGGGGTGGAGAGCGAGCGAGAGGTAAATCAGTCACCAACAAAGTTAATGCCAAACACGTCCACTAAAAGAGAAGTCTGTTTCGGGCTGGGATTGAATTGAGCGCTGCTTCACCTGCTTCAGGATGTTCTGCTCTCTCATCAGCTTCTGCCGCTCCCGGTTGGGTTTGTTGATGATCACCTCCAGCACATCCTGGGCAGAGTTTGGCACGTCAGCCACAAAAAACACCAAGTCTTCTAGAAGCTTCGTCACAAATCTGATACACACAGACAGACAGAGAGACAGACAGAGACACAGAAACAGACAGACACACGAGAAAAAAGTTAAAGTTGTCCAAACTTCAAGTTGACATGAGAGCCGAACGCTGAAAGTTTACGATTACACAACAGCTTGTATTTATACAGCGTCCTTCACCACAGGTCAGCATCTCGGAGCAGTGAAACATGAGTGCCATTTATGCAAAATAATTTCCACCGACCGCCTGAGCCACAAAGACGCGTGTTAAACGTCAAAACCTTTGGCAAATGCTGCCCAGGAATCGAGCCCCGGGTCCTCCCGCTTGCAAGGCGAGCGCGCTAACCACTAGACTCCTCAGTTTAAAGCTTTGCCTACCGTCGTTCATTCTGAGTTATGGTGCCCTTCTCCAGCTTCCCGGCGATGGATGCCAGCACTTTGCTGGCATCGTTGGCAAAGTCCAAGTCTCTGACTTCAGCCGGTGAAACCGGGACGATGGCAAACGCTTCCTTATCCTCTTTAGTTGGGGAAGTGCCGATCTATGGTGAGAGGAAACAGTCACAGCCTCGTCATAACACAAAAGCCTCCTGGCTCGCTGGTGGCTTAATAATAACAATAACAACTACAAGGTGACCAAAAAGTTGCAATACCATTAAAAATGTCTAATAAGTCTGATGATGAATATGTATATATATATTTTTTTGATAATAGGATAGATGTGATGACTCTTTGGTCACCCTGTACTTGATGGAGCACCCATTGCATCAAATATCTCAACACGATTCACAAGGGCCTTGGCGGACAAAGGCAGAAGCCAATCTGCACACCTAAGGCCCTGCAAACATGATGTGAATGAATCGTTTATCCGGAGGATTGTTGGCCAGGACACTGGGAGAAACTCCCTTCTCCTTTTGAATAGTGTTATGATAGTAATCCTTGCATTTGGTTACGGGATTTGGAAGATCAACCGTGGTTTAACATGTGAAGGACGTCACTTGTGTACATGGAGCACGTGCCCAGCACCGCACTGGGCCAACACTGTGAGCTCAAAGTCCCCGTTGGTGGGAGTGCTGAGGTCGACTGAACAGTTACCTTGAGCATAACGGGCCTTTCTTCATCTTTATCTATTGGCAGATTGGTGCTGTGAACCCAAGTGTTGGTGCACAGATGTCGGAGCCTGACGTAGGAGTTTCTGAAAGACAAAGAATGAAATGCAGAGTCAAGTGCAATGCCCTACATTGGCCCTGCACTTTACACCTGTTAGTGTGAGATACAGACTCTAAGATGCCTGAATCACAAGGCAAGTACTGTACACGGTGCTCACAAAGTTCTGGTACCCCCTCCCTGATGTGGCATCAAACATGGCGGTGGATCAGTCAGTATCTGCCACGAAAACGATGGCGCTCCCACACACTCGCACACTCTCACACACACACTGATCCTCTGGACGTCTAAATACAGTTAAACACTTGTATTGCATACGACAAAGTACTTCTAAATACAATGATCATCTTCCACATGTTTCAGTTGTTGGTCAGTGCCCGTGTAGGAAAGAAAAAGACATGGGGGAGTAACAGGACTTTGTGAACACCCTGTAGAATGCCAATGAGTTAAATTAGCTAATCCCCTGGTTAACTGAACTAACGATTGTTCCATTAACACGGCACAGTAATACGATTTAGAATACGTGGCTATTTAACAGCTAAATCCTTTGAGAGGCCATACGTATACCGCTGAACAACAAGTTATCACTAAATTGATTGCCTGTGAGCCGGTGATGCTCAGCACATGAGATGGGAGGGATGGGAAAAAAAAACAGTAGGGGAAGAACTTGTGGCAATGAGTTTCCCAACGTTACTTCGACATGTTGTTGGTGTTTGTAACAAGGCTCGTTAGGCCTCCACACAAGGCTTTGTCTGTTGAGACAATTTTAATAATAATCTTGCATTTGATATAATAATAATCATCCTTGCATTTGATATCGCGCTTTTCACGTCTTCTCGACGTCGCAAAACGCTTCACAGGATATCTGTACAGTGGATCGACTGTATTTTGTGGGCGAAACCCGGCAGTCGATTGCACACAGCAGCGTCCCCATAAACAGTCGTGGATAGAAGTGACCAATTTTTTTGTTTGAAGGAATTATTATCCCCAGAAAAGCGAACCGCCAATCAACTAACAACTGGGTTCCTATTTACTGCTCGGTAAACAGAAGCGTGTGGAGTTAGAAAACTTGCCCAACATTTCGCCCTGCCAGGGAATCGAACCCAGGTCTCTCGCTTGCGAGACAAGTGCTCTAACCACTGAGCTGCAGGACTCCGATGCACGGGCTGGGTTTGGCTGGGCTATTGATCCGGCCGGACATACCTGGGTACAAGGGAGTCGCCTCTTTGTAGAGTGGTCGTGTCGAGTTCGAAGATGGAGGAGATATCATTGCCATCGGGTACGGAGACCAGAGTGTACATCACCTTCTCCTGGGCGCTACGGATGCGGTTCCTCAAGGCTTCCTGGTCAGAATCCATCTGACGTGGGTGGACAACACACACGCACCGTTTAAACCTCAACAGCATCGGTCGAGAATGAGGCCGAGCTCGCAGGCACATGGATCAAATAATAATAATAATCCTTGCATTTGATACAGCGCCTTATGGCATCTTCGAGACGTCTCAAAGCGCTTCACAGAATACACTGTAAAGTGGATTGATGGTATATTTTGTGGGCGAAAGTGAGGACCGCGATGACTCTGTCCTGGATTAAAAATCCACATTTTTTTCCGAAAAATAAAATGGACGGATTAATCCGCATCCAATTGACACTCTCCCAGCCCTCATTCCAATTGGGGGGAACGGGGAATTGGTCATAGGTCTACAGTAATAATCCTTGCATTTGATATAGTGCCTTATCATGTCGTCGAGACATCTCAAATCACTTCCCAAAGGATGCTGAGATCACTGTATAAGGCCATTGTAGACTGAGCTGCACACGCTGATAATTTGCTCATCCCTCAGCAATATCGCGAGAGATTCAGATGAAAGTTGAACCCACTCGATCTCGTCCTTCCAGAATACCCGCCATCCCATCCCATCCTCCCGTTACAGCAGCAAGTTGTTGCTTAAGAAACAAAGTGTCCTGACCTCGACCAACCTTTCTTGCTAACCTGTTCCAGTCGTTAATCACACACCGTGTAAAGAAACATTTCTCGTGGTGTCTCGAAATTGCCCTCTTTACAACTCTGAACCCGGGACCTCTTTGCCCTGCTGTATCTGCAAGAGGGGCTTCCTGGTTTCCTTACTCAATCCCGTGTAGCAACTCATACACCTCTGTCTAGAACATTTTACCCAACTGTTCTCAGAGTTTGTATTGAACCTCAATAGTAAAATTGGGGTCAAGGCCTTTCTTGAAGTGAGTCAGGCTACAGTCACTACTCATCACTGTAGTAGGTGGAGATCAAGAAGGTTAGTTGAGACACTGAAGGGGTGTTGTGTTGACCTCCACGTCTGAAATAAATAAATAAATTGACGTTCTACTCCCTGCTGCTGTCGGGTCAGACAATCCCAAATTGTTCAATGAACAGTGAATAGAAAACGTGGAGAATATTATAGTAACTATCTGTGCGAAATTTTCAAATGCCAGAAAACGGACTCTTTCGTTATCTGAAACCCATCTTCTCAAGAACAACAACGCGACGGATATTGAAACCTATTAAAATAACTGTGAGTTGCAAAGCTGTAAATAAACCGACGAGAGAGACCCAGACAGAATATAGTCAACATTAATGGGGACCGAGTGAAAGCTGGGACACAAGGGTGTCCCCTAGTGCTGGGGCTGTGTATTTCACCAAAGCCGGAGCTGGCCTCGAGCTGTCTATCTGTCTGTCTATATCTGCAAGACCCCATCAAAAGACATTCATTCATCTGCCCCTATTGTCCATCTCAGTGGTTCGCCCAAATGTACAGCCCATGTTTAACAACTTGCCCAAGCATCACAGATACATCCACTAAAGAGAAACAGCTACTCTGCCATCTTCCCAGGGGCACATTTACTCATCAAGTGAAGGAAATGCCAGCACTTTCCCCCTCTGTACACCTTCCTTACAACTGTCTCCACTGACAATTCTTTACACCAAGTGTTACTGTTTTAAGTCTCTCCCCGAAAATACTGGGTTGGGTGGTGGGGGGGTGATTTGGTAATTAATAAGCATCCGTTTCCTCTAACATCAAGTCAATGAAAGGAATGATCATACAGGCAAATTAACCCTTGCTCCGCAGAAACGAACAGGATGCTGAGTGAGAAAGTGTAGAGCAAGACAAGCTTAGAGCGAAAGAGTTGCCATATTAGGAAAACTGGAGTGCGCAGGGCGGGGAAAGAAAGGAAAAAAAAAAACACAGGGTAAAGGAAGACAGCGTGGATTAGTGAACCAGAAATCATCTCAAAACGGTTTGGGTCACGACATATCATGCGGCTGCCAGGATAGTGGAAGGTAAACTAGAAGGTGGTCTTCTATCGTCTAGCACATTCTTATGCTCTTAGAGCAAGACAGCGTGTGTGAAAGCCCTCAGCCCCCCAATCATTTACCCCTCAGCCCCCTCAGCCAGTTACCCCTCAGCTTTCTCACCCAACGTAGAAGATGCCAGTTGTTAAACGACAGAGAGAAAAAGAGCGATCACAGAATACAAGACTAAATCTCTGAAGATCACACTATATTGGTGGTAGGTTTCCAGGCTCCAATTCTGGGCACAATGCTTTTCTTTTTACAAACAAAAAAGGGAATTCAAACATCAACACTTTGGTGGTAGTGAGGGGGGGGTTAGTGGTCAATAACACCTATCACCCCGCGTGGCTTTGGGGGTAACAGAATGCACACGAGCAAGAGAGAGAGAGAGAGAGATCCCAATCGCCAGTCACTTTCAGTGTTCTCGGTCTCACTTACTGATGAACGCGACTCTTGACACTCTTCCTGGTAATCTGGAATCGCCTGCGAACACAGATGGATTTAGGCACAGGTTGACGCATTTGCTCAGAGGGTAAAAATGGCATTTCGGAAGAAACGAGAGAGAGAGAGAGAGAGAGAAAGAGAGAGAGAAACGCACATTCCCACCAACCTCGGCAGCCAGGTAATTACCAGTGGCCAAGTGTTTGAAGCGGAACAGGCTGTTCCAGTGCCCAGCTCCTCCCCGGCACGGGTCATGTTGCACCACCTGGAGCGGAGCAAAAGCAGGACATCTGATCAGAACCGGCCTTTGCCATTTCTCTCAAGTAAAAGCATTGCCATATGCCTTACGTTAGGTATTAGGGCCCTTCGCATCGGGAGGACATCCCAAAGCACTTCACGGGACAATAATAATCTTCGTATTTGATATTGCTCCTGATCACGTCTTCAAGACGTCTCAAAGACAGGTCAATTGGTACACTGTGAAGTGCAGTGACTGCGTTTTGTGGGCAAACTCACCAGCCAATTTGTGCGCAGCAACATCCCCACGAACAGCAATGAAATGAGTGGCCAATTTTTCTTTGGGGCATTGTTGGCCAGGACACCAGGAGAGAGAGAGAGAGGGAGAGAAACTCCCTTCTCTTTTCAACGAGTGCAATGGGATCTTTAACATCCACCTGAATGGTGGCCTTGGTTTAACTTGTCATCCAAAGGACGGCATCTCCAACGGTGCAGCACACCCCCAGGACTGCATTGGAGCGTCAACTTAGATCGCATGAGTTCCAAGACCTGGAGCACAGCTTAAACTTACAATCAGCAAGCCTTTAGGTGCAGAGAACCACCCAGCTGGCCAAGCTTTGGTATCCGTGCTCAAAAACTGCGTTAATCACAAAGCACATTCTGTGCCCATTTAAGGAACGTCATTAAAATGTGTTTTCAAATATCTCTTCCCTTCTCCATCTACCGCACACCCTCCTTCCCTCCCTCCCTCTAACCCCGTTCCTTTCCGGGGCTCCCGAATAATGAATGTAAAACTTGACTTAAAAAAGTTCCGGGATCTTAAGATTCTCGCTGAACTGAACGTCAAAACTGATCGGTCCTTTCCGGGCTGACTCATTGGGGTTATTGGCTCTGAACTGGGACAGTGTCCCACCATTGAATCTACTCTCCATCACCTGCAAACAGCAAGGGAGGAGGTTGCTGCAATCTTCTCTGTGTGTGGGTCTTAAACTGTGCTGAAATTATAGGCTCAAGAGCATATTTCACAGCCACTGAACTAGAAAATCAAAGCAGGGGGATTTTCCTCTGAATGAGTAATGTAATCGGATAAGCATGGCTCGGGTCAATAGGCAAGGGTACGCCTTGGTGAGGAGACTGACTCACCCTCCGCACGTAGAGTGCCAGGAATTCAGACCCACTCACTGCAAAATGTTGGAACGGAGGCGTCGTTTCTCAAAGGCTCTTCAAAAATCAGTGGACTGAGAAGGAAGCTGGATAAGAACAGAGCAGTGGGAAGTCTGGACAAGCGAACGAGGCACGTCTGGAGAAGGATCCCACTCAGGGCGAGATCTCCTCTAATGATGTATCCCCCCAGAATTCAGACAAATTCCTTAAACGCAGCCTTAGCTCTGGAAGCCGGTATTCCACAAGGACGGCAGAGAAAATGGATGGCTTCAAAGTCGAGATTGAATTGGAACAGTTTGTCCTGTTGCGGACACCCAGGAACAAGAGTAAAATCTAGATGCGGGTGGAATGACTCTCCTGTTAATTTCACATCATTATAACTGGTTTGAGTTTCCCCCGAAAGTACAGATTCCAACGCCACAGGGAAGATTTAACAGCTCAGGCCCAATCTTCTTTCTAATGGACATGTGATGCATTATTTATTGACTGATTGATTGACCGACTGGCTAATTGACCGACTGGCTAATTGACCGATTGACCGACTGACTAATTGACCAACTGACTAATTGACCAGCTCAACCTACCTCAACCTCCCACAACGCCTTGGAACTGGTGGCTGAGGTGGCAGACTGACGTCCTGTTGTGCGCAGAAAGACATACTGCTTTTTCCGATACTCATCGCAGGTCAGGAACTTCTCCTGTTCGGCATGAAATAACCTCACAACGTCGCCCTGCAGGTGAAAGCCGATTAGCCCAATTATTAACAACAACTTGCATTTATCTACGGAGCCCGTAATGGTTTCGGAGACTGACACCGAGCCGGTGATGGTGGGGGGGAGGGAGGGAGTAGGTGGCCCTAAGCCCGGTCGAAGAGGAGGGTCTTCTAAAAGCGGGGAAGGAGGAGACGAAGCAGAGGGATTGAGAGAGAGAGAGTTCCGAAGCTCTGGGGCGTAGTGGCTGAAAGCACATCCGCCGACTGTGAGGCGGAGGGACGAGCAGGAGGCCAGAGCCAGCCAAGCGGAGACAGCGGGTTGTGGAGTGGGGATACGCAGGCCGGATAGATAGGGAGGTGCCAGAGCGTGAAGGCATTTATAGACCGGTGAGAGGATCTTGAAACTGTTCCGTTATGCTATTGACAGAAGAGGAGATTGCGCAGCTGCCTTAGACGAGGAGGCGAGCGACAGAGGAGGGAAAAAAAATCCATTCCCTTTCCTTGGAGGCTGTTCGGAAATATCGCAAAAATATCCCAACTCACTCCTTTCAAAATATCTTCTTTGTTATCGCTCCATTTCATGAAAAGGACGATTTTCCAGCTGGTGTTGCAGTTCACAGAGTTTACCTGAAGACAACGGGAATGTGGCTCAGTCAAACGGACTGAGAAAAAGGTGCTTGTCGAAGCCCTTCGACCGGAGGCACATTCCTGCCCGAATACAATGATAGAGTCAACGCAGAGTGCACCTATTAAACCTTTACCAACCTTTCCACTCCCTCTGTTCTGCAGGCATTGGCCTGTTTCACATCCCCTCGCCCTGCCCGCTCCACTGTCAGCCTTTCCGCACCCACCCTTTGGAACGCTGTCCTGGAGCCCCTCCGCCTTCGCCCCCTCCCTCGCCTCCTTCAAGGCCTGTCTTAAGACCTTCCTTTTCGACTGAGCCTTCAGTCATCATCCCTCCTGCACCCCACCCCTCCCTGATCCCAATCCGCAGCTGGGGTGCAAACCTCTCGTCCAGCGCCTTGGGAACGTCCTCCCGACGTGAAAGGCGCTGTGTAAATACAACTTGTTGTTGGTGTTGAAGAACAAGCTCAACAAGGAACACTCATTACAAACCGAGCAGCCAATTCCAGTCGATACGTACAGTTAGTGCAGAGAAATGTAGGAGAAGAGTTAACATGTCAACAGGGGCAAAAGCCAAGTCAATGCTTGGCCCCAATAATTAGGTGACGTGACTTCCAACTGGTGATCTGCTGAAGGTAACGGTGTGCGCTGGCTCCTAGCTGATAAAAGACCATCTCTGGAGCTACGATGCTCCCCCGTCAATGCGATACTGACCAACCGGGTCTGGCAGAGAGTTAGTTGCTGAGCCGAAATTGCTTTGGACGTTACCTCTTTACACCCGGCATTGTCGACCAACTCGCAGTTGCTGGCGTGAAGGGGCTGCCCTGCGTTGACTGGGTTCAGGACCACTTTATCCCCAATCACAACCTGGAGAAAGAGAAGAAAACAGGACAACATTCGAGTCTCCGAGGAAACAAACTCTCATCGCACTGACTCCTTTGCTGGTTAGTCTTGAGCCGCGATCGTCGAGAAGAAAAGAAATCTCAGCCACTGACGTTTCCTCGTGTGGGGATGTTTTGTAAGAGAATGAGAGGGAAGTGGGGGGTGGGTGGGGGGAAATACTGGTGTCAGCATCGGTGTTTAAGATTAATAAGGATTCGATTAGGCTTGAGAGTGCGAGGTGGGGGGAGGGGAAGGGTGAGACTATCTATTCGAGAACGAGTCTCACCGACTCTCCCAATAAAAGTCGACTTGTCGTTAGTTCTGTGCGCCACTGGCTGCCGCGTTTTGGCCGCCAAGTACACAGTCGGTTCACCGAACAATCGCGCAAAGCGTCTTGAGAAAGCGTCTCGAAGACGCGACGAGGCCCCGTCTCAAATGCAAGGGTTAGTATTCCGATCGTTATTACTGTCCGTGACTTTGACTGAAGTCCGTTGATTGCAGCGCTGCAGGAGAAGAGGGTTTCGCTTCGCTTATACATACACTGTCACCTATGGATCGAAGCTTGTAGAAAGGCTGGATGTAAAACCAGGAGCCCTCATTGCCCGCCGCGTCCAGCGTGACCCTCATCGCGTTCTTCTCCAGCAAGGCTGGCAGCCTCTTGTTCACAGTCAGGTACTTGTTGCTCTTCAGGTGCAGCAGCTGGAAGCGTTGGGAGACGGCAGGCGACAAAAAAAAAACCATCGGATTACGTCGAGGATGTGCAGAGCCGTCAAAGAGCCCAAACCGCAACACGACTGCCCCTTCGCTACTCGACAACTTGCATTTACACTGCGCCCTCCATGCGGGGTAGGGTCCCCGAGCGCCTCACGGTGGCGGAGTCTGACCCCGAGCCTGGGGTTTGGGGGGGTGTGAGGAGTGGGCGAGAGGGAGAGGGGGGAGGTGACCGTAAGCCCGATCAAAAAGGAAGGTCTGTAGGCGGGATTTGAAAGGGGTTACGGGAGGGGGCGAGGCGGAGGGATTGAGAGAGAGAGTTCCAGAGTTTCGGGGCGTAGCGGCTGAAGGCACGGCCACTGACGGTGGAGCGGAGGGGATAAGGGACGAACAGGAGGCTGGAGCCGGCCGAGCAGGGGGCAGCTGGCGGGAGATTGGGGGGGTGGAGTGGGGTAAGCAAATCGGAGAGGTGGTGGTCGGGGGTGGGGGGGGGTGCCAGGGCATGAAGGAATATTCGCCATCCAGAAAACACACAGGGGGGGGGGGTTCCTGAACGCAGACGAATTGCACGGCCGACTGAGACGTACACAGTTGACAACGCTCACCTGAATGACGTTGCCGTACTGGATGATGGTTCCCAGTAGCTTACGGTTTTCGGATTCGTTCTGTTTCTTCTCCAGGTCGGAGGCATGCTGTGTGGCGAAGGGTTAAGACGTTCAGCAACGAAACAACCAGGCGGACGACATCTTGCCTTCGGTTCGCGCTCGTCGCGTAGGGGTGGCATCTCGGGAACGACGGGGTCAGACGATGAGCGAGGGATGAGGGAGGCGATCGAGGGTGCAGTCGAAGAGGCGGGTTTTAAAGGGGGTGTTGAAAGACAGATAGAGAGAAGGGGGCGAAATCGAGAGGGAGGGAGTTACAATTCCGATTACGGACAATTGCCCGGGCAATCGTCTCCCTCGTGAAATGAATTGTCCATTAAGAATAACATTGCGATGCAGACCGAGCCCAGCAGAGGTCCCTGTGTGTCAACAACCCGTAGGATGCAGCTCACAAATTCTGGAGATTATGATTATTGCAGAGACCGGGTGTGTCTGACACGCGCGGAAACCCATCACCGTCGCTTAAGAGCCTCCAAACTCAGCTGAGAATTCCGTGTGTCCCAGCTACACGCGGAAAAAATCCCAGGGATAGATTGTTGGAATGGAATGCGCTCTCTCTCTCTCTATATATACATATATCTTTCTCTCCCTGGAGGGACACATCCTGTCTGCTCACCTAATGGCCTCTCCTTAAGTGGATGGTTTTGGAGATTGAATCCCACTGGTCCAGTGGTGTCTGAACTCGCACGCACGTTTTGTGACCACAAATCCCGCACGCTGATCTCCATCTTCAGCAGTTTCTTCGAGCAGAGGTACGGCAGGTAAATCAATCAACCGCTCAGCGGGCAGGGGTGGGGGTGTCAAATGGACGACAGCAAGCCCCCACCCCACCACCCCCTCCGCACACTGCCTCCCCAACCCCACGGCCACTTGCATATCTTTTAACACAGGCCAGTGACCGACGAAGCAGGGTTCTTCGGCTTGATAGGAAATGTTAGGGGGGGAATGAGATCAGGTGGGACAGAGGTTCCTTCTTCATCCAGACCAATCTCGTGATGATTTTGTGGGAGGTTCACAAAATGGGTTTATATAAAAATATGCAATAAATATCTATAAAAACAGCAGCCTAGTTTTCTGCATGGAACCCGAGACACCCAGCATACAGCCAAAGGAGGCTCCTGATGGACTGAGTGGGTGCGTGTCCCAAACTGGTCACCCCACTCCACCCCTTAGCTACCGGCTTGGAACCCCGACTGGGTCTCGCAAACCAGACCCCCTGATACAATAATAATAAAATAATAATCCTTGCATTAGATATAGCGCCTGATCACGTTGTTGAGTCGTCTAAAGCGCTTCACACAATATCCTGTAAGGTGGAGTGACTGTATATTTTGCAGGGGAAACTCTGCAGCCAATTGCGCACAGCAGCTTCCCACAAACAGTTGTGGACTGAGCGACCAATATTTGGTGGGGGGAGGAGGGATTTTTTATCCCTGGAAAGCAACCCGCCAATCGAACGTAATGGAACAAACCAGAGGCCCTCTCAAAGAGAGAGAGAGAGAGAGAGGAGCCTTTCTCACAGTGGAATCCAAGTTTTCAATTCTCAACGGGACAGACGACGTAAGATCCTGCGAGATAAGGTTGAGATTGTTGCTGAGGCAGCCTGTTCTTACACAGCCCGTCCTCTCTCTCTCTCTTTCTCTCTCCCACAGCAGAGCTATTGGGGCTGCTATTTGTCAAGCATGAGGCTCGAAGCCACAGGAGTCAGGAATGCAGGGACTCTGCAACCCGAGGATTCAATTCCTAAGTTGGACTTGCGGGAGCACGAGAGCACGTTTCCTGAATTCCTTTCAGAAATCTCGCACCAAACTACGCCTCACTCCTTGTACCACCTTCTACTCACACTTGTGTGTGTGTGTGTGTGTGCGTGTGTTTGGGGGAAGGGAAGGAGGGAGGGGTGGGAAAGAAGCACAAATTGTTCCACGCAGCTCATTCAACCGCTTGGCCTCATGCCTTCTCCCTGCCAACCCCCCCCCACCCACCGCCTCTGTCCCCAAGTGTGAGTGAGCCAACAGAACGTAAATATAGTAAACTGATAACTCGACGCCTGGCTTAACTTGGCACTGCCACTTAAGTCATCATGTTGTCAATATCCTGGCTGCATTCATGTATTTATATATATATATATATTTATATGTCTAACTCGCCAATCCTGATAACTCGTCACTGAACCCTTTTCCTTCGGAGCGATGAGTTATCAGGAAGTTTACTGTCGTACACTTTGCTCGGTTGCCTGGTACCACAAAGGCACCTTCCATCCAACCATACGTTCTGTCGCAGCACATTTTCTGGATGCCCTGACTGAAAACGGAGAGAGAGTTGAATGGATACACCGTGACTGAACCATTCAAACACCCGGCTGCGAAGTGCTTTGAGATGTCTCGATGCCGTGATAAAGCTCTCGGCAAGGATTATTATTATTATTATTGAAAGGATCTGTCATGACCCAGCAAACAGGCAGAGCAGGCTTGATGGGAGTTTTGCTCCATTGAAACAGTCCCCACACAAAGAAAGAAAACAGGTGAATAATCAGAACCTCTGATTAACCACACCAGTTAGGCAGAAATAAAGTGTTTGACGAGGCATCCGTTCACAGCTCACAATTCACGAGCGCTGACCTTCGAGCAGAAGTGACCACACTCGAATCCTAGGCTTGGGTGGAATTGACAGCCTAGGTTGCAAGGGAAAGGAAAGGAACCCTTCGTTCTTCTCAAGTACGCCAATTGAGCAAAGGTCAACCCATTGACCGAGGAGCCGACCATTTGCTGAAATATCTCCTCTTGGAAAAGGGGTTACAACTATAATTTAAGGCCAACACTAGTTTTATGAGGAGCAAAAGAAGAAGAAGAAGAAAAAAAGAAATCACCAGCCCTGGCCAATAAAGATAATTGGCTAAAAGAATCTTTGGGAAAATGTCCAATATTGTGAGGAGACTGTGCGCCTAATTCACTTCGATGGAGCATCAGGAGATGTCTTGGGCTGCTCCGACCCATTTAGTTTGAGTGTAAGTAGAAATATTCCACTAAACTCGTTGCTTCTACAAGCTGTTTGGTAGCTAAAACACAGGGCAGCTCAAGTCAACTACAGACGTTCAATTTGATCAACTAATTAATAACTACAGCAAATATTTCCTTTTGCACACATGCTACCAGTTAAGTAGGAACCCGGTTGTTAGTCGACTGATGACTCGCTTTTCCGTGAGTAATAATTCCTTCAAAATAAATGTAAATTAATTGTTCACTTCAATCCACGACTGTTTGTGGTGACGCCGCTGTGCGCAATTGGCTGCCGCGTTTCTCCCACAAAATACACAGTCAATTCACTTTACATGATACTCTGTGAAGCGCTTGGAGACGTCTCGAAGCAGAAGAATGTCAGGTTCCAGACAGAAAACATCCTGTGTTTACACATCTTGTGTTCCGAGTCTTTCCATCCAGAATTCAATATTAACTCGTTTTTCTCCCCCTGTTTTATTTGTAATCGCTTGATCCTGGATGACCTTCCAATTTTTCTTAAAGTACAGATCTCACACCAAGTTAGCCCTCATTCAGATTCCTGTCGTTTCCCGAGGGAGGGAGGGAGGTGTGGAAAGAGAGGAACGAAAGGAGGAATAGGATGGAATGGAATAATAATAATCCTCAGGTTTGATAATCGTTGAGACGTCTCAAATCACTTCACAGAATATACTGTAAAGTGAAGTTATTGTGTATTTTGTGGGCAAAACATGGCAGCCAATTGCGCACAGCAGTGTCCCGCAGACAGTCATGGATTGAGTGACCGGATTATTATTATTTTTTTAAAAAAAAAGGATTTCGGTACGATCTGAAGAGGAATGGAAGGAAAAGTGTAGAGGTGGTGGAAACAGACACGTGGAGAATTGGGAGTCGATAGTTGCAAATCCTGTAGCGGCTGGAGGCAAGGACGCTGTGTTTGTACTCACGTGAAGCTTGTTCAGAAGGACGGTGTCCGTGGTACTGTTGGCGCCTGGTTTGGCCGCTTTCCAGAACTGCTTCTGAGCCGAGTACCGGTTCATGGGACATAGCTTAAACAGACAGTCTGTGAAAACAAGACGTGCACACACACAAAAAAAAAGATAAGTTCCCTTCTTTCTCCTGTAATCCAAACGATTCATTTCCTGTGAATCATTTGAATGCATCAAGACATTTACAGCAAACTCTGACCAACAAGCAAAACGCGTGGAAGAATGATGTTAATTGCATTTAGAAGTACTTTATTGCGTTCAGTACAAGTGTGTAACTGTATTTAGACGTCCGAAGGTCTTTGGGGAACTATCAGGAGAGGAATTCTCAGTAAGTTTTCCCCTCCTCAAGTCCAGAGGTCCCACATTTAACAACACAGTGTTCACAAAGTCATGTAACCCTCCCCCCCCAACCTTAACTCGTGAATACCCTGTACAACCCCTTATTAACGACAACAACATGCGTTTATATAATGCCCCTCACGCAAGATAGCATCCCAGAGCACTCGACTCTGGGGCTGTCAAGGTTCCTTATAGGATTCGAGATATCCTTCTCTCTGTGACTCCTGCCAAACCCCTCCCCACACACACTCCCACACACACACACACACACACACACACACAGACTGAACCGAATCCTCTCTCCCTCCCACCCAGAGAGTAGACTAGATTTTTGAGGGAAAGAAAGTGCACCACAATCCTCGACTCCAACATGGCATAAATCCTCCTGCGGAGCTCACAGTCACTGTTGTTTAGTCTCAATCCGCACACAGCCATACATTTCACCGAAAGATTAAGATGTTACGTTTCCAGCCCTCTCACACGCAACATGTTGAATTGTACATCAGGTAAAACACGCCTGTTCTTCCTTTCACATTCCCCCGTCTCCCCCCCACACCCCGCTATTCTTTTTTAGGTTCACATCTTCTAGCAGGGCGGGTAGATGACCCCTTTCCTGCCCCCCCCCCCGACAGAAACCTTGGTGTCTCAAGCACTTTGTAAGAAAGCGATGGGTTTTGGGAAAGGGGAAACACATCAAGCACTGCCTTGTTGGAGGATGCCGTCCTCTGAATGAGATATTAAAGCCCTCTAGGACGGTACCCAGCGTGAACGGGGCTATATAAATGCAAGTTGTTGTTGTTAACCAAGCTCCCATCTGTGCCTGTTCGGGTAGATGTTAAGAGAGGGAAGTTTCTCTCTCCCGGTGTCCTGGCTAACAATCCCTTGCATAAAAATCAGTCATTCATCTCACAGCTTTCAGCAAGACGTCGCTGTGTGCAAATCGGCTGCCTCGTTCGCCTACACAATACAGTCACCAGTGATACGTTTTGAGATGTCTCGATGATGTGAAGAGTCGCTGTATCAAATGCAGGGATTGTGATCTAACCATAGATAATAATAATCCTTGCATTTGATATAGCGCCTTATAAGAACATAAGAATTAGGAGCAGGAGTAGGCCATTCGGCCCCTCGAGCCTGTGCCCCGCCATTCGATAAGATCATGGCTGATCTTCAGACCTAACTCTAATTACCTGCCCGTCTTTAAGACGTCTCAAAGCGCTTCACAGAATATACTGTAAAGTGAATTGACTGTACATTTTGTGGGTGAAACGCGGCAGCCAATTGCGCACAGCAGCGTCCCACAAACAGTTGTGGATTGAGCGACCAAATTATTTTATTTTTTTGAAGGTGAGGATGAGGATTTCAAGATCCTCATCCTCACCTACAAGGCCATTCACGGCCTTGCTCCCTCCGACCTCTCCAACCTACTATCCCCCTACCTACCTGCCCGTGCCCTCCGTTCCTCTGGCTCCGGTCTGCTCCACGTCCCCCGCCCCAACCGCCCTACTATCGGTGGTCGGGCCTTCAGCCTCTCAGCCCCGAGGCTCTGGAACTCCATCCCCCAGTGCCTTCGCCTTGCTTCCTCCCTTTCCTCCTTCAAGGCCGGTCTCAAAACCTTTCTCTTTGACCGTGCCTTCAGCTCCCCTCTCGACTCTCTTCCTCCTCCTCGCTCCCTCCCTTCCCTCCCCTCACCCTGACCATTTCCCCCTCCTCTCTCCCTCCCTTCCCTCCCCTCACCCTGACCATTTCCCCCCTGCTCGGGTCATGACCCAACTGTGCAGCGCCTTGGGACGTCCTCCTGACGTGAAAGGCGCTCTATAAATGGAATCTTGTTGTTGTTGTTGTTGTTGTTGAAGGGATTATTCCCTGGGTGAACAGAGACATTGGGAGTAAGGAAACTTGCACAACCTTTCGCCCTGCCGGGAATCAAATCCAAGTCCTCCCGCTTGCGAGGCGAGTGCTCTAACCACTGAGCTGCAGGACTCCACACAGATGGATAGATAGAAGGAACAGAGTCTCACGTTATTGCCGGAGATGTCATTCTTTGGGTGAGATGATTAAACCAGGGTTATGTCTGCTCGTAACTTCATCCAATATTCAGTAAAAACGTAGATTGGCCCTTCATCTCAGTGCTATTCATGTGAAGTTGCTGGTACAGAAATAGCTGTGGCTGACTTCATAACAGTGATACATCAAAGTAACTTATTACGCGAAGCACTTTGGAGATGTTTCAATGGGGACAAGGTGCTCCGTCAAAGGCGAGGTTTTTCTTCAGTTAAGAAAAAAATAAACGGGTGGATACACAATAGGTGGCTGATCGATTCATTACTCAAGCAATTGCAGAGCAGACCTTCAGTGACCTTAGACTTTGCAGAGCGCAGCCTCGTTAAGCAATAAAGCGATTTGCACAGCCGATTTTTTCACACAGTGTTCTCGAGTTAAATAATAATAATCGCTGCATTTGATGCAGATCCTCATCACGTCTTCGAGATGTCTCAAAGCGCTTCACAGAATACACTGTAAAGCCAATTGACTGTATATTTTGTAGGCGAACTAGTTAATGGTGCAAAGTTTTATTTGAAACCATCTGACTGAACCGGGAAGGGAATTGGAAGAATAAACAAAAAAAAGTGTTGAGTGATGCAGTTTATTCCAAATTTGGTCCCAATGAGGTTGCCCCACCACTAGCGTCAAGGGGATCATTGGGCAGGGACTCAACCCGCCACATTTTTCTGTCCGTTATCTGATCTCACAGCGGCTCCTTACAACAACTCTTATCTACAGCGCGCCCTTCACACGGGGTAGCGTCCCAGAGAGCTTGACAATGGTGGAGTCTGACCCCAAGCCAGGGGGAAGAGAGGGGGGGGGGGGGGGGAGAGAGAGGTGACCTTAAGCAAGATCAAAAAGGAAGATCTTTGGGTGGGATTTGAAAGTGGGGAGGGAGAGGGCAAGGCGGAGGGATTGTGGGGAGAGAGGGTTTCAGAGCTTACCAACAAGGTGGCACCGAGATGGAGATACCGACATGTCCTGCGATATTGGAGGTCAGCCTTTGGAGCTGAATCTACACCACAAAGATAAGACGGCACTTCCCCATTTGTGAGCGAGTCGCTATCTGGTCCCAGCAATCCCACCGGTCCTTTAAGACTCCTTTCACGGACACCCTGAACGTTGTGAACATTCGTGTGCAAGCCTCGATGGGGAGAATCAGGAAGCTGTCCGACTGCATTGGACATCAGACCTAAACCCCTAAAACCCAGGTCCACACTTGTCCATGTGAGCATCTCCTGAGAGAGATCATTGGGTAAAAATTTGGACCAAGAACCCCAGTGGAACCTAAGAGACAGGCTGTCCATCAACCGAGTCAAACTGAGAGTCGCATTAAAATTATATGAAACATAAGAACATGGGAATTTGCGAGGTGAAAGAAGACCAAGGTCCATCCACTTTGTCCTTCCACCTTCCTGGCAGTTGCTTGACATGTCGTGTCCTAAACTATACACTGTATCTATGCCCAGATATTATGTCTTAATGGAAATCTATCTCCATTTGTCCTTGAAAGAATCAATACTTTCTGCCTCCGCCGGCTCCCTAGGGAGCCTGTTCCATACGTAAAACATGAAAAGATTGGCGGGATCAAAAAAAGAGAGAGAGAGCGAAAGAGAAGTCATGCTGACCTAAAGGAATTCTGTAACCCACTGAATATTTGGCTGCAGACAAAGAGAATCTGGGATTGTCCCATTAAACGAAGCAAATGTCATCTCTCTGAGAACAGAAATGAGACTTCACAACGTCAGGAATTTGATCCAAGTTCCTTCATTGACATTCACAAGTCGACCTTCCTGTAGGTACTTGTGAAGGGGAAGTCCCATGTCAGGGACTTTGAGCGCACAATCTTGTCTCACAATCCAGTGAGTCAAGCGATTGAGGTTTTTAAAAAAAAAATCACAAAATGATGATTGAACCCATTCCGTTAGACAATTTTACAGCTCAATGCCTGAATTATGGCCTGCGTTGGCAACGTAGCGTTAAAGACAATCTCTCAACAGTGCAGCGAAGGTGCAGTATTATACAGTAGTGCCTAGAAACACCGGACCAAATGTGACTCAACAACCTGATAGTTCTACAGGCCAGCACATTAGAGCAAGGCTCGTGCTCCATCAGAGTTCAGTCACTTGCTTCAAGTCTCTTTCCCTCCCCTTCACCCCCTCTTCTCCCCCCTCCCCCACTCTTTCACCCACCCCTATGTCCAACCCCTCTGCCAACCCAGCCACCCCCCACCCCAAAAGATCGAAAGCCTTGCAAAAGACAGAAGATGTGGAAGAAAACAAAGCTGTGCTTGAAACTATCATTGCAGCTTTGTGTTGGAGTCCGGTAAGATTCACGTTTATACCTGGTGCCTTTCACGTTGGGAGGGAACCTCGAAGCACTGGACATCACTGGTTGGACGGGGTGGGGGCCGAGCAGCCCAGGGAGGGGAAAGGTGACCAAACACACAAATCAAAGAGGTCAGTTTTGAGACAGGCCTTATAGGAACAGGCCTTGCCCCCCCCTCCTACCTCTCTGACCTGCTGACTCCCTACCAACCTGCCTGCTCCCTCCGTTCATCAGGCTCCGACCTCCTCCATGTCTCCAGCCCGACCCTCCCCACCATCGGTGGCCGGGCTTTCTGCCTCTCTGCCCCCACACTCTGGAACTCCATCCCACGGTCCCTTCGCCTCGCTTCCTCCCTCGCCTCCTTCAAGGCCGGCCTCAAGACCCTTCTCTTAGATCGTGCCTTTGGTCTCCCTCCCACCTCTCTCCCTTCCCTCACCCCTACACCACCACTCCCCCATCCTCGGGCCCCGACATCTGACTGTTCAGCGCTTTGGGACGTCCTCCTGACGTAAAAGGCGCTCTAGAAATGTAATTTTGTTGTTGTTGTTGTAGTCGGCCATTCAGCCCCTCGAACCTGTTCCGCCATTCAATGTGATCATGACTGATCTGTACCTCAACTCCAATGACCAACTTTGCCCCATATCCCTCGACACCCTGACCTAACAAACATCTAGCCCCTTCGGTTTTGGAAAATTTGAATGGATCCAACAATCCACAGCCTTTTGGGGGAGAGAGTTCAAGATTTCCCGCTACACCTGGTCTTAAAACAGAGGGAGGGAGAGGGGGGGAGCAAGTCGGAGGGACTGTGGGATGGGTAATCCAGGGATCAAGGGCGGGTAGGCCAGCAGACGGTTAACGTAAGCCAGGCAAGTCCTGAAGAAATCTGTTTTCAAACCTTTTGCTCTCCTGACCCCCATGACATTACAACCCCTCTCTTCTGACCCACTCCACCCACCCCCAAACAGCTTTACATACTCAAACGCAACCCAGCTGCTGCCATACTGGATTTGGTCCAATAAAACTTTCTCTCGTGGCAGGAAGTTGCTGTCTAAGTTCACCGTTACTATGGGGGTCACTGCGGAGAACATACTTTAAATGCGGTTGAGTGTTTTTTCTTGAAAGAAAGGCAGAGAGAGAGAGAAAAAAAAAAGACCTTGGATTCCTCCCAGCTTTGAAAGGAAACGCAATTTGGACGGCAGGAAATAGATAAAATATGAGAATGACTGCACGAAACAAGATCAAAGATAGGAAAGACGCTGTGTTTGCAGATCCAGCCCCCTCCCCCTCCAAAAAAACTCCCTCACACACACATACATACATACACCCCTCCCCCTACACACCCACACACCTCTCTACCCCCACACATACACACACCTCCCCCCCCCCACACACACACAGCCCCCAACCAAAACACACTCCACCTACCCCCCCCCTCCCCGATCAAACACACACATGTCGATGCTTTCAATGAGATCTTTGCTCTCAACAAAAGAACACAGAATGTTTCCTCCCACCCCAATTGACAACGGTTTTTTTCCCCCCCCCCAGTTGATCGAGTATCTCAACTCACTTTACTCTCCAACTGAGGCCATTCATTCACACCTCACTGGAAACATCTCATAGTCACGACATGACAACGTCAACTCGTCTGCTGTCTGACCACACGCACGTGACACGTTAGCACGTGCTGGTGTTACTGGCGGCCATGTTGAAGTGGACAACATCCCCTTTCCCCCACCATCTGGCTCCAACAGACCACTGCGGGAAGGCGAGGGCTACGGGACTCAACAAAGGCACGAAGGAAACGAAAACAAATCAAAGCTTTGGGTCAGTGAGGTTGGAAAATAAAGGGAAGGTGGTGCGAGAGGTAAACGGTCAACAAGGGGCAGCGTGCATTTGGCTCACACTGCTCCGTGTGTCACGTGGACCACTCCCTTTCCCTTATCTTAAGAGAAGCAGCATCTTTCCCACTCTCTCCCTCCCCCCCCCCCCCCAATTCTCTCTCCTCTCTCGGATATAGAGTTGAGATAGAGTGGGCCACGATTCCAGCCTCTCACCCTCTCGCTGCCTCCTTCAGTCAGCAGTGCAGAAGCATTACATTACCAAACAAGGCAAGTGGACGTGTCAATACGAACAGCCCCACTTTCCTCAAAGTCGGAGTGCCTGTCTGCCCGCCTATCAGAAACGACACTTGATCTGACCTCCGGCGTAGAGATAGGGGGCCTGAATGCTGTGCGTGCAGCAAAGAAATGGACCTGTGCCAGAGCCGGCAATTCATGAAAACACACGCACACACACACCACGACAAGAAAAAAAAAACACAACACGTCAAATTCAACTGCAGTGACAAGAGGGTCAAGAGCTCGTTGCACCTTGTGCTAAATTCAGAAGAGAACCACAAGGTCACGTCAGCTCTCGGATGATAAGGAATATGAAGCCTTCAGGGGCCTGTATCGCTTAGATGCCGCAATATAAGGAGAGCGTCCCGCCCCACTCAAACCACCGACTTCCAGGTCGTTAGGCCACCGTTAACCTCGCTTTCTGCGCAAACCGCGCTGACGTCGCTTCCCGTGCGTCCTCTGACCGAAGTTGTTCCACTCGAACCCTCCTTAACCGTGCCTGGGTAAAACTCGCCCCACCCCGCCCCACCCGCCCCCGGTCAAGATCTACTCGACTAACGTGATCAGTCCCCGGGGGCAGGGAATCCTCCCACTCAAGTCCCGTTAACCCTGCAAAGCAAAACAGGGTTGGGTGGTGCTTGCAGGACAATCAGCGGGAAAGCTTGGCGGACGGCAATATCAATGACAAGCTGTGCGGTTTTAGCTGGTTAGACTCCAGCAGTTACCCCAACGCACACTATGAGGTCCCTAAGCCTCGGGCTCTGACCAACCTGCACCTAATCCTTACCGGAATTAGGTAGACAGGAATGTGTCTCTCCAGAGAGAGAGAGAGGAGAGAGTGCGCATTCCATCCCAAGAATCTATCTCTGGGATTTCCATGTGTTGGTGGGATGCAGGGAATTCTCAGCTTGGTTTGGGTGACGGGTTTAAGCACGGTGATGGGTTTCTGCATGTGTCAAACGCCTGGCCGACCCCAAAGCAAATCATCGTGGCATTTCGGAACGCACAGAATTTGGCAAATGGTTAAAACACAGCCACGACTTGGAAGGCGTTTTGCTGCAACTTCTTTTAAGGAACTGCATCGAACCTTCTTCATTTACTGTAAACTGTGCGGGGACCGCAACGCCTCAATGTGAAGGCCGTTTGGCAAGAGATAGGCTGAAGTCCATTAAAAGCCAACATCTCCCTCAACTATGCCTTCATTCCAATGGTGATTAGCTTATTATTGCACTGTCAGAGGTGGGGGGGTGGGGGGTGGTGGGGTGGAGGAGAGCAGGCCTTGGTGGGGTGGGCAGGAGGAGGAATGGAATATACAGTATATCAGATTGTTTCTATCTGTGGCCCTTTAAACTGCTTCCAAGACAATCATGGCAGGATTTCGGCTCTGTGCAGCAAACCAACAACATTGTGAAAGAAAAAGAAAATCGGGGACACAGCTCAGCTCCCCGTCAGAAGGAGTGTGTGGGTTGGGAGGGGGGGGGGGGTTGGGGCGGGTGGAGAAAGAAAAAGGCTGGGGTGAAGCAAAGGACCTGTTGCATCAGGGTTATGGCAATGTTTGAATGGCATCATCAACTACCACCCAGTTAGAGAGACTGATGTCTGACAGTGCCTGGTCAATATAAACAGAGTGCCCTGACACCCCAGTCAACGACCGACTTCCAGGTGGCCGGGTCACCGGTTCCATGCATCCCAACTATAGACGGACATTCCAGAGATGTTTATTGGAATGGAATGCCCACTCTCTCTCCCTGGAGGGATGCATCCTGCTTACCTAATTCCAGAGCGTATTAGGTACAGGTTGGCAAGAGCCAAGGCTTGGGGGCCACGGCGTGTGCGTTGGGGGTAACTGCTGGGTGTCTAAACAGCTTGGAAAAAAAAATACACACACACAAAGAGCACTGCGTGGCAAGCTTTGTGGCCGTTCGTCCAGCTAGGACCACTCTACCTGGGAGGACCTTGGCTTGCAGGGTTAACGGGAGCGGAAACGGGAAGTATCCCCGCCTACACACGCGGGTGTGTAAAAAAAAAACAGCTTCCAAATTAAGACTGAATCGAAGCATCTTCCACGATTCTGTCCGTGCCACCTTAAATTTGGAAGCAACACAAAACGGTCTCACGAGGTGCAATTTCAGGGTTGTGTGGAGAGCCGGCTGTGCAGAAACTTGGCAGCGTGCAGCAATTAGCCAGACACACCACTGATGGGGAAAAAAAATAAGGTACCCATTTAATTCAGTCAAATCCTTTTAATGATCGAGATCAGCACCCCAAGTGACAATGTAAAAAATAATAATAATAATCCGTGCAGTTGATACGGCGCCTTAGCCTGTCTTTGAGACGTCTCAAAGCGCTTCACGGAATATGCTGTCAAGTGAATTGACTGTGCGTACTTTGTGGGCGAAACCCGGCAGCCAATTGCGCACTGCAGCGTCCCCACAAACAGCCGTGGATTGAAGTGACCAATTCATTATTTTTATTTTTTTTTGGGGGGGAAGGAATTATTCCCCCCCCGGAAAAGCGACCCGCCCATCGACAAACAACTGGGTTCCTACTAACTGCTAGGTAAAGGGAGACGTGTGGAGTAAGGAAACTTGCCTAACATTTTGCCCTGCCGGGCATCAAACCCAGATCTCTCGCTTGCGAGGCGAGCGCTCAAACCACTGAGCTACAGGAATCCACGGCCTCACTATTCCTTTTATGTATTCCTCTTAGCGGGCAAACGGTGTGCGTCTCCACAAGTCTCCCATTAGCTTCTGGAATTTATCCACCCACTCCAGTGGATCTTTAATAAAAACCAGAAGTGGCTGGGCACGCGCAGCATCTACGGAGAGAGGAAAATGAGCTCACGTTTCAGGTCGATGACCTTTCGTCAGAACTCATTTTCCGCTCTCCATGGATGCTGCCTGACCTGCTGCGCTGTGGGTTCCTTCTGTTTTTATTTCAGATTTCCAGCATCTGCAGTATTTTGCCCAGCGCATGGTGAGCTTGCACGGTTTTGACAAAGGCCTCGCCTCCGCACACAAGTCTTCGTTGTGGGTTACGAAGCAGAGGCGTCTGTGATTTACGATGATCCAGCGAGCGGTAAATTGATAGGGGGTTGGGGATGCATAGGGGCGAATACCGTCCTCCCATATCTGGAAGGGAAGTGGTCACAGCCCAGCAACAGAAAGAAAGTAACTGCAGGAAAACCAGCATAGTCATTCTCCGCACGCTCTCTCTCTCTCTCCCCCCCCCCCCCAACCTCGCCCAAGGCTTGCTGGCTGGCATGCCTTGTGCTTGCAAAGCAGAGGCTCAGTTTATTACCAAAAAATGTCTATTTCAGGAAATTGCAAAGGTTTAGTTTTCCACAAGAGGATATACTGTAGAAAGATGCATCCATCTGGGTTCCACTGAACACTACACAGCCACAATAGAAATTGCCTCTCAGCCCAGTGCAACTCAAGCACCTACACACAACACGATTTAAGGCTTGCGTAGGTTATAATAATAATAATAACAGCATTTGATATAGTGCCTTATCGCAGAATATATATCGTAAAGTGGATTGGTTTGTGTATTTTGTGGGCGAAATGTGGCAGCCAATTGCATACAGCAATGTCCTAAATAACAGTCACGGATTAACTGCTAAAAAAAATTTGACAGGAGGGATTATTAATAATATTTACATTTGAGATGTCTCAAAGTCCTTCCAGAATATACTGTCAAGTGAACTGACTATATACTTTGTGGGGAAACACAGGAGCCAATTGCACGCAGCAGTGTCCCACAAACAGTCGCGGATTGAAGTGGCCAAATTATTATTATTATTACTTTTTTTGAAGCGATTGCTACCCCTGGAAAAGCAATCCACAAATTAATAACAACTGGGTTCTGACTTACTGCTAGATAAACAGAGGCGTGTAGAGTAAGGAAACTTGCCCAAGGTTTGGCCCCGTCCGGGAATCGAACCTGGGTCCTCTCGCTTGCAAGGTGAGCGGGTTGACCACTATGCTACAGGACTCCACAACTAAAAGGTTATGCAACTGGGAACTCTCTGAGTGTGCTCACTTTTTCTTTTGCAAAGACTGATTGCCCCGTTGGATGGGAGGGTTGGCTCTGGCTGGATTGAGATCATTCAGTCCTGTAACTCAGCGGTTAGAGCACTCGCCTTACAAGCGAGAGGACCTGGGTTCGATTCCCGGGCAGGGCTAAATGTTAGGCAAGTTTCCTTACTCCACACGCCTCTGTTTACCTAGCTGCAAGTAGGAACCCGGTTGTCAGTCGATTGGCGGATCGCTTTTCTAGGGGTAATAATCCCCTCAAAAGAGNAAAAAATAATTGGGTCACTCAATCCACGACTGTTTGTGCAACACTGCTGTGTGCAACTGGCTGTCACATTTCACCCACAATATATAGTCAATTCACTTTACAGTATATCCTGTGAAGTGCTTTGAGACTTCTCGAAGACGTGATAAGGCGCTGTATCAAATCCAAGGATTATTATTATCCATGCACAGACTGATCCACATGGTACATGAATCCACTCACCATCAGTTAGCCCAAGAATGTGTGTGTTTTACAGTCCGTGCTTCGATGTGCACAACTCCCAGATAAACCACTTCCTCTGCCAGTGTAAGCAATTCTTTTTGCCTTGAATTCTAAGCATTCGCATTTGGCGTGGGCACTGTTTGCTGCAAAGTCACTCTCTCGCTCTCTCTCTCTCTCCTCATCAGGAGATGTTGGATGCCCGAGAATTCGATAAGAGTCCTTCCTCAAAATATGGAGACTACAAGGGTCTCAAAGCGCTTGATAGTTCATGGCTTGTGATGTGCTTAAGACTCTGTACTGACCCCTGAGAGATAGATAGTCGTGTGATAAGATGGCCAGAGAGTCACGATTTTAAGCTGCCTCTTGAGGTTATTATTTGCAACATGCGTAAACGAAGGCTAAGTACGTTAGGTGTGATTTACGGCGACTGCGAGAGGCTGGTTGTCAGAATTAAACCGAAGAGAAATGCGACGACCGCAGAAGAATCAGTTACCGGCCTTCCAGTATAACCGGAGAGCGTGGCACTGCGTTAGTGAGTGACAGCTCGACGGCAGACCAGAGCAAAGCATTCAAAATACCTTCCAAAATACTGCAATACCACATTACAAGGGCAACCCCCGTCTGGAAGACGTGAAAAGCGCTATATCAAATAATAATAATAATAATCCTTGCATTTGATATAGCGCTTTTCACGTCGGGAGGACGTCCCAAAGTGCTTCACAGAACACACTGTAAAGTGAGTTGACTGTATATTTGTGGGCGAACGCGGCAGCCAATTGCGCACAGCAATGTCCCACAAACAGTCGTAGATTGAAAATGACCAATTTATTATTGTTTTTTGGGTTTGGAGGGATTATTATTAGGCTCTGTGTGGAGTAAGGAAACTTGCCCAAGGTTTCGCCCTCTGCCTGGAAGGATTATGCAAGGATTATTATTAAATAGCGGAACAGGCTCGAGGGGCTGAATAGCTGACCCCTGCTGGCCTTTCTTCTCTCGTTAAGGATGCGGTGGGTGGGGGAGAGGTGGGGCAAAGAAGCATTGGCACTTTCCCCATCAGCGCAACAGAATTCCACCATGTTTTAGCAACGCAAGACCATTGTGCTTAGAATCTAGGATTGGGCAGAATTGTGGAAAACTCTTAAAATTCAGCCTTAATTTGGTGGCAGGGAGTGGGTCCTGTCCGCACAAGTCCGTGACGTGCAATGCTAGAGCAAGCGAAGCTCAGGCACTGGGTCAACTCTCAACGAGTCTATCCCGGCAAATCCCTCCGCCTCACCCCCTCTCTTGCCCCCTTCAAGTCCCGTCTTGCTCTTCGATCGTGCCCCTTTGGCCACTCTGCCACCCCCACCTGCTCTCCAGACCCAGCTCGGGTCGCAAACCCCTGACTGTCCAGCGCCCTGGGACGTGAAGGGCGCTGCATACAAGTATAATTTGTTGTTGTTGGGTCGACACAAAACATGTGCAGAATTCGAGTGCCAAACTTGGGTAAGAGTTTCTCTCTCTTCGCCCCCCACCCACATCACCACAAAGTCCACCCCTCCACAGCCGCGAACATTTCGCAAACGCGTCTCTGTGCAAATTTTAAGTGAAGAAAATTCTATGTAGAATGTGCTGCCTCAAATCCCTCCACATGGTATAAATCTCCAAGTACAAGTACCTCAAAGTAAACCTGTGTCAAGACAATAATAACAGCAGCAATGAGTGTGCCTCCCGTAGGGCATATCCAAAGACCTGCACTGACCTTGCTTTGCAGTGTAGGGGAAAAGGGTATCAATGGAATAATAATAATAAAATAATAATAATAATTCTTGTATTTTGATATAGCACCTGATCATTTTGTTGAGACATCTCAAAGCGCTTCACGGAATATACTGTGAAGTGAGAATTGATGGTATATTTTGTGAGGGAAACAAAACATACGGTACTCATTTCCTCCTAGTGTTTTTCCTTTTTTGCCAATTTTCTGCCAATCGACTAACAACAGGGTCCCTACTTACTGCTAGGTAAACAGAGGCGTGGGTTTCCTTACTCCGTTTCCAAACAGAATAAGGAAACTTGCCGAAGGTTTCGCCCTGCCGGCAATCAAACCCAGGTCCTCTCGCTTGCGAGGTGAGCACGAGAACCACTACACTACAGGACTAATAGAGCGACTTGCGTGAGTCATCAATCTACTCGAGAGTAATGTTAGTCACAAAGAATGTTTTTTTTTAAACTAGAAAAATATATATCATTAGAAAGACGAGTCTTCCATTAAGAGCAACCTCTCTGTCATCTGTCTGTCTCCCTTTTATTTTTTTGAAAAAAGGCTTTTAAACATGGACGTTTGTATCTTAGTGGCCTCATTACCACTGTCATAGCCAGGAATGTTTATTTCTTACATCAATGTCTACAAATACTTAGCTGACTTCTGGTAGAACTTCACCGTGGCTCAGTTCCAGAACCTAACTTGGCTCCTAAAAAGGTGCAAATGCCAAAGTCATTGACTTGAAGCGCTTCATTCCTTCTCCAGGCATCAGCCGTACAAACACACACACACACAGACAAGACAGTGTGGTGAGAGAGACCAGCTAACCTGACGCTCTCTCCCAATCTCTTCTGTCCCCTTCTGACTGCTCTCAGCATTTTTTTTAGTTGTGACAAAAAAAGTCAATCAACTTCGAAGCAACATTCTAACCAGCTATTAATTGCCATTCCCATCATACCGTATGTTTGTTTTGCCTTAAACTGGAACATAATTGTGGCCAGAACTCAACAGTGATGCACAACTGCTCTACAGAAGGCTCAACATCTCTTGCCCCTAATCTACAGAGGAAGGGGTTGGGGGCTGAGAGAGAGAGAGAGAGAGAGAGCGTAAGAGAGAGAGCTCGGAGAGAGAGAGAGAGAGAGGAAAAAAAAGAGTGCTTTTAGTTTACAGGCAACCGAAGACAGCATTGAGTAACCATCAACCCAACCCAGACAGTGATTTGATACAGAAATAGTTAGAAGAACTAAACTCCGCAGGCAGGGAGTCTGGCGAGAGACCAACTCTTGCGGGAGTCCATTAGTAGTAAGAGTGTTTCACACGGCCCCTGCTATTTTTGTTGAGAATGGGTTGTTTTTTTTTCGTCGTTTTTTTTTCTCTCTCGGAAAAGAAAAATGAAAGAAGTCATCGGGGAGTTTTACAACACGGGATGAAAGATGCGCTGAATATTCCGGAGGAATCTTCCCTAGGATTTTTACCCTCTTCCCCCCCACCCCCACCCCTCCTTGAAGTGTTCAGCGACAACAGCAAATGCATCGGAGTATTCCTTCCCTTTTTTTTTCCCCCTTTCTCTCTCTCTCGCTCCTCATTTTTTCTCCTTCACCCCCTCCCCCAAACTGAGCTGCAGTGTGCCTCTGTGACACGAGAGACATATTGATACACAGCTGGATGCTGCGAGCATTAGATCATAGCATTTTAACAGAGGTTTGGATTGCAGCAAAGCCTTGGATGAAAAAACACACAAAACAAGCTCGCAATTTAGAGGAGCTAAGACACAAATGTACGCTCAATCCACGACGGTTTGTGGGTCACGCTGTGCTCAATTGGCTGCTACGTTTCGCCCACAAAACACACAGTCAATTCACTTTGCAGGATATTCTGCGAAGAGCTTTAAGTCGTCGCAAAGATGTGATAAGGCGCTGTATCAGATGCAAGGATTATTATAATGTGCATTAGTGGTGCGTACGTTTCTCTCGCTCCGAGAAGCTAATCTGCGTGAAGGGCCCTATGTAACTGCGAGTTGCTATTGTTGCTGTATAAGATCCCGTTACAAGAAAAATCTCTCCTTTGTCATGGTGTGAGGTGGGGGGGCAGGAAGAATGTTTAATATCCAGTTAGGTGCACAGTAAAACATTTTCCTTAAACATCCCCCGATCCCCAGCAGGATGTTTTTTGGCAGAGGATGGTTGTTGGAGGAGGGGGGGGGGGTGTGGAGGGAGGGGAATGGGAAGAGATGAGAGTACTGGTTTATATTTAAAATATATATATATCTATTATGTGAGAAAAACTTAATTGCAAACTCTCCAAAGCGTCTTTAGCAACCGTGGTGTTGAGGGCTCAATGGAAGGAGATGAGACTTGGATCACTGGTGTTGTTGGCTATGTTTACACTCCACATTTTTTGTTGCCAGGGGATCGGGCATGAGATCAGGGTCTGGCCCGGTCGAGCCAGGACAATAGCTCTGGATCTCCTCCGCGCTCTCCCTCCCCATTTTACTCCAGGAACAATGAGAATCCCCCCCACCCCCAACCAACCCCCTATACATATACGCACGCACATACACACTCTGCTGAAAGCTCTCGCGTGGAACACGCACGGTTTCAAAGCTCTGCTTAAAAGCCTTCCTTTCCGATCGTGTTTACGGTCACCTCCTCCCCCTCGGGCTCGGAGTTGGGCTCCGCCGCTGTCAAGCGCTCCGAGGCACTGCCCTGCACGGAGGGCGCTGTGTAAGTGCAAGTTGTTGACGTGCACCATTGACCCATCCACACCAAACAGGAAGGATGTGGTCTCCAGCAAACCCGATGGCCCAGTAATGCTCTACTAAGCACCAATGCTTAGCCACTTTGGTTGCAGTGCGACAGAATGAAAAAGATACCGATTTCGAGGCCAACCTCTCAATCAAAACCGAGAACCACTCAGACGCACTCCATCGCCATAGCGACCGATCGAAGACTTCTCGAAACAGCACCAAACCCTCCAACCACACCGCTACCTCTTCCTGACGGAATGGGCGACCTCAATTAAAGAGTATGGTTATTTTTCTGCTCTTTTATAGCCTTCTGGGTTTCCATTTCCCTTCTAAATCCGTTGCTTTAATCTGAATTGAAGTTTCCCCACTCCATCAGTTTGACCATCCAGACGCGCAAAAAAAAAAAAAAAACCCCCCCCCAAAAAAAAAGGGTTCAGATTCAGATCCTCCAAATAATACTTTAATTAAAAAATTGCTTCCTCAATCCGCGGCTGTTTGTGGGACGCTGCTGCGCGCAAAACCGGCTGCCGGGTTCGCCCAAAAATACACAGTCAATCCACGTTACGGGATATCCCGTGAAGCGCATTGAGACGTCGTGAACTGAGCGAAGCAACTGGTCGCAGACCAGGCTGCAGCAAAGCCAGATCATCACATCGGGTTCCCCTATCTCCCCTCACTCCCAGATGGGTAACTGGTATTGTGAGATGGGTAACCAGCTAAGTGGCACGTTAACGGGTAAAGTTACTCACTGCTACCTGCCTTCGTTGCTTGGAGGTTGTGATGTAGCTAAACTCTGCCAAACGCTAGCATCTGTGATTTTTCAAAAAAAAACACACACACACACACACACACTCCTGGAACAAACTCATTAGGATTATATTTTTCACTGAAAGGAAAAGGAGAAAGTCCCGAGGAGAAGACTCCCAAACCCTTCACGGGCACAGTCAATACCCGCGAATGTGCCCCGAGAGAATAGAAATGCTAACAAAGCCACCGCTGGAGCCAGACAGGCATTAAAGATATTCCTGCACTTGCTATTTGTGCCTGTAATTGCTGAAATAAGTTATGCCAATAAGTAGGTCAAACGACCCTGGAGACGTGACAAAAGATGGAGCGGGAGAAAATCTACAGGTCTGTGGAGGCCATCTCATTAGTGAGCCTAGACTCAACACTGCCCTACTAAAAACGTGCATCTAAGTGACTTTTACCATCTACTTGCGGAGTGTGTGCGTATGTTGGGGAGGGGGGGGGAAGGGGGAGAAGGAGTGGGAAGGTGAGGGTCACTTACTGTACTGAGTGCTGCCGAAATATCGCCACCTCACAAAAGGTCGCTTTAGCAATTTGCGATCGCGCAGAGCTTTTCACGTGGGGAGGACGCCTCGAGAGCGCTTTACACGGCTGACTGGGTGACCGAGCTGTGGGTGGGGGGGGGGGGGGGGGGGGGAGAGTGGGAGAATTTGCCCTCGCTTGGTTTCCTTCTAAAAAAAAATCCGAAAGTAGCAGACTAATAAGAGTGCAACACACAGGGAATTTTTTTCCCCCCACCCATTCCAGTGAAAAAAGGCTTCAAAAATGGGGAGGGAGGGGGCGACGAGACTTGGGGGCAACGAGAACCCAGTGAAAAGTGATGGCTTTCACACATCCCTGCAGGTTAACCCTACCGCAGTTACGACATCTCAAAAATTACAACGGGGGGGGGGGTGGGGGGGGGGTGTTGGGGGAAAGCTTTGTAAGCTTCAAAGATTTTACGAGAAAACAGTTCGGCTTTTAGACGAATAGATAAATCGCTCAACTTAAAGCAAGTGACCTGTGGCATAAAATAGGCCTCGAACCTCGGGATAAACCCGGACCGCCACATACTTTACAGCACAAAGTTAAGACAATGGAACGGCAGCCAAGTTATTATCAAGTGGAGTGGGATCTGCACATCATCGCGACGCTGCGGAGTTGTACTCTCCTGCTGTCAGGCCGAACCGAGACAGATAGAGAAAAATCAAAGGGAATCAAACCCTCCCACTGTAAACACAATCATCCTTTAACTCGCAGAGTCAATTATACCAGTTGTCCTGCTCCCCTCCACCCCCACCCCATCCCAGACGATCCTGAAAATAAACTGGTTGTCTAGGAAGTTGTATTTCCTGCCCAGAGACTTGTTACTGCCTTGTCCAGAGGGGAGCAGAGCAAAACATGCTCTGAAAGATCAGGCTTTGTTTCTGTCAATTACAGGGCTCAGCTCAAAGGGGAAAGATTTTCTTTACGATGTTTATGTCAGTATCTGAATTCAAAGACTCAACGAGCTAATAATAATCGATGCATTTGCTATAGCGCCTTATCACGTCTTTGAGATGTCACAAAGTGCTTCACAGGATATATTGTAAAGTGAATGGACGATATTTTGTGGGTGAAACGCAGCAGCCAATTGCACACAGCAGCGTCCCGCAAACAGATATGGATTGAGTGACTAAAGTTTTTATTACCCACGGAAACTGATCCGCCAATCGACTAACAACCGGGTTCCTACTTACTGCTAGGAAACAGTCGCGTGGGGTAAGGAAACTTGCCGAAGCTTTCGCCCTGCCCGGGAATCGAACCCGGATCCTCTCGCTCGCGAGGCGAGTGCTCTAACCAAAGCATTACAGGACTCTTCACGCCCGTCACTTTTTCTCGCCTCAATTTCACCCTCACCCCATCCCTCCATCTCGCCCTCCTCAATTCTGTGAGATTTATTTTCAGTAGACAACTTGTTCTTCTCTGGCTAGGGGCATCCAAAGAAGAGTTAATTTTTGATTAACAGCAAAAAGTGCACATGGGCTCTCTTAATTGCCCCCCACACCCTTCCAGGCAATCGCGTAACACGCCTCGGCATACACCCAGGTGTGGGGGGTGTAGAAGGAAACAAGGATACACATTGCTGCATCTACCGTTCCAAAATCACTTTACATTTCTAACCCCAACTGCACACACCCTTTCAATAGACAAAGCCGCACAGATAGACAGGAGCGCATCAGTGAAGCTCACAGTTTACAAAACCTTTATAAAGAACAGACACTGGAGGAAGGCTCTCTCTCCAATTCTGCTTGCGCCTGTCAGGCCTTTTAAGACGAAAGTCCCCTCGATATTTACATGAATTCATACCAACTCGTGCTTCTTGCTGAGTGTTCGAGAACATTTCAGCTTACCAAGGCTTTCCTGACCATCATTCATCAGCTTTGGAAACCTCGACACAAAACTACCCAGGTCCCAGCGCAGCTTGTGCGGAGGACAAGATGCAAACAACTGCCACAGGACTTGCTGAAACAGTTCAAGGGTTTGGCGATGGGGATAATTAAGGTGGACAGGCAGGAAGGGGTCAGCATGGCATGTGTGGTTAGAGAGCTCGCCTCGCAAGCGTGAGGACCCGGGCTCGATCCCCCAGCAGGGCAAAAACGCTGGGCAAGTTTCCTTACTCCACCCGCCTCGGTTTACCGAGCAGTAATTAGGAACCCGGTTGTTAGTCGATTGGCGGATGGGTTTTCCGGGGGTGATATAACCCTTCAAAAAATAAATAATTTGGTCACTCAATCCAAAACTGTTTGTGGGGACGCTGCTGTGCGCAATTGGCTGTCAGGTTCCGTCCACAAAATACAGTCAATTCGCTTTACAGTAGATTCTGGGAAGCGCTTTGAGAGGAAACTGAAAGTACAATCGAAGAGGCAAGTCTCAAGGCAGGGTTTGAACCCAGGGAGGGAGGGTACAAGTCAGGAGGGTGTCCCTGCAAGGAGTCAGACCGAGCCTGAGCTCTCTCTTTGTCGCTAGTTTCAGTTATAGGCAGAAGCCTGGAAACTAGTTGGTCATTTAATGATCAGCTTTTATGGGGGGGGGGGGGGGGAAATCTCACAGCAAACAAGCTCCAAAATGATATGTCCTGTTGGTTTCAGTACACAAAGATATAATGGAACGCAAACTGAACATTACAATATATATTAAAATGCTTTCAATCATCATGTACCTCCTTTGCTGGTTAAGGAAGAGAAATCAGCTTCACATCAGAGCAAAATTAACTTATCAACTTCCTTTCAGAATGGGTTTAGTCAATTTCCCTTCACAATTCATCCGTCACCTAGCTACGCTGAGGCAAGGCTTGGGAGATACAGGATGCTATTAATTTGGAACTGGTTTCCTCGGAAAACTAATAATAAGACGACAAATGCACACAAATAGTGTGTCAGTCCAGCTCAGTCGCTGGTTAAACTTTCAGACCAACACTCTGCAGTCCGCAAGCCTTGGTTCGAGCCAACCTACGCCTCATACTTTCCGGAAACAGGTAAGCAGGATGCATCCTCCAGGGAGAGAGAGAGAGAGAGAGAGCGAGCGCATCTCATTCCAACAATCCATCTCTGGGATTTCCACGTGTGGGTGGGATGCGTGGAGTTCTCAGCTTGGTTTGGATACTCCTAAGCGACGGTGATGGGTTTCCACATGTCTCAGACACACGGCTGACCACAAAAGAAAATCACTCACACTCTTGCCTTAGAGGCAGATGGTTGTGGGTTCAAGCCCCATTGCGGACTTTAAACTCACACAGTCTAGGCTGACCCTCCAATGCAGTGCCGGGGGAGGTGTCGTGCTTTGGATGAGATCCAAAGTCCTGCCTGCCCTGCATGTTAAAAATCCCATGGTGCTACTGGAAGGAGAAGGGAGTATCTGTCTACCCGGTATCCTGGCCAACAATCCCCCAAATACAATTAGTGTTTCACTTCATGGCTGTGTGTGGGGGGGGGGGGTTGCCGTGCGTAAATTGGCTGCTGTATCCACCAATAAAATACACGGTCACTACACTACAGTGCTTAAAAAAAAATTACAGTTACTACACGTCTATAGCAATTATCTGCAAAGTGCTTTGAGACTCTCTGGTCTTATACCGAATGCGAGGATGATCTCCCCAAGCCGCATCCCACCCAATATTCAAACCACACTCCCCTCTTGATGCTCAATGAGAGCAGAGTTGAGTTTACTAACATGACCCAAAGCTTGGGTTAGTGTCTGACGCTAACCCACGTTCCAATCGTGGTTTAAATAAAATGAAGCGAATTCAGAGCCCCATTCCTTTTCTGCAATGAAGGTTCACGTCGGAAGACAGTATATCAAACAGAACGTACGATACTAAGGTGAGAAAGTGGACCAAACGCCACCCAATCGGCATTGGGAGTGCAGTACTGAGTAGATATCAAGGGGCAGGAATGCTGGTTAGTTTGTTCCACCGAGGACCAAGGTTCTCAACAATCTGTCTGTGGAATTTCCATGCGGAGGTGGGATGCATGGAATTCTCAGTTTGCTTTGGATGCTTTTAAGCAATGGTGATGGGTTTCCGCATGTGTCAGACACTTGGCTCACACAAAAAAAAACACACACCAAGGCCAATTATAGCTCTGCTATTAACTCTTGCCACCACTTAGAGCAGTCATCGCTGCAGGCAGCGAATTTATCTCCATGCGCACGTCTGCCATTGTTCATGATGGTAGATCGCGATCAGACTTGTGGCCAGAGATTGCTGTCAATCTTGGGTACTGTTTACGACATTTGTGTGGTATCGAACGAGTTGAACGCAGCATCTCAATTTTTAAAGTATTGCCCGGGAAAAACAGTTGCGGGTTTGATAACATTGTTTTGGGGTCAGTCACGATAGAGATATGCACACACACACACACACACCTGTCCACAACCACTGGTAACCACGCTACCAATCAAACAGTTCCAGATGGCAGAGTCTATTCCAATGGTAAACAGAACCTACAGGCAGAGGGTGAGAGGGGGTGGGGAGAGAGAGCGAGAAAGAAAGGAGAGAGAAAGGAAATAGAGCGAGAGAGAGAGATGCCCACCACACACACAGCGCAGACAGAATGTTACATCCTCGAACAGGAAGCCAGAACGAGTACTTTGGCAATTTCCTCACTGCCAGAGTAAATCTCTTCAGTGAAGGTTTGACCCTGACTGTGGCACAGTCCTGCGCAGATGTTTTGGTACCACACAAGGTTCTGTACCTCTTATCTCGTGCTCTAATTGACCCCAATCAAAAGTTCCAAAACAATCCGACAGCATTCACTATCATTTTGGGCGGGCGGGGGGAGTGGGGGTGTGTGTGTGCGTGTGTGTGTGTGATATAAAACTTCACGGTTGTTTGTGGGGCATTACGGTACAAAAATTGGCTGCCGCATTCACCTACTTTGGCACAGTCACTACGCTTCGCAATAAAGTCCAGCGAAGAACTTTGAGGCAAGATAAGGCACTGACTGTATCAAATGCAAGGATTATTATTACAGCAAGACCCAAGATCCCAAAACAGAGGTTCAGGAAGGTTAATGCGCTAACAGCGTTCACAATGCTGTGTGCCACAACGCTCCACAAATGGGGAATAACCAATTATTAAATGCGTCATCCAATCGGGATTAAGGAACCTAATTTTCCGCGCACAAATGAAGAGCTACTCTCAAAGGAATTCAGAATTAACAGGGCCATTTAGGTAAAGTCACGCGTCAAAACTGTAAAAGTCACCACTGCAAAAAGGAAACGTGGCCCAAAATTCCACCCAGTCTTAGCCTGCAAAACAGTCTTTTGCTTTAAACATTAGGACGTGGTTAGAACTGTGGGGAACTCTTCAATTCAGTGTAACGTTTGAAAACCGGCTTTCAAATTTTAGGCTGAAATTAAGGATTTAACCAGAATTCCCCAACTTATATTTTAAGGCAAACGGCTCCCGCAGGTTAGGACTAAGTGGAATTACACGGCCTTCGAAACTAATTATGAAACAAACCAGATTTTTAGGATTGACCCATTTTGTTAATCGTAGAGTTTTGAGACCATTAAATTGGTTGATGACCAATTGCACACATTGGAACCAGATCGGTCTATGTTGAGTCAGATTGTAAACGGGACACAGAACTTTCATTTCTCTTATTGCTCTTCTCACTAACCCTTTAGGCCCGAGACTCACCTCTGAATTTCTTAGGCGGGTTGTTCAAGTCTCCGGCATCTGGTTGGACCACACATCGATCATCCACAAGGCTACCAAAGGAAACAGAGGAGAAGTTTGTCAAATTATTTTTATTTTAAAACAAGACATTTACTTTCCGAGTCCCATATTCTGCATCTCTGCTCTTCCACCTGGATGATAAATTGCTAACAAAGTAATGGCTTTTCACATTGAGCCTTAAACTTGCCCACAGTTGCTGTGTTCTCCCAAAAAACACTCACAAAAAAAACTTATATATAAACAGTATGTAAAATAATAATTTGGTCACTCAAGCCACGACTGTTTCTGGGGACGCTGCTGTGCGCAATTGGCTGCCGCGTTTCGCCCACAAAATATACAGTCAATTCACTTTATAGTATATCCCGTGAAGCGCTTTGAGATTATTATTATATAACTTTGTCAAGCAGTTTGAGACTTCCGCCTGACATTGAAGATGCTGTGCCAAATGTAAGGATTATTATTATTACTACTAATAATTAATTATTATTAAAGAATTGAAATGTCTCAACGTGCTCAACAGTCGAAGTGCATGTCACTTTACAGGCATCACCCGTTATGAATCCCTCACAATAATATTATTAATAATAATCCTTCCATTTGATACAGCACCTTATTACATCTTCGAGACTTCTCAAAGCGCTTCACAGAATATACTGCGAAATGAATTGACTGGATTTTTGTGGGAGAAAAGGAAGGTTTACGGGCACGACCTGAAGACAGGGAAGGAGGGGGCAAGGCAGAGGGATTGAGGGAGAGCATTTCATAGTTTGGGGGCGTAGTGGCCGAAAGCACAGTCACCGATGGATGGCATATGGGACAAGTGGGAAACCGGAGGCAGTTGAGCGGAGGCAACAGGTAGTGGGTTAGGGGCGCTATGCAGGTCGGAGAGGTACAGAGGTCCCAGGGCAAGAAGCAATTTGAAGACAAGTGTGAGGATCTTAAAACACGATCCATTCAGTGATGGAGCCAGTGGAGCCTTACGCACATCTTTCCTCCACAAAGCTGTCCCACACAACAAGATGGGAGATCAGCAGCTTAGTGCCTTTGGACCCCTCACTCCACCAGCAGGGAAACCAGAGTGTTTTTTGGGGTCTTAATATCACAATATTTTACGACTGTTCTCATTACTCAGAACAGTTGAAATGCAACACCCATTGAGGGCAACCTTAACTGGATTTGTAACAGTAGCACACACATTGTTCACACTCTGGGCCAGGTGTCATAATTTTATAGATTGAGGCAAACCCAATAAAAAAAAACACATGTATCAACCAGCCTGTTACTCACTTCAGAGAGAAGATTATTCAACAAACTGTGAAGGTGCGAAAAAAAACACACACGGACGCTTAAAGTTCAGCCAAGACAAAGTTATATTCTACCCTGCGACGCCTCACATTATACTGCACTATTTGCTTACACAGTTGTCTCCATGGTGTTTTGGAAAGGGAGAATTGGACACCAAGTGGGAGGAATTTAACATGATAATAATCTTTGCATTTAATGTAGAGCCTTATCACGAGACGACTCAAAGCGCTTCGCAGGTCCTACTGTGAAGTGGGATGACCGTGTATTTCATTTATGGGCGAAACTCGGCAGCCAGTTTGCGCACAGCAATGTCCCACAAGTACGGAGTGAGTGGTGGAATTTGTTGAAAAGTACAACCGTGTGCAGCGGTAGCAGGTTAACTGGTTTGAAATCATTTTACATAGAATGATACAGCACAGATACAGCCCATTTGGCCCAACTAGTCCACGCCGATGTTTATACTCCGCACCAGCCTCCATCCTTACTGTTTCCGTCTCCCTCATGTAGGTTCCTCTTAAAATGTTTGACACCTTCCAAAAGGAGAAGGGAGTTTCTCTCTCTCCCCCCACCCCGGTGATCTGTCCAACATTCTTCCAGAAAAAATTGGGTCACTCGCTCCATGGCCGTTTGTTGGACATTGCTGTGGGCAAATTGTCTGCCGCATTTACCCACAAAACAACTTGGTTTTATATAGCGACCTCCACGCCTGACGGCGTCTCAGAGCGCTTTAAAAACACACACAGTCACTACATTCTACGGAAAATCATGTGAAGCGCTTCAGGGCCCTTCTGACGTGAATGCGCTATACTGAATGTTATGGATTGTTAGTATTGTTATTTTAATCCACGCTACGACGACTGCTTGGATCAAACAGCAAACGAGAGTGGGGGAGGGGGGGGAATAAGCAGGGACGTGGAAGGAGAGGAGATTTCCAAGTGCGTGTCTAAAGGTGAAGAAACACAGATGATGCACAGCGGATCATGGCTTTGGCAGAGTGCTACTGTTAGACATGGATAATCCAACAAGTGCATATTCCTGGCTGCCACCCCACTCCCACTGTCCTTACGCCCTTGCGTTAATTCGGAGATTGTGACCATACAACCAATTATTTCCCTTTCTCTGAAAAGCCCACGGTGAGGGGAGTGGGGGGGAAATGGTCTAAAATTGGAAAGGAGGACGAGAGCTGTTGGCAGGGGGTGAAGTTAACAGAGCAAGAGAAAGAATGAAGCCTTGCAGGGTTGAGTTGGGTTGGAAGGAAACATTTCACTTCGCAGTTCATTTGGAGCATGAATGTCACAATTGAATTACCCCCCCACACACACACACACATATATATATATATATATATAAAAATTATATATAAAAATATATAATATAGGTGAACCAAGACTCAGCAACTTCCAATGAAGTTCCCTTTAGTACAGCTGTTTGGAGTGAATGCCAGGGGTTGAACATGTGTGTGTGGGGAGGGGAAGCAGTGAAATAAAATCCAGCCAAAAGTCTTAGGGTAAACCTTATCAGGGAGTGGGGGGGGGGGGGGGGACAAACGACTTTATCTGGCAGATCTGCTGCCCTAATAGTTTTACTTCTTTTTAAAAAAAAGAAGTTAGTGCTGTTGATTTCAAGGCATCAGCAGCTGAGGTTCCAATTGCAATTAAGAATTATTTTTTTTTTGCACGTGGGTGTGTGTGTGTGGGTGTGTGTGTGGGGGGGGGGGGGGCAAATGCACACCTTTTCCCTGATTTTATTTATGTTGGGGATGGGGAAGGGAGGAAAAGATACTGACTTGACATTGAGTGGCAACTGAAGTCGACCCCTAAAACGACATGGAAATAAATGACAGGAGTAACTTGGGGTTGGTTTATTGGGGGGGTGGGGGGGGCTATTTATAATTTTAATTATTTTTGCTTTCTCTGTGTGTGTGTGTGTGTGTGTGTGTGTATTAATTTCACTCTGGATCAATTCTCTCCTGGGTTTTGCCCAGAGTGAAATGGACCAGAGGTGGGTTGCAATAAGCAATAGACAGATGCATCTGTGTGTGTGTGTCTGTGTGTGTCTCTCTCTCTCTCTCATTTCATCTCTAATCTTACCCCAAAGTGCTGATGAATCCATTGACGGAACCCTCGGCGAACAAGGAGACTATATCACCGATGTGCAGAAAACTGGACATCTTATCAGACATCATCTCTCCTCCTCCTCCTCCTCCCCTCCTGCCAAGGGAAGCACACAGAGACACCAGGAGATAGAGGTGATGGGGGGGGAGGAAAAAAGTACCATCAGACACCCTCATCTAACAAAAAAAAACACTTAAAGTTCCCATCACAACCCTCCCCAATAAAACCCACAGATGCAATTCACCCCCCAACCCATGCAATAAAAAAAAGAGGGTGAAAATAAGAGCAACCCTCCACCCACCCACCCACCCACCCAACATCCACACACTTCAGTTGGTACAGAAATTAACACGAAGCCCATCCATTGCTTCTTTTTTTTCCTGATTTGCACAGTATTTTTTTTAAAAAAAACAAAATCCTAAAGGCAATTACAAATGAAACTTTCAAGAAGACATCAGCAACAGCCCCCCCACCCCACCACCAGACCTTTCTGCTTCTTCAAATGTCTCATTGCAAATGCAATATGTATACCATATCAAACATGCAATAAAACAGCACACAATAAGAAATCATTTGCAGTTTGCAAGATGCACCCAACGCCCATTTAATTTACCTTCTACCCCATCCCAGTCTTCCCTTTGCTGGAAATGGATCAGAATCAATTCAATCTTTCGCTCCTCCTCTACCTCCCTCCCCCCCCCCCCCAACCCCACCCCTTTTTTTTTTGCAAGTTCACATCGTTTTGATATTTTTTTTGCAAAAAAAAAGTTGACTTCTGGTTTTTTTTAAGAAAAAAAAGGGGGTGAGTGGGGGTAGGGTGGGGGTTTGGGTGGGGTGGGGGGGGAGAAAGCCTCCATCCAGTTAGTTAATCAATGCCAACAGCAGCAAATCAATTGCATGTAACAGTTCCCTCCAAGTGAGAGAGAGAGAGGAGATGGAGGAGATGGAGGGGGGGGTGTGAGAGAGAGAGAGAGAGAGAGAGAGCAGTTCTCCTCCATCTCTCTCTCTCTCTCTGTCTCTTAATTCCTTCCTTCACTTAAGTTTGCTTTGGGCTTGAAGTTATGCAAAGGCAATGACAGCCCCAGACAGACAGGACAGACAGACAGACAGACAGACAGACAGACAGACAGACAAGCTCTTGGCTTACCTCTCAGACGTGGAGTTTAAATGCAACAGCAGAGGAGCAGCAGCAGCCAAAGCAGCAGCAGCAGTGTTTGCTAGAATGGGATGTGAGCAGTGTGGAGGAAGCCCATGGTGCTGGTCTGATTTTTTTCTCTCTCTCTCTCTCTCTACTTCTCTCTCTCTCTCTGGTCTGTCTGTGTGTTGCTGTGTGTGTGTGTCTCTGTGTCCTCTTCCTTCAACCAGATCCCCGTTGCAAATCACTCACACACTCACACTCACTCACTCTCTGCTCAGCTCCACTCTCCAACCACAGCTGTTCCAGTCCTTGGGTCCTATCAGCTGGTGATATAGCCCCCTGCGCGCGCGGTGCAGGCCGGGACTTGTAGTCCGCCGCAGCCCACCAGCAGCGGGAGGGGGAGGAGGCGTCACGCGCGCATGCGCTCTGCCGGGGCGCCGGGGCGACTACAACTCCCAGCGCGCCCCGCGCGCCCGCCCGCATCGGCTCGACGGTGCCCCGCCCAGCCCGGGCGCTGATTGGTCCCCGTTCCATTCCCCGCCCTGATTGGGCCGCAGCGGACGTGCCGATTGGACGGCGGGGACGTCGATCACCGCCCACCGCCAGCCCCGCCCCCACCCACCCTCTGAGAAAAGTTTCCTTGTTGGGCAACTTTTTTTGTATCCAAAAAACTTTGTGGACACCTGTGACTGTAAACCCCCCCACACACCCCTGAAAAAATAAACACCTGCCCCCCCCCACCCACCCCCCCCCCCCCACCCCGTGGATGCGCACGCGCACCCCGCACGGTCAGCCCTCCTCGCGCTGCGTCCGGCCGAGCGCCGTCGAGACGCCGTCGCGAAGGACGCGATAAAAGGCGCCGCAATGTCAGGATCGTTGAAAGCAGACGGAGGGTCTGGCAACGCGCTTTTTTTTTTGGTATCCCCCCACCCCCCCCCACCACCGCACGCAAACTACGCAAGTCACTACACCGCACAGCCTTATCCCGCGACGCGCTTTGAGACGTCTCGACCACGTGAGAATCGCACGCCAAGGGATTGCGATTCATTATTATTATTATTATTATTATTACTACTACTACTCGGTCTTTTCTTAAAATAAACTCAATCTGTCGTTTTCTTTTTTTTTTGGGTGGGGTTAAAAAAAAATATATATATATATAGATATATATAACCCCCAGTCGGGTTGCAATCTGTTTTATTTGTTTTTTTTAAAAAAAAATGTATACATTAAATAAAGCTTCAAAGTAAACGGAAGCGTTTTAAGGCTGAGATGTTGCTGCGAACAAAGGGTTTTCTTTTTTTTTATTAAAAAAAAGATTACTGAAGCTCAAGGGATTCCAGTGAACTCCTTTAGTTTTTTTCTTAACTAACACACACGCGCACACACAGAGACAGACAGAGACCACTGCATTTCCCTGAATCTGGATTTATAGATGTGTATATATAAAAATAAATATATATATATATGTATATGTCTGTTCGGGGCTTTTGTTCACCGGTGTTGAAGGTGTAAATCAGACGTAACTAACAGCAAATCCAGTGCCAGGAGGGAAAGAAAAGTTAAACCAAAAAATGTACAGGCAGTGTCCATCGTGTGTATATACGTGTGCAGTGTGTGCAGCGTGTAGTGTGTGTATAGGTGTAGTGTGTGTGTAGTGTGTGTGTATATGTTTAGTGTGTGTGTAGGCCTGTGTATACGTGTAGTGTGTCTATAGTCGGTGTATATGTTTAGTGTGTGTGTGTGTGTAGGCCTGTGTATACGTGTAGTGTATGTAGGCCTGTGTATACGTGTAGTGTGTGTGTGTAGTGTGTATATGTTTAGTGTGTGTGTGTAGGCCTGTGTATACGTGTAGTGTATGTAGGCCTGTATATACGTGTTGTGTGTGTGTATGTTTAGTGTGTGTGTATGTTTAGTGTGTGTGTGTGTAGGCCTGTGTATACGTGTGTGTATGTATAGTGTGTGTGTGTAGTGTATGTGTAGTGTGTGTGTACGTGTGTGTAGTGCGTATAGTGTGTATGTGTGTACGTGTAGCGTATGCATAGTTGTGTGTGTAGTGTGTACCTGTGTGTAGTGCGTGGTGTAGTGTGTGCGTGTGCTGTGTACGTGTGTAGAGTGTGTCCTTTCCCCCCACCCACACCCCAAAAAAAGGAAACGCACAAACACACACACAAACACAGACCCACACACACACACACACACACAGACCCACACACACACACACACACACAGACCCACACACACACACAGACCCACACACACACACACAGACACAAACACAGACCCACACACACAGACACACAGACACAAACACAGACCCACACACACAGACACACAGACCCACACACACAGACCCACACACACACACACAGACACAGACCCCCACACACACACACAGACCCACCCACACAGGCAGGTGGTGGGTGGGCCCTGCGGCCCCCGGGCCGGACAGCACATGGCGAGCTCCGGGACCTGGGGCTGGTGTGCGGCGGGGAGAGCCCGTCCCCCCCCCTTCCCCTCCCCCCGGGACCCCCGGGACCCCCCCCGGCACTCGGCCTCTCGCTATTACTGCTGCGCCGCGATCGCTTTGCTCTGCGCCGTCATCCCCACCGCGGCTCCGGGCCCACCCCAGGCCCCCCCCCGGGACCCCAGGCCTCCCCCCCCAGCCCGGGCCCCCCCCCCGGCCTCCCCCTCCTCTGGGGCTACCGGTGGCTGTGGCTGCGGCTCCATCAGTCGCCCCGAACCTCCTCCTCCTCCTCCTGATGATGATGATGATGATGGTGGTGGTGGTGGTGATGATGATGGTGGGGTCCCGGCGCCCCCCCGAGCGGCAGCCGCCAAATACACCGAGAAGGCCAACGCTCTGGGTCCACCCGAGGAGCTGCCCCCCCGCCCATCACATCAGGTAACCCCCCACACCCTCACTGCCCCTCCACCCCCCCCCCTCACTCCCCCTCCACCCCCCTCACTCCCCCCCCCCCTCACTCCCCCCCCCCTCACTCCCCCCCCCCCCACCCTCCACCATCGCCCCCCCCACCTCACTCGCCCCCCACCCTCACTCCCCTCCACCATGCCCCCCACCTCACTCCCCCCCCCACCCTCACTCCCCCTCCACCATCGCCCCCCACCCTCCACCCTCACCCTCCACCATCGCCCCCCACCTCACTCCCCCCTCCACCATCGCCCCCCACCCTCCACCCTCACCCTCCACCATCGCCCCCCACCTCACTCCCCCCCCACCCTCACTCCCCCTCCACCATCGCCCCCCCCTCCACCCTCACCCTCTACCATCGCCCCCCACCTCACTCCCACCCTCACCCTCGCCCCCCCTTCTCTCCCCACCCCCATTCCCCCACCCACCCACACCCACCCACCCCTCCTTAGCTCCGTCACCCCGGCCGGACGCACTGCGGATGAACGTCTCGCTCTCCCGCGGCGGTGGGGGTGGGGAGGAGATGGGGAGGGGGTGGTTGGGGGGGGGGCGGTCGAACGGAGGGACGGCCCTTGTCCCCTTCCGGGCCGCGAGCCCCTTGACGACGATTCCAGGGTGGGCCGGTCGGCGGCCGAGGTGGCCGGAAGGCTGGCGGGGGTCCGGCCGGGCTTCGGCGAGCGGTCCAGGCGGGGGCAACGCTGGCGACGGGACGAGCCCGGGGTCTGGCTCATCTCGGCAGGACTTGGAAGGGCGGCGGGGTGGGGGGTGCGGGGTTGGTGGGGGGTGCGGGGGGTGGGGGGGGGAATCATCCCCACGCAGCTCCCGTTAACCCCGCGAGCCAAAGCCCTAACCAACGGGTTAGGGTCTGGCCCAGCCGCGCAGGCGGCGGGCAAGCTTCCCGGACAGGCTGGCGCGGGCGGTCGGGCGGGTGGCCGGTCGGGCGGGTGGTCGGGCAGGTGGTCAGGCGGGCGGGTGGGTTTGAGGCGAGGGCACTGAACTCACTTCCTTCCGCCTCACCCTCAGCAGGGCTCTGTCGCCGGCTCTGTACCCCTCGTGATGATAATCCTCGCGTTATTATTATTACTATTATTCTTCTTCTTCTTCGAGACGTCTCAAAAGTGCTTCGCAGAACGTACCGTAAAGCGTAGTGACCGTGTGTTTTGTAGGCGGAACACGGCAGCACGATCGCGCACGGCCAGCGTCTCCCCCCCACCCCCCACCCCCCCCCCCCGCAGACAGTCCAGTCGTGAGTTGAGAAGCGAGCGGGAAGAGACTTATTTGGGGCGATTGCTTTTTGCTCGTATCAAGGATTATTATTGTTATTATTTGCTTAGATTGGGGGGGGGGTGTGGGGGGGCAAACTTCCCTTGAAAATACACAGAGTCACTACACTTTACGAAAGATCCAGTGAAGCGCCTTGAGACGACCTCCCGACGTGAAAGGAGAATGCGAGAATTACAATAATAACGACAATAATAATCCTCGCATTTGTTCTCGGGCTTTACCCCGTCGTTGAGAGGTCTCAAAGCGCTTCACAGAGTAAATACGTTGCGAAACGGATCGACTTGTGTGTTTGGTGGGCGGGCGAGACTCCGGCTACGTTGTTGACTAACGCCGCCCCGATTGTGTCCTGGTTTAAGATGGTGCCCATTCCCGGCGGGGTGTTTACCATGGGGACCGACGACCCGGGCGTACCTCAGGACGGAGAAGGCCCGGCCAGGAAAGTGCACGTCAAAGCTTTCCACATGGACAAATACGAAGTCTCCAACACCGAGTTCCAGAGATTTGTCCGGGCCACGAACCACGTCACCGAGGTAGGAGCTCGCTCAGTGATCACCACCCTTGGCGGGCGAGCTCTCAACGCTCCTGCCCTCTGCCAGAGGCTCTCCGCCTCCCTCCCTCCCTCCCTCCCTTCCTCCCTCCGTCCCCAAAGTCCGTCTCAAGACCATTCCTTTCAACCGTATTTTTCTGGCCCCACCTCGTCCACCCTTGGCCGCTCGTTCCCAGACACCGCCCTGCGCGAAGGGCGCCGCGTAAACGCAGCGTTTGTGTTTGTGGTTTCTCCGCATCCCGGGCTCAGCCTCCCGGGTCAAGCGCTGAAGGTCAAGCGCTTCGAGACGTCCCTCCCGGTGTGAGATCAAGCGCTAAATCCAACACAAGGATTGATGGTGCTGAGTTGTGGCTTCTGTCTCCCTCGCAGGCGGAAAGATTCGGTGATTCCTTTGTGTTTGAGGGGCTGCTCAGCGAGAAGGTGAAGAGCGGTATTACACAGGCGGTAAGTACCCCGGGCTGCACTGACCCAAACTTCCAATCTCACGCTTTGTAACCCTGATTTTGGGGGAAAACATCTCATTTCAGCCAAGAGGGTGGCTCAGGACGTTGTGGGGGTTCAAGTCCTGAGTCGGGGGAAGACATTGAACCCATAGTCCAAGATGATCGTTTCATCCGGTAACTTGGGGTGGGAGAGAGGGCCCCTGTGTGGTCGGAAGTGACGTCCTTCAAATGAGACATTGAACCGAGGTCCTGTCTCGCCTGTTTGGGTGGAGGGTAAAGGGAGGTTAGGAACATAGGAAACATACAACAACAACAACAACAACTTGGATTTATATAGCGCCCTCCACGCCGGAGGGCGTCTCAGAGCGCTTCACAGTAAAAGATCCAGGGGGAGGGGGAGGAAGGTGACCAAAGGCGCGGTCGAAAGGAAAGGTCTTCAGCAGAGATCTGAAAGTGGGAAGAGAGGGGGCGAAGCGAAGGGAGTGAGGAAGGGAGTTCCAGAGCCTCGGGAAGTAGTGGCTGAAGGCGCGGCCGCCGAGGGTGGAGCGGAGGACTCGGGGGACGAGGAGGAGGCCAGACCCGGAGGAACGAAGGCAACGGGCACTGTTACGAGGAGAGAGGAGGTCAAAGAGGAGTGCAGAGGAGTGGAGGGACTTGAAGACAAGGGTGAGGATCTTGAAGTCGATCCTCTCTGGGTCAGGCAGCCAATGCAGTCTGGGCAGGACTGGGGTAATCGGGGAGCGGAGTTTGGTGCGGGTGAGAATGCGGGCGGCAGAGTTTTGAATAATCTCATAACACATAGGAACACAGGAACAGGAGTAGGCCATTCAGCCCGTCGAGCCTGTTCCGCCATTTAATTAGATCACGGCTGATCTATATCTTTAATAGAATTTCAAATCCAATTTCCCGCTTTTTCCCCGTATCCCTTAACACCCCGACCGACCAACCCAAAAAAACTGTCAACCTCTTTCCTGAAGGTGTGGATGGATCCAGCGTCCACGACCTTTTGGGGGAGAGAGTCCCAGATTTCCACCACCCTTTGAGTGGAAAAAATGCTTCCCGATTTCACTCTGAAGTGTCTCGCGACATTGCTCCAGATTTTTGGAAAAACCGCCCGTTTTCACTGCGCGGCTGCGTGTGGAGCGTTGCTGTGCGCGTGCTTCGTTCGCCTACAGAAAAAATCCACAGTCACTACACTTTAGAGCGAAATCCTCCGAAGTGCTTTGAGGTGTTTCCACGTCCCGCTTTGCGACAAAACCGGAGGCAGCAGCAGCAAAAACTCGCATTGACACAGCGCCCCGCACGCAGGGCGCGATATCGTACGGGCGGATTATTATTGGGGATGTTCAGGGTTCGGGGGCCGAGGAGATCGCTGGATTGCGGTGTGTAACGGGTTCCCTTTCGTGAGCCAGTTGGGTTTTCAGTGGGTTCTGCATTCTGAGCCTCAACTGGCTGTGACTTTCTCACCCGATGTGCACCGTTATTAACTGGCGATTTGGCCACCTGCACGTACGTATAATGTCCTTTGCTGTTCCCACGCCCAATTACGCCCTAGTTTCAAAATCACTAACGCTTAATAAACAGTATTAATTGCAATTTGTGCCTCTCCCTTCCTCTCTTGCTGGTCCCCTCCCTCCCTCCCTCCCTCCGTCCCTCCCTCACTGCCCCACTTTTCCAATATTAACAACCTGTAAAATGACTATTAATACAGTCATGTCTCTTTCTTTCTCCCTCGCTTGCTATCACTCTCTTTCTGTATGTGCCCTAGTTCTGAAAAAAAACACACCGCTGGCTATTAATATCTTTCTCTCCATATATCCTGGGTTTAATATCTTCACAACTTATTAACGGGGCTCTTGCTTGCATCAGCCCCCCTCTCTCTTTCTTTCCTCACTCTCTCTCTCTCTCTCTCTCTCTCTCTTTTCCTTTCTGTAGGCCTCACATTTAATACGATTCTAATTATCCCAAACTCGGAATTATCCCATTCAAAGGTCCAGTGGCAATTGTGAAGCCGAAGTAACTTTCACCTCTCCTCTCCAGCCCAGATTTCCTATTTCCTGCTTTCCAATCTACACCCCCTAACCTTCTCGACTTCCCTCTCTCCCTGTCTCCACCTCTCTGTCTCCGTCTCGGCCCTACCCCCTCTCGCTCCGTCGGACTTGAAGAGGCCCGTCTTAAAAAAATTCCTCTTTGACACTCCCTCGCTCAATTTAGCATCCGTTCCTGCAGTTGTAAGACGCTCCGAGATGTTACTCTGTGTGAAGTATAAATATGCAAGTTACTGTTATTACAGTAACAGCATATCAACGTAACAGCATATTAATATATATATATTACATATATCTCAATATTCATTTTCCAGTTATAATAATCCAATCAATAAAATACTAAAAGGCAAAATACCGCCCACCATACAGTCCACAGTGTAAAGAGATAAAACGAGAATGAAAACAAAGGCCACTGTGCACGAGACTGCTGCAAAAAGCTTCTCCAAAGTGGTTTCCGCCCAGTATTACTTTAAACGACTTGAAACACAGACCTTCTTTGTTGCACCCATGTTGAGCCGATGGATCGCAATCTGCGGCACTTGCTCGTGCATCTTTCAGCCCGCGACACCCTTTACGCCATAAGGTTTTAAGATTGTGCAGAACCGTGTAACGGTTCGTAAAGTCGCCCTCTCGGTAGAGAAACGCTTCCTGGTTTTTGCCTGTCCTGAAATGACCCCCTTCGCAACCTCTAAACCCGGGTCCTCTTGTTCCGCTGGCTTGGACCAGCCTGTCGTACTGCTCTGGGTTTTTCTTTTTCAATCCCATTTTACTACTGCGCACACCTCTGTCAGGCCCCGTCCGAGACGTTCCCTCTCAAGGCTTTGTCGAGTGGGTCAGTTACACAACCCCGCTCGCTGTTCCGGTGGTCCCTGGCAGTGTTATGGTTCCAATGCATCCCGAAGAGACACATTGAAGTCCGGGTTAAGGCCAGCGTGTTTGCGGGTGATAAGTAACGACGGCACTCCGGTTATCCTCTGCCTCCTGCTTGTCCCTCAGCCACTACCCCTCGAAGCTCTGGAGCTCTCTTCCCCAAATCTCTCCGCCTTGCCTCCTCCTTCCCCTCTTTTAGATCATGACTGAAGACCTTCCCTTTCGATTAAGCTTACAGTCACCTCTTTCCCCCCCCCGGCCCCCATCGGCTCAGCGTCAGGCGTCAGCAATGTTACTCCCGACACGCTGCCCTGCATGAAGGCTGCTATATAATTGCAAGTTGTTGTTGTTGTTGCTGACTAAAACGCAGCTGAGTTAGGCTCCCGAATCTGATTAAACAGTCATCGGTTTCTCAGTGATGTAAGAGTGGGCTTGAATGCCGAAGGCTAGGGGGAGATGTCATGCTCAGTGGTTAGAGCACTCGCCTGGCAAGCGAGAGACATGGGTTCAATTCCCGGCAGGGCGAAACCTTGGGCAAGTTTTCTCACGCCACACACATGCCTCAACTCAGTTCAAAAAGGCTAACCCTTATTCTTGAGGCTATGACCCCTAGTTTTAGATTCTCCAACCAGGGGAAACAGTCTCACGGCATCTACCCTGTCAAGACCTTTAAGAATCTTATAGGTTTCTATAAGATCACCTCTAATTCTTCTATATTCTAGAGAATATAGGCCTAGTTTACTCAACCTCTCCTCATAGGTCAACCCTCTTATCCCAGGAACCAACCTAGTGAACCTACGCTGCACCCCCTCTTAAGTATGTCCTTTCTTAAATAAGGAAACCAAAACTGCACACAATACTCCAGGTGCGATCTCACCGAGGCCTGAAACAACTGCAGCAAGACTTCCCTACTCTTGTACTCTCACCCTTTTGCAACGAATGCCAACATGGCATTAGCCTTCCCAGTTGCTTGCTGTACCTGCACACTAACCTTCTGTGATCGCTGTACAAGGACACCCAAATCCCTCTGAACACTAACACTACTTCGTCTCTCCCCCTCTAGAAAATAATCCGCTTTTCTATTTTTACTACCCACGTTTACTAAACCGTTGGCTGTACGTTGGTGCCCAATTCTCTCCCTCAATGAGGAGAAGTTCACTGACTCCAGCCCCGTCTCCCTCATCTCTCTTGAAGGTCGCTGAGGCCCCCTGGTGGCTCCCGGTTAAAGGGGCGTCTTGGAGACACCCCGAAGGCCCTGATTCCAACATCACCAACAGGTAAGTCCTAACAATACGTCCCTCCAGCAGAGCAGGGCTGGCCCAGAGCCTCGGTGTTTTTGCTTCTCGGGGCCGGGGGGGGGTCATAAACTAGGGCTACTGTACGACCCCCGGTTCCGGGGCTCATAGCCGGATGAAATATTGTGTCCCCGGGGCCAGATTTTCCCCGTCTTGAGTTCAGCAACAAACTGAGCGAGAACAATAACATTCTAAAGCAGACGCACTCATCAGAGACATAAACGCAGCCATTAATCCATCACGCTTCTCCAGCAACTGCCAGCATCAGTAATTGTGGTGAGCTGCATGTTTTTTTATACATCTGTGTCCCCGGATTTGGTTTACACATTATGGTCACCCTACTTTGGGTGGTGGGGGGGGTGGTGGTTTTCATCGAAAATTGACGAGGTGGTGGGGGGATTAATGGTTGCCGTGAGCTTGAAGGTCTGGATGTTATCCTCCTGTGGAGTTTCGCAGCCGCGGCAGACACCAGCAAAAGTCGAAGGACAGTGTCTATAAAGCATGAGACAAGACAATAAGTATTCGGCAGTCGAGCCAAATGTGAACATTAAACCATTTACTGATCGGGCCACTTTTTATATGAAGTGCTACAGTGAATGTTCCTTGCTGTCGACTTTCAGTGCCCGTCGCTCCTGTTAGGGTTTGGATGAAGAAAGCCTTTTGGCCCATTTGGTCTCACCCTTCCAGAATAACCATCCGACCATCCTCCCATCACAGCGTCGAGCTGATTTCTTTTTCAACGGGATCTCAGCGTCCTGGCCTTTAACCACCTTTCCTGGCACAACCCAACCTTGTGCCAGTTGTTAATCACTCTCTGGGGTAAAAAAAAAACTTCCTGGTGTCTGTCCTGAAATTGTTCCTCTTTGCAACCTCCAAACCCCGGTGTCCTTTTGTTCTGACTGTCTCGCTGCATCTGAAAGTTCAGGGATTACTTTTCAATCACGTTTTAAAATGTTACACGTGTTTGATGCCTGGTTCAATTGGTGTCCCGCCAACAATTTCCCCCCTCCTCACCTTCACATCCCCCCCCCCGCCGTCTCCTCACCCACCCCCCCACCCCCCATCCTCTGGGAAAAACTTGGTCGTTCACTTCACAGCTAATTGTGGGAACGTTTACTGTCTGCAAATTGGCTGCTGGCTTCTCTTTACAAAATGCACAGTTGCTGCACTTATTTTGCAGAACAGAAACTCCTTGAAGCACTTTGAGATGTCGCAACGTGATAAGGTGCTACATCAGATTACAGCAACTGTTTATTTATAGCTTTATTAAACAGGGCCAAATGTGCTTTATTAAACAGACCAAAAAAAAAAATGACAAGCAATCTACTAGGGGTGCAGTTTTGGTCCAGTGTTAGCAGCCTCTCCCCTCACCCCCAATCCACCCCTCAGTTACAGTAGCTGCTCAGACTTCTCTGTGCGAGCCTTCAAAGCCAAGACAAGTCTGATGAGGGAATAGATGGTGGTGGGGTGGGGGAGAAAAAATCTAAGTTGATCCCCGGGGTTTAAACTATAATAACGTTTGTGTTTAAATCCGATTTTTCTTGTTCCTTGAGGAACATTCAGCGGGAAGTAGGGAGACAGGCGCTGAGCTTAGGGATATTACAAGCTTAAACAGCTGGAATGTTAGGATTCCCCGACGTCACAATTTAATAGCTCCGTTCACGTCACTTGTGTCACAAGTCCTGGGGGTGGTGGGAGGGGGAGAGAAAGGAGGGTTAGTGAGAAGGTTGGTGGGAGGGTAGGGGCTGAGGTAGGAAATATATCAGCAACTGGCAAATTGTTCAATTCAGTGACTTTTGCAGACTCAGAAGAATATCCAGTACCTTGCATGGTTTGAGAGGGTTCCAGCACAGATAAGAGCACCACAGTGACATTTTCTACCGTTAGAGGGCACATGTTTGCGGGGCTATGGGGAGAGAGCGCGGGGGAGTGGGATTGATTTGGTTAGCTCTTTCCAAAGAGCCGGCACAGACATGATGGGCCGAATGGCCTCCTTCTGTGCTGTATAATTCTATGGTTCTACGTGTGGGGGAGGGAGCGAGGGGGAGGGTGGGGAAGGGGTTGCGGAAAGGGGGAGGCGGTGAGGGTATTCCGATTGCAGTGAAACCCAGTTAAGTAACCGCACAACCGGTTTGCCAAGAAATCGCTCTGGACGGATGAGAGGTTTCTGTAAACCGCGGATAAAAAAAGATAGTAAGCAAATCTTTCTTTGTGTGCAGCCCATTTAATTACTTAACAACCCTCTTTTCTCCCCTCGCTTTCCCATATTCCTCTCTCTCTTTCTCTCTCTCTCCTCCCAACGTATATTTTCCACATCTGCTCTGCTTAAAGCAGCTTAATCACTTTGGTCCCGTTTTAGAGGGGGTGGGGCGGAATTGGCAACATCTTGATGGCATGTGTGCTCCAATACAATCTGGAAGTGGACGTCGCTGGAGGATTTCAGTTGGGAGAAAAACATAGGAAACCATTTGGCTCATCAAGCCTACCCTGCCAATGGCAGATCTTTCAACTCCCATTTCCCCCTCCCCCCCCCCCCCCACTCCTTCCCCTTCCTCCCCCCCCCCTCCTTCTCCACCCCCCAATACCCTCACATACTTCCCAAGCATGTGTCTGCGGTGTCTCTCGTTCGAACATTCCCCCTCGATTCTGCCCTCACAGTCTCTCCGTCCCAGCCCCGCTCTGCTCTGTGCAAAGCCATATCTGGGGCTTTGTGTCCAACGTTGGGTTCGGAGATTGTAACCAAGGGGATCAAGGCAATCCTTGGCAAAACGTCCCAATTCCCTTGAGCCAGCAGCTGAAGATGTCACACAGCGCCAGGCATCATAAGGTGCAAGTTATTCACATAAATCCACGAGCACTGCTTGCCCCGTGTCCTGGTGGAATCAGCCTCTGTGACTAAGCCACAGTTGATTGATTATTAATCTCTTGGCGTTGCTGAATGAGATGGCCTTGCTACTTGTGGTCTGACCATCTGCCCAGCCATCTCTCTCTCCCCGTCTGTGAACCACAACCATTGCTGTTGCTAAATCCCACAACAGATTTTGATCAAACGGCCCTCAGGTTTATTCCAATTGTGGGGCCGTCTTCTCTCTCTCCCTCTCTCTCTCTCCCAAAATATATATATGTACGTGTAATAATCCTTGCATTTGGTACAGCGCCTTTCATGTTGGGACGGTGTCTCAATAGCTCCACAGGATTCTACTGTGAAGTGGAGTGACTGTGTATTTTGCAAGCGATCAGCAAAGTCCTCACGAGCAGCCATAACACGAATGACTGATTTTAGCAGGGGGATGGTTGGCCAGGACACCAGAGAGAAATATAAACAGGCTGAGATTTCCCTCCCCCTTCGCCCTCTTCCCCCCCCTCCTCCTCTCTCTGCCACTGGTGTTGAGGATGAGGTTGGTTGGTTGCCACATGGCCTGAGGGCAGTGCTGGATTCCTCAGTGCAGACTGATTTGCAAGACTTGTGGTGCCAAACCCTCTTACTCTGTCCACTCTCTCACTCCTTCGCTGTCACACTCACTCACTCTCTCCCTCACTCTCTTTCTCACAAGATCCCAAGGATGGTCTCTGGATGAACAACACCCTTTAGCTCATCCGACCTCCTCCCTCTAGAACACCCACCCTCTCCTTCCCCATCACCGACTGCAAGTCGTGGTTGTTGTTGTGTCTCTCACTCACTCTCTCATTTACTCACATTCTCTCACACTCACTCTGTCTCACATACACTCTCTGTTACTCTCACACTCTCTTACTCTCACATTCTCTCTTACTCTCACACACAGAATGGATCACCCCGTGTTGCACATTTCCTGGAATAACGCAGTGTCTTACTGTACCTGGGCCGGGAAGCGTTTGCCTACGGAGGCGGAGTGGGAATACGCCTGCAGAGGGGGGCTGGACAACAGGTAACAGAGACTCATTGCTCTAGCGCAGGGCCGTGCAGAGTGGCGCTGTCTCGAAGTCACCGGCCCGGAAATTTCCACCTCGGTGCAGATTAATTTGCAAGACTTGCGGTGCCAACCCTCTCACTGTCACTCTCTCACTCTGCTATTCTCTCATTCACTCTCTGTTACTCACTCACTCTCTCACTCTCATTCACACTCACTCTCTCTCACTCTCTCACTGCTATTCTCTCACTCTCTCACTCTCTGTTACTCTCTCATTCACTCTCTCTCACTCTCTCTCGCTCTCTCTCACTCACGCTCACTCATTTGTCATCAGAATTCAATGATGGCGCAGAACTTGTAGGAAAATCCTTCAGTCCGGTCTAAATTTGGAAGCTGTTTTTAAACGGAGGCCGAACGGAAGGATTTTTTTTACAACTCGTTGAATTCTTGGAAGGCTCAAACGGGTTTCATGGGATAAGGTGGAAATTCGGGGAATTCAGCCTTAAATTTTGAGAAGCCCAAAGAACTTTTCGATAAACGGGTTTAGGAGTTTCCCACAATTCTGCGGCATCTTATAAAACGATCGGAAGACTCAATGGAATTTGGAAGGGATGGGGAGTGGGGTGGGAGGTGGGTGATGGGGTGGAGGGTGGAGGGTGGGGGGGGGTGCGATATGGTCGAGAGCCACATTTGCGATCGTTTGGGGGGTGGGGAGCGTCTAAAATGCAGTGTTGCCAACCGGATTGGAACCGGACGTGTGATGATCGAATCCCTGCAGGGGACCTGACTCGTGTCACTCGGCCCCACTGGGACGTGTAAAAACCAACGCCGAAAAACACGACCTTGTCACAGAGAGTCAGCTTGACGCAGGTCCTCCATCTTGCACGCTAATCTACACAGAGATCCCGTTTGGAATGGCGTTAGAAACGGCGCATTTTATTATCATCGATGATAATGATAATCCTTGCACCCGAGATAGCGGTTTATCGAGTCGTTGAGAGGTCTCAAAGCACTTCGCGCAATATACTGCGAGGTAGATTGACTGTTGTATTTTGTGGGCGAAACGCAGCAGCCAATTACGCACAGCAGCATCCCCACGAACAGCCGTGGATTGAGTGACCAATTTATTTTGTTAAAATTTGGACGCCCCCATTGCCTCAGTCCGCCAATCTGGAGTTTCTAGGCCATTGCGGGTAAAGGGATTTGGGGGCCGAGGTGGGCAGGGAAGGGTTAAGACGAACTGAGAGACCTAAACTAGTTATCAAATTCCTGGTGGACTTAGTATAATTGCAGAATTATTAAAGTAGAAATTAGTAATTGCAGCTTTATGCTCCGAGGCCATTTCTGTCATCGTTCTGGGTTTATTTTTTGCCAGCCAAGGCTTCCAATGGGCTTGTCCCTGATTGTTGGTCTATAACGATAAGAGATAGTGTGTGACTGCGCATCCTGTCCAACAGACACAGCACCGTGCGCATTGTGCTTATCACGTCGTTGCGACGTCTCAAAGCGCTTCACAGAAGCAAAAACACTGTATGTTTTGTGGGTGAAACGCAGCAGCCAATTGCGTACAGCAATGTCCCACAAACAGTCATCAATTGAGCCACCAAATTATTATTATTATTATTTTTTCTTTGGAACTATTACCCCCAACTATTTGAACAGCGTGACATAACCTTTCACCGTCCGTCCTCTCCAAAAAAAAAACTTTTCTGAGAGTTTTTCTGACCTTGATTCGGTTTCTATCTCGATCTTCTCAGTCTCAGCGAAATCTGCCTCAATTAAAGCTCCAACCGATTCCCACCCCACCTCCCACCCCACCCCTAAACTCGCACTCGGGAGGAGAGAGCTTTTCCTTCCTGGTGTCCTGGCCAACAGTCCCCCCTCTCCCCCCACCTCCCCCCTCCCCAGATAAGAAGCGGTCATTCACTTCACAGCTGTTTGTGGAACATCGCTGTGTGTAAAATTGACTAAAAAAAAATCACAAGTCACTGCACTTTACAGTGAAAGTGCTTTAAGACGTCTTGACGAGGTGAATGAGCGCCCCATCAATTGGAAGGATTAGTCATATTATTTTGCGCTAACCCACCCTTTCCAGTTGGCTTCAATAGAAGGGTTGAAGGAAGCCAGTGGGGTAATTAATGGGTGATTGCTCCTCCTCAAAATGCACAGGAAGACTCTTGTCTGAAGATGATTAATGAGCCTGGTTTTATCCCCTTGTGTCCCGTGTCCCTTGTCCCTAGAGGAGCGGGCTTGTGTTCGTTCATTTCTTCGAACAGCTGGATAGAAAATTCTACTTGAATGTCATTCCCTTTCAAGTGCTAATCCAGTCCCGAGGATCAGTAATTCTGGCTTGTTTTACACTTCAATCTCTCACCTTATTTCAGGTTTCCGCGATTGTGTGTGTGTGTGTGTGTGTGTGTGTGTGTTTCTTTCCTTTTCATCTCAATTCATAGCAGTCCGGCGCTCTTAAATGCAGAGCCTGCTTGCTCCGCACTCCTCTGGCTTTGAAGGTCGACCCGGGTTTGAATATTCAGATTCAAGGTTGGGATCCAGAGATAAAAACCTGCATTTTGTGTGGGGGAGGGAGGGAGTTATTTTGAAAATACATCAGAAAATAATATCTTAAAAATAGAACACGGAGCTTTGTGGGGTTTTTATAACATGGGCCCAACCCTGCTCACGTGATATTTATTTGGCGGCAGAGAGGGAACGGGGGAAATCACATTATTATCAATAAAAATCATCTAATAATCAAAAGTAACCACGAAGCAAGCGAGAGGACCTGGGTTCGATTCCTGGGCAGGACAGGGCAAAACGTTGGCAAGTTTCCGTAATCCGCACCCCTCTGGAACCCGGTTGTGAGTCGATTGGCGATCGTTTTCCTGGGGCTAATAATCCCTTCAACAATAATAACAGTTTGGTCACTTAATTCACGACTGTGTGGGACGCAGCTGTGTGCAATCGGCTGCCGTGTTTCTCCCACAAACCGTGCAGTCACTACACTTTGCAGTGTATTCTGTAAAGCACTTTGAGACGTCTCGGAGACGTTATAAGGTGCTATATCAAATGCAAGGATTATTTTACCTGATTGACAGCTGTTCCTCTCGTGAGAAACACACCCGGTGAATGTATTTTGCGGAGTTGTTGCACATTTTGTCAGAAAATATCAAGTCCTAAAAATTCCAGTTAATAATAATAATAATCCTTGCATTTGATATAGCGCTTTTCACGTCGGGAGGACGTCCCAAAGCGCTTCACAGAATAGACTGTAAAGTGAATTGACTGTATATTTGTGGGCGAACGCGGCAGCCAATTGCGCACAGCAATGTCCCACAAACAGTCGTAGATTGAAAATTACCAATTTTATTATTGTTTTTTTATTTTGGAGGGATTATTATTAGGCTCTGTGTGGAGTAAGGAAACTTGCCCAAGGTTTCGCCCTCTGCCTGGAATTGAACTCAGGTCTCTCGCTTGCAAAGCGAGTGCTCTAACCACTGAGCTACAGGACTCCACATCTCAGTCATTGGGACAATTGTGTCTTAAAGCTTAAACTTTAAAATGGCGGAGGACTGTGAATGACATTATCAATGTAACAGGAAAAACTCTATTGGCCTCTGCTATACCTGAGGCAAGACAAGATAATAATAATAATAATAATAATAATAATAATCCTTGCATTTGATATAGCACCTTATCACATCGTTGAGACGTCTCAAAGTGCTCCACAGAATATATTGTACAGTGAATTGACTGTGTATTTTGTGGGCAAAACAACACAGCTTCCAGATTATTAATCTACAAACTACACAGTCACTAACCCTTAACTGTAAATCCTGCAAAAATGCTTTGAGGCATTTCAGCGACTCGGTAAAGCACTGTATTAAATATAAGGATTCGTATGATTAATAACAAGAATCGAGTCTGTCACTTCCATCTACGATGAAGCGGAACTGCAGAGATAATAGAGAGCAAAATAATAATAATAATCCTTGTATTTGCTATAGCGCCTTATCACGTCTTCGAGACGTCTCAAAGCGCTTCACACAAGATAAGGTAAAGTGAATTGACCGTATATTTTGTGGGCGAAATTGGACTGACATCTGACATTCACTGTGTTTCTTCGTTAATCACTGGTTAATCACTTACTGTCTTCCTCAGTTAATTACTAGACGAATTGACTCGACAGGGTTTTTCTTCCCTCCCAATGTGGTCTACTTTCCTGTTGTTTGTTTTACCGCATTGACTTAAGAGGGTCAGGAAACCACTGTGCTCTTGTCAAAATCGCCAGGGACCTTTAACGTGACAGTGGTGGTGGGACATAAACATCGCTGATTAGGATTGAGTGATTGCTGATGACAGAATACATTGCTGTCACCTCTTATGCTCTCTCGAAGGCTCTTCCCCTGGGGGAACAAGCTGCTCCCGAAGGACCAACACTACATGAATATTTGGCAGGGACACTTCCCTTACCACAACACAGCAGAAGATGGATATGACAGCACAGCCCCGGTAAGTCCTTCATCTCCCGAGCCTAATACTCTCCCGAGTTAGGTAAGCAGGAATGGGTCCCTCCAGGGAGAGAGAGCGGATTCCATTCCAACAATCTTATCTCTGGGATTTCCATGTTTAGGTGGGATGCACGGAAATCTCAGCTTGGTTTAGATACTCATAAGCACAGTGATGGGTTTCCGCATGTGTCAGACACCCAGCTGAACCCACCAAAAAAAATTACCCTCTGTGTAAAAGAAATATTTCCTGGTGTCTGTCCTAAAATTGGCCAACCTGTGCCCTCTTGACCTGCGTATCTGAGAGCTTGTTCTGCGTTTACCTTATCAATCCCATCTATACATCTCCACCAGCTCACTTTCTATTGCAGATGTATCCTGCAGTCTTAAGATCTCTAGACGTTTTCTTGAAATACATACTCAATTCAGCGATTTCATATGATTGAAAATCAACGTGTTTTTTCACAATCCCCGGCGATGTACAGGGAGACTCCTGGCGGGGGTGGGTGGGGGGGGGCATTAAGGAAGAACGACTGTTATTCTAATGACCTCGGTGGCAACTTTCCTGAAGCCTCCGAATCCTGTCATCTTGTTGCTTCGAATTAGTGTTAACGGCAAAGAAGGAGGACATGTTATGTTGCTGTCACCAAACTGGCACGACCTCTCAGCCTGGCTCGGTCACTCGCTCTACTGCTTCTGAGTCAGAAGGTTGTGGGTTCAAGCTCCCACTCAGAACTCACAATCTAGTGCTGGGCTGGGGGGGAGATTGGGTGGGGGTTGGAAACAGAGACCACGAGCGCTGTGCATTGTCAAAGTTGCCAGCCTTCAGACGACGCATTCAGCCAAGGTCCTGCCTGTGCCTGTTCAGGTCGACGTCAAGATCCCATGGCGCTATTCAAAAAGAGAAGAGAGTTTCTTCCCCCGTCCCGATCAGCAATCCCTTCGCTGTTAATTGGCCCCCCCGAGAGTCACTTCACTCGAACGCGATTGGAGATGTTTAGATGCAATAATAATAATAACAATCCTTGCATTTGATACGGCATGTTATCATGTTGTCAAGCTGTCTCAAAGCGCTTCACAGGATACGCTGTAAAGTGCAGCGACTGTGTATTCTGTGGGCGAAACGCGGCAGCCAATTCGCACACATCAATGTCCTACAAACAGCCGTGGAGTGAGCGATCAATTTTATTTAGGGGGATTGTTGGACAGGAACTCCCTTCTATTTTCAAATAGCGCCCTGGGATCTTAAAACATCCACCTGAACAGGCAGACAGGGCGCTCGGTTTAACGTCTCATCCGAAGAGACAAGATCAAACAGAAGGATTATCGTAGAACTCTAACCACAGTTGCTGTTTGCCCTCTACCCCTAGGTAACTGCCTACCCTCCCAATGGGTACGGTCTGCATAACATGGTGGGCAATGCCTGGGAATGGACTGCGGATTGGTGGAACATACACCACACAGTTGATGAGGTAGAGAACCCTGTAAGTATTGCTCATTGACTGATCTCTGTGAGCGAGATGAACGGAGCCAGAGCTTTTCCTGGTGTCGTTTACAGGTTGTAGAACGTTTTTAAGGATGTGACAGTTTTTCAGTCCCTGGTTTGCATTTCAATGCCTGATGCATTCAGCTGAAAAATTGTCGCCTGCATTTTAAGGCTGTGTTTTGATCCACTGTACACTATATCGAAGGAAAACAAAACAACAACAAAAACATCTGAGACTCCCAAAATTCCACCTTAACCTCCTGGGTTTTTTTCTTTAAGCCTCGCGATCTTAAGTCTCTTCATTTAACCGTGGAATTGAATTCTTAAATCCAGTCTTGTTATATTCTTTCACGATACTTAGAATCCTTGCACTTGATATATAAGCGCTTCACAGAATATATTGTAAAGTCGATTGACTGTGTATTTTATGGGCAAAACGTGGCAGCCAATTGCACACAACACTGTCACCGACTAACAACCGGGTTAAACAGAGGTAAACAGAGGCGTGTGGTGTAAGGAACTTGCTTAAGGTTTTGCCTGGGAATTGAACCCGTGTCCTCTCGCTTGCGAGGCGAGCGGGCTAACCACTACGCTACCGGACTCTGTATACAGAGCCTGTCCTCGCCCAGTGTTCACCCCTGTCCAGATGGGTGATAAGGAGAGAGAACCACAACTAATTATCCCCCGTCCCCACTCGGGGACACGTAGGAAAATTGCTCTCGCCCCAAAGTCTTTACTCAGGAGTTAGTGTTGAGGAGTGTTACACCAGAGAAAATCTCATCAGTTACAACTCTACGTCTCGGACACGTATCGCACCAGCCCTGGAGGCATACTTAACGTGGTAAATGATTCATTAATCCGTGCGGAGTGACGGACGTAAATTGAGTTTGAATTATTAACTGCGGTGTGCAGTGCGCACGGAACTGTTGAAATCAAGAGACCAACGGGAGGGTTTCCAGCTTTCATGGCAGATGAGAGCTGATTGTCATCGAGGCACTGACACAGAAATCTCTCCCGCTGGGCACACCGTTGCACAGCGACCCACATACCAGGCGCTGGTTCATTATAAGTTGGAGAAGTAATATACCTGTCTGGAGCTAATTCTACGCCAGGGAGGGTTAGCTGTAGAATGAGGTTACAAACTGACAGACGATGTTTGTCTCACAGCGAGGCGCAGGACAACAAAAGGAACAAACCCTTGTTTGTCACTCAGTCCCGTTGCCGTTTGCAGGGGCAAGACTTTGCTGGGCGCAAATCATCTGCCTCGATTTCCCACAATATACGCAGCCCGCTCCACTTTGCAGTAAAATCCTGTAAAGCGCTGTGAGGGTCTATATTGAATGCAACAGTTTTTGTCACACTGTAATAATAAGAGTCACATCAATATTAATAACAATAATAATCCTTGCGTTTGATATGGGGCCTTATCACATCGTTGAGACGTCTTAAAGCCCTCCACCGACTGTACTGTAAAGCGACTAAATAAGGGTGTCAACAATAATAAAAATAACAAGCCACAGCAGGAGAAATAATGATAAAAAAAACCAATTGCAATAATGAAAAAAGAACCATAATAGCAATAACTAGAACAATGATACAAAACTAACAATAATGCTAGCAATAATAAAAATCATAACAGAGGTAATAAATTACTGTAATAATGATAAAATTCCTCGCTTTGACACGCGGGTTATATTTGAGGACGTTATATAATAAGGGCACAATTGGAAACTGCTATACCCCGGGTCACTGCTGCAAATTACAAGGTTGCAGCTTCCGTTGAAAGATAATAGCTGCAGAAACCGATTCAATCCTTTGGTCTCAGAGAGAGTGTCGGAATTACAAAGCCGACTATCGAAAGAGATTCAGAATCCACAGGAGTTTGTCATCCAAGATTATCCTGGTCTAAACACGGTGTGGTTGAACCTCACTTTCCAAAAGAAAGCAGAAGATTCCTTTGGAACAAATAAAGTCATTGGGGCTGAACAACATTGACTTTTTTTAAAAAACAGAATGAAATTACCATCGATAACAAAATACCATTATCTGGCGGGGAGCGGGGCGGAGGGCGGAGTGGGGGGGGGGGGGAGGCTAGGAAGGTTTTTTTTTAATTTTATACACAAAAAACATTCCTTAGCCAATTCTAAATCCAAGTACTGCTCACTGCCCTCGAGCAGGAACGCACTGGTGTCAATGAGACAATGCGAACTGTCGGATTCTGTGTAATTAGAATAATTGTGAGATGGAAATTCCGGTGGCCTGTGTAATTAGCGCAGCCCCTTGCCCGGACTGTGAGACGAGTTTAGCTATCTCAGATTTCGACTCAGCTGGAACTGCAAACAGTAAACAGTGTGTCTGTTGAGCCAGTGAAGTCACTGACTGATTGCCTCTCAGGCACTGGCAATTTACCATATGTTTACTCGAACCTAAGGGCCAGACAGGTTTCAGAGAGTTTGGGTGAGAGCAAGAAAACCGCATTGCAAAGCGGGAGTTATGCAAGATTTTCAAATGGGATTGAGAAAGTAAAATCGGAAACATATTTCGAAGGCACCAAGGCAGCATTCAGGACAGACGCCGGGAAGAATTGACAGCTGGAGCAGGGTTACCAGGAAGGGTGGTTCAGGTCAGGACACTAGATTCATTTTAACAAAAAAGGCCTGGGAGAAACTCTCTCCTCTTCAAATACTGCCGAGGGATCTTTAACACGTCCTTCTGAAATCTCATCCGAATGACGTCTCATTCGAACGACGACAGCACCTCCGACAGTGCAGCACACCCCCAGCACTGCATTGGAGCATCGGCATAGATTATATGGGTTCCCAGTCCTGACACTTGTAACCACTTGTGTAACCTTCGCGACTCAGAGGTGAAAGTGCTATACTGACCGAGCCAGGCCGACACACGGATCTTGTGATTAGAAGGAATTGTGTTTGAAGTGTTGTACGTCCAAGGTAAGAAGAGCATTGGTTTAAATATGGAACAAGAGAAAGCCATTGAGTTCAGCAAACCCATCTTTCAGCGCCTGGGAAAATTGCGTCCTGCCAAATGCTTGCATTGACGTTTTACCTCGCCCTCTCCCCCTCCCCTCCATCCCTGGTGAACCTTCCAAGGATGTAAAACTTTCTGACATTCTCTGTGGCCTGAAGGCAAATGCACCTTAAACTCTGGCCGGTCGAGCAGAATATCGCAGCCTGTTGTACTCAGACCTGACCAGCTGAAAATTCCACGTTTCACATTTCCTTGATCATTGCCAGAAAATGGCCGTGGGCAACACAAAAGCGTGTGGCGTTGCAGAGTGCCCGGGCAGGTTCCGACAGCGCTTTGCGTTCATTCCCATTCCCCCACACTCCTTTCCAATCTCCACGTCTAGGGATATACGCAACTCTCAGTCTGGTTTGGATACTCTTAAGCACGGCGATGGGTTTCCGCACTTGTGATTAGACACAGCACTGACCAAAGCCCCCACCATTCCCCCCTCCCAATACCTTTTAATATTTTTACTGGGAACACAGCCAATTTTTACTGCAAACACAGCCAAATAAACACAGCCAATTTGCGCACGGCAACATCCCACAAACGGCCACAAACAGTGAGCGACCAGTTTCATTTGGGAGGGGGAAGATTGTTGGCCTTGTTGCTGAATTACCTTAAATCCGGGGTCCGTTTAGTTAACGAATCAGTGACTAGTGGAAATGATTCTCTGTGTTTCCATTGACAGAGCCCCTTGAAAACCTTTATCGGCTTCCCCCCACGCATAATACCTAGATCGAGGGGATGAGAAGAAGTGTACTTTATATTGAATGCCCTTCCCTGTCTGTAACATCTCCTTTGAAGCCCTGCTTCGCACAAAGAAATTGGGTTCGGAGGTTCCAAATTGAATTTTTTTTCATATCTGCTCAGGCAATTTATAATAAACCCCGTGAAACGGCATCTAATTTCCACAAATCAAATTAGCTGAACGCAGCAGAGTGAATTAAAAGAGATTTCAAAGAAAATGCAGAGAGCAACAGCTGCATTAACCTGTCAGCTATCAGACCACCTCATTGCAATACGGTTGTCGGCCTAAGGGAATGGCTCACTAAGTGTTTAATCATAGTAATAATAATAATAATCGATGCGTTTGATATCGCGCCTTATCAAGTCTTCGAGGCATAACTGACCCAGCAGCCAATTGCTGTCGTGGATTGAATGACCAATTTTTTTTGGGGGGGGGATTTTTTGAAGGGAATATTACGACCCGGAAAAGCGATCCGCCAATCGACTAACAACCGGGTTCCTGCTTACTGCTGGGCAAACAGAGGCGGGTGGAGTAAGGAAACTTGGCCAACGTTTCGCCCTGCCCGGGGAATCGAACCCAGGTCCTCTCGCTTGCGAGGCGAGCGCTCTGCCTACTGCGAGTACTCTAACCACAATTAAACTCCACGTAAAAACCAAATATGGAACATTAACACTGTCGCGTAGTCTCAGAACATTTGGCCCAGGTTCCGAAATTGCCACCGTATTTGGCGTCTCGCAAATGGTCGGCCGGTGAGTGACCCAGCTCTTTGCTGTATCAGCTGAAGCTAATATCCCCAGGTGATGATGCTATTTGCAGTCTAAGATGCATACGGAAGATCACTGAAGTGGTTATTGCCATTACAGAGCCTGCCCTCAGGAGCCAAGCACTCTAATTATCTGCAGTATTGAATACGACCTCCATAATAATCCAGTTCAGCAGTTGTCAGTGTTCACCAGTGTTTTGTCATTGTTCACCAGTCTGTTATTACTGTTCACCGGTCTGTTATCATTTTCAACCAGTGTTTTCACCACCGTTCACTGGTATATTATCGTTGTTCACCAAAAGTACCCATTTTTGTCCTGCCCCCTCTGGTCATCGCCCCCGATTTACCTTCCGTTTAAAGAAAGTCTCAGGACTTTATTGGGGGTCGAAAAATTGGGGGGGCAGCGGTTCGAAGGGATCTCCTGACTCGCAAGCCTGTGATGTGGGAATCCTTTCTCACCAGTGGGTCAGTGAAGCTACGTCAATGGAATCAATCAAAAGGGAATCGGGTAAACACCAAATGCGTGTGTGGGGAGGGAGTTGGGAAGTGAGACTGACACAATAAAACAATAATAAAATAGTGGTAATCCTTCCATTTGATACGGCGCCTTATCACGTCTTCGAGACGTCTCAGAGAGCTTCACAGAGTATACTGTGAAGTGAATTGACTACGTTTTTGTGGACAAAACAAAAAAAGGCGACTTTGAAACATAGGCAACAGTGACACAGAGCCAATGGGTTGAACAGCTCTCTGCTCAGATTCCTGCGCGCTGGAATGTTTCTATGTCTCTCTGATTTCTCCGCTGTGTCTTCAGTAAAAGGTTTTGTGGTGCTGATCTTTGTTTGATTCCGTCCTGCAGACTGGAGTTCCAACAGGCAAAGACAAGGTGAAGAAAGGTGGATCCTACATGTGCCACAAGGTAATCAAAATAGTAACAATAGTAGTAATAATATTAATCCTTGCATTTGATGCGGAGCCTTATCACATCGTCGAACTCCTCAAAGCGCTTTACAAGATATACTGTAAATTGCAGAGTCCTGTAGCTCAGTGGTTAGAGCGCTCACCTCGCAAGTGAGAAGACCTGGGTTCGATTCCCGGGCAGAGCGCAACCTTAGTCAAGTTTCCTTACCCCCACTCGCCTCTGTTTCCTCAGCGGTAAGTAGGAACCCGGTTGTTGGTCGATTGGCGGATCGCTTTCCGGGGGCAATAATCCCTTTAAATAAAAAAAAATAACAAATCTGGTTGCTCAACCAGCGAGTGTTTGTGGGACGTTGCTGTGCGCCCACAAAAAACACCGTCACTACACCTCACGGTACGATCCTATGCTTTGAGTCGCCCCTTCAAGGTTTAGAAGTTAAACCTGGTGAATTTGAGCGGAGAGCGGAAGGTAGAGGCGAGGGAATGCCAGCTATCGTTGAATCATTGAGGTGACGATTGACTTACCGCCCTCTAACCTCCCCGGGTTTGCTTTCAGTCCTACTGTTACAGGTACCGGTGTGCGGCTCGCAGTCAGAACACCCCAGACAGCTCCGCGTCCAACCTGGGCTTCCGCTGTGTCGCTGACCAGCTGCCCGATCGCGTAAAGTGAGGAGAGAGACCGGAGGAGCGGCCGGTAACAGCCTCGGACCGGGGGTGGTGGGTGGGTGGGGTGGGGTGTCACTCCCAACGCAGCCTCTCCCATTCCTTTTGCGGCGACCGTCACACAGTGCAGTAGCAGTCGGACCCTGTTTCTGAACTTGCCCCGGTCCAGCGCTGCGAACACTTCCTGCGCCGGCTGCCCGACCTCCTGCGCGGACGGCCCGACCTGCTGCGCCCGGCGTGCGTTGGCGCTGCACCGCAGGAAGTGACGGCGGCGGTACTTCCCGCGCAAGCAAAGCGCCCAAGCAATGTTTGGCGCGCGGGAAGCGACACGAGCGGCGATCCCACAACCCGGGAGGGCTGAACGGAGGCCTTTTTTTTTTTTTACGACCGCTCTACATTCCAGTTCGAGGCTCCGACCCTAACGGACCCAAGTCACCTGCCTTAACAACCAGCGACAGACGGCTCTCGGGCCTTTTGTTCACGGCGTCATTGTGCGGAAGTATTTCAGACTGAGGATCCTGTCCGTCTGCGTTAGGTTTAAAGGCAGAACCTGATTTCTCGTAATAAAGACTGTTTTGCGCTGGAACCTTTGTGCCGTGGCTTTGCTTGCGTGTGCGTGCGTGCGTGCGTGTGTGAGCTTTGACCGTGACACTGGTTTATAACAGCAATGATAATCCTCGCGTTTGATACAGCTCCTCGTCACGTCATCGAGACGTCTCAAAGCGCTTCACAGGATACACTGTAAAGTGAATTTCGTGGGCGAAACGCGGCAGCCGATTGCGCACAGCGGCGTCCCCGCAAACAGCCGCGGATTGAGCGGCCAAATTAATTATAATTTTTTTGGAAGGAATTAACGGACCCACTTAATGGGGAAAAATTAGAAGGATTAGAAGGGAACAGTAAGTGTTGGGGCGGTGGGGGGGAAGAGCAAGGACTGTGGGACTCAATAACCTTGAGCTGCGGAGTGAAAGGAAGAACCGATCAATAAAAATCAGCTGAGGTTTCTTCCCGATTGGTAACTCGTGCCCCCTGCTGGAAAGCTGTGAGGCTGATGGGCTACGAGGACAGGAATGAGCTCCATCGTCATCCATCTGCGAGGCAATGACCCTCCGTGTGTTCGTGCGTGTGCGTGTGTGTGTGTGTGGTTACGTGATCAAAGCGCCAGACAGGCAACTGTGGCAACAAGCCCCTGCCCGTCTCGCGTCGAAAGGAGGGGGGAGGAGAAGGGGGTAACGTTGACTGGGGGTGTGGTGGGGGGGGGGGGGAAGCTTAGCCGAGAACAGTATTTCGAAAAGTATTCGCTGCCGACGAGGCAATTCCAAATACCGATAACCGTTGTGTTTTGATGCGGTGCCTTTCATGTCGGATCGACCCCTCGCAGGATTTTACCGCAAAGCGTAGTGACTGTGTTTTTCGCAGGCAATGCCGTAAGCAGCCCCCCCCCCAAAATAATAACAGTAATACTACTGGCAATCGTACATTCTGTGGGCGAGACGCGGCAGCCGATTGCGCACAGCAGCGTCCCCGCAAACAGTCGGGGATCGAGCGACCAAATTATTATTATTTTTTGGAAGGGATTACCACCCCGGAAGAGCGATACCGAGGCGCGTGTGGGGGTACGGAATTAGGTTTCGCCGAGGCCGGGAATCGAACCCGGGTCCTCTCGTGCGCTCTAACCACTATACCACAGGGACTCCCCAAGTCTTAATTTGGTGGGTTCATGCAAAACAACTCTCCGCGAGGCAGTGGGGAGCCGAGTGTAACCGACTGAGCCGGACGAGGCTGATGTCTGGCAGAAACATGGGACGTGCAGCATAATTTGATGTCACCGTGAACTTTCAGGAACAAAAAAGCACGAGGAGCGAGGGCACGAATTCCGAAATGACTTTAATGTGAACTCATAAAAGTCTCACGGACATTCCAGTCATAAAAATACGGTGGTTTTCTTGGTCTAAAAGCAGAATCGGAACAAATCAACCTCCCCTCCTCTCCCCCCCCACTCCACCCCCCACTCCACCCCCACCCCCCACCCCACACTACCCCCAAACATAATTCTGGAATATGATCTCGAAACCCACCACACAGAGAGAGAGAGAGAAAATCACATCGTTGCTCCAAGAGATGAAGGCACTGTCTGCCCAACGAAGCCTGGAATATAAACGCTTAGGGTAATAATCCTCACGTCTTTGTCGCGTCGTCTTTCGCGTCGAGAGGACGTCTCAAAGCGCTTCGCGCGATCTTACTGCAGCGAAGCGATCGGTCGGGGAGACTGTCAGCGGGAGAGAGAGAAACTCCCATTTCTTTTTGTGGGGTAGGGGGGGGGTTGTGGAAAGTGGGGTCAGGCGCGACTAGACAGTCGCTGAGACCTTTCACCGGTCCGAGTGTTTACGGTCCGATCGCGACGGATCGGCGTTGGACGCGGCGGTACAGACGAGAGAAGGAGAAGGCCGGCGCGGAGAGGGTTAACACCGTCTGCCCTACTTTATTACTGGGAGAGACACGAGGCGGACGAGGAGACGAGGATTTGCTATTCTCGTGGCCTCACCTCCCGGAGCAAACGCTATTAGCGGAGATGTGGGACACGATCCTAAAAAAAGCGTCGCGGTTAATTGAGCAGCTCAGTGCCCCCCCCTCCCCCCCCCCCCCCACCATCCCCTCGGCTCACATTGGCCACCATGTTCCCAACTTCCCCCCACCACCCCCCCACCCCACCTCTCCCCCACCACCAACACCGCCCCCATCGTCCCCGTCCCGTAACCGCAATGGCTGCCCACGTGAGAAAACGAAGCTCATTCGGATGAATGAGGAGTTACTACACTAATAATGTACGTCAGGACTGCGGGAGAGAGAGAGAAAAACTCCCTTCTCTTTTGGGGTGGGGGGGGGGGGGAAAGAGCGTCCCCCAATGTCAACCGATTCACTACATTGAAAGCGTAGTGACTGTGTACTTTCTGGGAGAAACGCGGCAGTCAGTTTTTGCGCACGGCAACGTCCCGCAAACAGCCGTGAAGCGAGCGACCGATTTTATTTGGGGTGGGGGTGAGGGCGGGGTGGGGGGGGGGGGGGAGACTCCCTTCTCTTGTCGAATAGAGTCGAGGGATCTTTAACGTCCACCTGAACGGGCAGACGGGGAGTGAGGTTTAACGTCTCTTCGAAGGACGTCCGTCTCTGACAACTCGGTTCCACGGGGTCTCGTGCGAAACGTCTCGTCACAGCGTCTCGCCCTCGGGCGGGTAGAGGGACGGGTCGAAGGGCAGGAAGCCGGAGCAGTCCTCCGAGCCGCAGAGGCACGGCTTGCGGTCCGCGGGCGAGGGCGGGCGCGACTCCCCCGGGCTCAACCCTGCCCTCGCGGCGTCTGCGTCTGTGTCTGCGTCGCGGTCGTTGTTGAACCTTCCGGAATAATCGTAGCAGAGCTCCTGGCGGGCCGGGATGTCGCGGGCGGCAAAGAGCGCCAGCCTGGGGTGCCAGCCGCCCACCCGCACGGGCACCATGTACAGGTTGGGGCGGCACGAGTGGTTGAGGTAGCGGCCGGCGTTGCCCACCCGGCTGGGATCCACGAAGGTCTGCAGGGTCCGGCCTCCGCTCAGGTGCTCCCTCACCGCGATCACGTAATTGGCGTCGCCCGGAGCTTGAGCCCGGACCCTGGCGGAAGCTTCCGCGTGGCCCAGCACCTCGCCCGCGTACTCGCACACGAAGCATCCCCGCCTGATGGGGGCCGCCGAGCGCAGCCCCCAGCCCTTCCCGGGGGTCTTGAAGACCTCCAGGGGCCAGGCCGAGCCCCTCTGCACCACCCTGTTGGCACAGGTCTCCCCGCACCTGCACATGACGTGGCACTCGAACACGGGGGCCGGGGAGGGTCCGGCGCCCGCGGCCGTGACGGTCAGCCGGCCGCCCTCGTCGTACGCCGCTCCGTGGCGCTGCAGGCAGGCGCACGAGGCCCGTGCGCAGGACGGCGCCAGGCAATCGCAGCCGGGCAACGTGACCTCCGCGGGATCCAGTTCCGCCCCGGCTCCTGCCACGTTCTCGGGCGTGTACTGCAACCACAAACCCCCGAGTGTCAGAACGTTCCTCTTAAGCGTGTTTGGGGGTTCCTCGGTTTAAGCGTGTTTGGGGGTGCCTCGGTTTAAGCGTGTTTGGGGGTGCCTCGGTTTAAGCGTGTTTGGGGGTGCCTCGGTTTAAGCGTGTTTGGGGGTGCCTCGGTTTAAGCGTGTTTGTGGCGTCTGGAAGGCGAACTAATCCCTAACAAGTCACCAACAAGGTGACGTCTCGATCTTCGCATGAGGATTGGATAGGACTCGGCTATTGATGGGGTCGATAGAGGAGAAGCTGTTTGCGTGGGCCGGCGGGTGGGCTGGCGGGTGGGCCGGCGGGCGGGCTGGCGGGCTGGCGGGCGGGCTGGTGGGTGGGTTGGCGGGTGGGCTGGCGGGCGGGCTGGCGTGTGGGTTGGCGGGTGGGCTGGCGGGTGGGCCGGCGGGTGGGCTGGAGGGCGGGCTGGCGGGTGGGCTGGCGGGTGGGTGGGTTGGTGGGCGGCTTGGCTGGGGGACCGGTAACCAGGGGACACAGATTTAAGATAATTGGCAAAAGAAACAGAGGGGCGATAAGGAGACATTTTCTTTTTTTTAACGCAGAGCTGTTACGGGCTGGAACGCACGGCCTGAAAGGGTCGGTGGAAACAGGTTCAATCATAACTCTCAAAAGGGAATTGGACAGCGGCTGTTGAACTGTACCCCGACAAACAGTCACCAGCGAAAGGAGCAAGAATAACATTAATAATAATAAATAATAATCTTTGTATTTGATACAGCGTTTTGAGACGTCTGAAAGTGCTTCATGGAATATATTGTAAATTGAATCGACTGTATTTTGGGGGCGAAACCACACACACACATACACACACACACACACACACATAGGGTCTCAGCCCCCAGTCCGCACGGCACACCCCAAAATACATCCCCTCAACCCCTCTCTCCCCTTTCCCTCCGAACCCCCAGACTCTCGACCTGACCCACAAAGCAAGTTCCTTTTTTTTTACTCGGTTAACTTTGGAAGTGGAGTAGCATGACTGAGTCAACATTCGATCCCAGGTTAGTCAGACTGAGTGACCCATTTCCAATCTGGTTCCCAGGGTCTCTCAACAAGATTTTAGCAATTTGGGCCTTAATTAACTTGCCTGATATGACTTTAACTTCAATATCTATTGCCGATTGCTGCCGTCCCCCTGGGCTGTGCATAGCGTACGGTGGAAACTAAATGAAGCATTAAAAACAGGCCAACCACTTAACCCTGAGGATGGAGAGTGGAGGATGAGGGAGATGCAGGTTGGGGGGGGTGGGGAGGGGGGCGAGGGTTAATCCAGGTTACCAGGAGAGTGCCCCAAGTGACAGAGCGGCTTTAATAATAATAATAATAATAATAATCCTTGCATTTGATATTGCCCCTTATCACGTCTTGGGAGACATCTCAAAACGCTTCACAGAATATACTATAAACAACAACAACAAGATTCCATTTATAAAGCGCCTTTCACGTCAGGAGGACGTCCCAAGGCGCTGGACAGTTGGGTCATGACCCGAGCAGGGGGGAAATGGTCAGGGTGAGGGGAGGGAAGGGAGGGAGAGAGGAGGGGGAAATGGTCAGGGTGAGGGGAGGGAAGGGAGGGAGCGAGGAGGAGGAAGAGAGTCGAGAGGGGAGCTGAAGGCACGGTCAAAGAGAAAGGTTTTGAGACCGGCCTTGAAGGAGGAAAGGGAGGAGGCGGCGAAGGCACTGGGGGATGGAGTTCCAGAGCCTCGGGGCTGAGAGGCTGAAGGCCCGACCACCGATGATGAACTGACTGTATATTTTGTGGGCAGAACGCAGCAGCCAATTGCACACAGCCATGGATCAAGTGACTTGAATTATTATTATTCTTTTTCGAAGGGCTTATTACCCCCCAGAAAAGCGATCCGCCAATCAACGGACAACTGGGTTCCAACTTACTGCTGGGTAAACAGAGGCAGGTGGGGGTAAGGAAACTCGGCCAACGTTTCGACCTGCTGGGAATCGAACCCAGGTCCTCTCGCTTGCGAGGCGAGCGCTCTGACCACTGAGCTTCAGGACTCCTTTGAAGCCTCTATCCTTCACCACCGGACATGTCAACTGAGGTTGCTGCACTTTTGAGATGCCAAAGTGGGAACAGGATGGATCTTGTTGTACATCTGAAGGGATCAATCCGAGTAAAGTATACCTCCAAAGAGGTTGGCCATCACTGTCCTCCCAGCAATAAACAGGAGATAGGGTTGAGTGTTCACATCTCGTTATTTCTCTTATCTCCTGTTCTCTTTATTTACTGGACGTTCAGAGATGCCCTGAACACTTTCTGCTTCCCGCCGCCCCCATCGAAACAAGATATTTGTGAAAAGAGTTAAGGATTTTCAGCAATGGACAACATTTCAACAATAATATTGATAATGATAATAAATCGATCACTTCAATCCACGGCTGTTTGCGGTGACGCTGCTGTGCGCAATCGGCTGCTGCGTTTGGCCCACAAAATGTACGGTCACTACACTTTACTGTGTATTCTGTGAAGCGCTTTGAGACGTCTCGAAGACGCGAAAAGGCCCTGTATCAAAGGCCAGGATTATTATTATTATTACTATTTTTATTTCACATCCACCTCAGTCTCTTCTCATCCTGAGTTGCCATGACCGATAACAACAACAACAACAACAGCTTGTATTTATACAGCGTCCCAAAGCCGTGGCGGAACACGGTCCTGAGCCGATACCAGAGAACTGCCACCATCGTTTAAAAACCGTGGCTCTGCCCCAGTGGGGAAAAAAACCCCACAAGGTCGCGGTGTGCTTTTAGAGGTCTCGAGGTGAGATACACCCAGCAAGTCAATCAGGCACTTCCCGTAGAAAGAGCAAGAGCAACGCTTGAGGATTTATAGGGTCAGCAGAACCTTGGAATGCGTTGCTGTCAAAACTCACTGATAACCGTTATAATAAGCCTTCGACTCGACGCAAAGTCTTATCACTTCGACGGGTCTCAAAGTACATCAGGGTCAGTGTTGTTAAGCGAACGGACTGTGAATTCGTAGGCGATCGCGGCTGCCAATTTTCCACCCAGTGCCATCCCGAAAACAGACGTCAAGTGAACGGTGTCCCCGGCCAACAGTGCTCCGGTTTAGGTAGAGGATTGTTGGCCCGGACACCGGGAGAAACTCATTGCTCTTTGCGAACGGCGTCACGGGGATCTCTAAAGACCTCCTGAACAGGCACAGGCAGAACCTAAATGTCTCATCCGAAGTACTGGGTCTCCGATAACTCAGCGCTCCCCCACCGTGTCCTGGACCGGGAAGACAGTCAGTCTAGACCGTGCGCTCCAAGTCCATGATGCATGATTTGAACCCGCAGCCTTCTGACCCAGAGGCAAGAACGCTACCAACTGGAGCCGCGGAATGTAGCGTAGATTCTCGCAACGACTTGCACCATTTACGCGGCACAGCACCTTTCAGGCAAGGCCACCTCTCAAAGCAGGTTACGGGGACGGAGCAGGAGCCTGAGCTGGGTGGGTGGGTGATAAGAGGGGATCGGCAAGAGGTGGGCGAAGGCACAGGAAAGAGATGGGGGTGTTTCCGCGGAGGGATTGAGGAAGAGCGTTCCGGAGAGTGGGAGCAGAGTGATTGAAAGCTCCCCCGCTGATGGTGGGATGGGAGAACATGGCAGCGTTAGAAAAGCGTATTCAAGAGTAGGGAGCGTACAAACTGTGCTAATTACAATCCTGCTGCTTTTCAACTCGGTTATATAAAACTATAGAAATTACAGCAACAGAGGGACATTCAGCCCATTGAACTCGGCCGGTGTTAACTCATTCATTGGAGCGATATTGGTGGATCCCGTTTCCCTGTCCTTTTGTATTACCAGCCTTTGTCTTTGAATACTTTAACAGTAGTAATCCTTGCATTCGACACAGCGTCTTATCACCTTGCTGAGATGGCTCAAAGCGCTTCACAGGACACGCTGCAGAGTGAACTGACTGTTTTGTGGGCGAAACGCAACAGCCAATTGCACGCGGCAGAGGCCCACAAACAGTCGTGGATTGAGTGGCCACATTTTTTGGGGGGGAGGGGGTGGGCGGGGGCGGGGGGGGGGAATTATTACCCCCAGAAAGCAATCTGCCAATCGGCTAACAACCGGTTTCCTGCTGGGTAAACAGAGCTGTGTGGAGTGAGGAAACTTGCCTCAGGTTTCAAACCCAGGTCCTCTCGCTTGCGAGGCTCGCTAACCCCCGATGCTACGGGACTCGCTAGCCTCGCTAGCCACGTGTGGCAAAGCATTCCACGTGGCAATAGCCTTCTGCCTGAAAATAATCGCTCTCGTCTTCTCCTTAACCCTTCCAGTGGACAATCCTCACTGAGTCTTATGTTCCCCCGTTACCAATTCAACAGTAGCCTCAACCACCTCCCAACGAGGACCTCTCAAGCCTTCTTCTGGGTGCACAGCACCACCTGCTGTTTGTTGGTCCTCATTTCATCCGCCCATTCTCATTGGCGGTAAACATTAGGCTTCGGGAATTTGCTGTGAGATGATGATGATAATAATATTAATGATAATAATCCTTGCGTTTGCTGTAGGATTATTATCGCATCGTCGAGACGTCTCAAAGCGCTTCGCGGGGTGGGCGGCAAAACGGATTGACTGTGGATTTCCTGGGTGGGATTTCCTGGGTGGGATTTCCTGGGTGAAACCCGGCAGCCAATGTGCGCGCAGGAGTGTCCCGCAAACAGCCGCGGGGCGAGTGACCGATTTTATTCGGGGAATGGTCGGCCGGGACACCTTCTCCCTCTGATGGCGCCACAGGATCTGTAACGTCCACCGGACCAGGCGGACGGGGCCTCGGTTTAGCATCTCATCCGAAGACCCCGCGGCACTCGTCCAACATCTCCCTTCCCTTCCCTCTCTCTGTATCCAGCTTTATGGTACAATCCAATTGCCCACCCCTGTCATCTACCACCCACCCCCCTCCCCCCCCCCCCCCACCCACCCCCACAACTTGCTGTTCCCCAGGGTCTGAAACCTGTACAACTCCTTCCCTCACTGTGGACTTCACTCCTCTTATTGATGTTGTTTTTTTTTATATATATATATATATAAAACACAGACAGAACTCACAGGTCACAGCTTCCCTTTGAGTTTCCTGATCGTCTTATGAGAGGATCGCTCCCCCTTTTCCCCACTCCCCTCCCCACTCCCCCCCCCCCCCAAGCCCAGCCCAGCCCTTTACCCCCCACCTTCTCTCGATGGCGGGGAGACCCACCAGACTGAGTCCAAACCAAGAGGGGCCGAGTCGTTTAAAAAGCCTTTCTTTTGGGGGTGGGGGAGAGCAGATGGTGGTGGACGTGAAGTCCTGTGAGGTTCACTGCCTTTGGATTGTGTGGTGTGTTAAGGAAGAGAGAGAGGAGAAGGGGGTGGGGTGGGGGGGGGGGAGTAGTGGGGAAGGGGTGGATCTCCCCCCACCCCACCCCACCCACATCGCACCCCCCCCCCCCACCCCCGATAAGTACCTGTACGGGTGTCAAACGCTCATCGTCGACCTCGTTGACCACCGGGATGGGCAGGTCCTCCAATCCACGGCTCAGGTCGGGGTCCAGGAGAGCGCCCGTAGCCATTGCACTGAGACTGTGAGAGAGAGAGAGAGAGAGAGGGGGAGAGGGGGAGTCCCCGGGGGGCGGGGCTCAGCGCCGGGGAAGCCCCGCATTGTGACGTCACGCGGCCACTTGCTACACACACCACACACTCGTTACATTACATTCCAGGCGGGGGCTCCCCCCCCCCCCCCCGGGGGTCTCCCCCCCCCCCACACCCCGGGGGTCTCCCCCTCCCCCCGGGGTCTCCCCCTCCCCCCGGGGTCTCCCCCCCCCCCCCCCCCGGGGGTTCCCCCCCGGGGTCTCCCCCCCCACCACACCCGGGGGTCCCCCCCCCGGGGTCTCCCCCCCCCGGGGGTCTCCCCCCCCCGGGGGTCTCCCCCCCGGGGATCTCCCCCCCCCCTGGGGGTCTCCCCCCCCCCGGGGGTCTCCCCCCCCCACACAACCCGGGGGTCTCCCCCCCCCACACACCCCGGGGGTCTCCCCCCCCCACACACCCCGGGGGTCTCCCCCCCCACACACCCCGGGGGTCTCCCCCCCCGGGGTCTCCCCCCCCACACCCGGGGGTCTCCCCCCCACACACCCCGGGGTCTCCACCCCACCTCCACTCCACCCTCCCCCACCCCCCCGGGGTCTCCCCCCCAGGGGGGTTCCCCCCCACCCCGGGGGTCTCCCCACACCCGGGGGTCTCCCTCCCCACACACCCCGGGGGTCTCCCCCCCCCCCGGGTCTCCCCCCACCACACGCCCGGGGTCTCCCCCCCCCCCGGGTCTCCCCCCCCCACACCCCGGGGGTCTTCCCAATCCCCCGGGGTCTCCACCCCACCTCCACTCCACCCTCCCCCCAACCCCCCCCCCCCCAGGGTGTATCCCCCACTCCCTACCCCACCCCCGGGGGTCTACCCCCCCCACCCGCACACACACTCAACACATCCATCTCGTCACCTCACTGGTCCCCACTTACACCCCCCCCCAACTCCCCCACACTCTCCTACCCTTTCCCCCCAACTCCCCCTCCCACACCTCCCACTTACCCTCCCACACTCCCCCCTCCCCCAACTCCCCCCCCCCACACACTCACAACTCCTCCCACTTACCCCCGCACACTCCCCCCAACTCCCCCCCCACCCCCCCCCACCCACCTCCAGCACCTAATACAGTGGGATTTGCAATTTAATGTAACATCTATAATAATAATAATAATTATTACTATTGAATTGTAAACAATGAAAATAATTATATTTCTAATTATTTGTATTATTGTAGATATAATAATAATAATAATAATAATAATAATAATAGTAATCCTTGCATTTGACACAGTGCCTTCTCAAAGCGCTTCGCGGGATACGCTGTAAAGTTGATGGACTGTACATTCGAGTGCGTTGAAGTCTGAGAGCTCAAGTTCAAGCAGTGCATCGCTCATTTATAATGGTCACCGTCACGAGTGACTACATTTTTCTGCGCTGCGGTTTCGACGCAGCATTGACCGTGTCCAAGTCTCTTTCTCTGAGGCCACTGCGCTCCAGGGGTTCACTCCCAGGCCCCGCACTTTTAACCCGGGGTAATCATTTAAAAGGTTGAGAGTTTCCTCACAAATTCTTATTAGTCATTAGTCGCTGTTTCAGTTCAGTAATCTAACTGCTTTATCTCTCTCTCCGTCTCTAACTCTCTCTCTCTCTCTCTTAAGGTCACCCATTCAATGCTCTCCCTGCCTCTCTTGAACAGTTGCTGGTTAGCAACATTTAGGAAAAGTAACCTACGCAGTTTATTGGAACGAGAGCATTAAGTTGGGATCGGATTTCAGGAATAAACGTGGTTTGCTGCAGGCTTCAGTAATTCAGATCTTTAATCAGAATTTAATACCTTAAGTTCAGAGGTGGAGATTTCTCAGTCAATTACAGACGTAATGACATTTTGGCAAAAAAAAATGGGGTTAATGATTTTCTGCTGTTTCCGTCTTTTAACGTTCTGCTTTCCCTAAACATTTCAAACAGCTGAAATGATGTGAACAACTCCTTTACGCCTTCAGAACTGCTCTCTGCACTTAATACATTCCACATCGATTGACCTCAACCTGGAACCCACTGCTCGGTTAAAAATGGCCAATTGGATTATCGAACAGGATAGAGAGAGGTCAGGCCCTGAAATTCTTAACAGGGGTAAAGCCCCAAATGAACTTCTGTGCAATTTATTGCCTGAATGCACATTTTAACAGAGGTTATCACCGTTATCATTAATTACATTGCGCTCTCTCTCTCTCTCTCTCTCTCTCTCTTTCCTCTCAATACAGGATTCAGCTGTTAGTTTATGCTGTCTAAGCATTTCTCATTTCTGTCCAACAAGCAAGATGGCTCCGGGTTTCAGTATTGCTGCTTTGCTTATACCATCTCAGTGAATATCCACAATTAGAGAGTCAAGGAAGAGGCTTTGTGCTTCCCAAAGCCGATTGGGAACAGATTTACCCCTCTCCTGTCCCCCCTCCCCACCACCAGCTCCTTTAAGTTTTGACCGGCCCAAACGCCTTTAAATAACCATAATCCTCGCATTTGATACAGCGCCTTATCACGTCTTCGAGACGTCTCAAAGCGCTTCACAGGAATATACTGTAAAGTGAATTGACTGTATGTTTTCTAGACAGCCAACTGTGCACAGGAATGTCCCACAAACAGTCGTGGGTCGAGTGAACACATTTTTAAAAAAATTAATATTTGTAAAATATTAAACTCGTTTAAAAGCAACGATGCTTTGCAACGTCACCGTGCGTTATATTCTTTGCAATTGCTGTAAGCTCATAAGGTCAAGCAGTTGTTGTTGTAATAATAATAATAATAATTGTAAAATAATAATAAATCTTTGCCTTTGATAATCCTTGACATCCACCTCAGTAGAGAAATAGGACTCCAATTTAACAACATCAGCAACAACTTGCATTTAGATAGTGACCCTCAATCAGTATAGCAACCGAGAGCACTTAACGTCTCATTGGAAGCTATAGTTGTACTATAGGCTCCACCATGTAAACCATCAGTGAACCATTTAAAAATCGGCCTTTGTCAGAAGATTAAACATAACAAGTCTTATGTGTGAAGAGTTAATCGCAGAGCCAAGGTGCCTTTAGAGATTGTGACCACGAGGATGCAATGATGTTCAGGAAAGCTTCCCTTTCAAGTTAACGCAAGAATCAATCTTGCATCTGTAATTCTCTCTCTCTCTCCCCCCTTTCAAGGCACGTCTTAAAACGTACCCCTTTGGTGTGCGTTCGGGCCTTCCCCTTCCCACACGACCCTCTCAAACCCCGAGCTTGGGTGCCCATCAGGCACGGATCTGAGATGTCCTCCCGACGTGAAAGGCATAAATTGGAGTAAATTGTATTGTATTTAATGTTAGCGGAAAATTCGAGGAAAGAATTGGAGGAAGAGCTTCATTCAGAGAGTTACTGGAGTCTGGAATCCATCATGAACAGTGGCCATTGAGGCTGGATCAATAACGTTGTTTGAAATGAACCGGATAAGCACGTGATCAAGAAAGGATATACATGGGGAGACAGAATCGGAAGGTGGGATTAGTTTAGAAGAAAAACAGGCTGTGCGCTGACAGAAATAAGATGAGCCAAATGGACCCCTTCTGTGCTGCAAATGTTCGAGTTACCATGTCTACGTACGGGAAGGGAGAGTTACTGACAGTAATCAATCATCTCTAATGGCATCTTTATCCTCAGGACAGAAAATACTTTCCAGTTCAGTGGCAGTAAGCAGCAGCAGCCGCAGGCAGGACATCACAGATGGTTAATGCTGATGGAACGCTCACTGCTGGGCTGCGATTATTACCAATGATTACTGCAGCGTTAGATTGCTGGGCTGGGTGCATGAGCAAGGGGTCAGAAGGTACTGTGGGTATTGCTGACATCCATTCATTCTCTGCGCTAGATAAATCATACCCATGATCCGACGCAGAGAGCAACAGTATTCACCCAAAGCCAATCAGTCTGGGTGCTGGGCTGTGGGAATCTCTTCCCATACAATCGCCCACAAAAATACACAATCGATTCACTTCACAGTATATTCTGTGAAGCGCTTTGAGAGGTCTCGAAGTCATGATAAGGCGCTATATCAAATGCAACGATTATTATCATTGTTCTTATTAATATGATGCGTTTCTTTACTAATTAGTTAGGAGGCTTGATTCGACTTGTTGTAAGCCACTCTCCTCGGTCTGTTTGTTGGCAATTACTGAAAATATAATTTCAAGATAAAAGCGGGCTAATTACTTCCTGCTTCTATCACGGTCTCGCGATTTCTAATTATTTGCTTTATGATATTACTTTTGAAGGTCATTTTTGTTTCTCCTCCTCCTCCACAGCACGGAGCTTTGATCCGCTCAGAAGTGACTGGATTTCAGGGCTTATCCCTCGGGACGGAATCAGGAAATCAGCGTCCACTGGAATTCTGGAGGGTTAAGATCAGATGGGCCTCAAATTATAAGAAGGTAAGAATTTGCTGGCAAAACAAGACCAAGGTCCAATCTCGTTCGCCTTCCACCATCCTGGCAGTCAGTCGCTTGACATGTCGTGTCCCAAACTATACTGTATCCCCAGATATTATTTTCTAGCAGAAATCTATCTAATTTGTTCTTGAAACAAACAATATTTTCTGCTTCCACCATCTCTCTAAGGAGTCTGTCCTGTTCCACAGTTTTACTACTTGCTCACTGAAGTAGTGTTTCCCCAGGTTTGTTCCAAATTTAACCCCCTTCGATCGCTGACAGTAGATTAAATAAGCTAAATTGACCCCGTTATTTGGAGAGCGAGGGAAGGGGCAAGGGGAAGAGTGAAAAACTTGCTTTAGATATACCAGGAAAGCACTATTATACAAAAAAAAGCGTTCTCCGCTCTAAAATTCCAACTCTTAGCCTCGGACACAGTTTTGCCTTAAAATTTAAGATCGCGCAGAGCTGCGGAAAATCCTTCAAGTGGGTTTTAACTTGGAATCCGGTTTAGATGCATCGCTCAGAAAGAAAGGGGCTTCCAGAGAAACGGAGAGATTTCCCAAGATTCTGCGCGATCTTAAATTTAGGACAAGACGAGGGTCTCGAGGGTAAGACTAGGTGGAATTTAGAGGTCAGAATTTGCGGGTGGATGTTACCTTACCTAGGAATTGCCGCTGCAGCTTTGTAATGCTCTGTCCAGGATAGCAGAACTATGCATCGCGTTTGCGTAATTCAGTCCGGAAATTGCACAGCGACAATTCACGACTTGTTTGGTTAAGTCACTCCACTGCTGTTTGCGGGACGTTGCTGTGCGCAAGTTTGGCTGCTCGGTCTACAAATACACAGTCGATCCACTTTACAGTATAACCTGTAGAGCGCTTTGAGATAACAATATCAACAACAACGCTCACCGTTAAGGCTCACAGGTGAACAACATCCAACGCAGGTAACAAGAGGGTCCCACGGATCAAAGTCTCAGAAGAAGGAAAACAAAATCAAAATAGCTTCAGGGAGAAAATAACACGAGAGAGAGAGAGAATTTCGAGTTGCCCCCGTAGGAAAAGTATTCACACGAAACAGAGCGCTCTTTGACTTTGATAATCCTCGCATTTGATACAGCGCCTCGTCACGTCTTCGAGACGTCTCAAAGCGCTTCGCAGAACACGCTGTAAGGTGAGTTGACTGTGTATTTTGTGGGTGAAACGCGGCAGCCAATCGCGCACCGCAGCGTCCCACACAGACACTCGTGGACCGCTTTTCCCACGAACGATCGTGGATTGAACTTTGACGTGACCAGCAGATGGCAGTGAGATGCTGCTCATCTCAATGGAAACCTAACGGCCGTGAGGACCACCTGCAGCCTACGGAAAGCGTAGAAACTCCGAGCACAGTGGAGGTAATTGAGTGTAACACACAGAGATTGTGTACTCCAAGCAGGGCCATTGTGGAGGGCAGATGGCCACAATAACATTAAGTTTCCCGATTGCATTTGCAGAAAGGAGGAATAAATGACTCCCGCACAAGTAAACGGTGCAGTTTGTTAAGGAAAGATAAACCTCGTGGACGGAATGAACCCAGGCCAAGCGGAGATACACGTGGGTTTTCTGACCAGCCCGTCGCCAGCAATTGGAAAGAGCAAGCTTCAGCTTGTTGTGGTCTCTTTTTCCACATTAAAGGGACTCTCTGCTGTCTGTACAGGACAGTGTCTGTCAAACCTTTTCCCATTCGTTTGCAATGTAATAACGCAGGAACGTGTCGTGGACAGGAATACAGTCAATTCGCTTTACAGTATGTTGCTTTGAGACGTCTCGAAGACACGATAAGGCACTACGTCGAATGCAAGGATTGTTATTATTGTAATTATTATTTGAGATGCTTCAAGACGTTTCCACGACGAATTAAGGCATTAAATCAGACCCAAGGATTATTCCTATAATTCTTATCATCCACTCCTTTCCGTAAGAAAACTCATAGTGTCCTTTGGACAATAAGATGTTTATTGAAGGTATCCGCAGATAGATCAGAGAGAATCACGACCGCTAATAGAAGCTTTCGCATTGCCAGACAGATTTAAGCAACATTTTGTGTCAAGCGATTTGTGTTATCCCTGTTAATTCGTTAGAATTTGCCTTTGGCAAGATGTCATGCGAAGCTACGAGTGTAACAGTGTGAGATGAACACGTATGCGAGCGGAATACGTAGTCAGCAGCTCGTGTGTTGATTTCCTTGTCAGCAGCCCTTCTGCTTGATGTTATTACCGATATCTGGCGGTAGCTGAGATCTAATTACGGTCCCTGTTGGTGTCCTCCAAGCCTCACAGGCCCTCGAAGGCTGGACTCCCCCCTTGGTTTAAAATGTAATGTCGCTCATCCCTGTCCTCTTTCATTCCGCAATTAAAAAAGAGCACAGAGAGGAAAGGAAGATGCCAATTTGTTCAGCTGTGCCCACAGCCGGGCCCAGTATTCAGAGGTGTCCTACAAGTGCATACGCCCTCATCATGCGTTAAAAGTCTCGGTTTATTATTAATAATAGTAATCCTTGTGTATGATTATAGCGACTCATCATATTGTTGAGACTCTAAAAGCGCTTCACAGGATTTACTGTAAAGTGTAGTGATTGTGTATTAAGTGAAGACGTGGGATAATGCAAGGCTGGTCTACAGTATATTTTTATTTATTTATTTATTTTATATATTATTTCAAAATATTTATTCAAAACATTTTGTTTTATGCAAAAGGCTGTTTTAATATGCGAGCAATAAATGTGTCTTACACTTGACGCGGCACCTTTCACGCCGAGAGGTCGTCTCAAAGCACTTCACAGTAAAGTGTAGTGACTGTCCTTTTGTAGGTGAACAAATTTTGCGCATCAGAAGACCAAGTCTAATAAGAGAATGGGATTAGTTCAGTTCTCCTGCTCTTTCTGAACGTACAAACAAGACTGAAGCCAGTTATCCACGGAATCTAAGACCATTCATAGCCATTCATACCCCAGCTTTCCCGTAACCTTCAATCCTGCCAAAATCAAATACTCGCCCAATTTTTTACACATAAAAAGGAGTTAATTGAGACAGCTTTAATTACTGGTGTGTCTATTCCATTTATCCAGGACTCTATGGGAATAAAACTCTTTAAAACTATAATCTTGGTTAAGGCTTGCCAATTTTGTACTCAGCCTCTGGTCCTCTGATCATAGTAACGTAATCTACTTTCGCTCACATTACCCAAGGCTTTCATTACATTTCATCAAATAATCATATTAAAGATCTGGACCGTGTTCTCTCTCGCTCTGCCTTTCCTTCTGCAATGGGATCAAGTTCATTCCCATCGGAATCCCAGAGCTGCACACAAAGCTGTTCACAGTCCTGTTGCACACCCATGGTTTTTTTTTTTGCGCAGCGCACACTGATCAACAACTGAAACCTGCGAAAGAACGATAATTGTATTTAAAAGTACTTAATCGTATTCGGTGCAAGTGTTTAACTGTGTTTAGGTGTTCAGCGGAGTTCTGTGAGTGAGCGCCAACATTTTATAATAATAATAATAATCCTCGCATTTGATATAGCGCTTTTCACGTCGGGAGGACGTCCCAAAGCGCTTCACAGAACACACTGTAAAGTGAATTAACTGTATATTTGTGGGCGAACGCGGCAGCCAATTGCGCACAGCAATGTCCCACAAACGGTCGTGGATTGAAAATGACCAATTTATTACTGTTTTTGGTTTTGGAGGGATTATTATTAGGCTTTGTGTGGAGTAAGGAAACTTGCCCAAGGTTTCGCCCTCTGCCTGGAATTGAACTCAGGTCTCTCGCTTGCAAAGCGAGTGCTCTAACCACTGAGCTACAGGACTCCACCATAAATTGGAGCTTCAAGTGTGTCCTCGGAAGAAACACTCTTAAACTGCCCTAAGAACCATCTCCCAGAGCTCAGCAAGTCTGCTGTCCTACGGCAGATGTCCGTCTGGTCTTGTGTGAGACTCTGCGCTACATGCCTCCGCGCTGGGAGAGGGGACGAGACGAACAGCTGGAATCAGGTAGTGAAAAGACACTTGGGATTAAGGGTTCTGAAGCAATGCTGCAAATGGTTTCAGCTGAGCAGGCGTAAACTGCTTCAAAGTGCACATCCAGACAGGCGAGAAAGAGACAAGGTTTTGTGACAGATTGTTGTCTGCTTCCTCCGCTTGTCTGATACCCCAGTGGAGTAATTAGCTGTTGTTTGATTGAACAAAATTTAACGCATTTGAATTTTGGTAATGACTTAGTCTACCAAGCAATGTTAGGGTAGGTCCTGGCTATCAGTTCCTATAAGGCCACGTTAAACTAACATTCCCATTTCTGCCCTTAGACGTTGAAATCAATGCGGGTGAAATTGGTGACATGTCATCACACGTGCTATGTGTTAATTAACAATTATTCTAATCAGGCAACTGAACGTAAAGGAAGGAGGGAGGCTGTTCCTTTAACCAGTTTCACCCAGGGTATCGTGTTATATTAGGGTATATTAGCATGTGTTGTTTGTTAGAGTAATAAACCAGTGAAACAGGCTCGAAGGGCTGAATGGCCTCCTCCTGCTCCTATGTCCCCGAGCGTACTTAAAATAGTTCAGGAGGAAATAAGATAAGCCAGATTGAGAATATAACAACCGTTTGTTCTTTCTTTCCCCTGTTTATGAAATGGAACCTTTTCTGCACGAGGTAAGTGAACCAAACCAGATTATTGGCAAAGTGCATCATGCTCATAAAACGCTGCAGAACCAACGTCCAAGGGTAAGGATCAAGGTCATCATTTCCTCGATGAAAATACATTAGTGTTTACCTTGAACCTCTTTCCATCGACTGGCTTTGTTACTGCAGCAGACACTGCATTAACAGAACCTTTTAAAGAGTGCACCATCCTCTACGATGGTCGAAAATGTCCATTAGCGCTTTGAAAACATCCACAGTTTTACTTTCATCTGACATCCACGCCAGGTAAATAACAATCATTATCTTTTCTGCGAGGATTATGAATACTAATATGATAAAACAGGGATTACTATAATACATTTATATTCACAGGATTTACTGTAAAGTGTATTGATTGTGTGTTTTGCAGGCACACGGCGATACCCCACAAACAGGGATGAAGTGAGTGTCCGATTCTACCTGAGGAATTGTTGGCCAGGATAATGCAGAGTGCACACACGGTGCAATTAGAGAGGAATTAGACAGAACCACTGAGAATTTTCTGTCTTCTTGTGCAAAAATATTATTCTCTCATTATTACATTTATTATTAAGTATGTTATTTAATAAATGATTCATCAAATCAATTAAAATAAAATATTATTGCTAAATTATTAAACTGCTGCGCGCGATTGGCTGCCACGTTTCGCCCACAAAATACACAGTCTAATTGCACTTCACAATATATTAGGTGAAGCGCTTTGAGACGTCTCACAGACGTGATAAGGCGGTTGCATCAAATGCAAGGATTATTATTCTTATGTTATAGCATTGAAATCCTTCCGTATTCAGAAAAACATCCCGTGCAAAATCCTCCTGCCCCATCTGTCTGGCGATAAAACCCAACTGAGAATGTCAATGCGAAATTCGTTAGAATTACAAACCGAGGGAAAAGGCCAGATTTGTTCCGTTTCCAACGTTTAATTACACTTGCGCTGGAGCTTTCTATTACAATACGAGCGACACAATATCGTGTGGCAGCTTGGAATTCTTAACGCCGGATAAACACGTGTTTATTTAGACGTGAAAGCAGCTACTGCAAAGGTCGGGACAATTATTATTGCTTCCCAATAATCCATCTCCCTCTTAAACCTCTGAATTGGTTCTGTATCTTTGACCTCCGGCTTGCTAAATATGGTCTCGCAATAAAGTCTCCTCTTTTGTCTGTCGTTTCCTGCTAGTCTGCGCCCGGCTTTAATAAACAATTGATTCTATTACTGCAGCAATGTGCTTAACTTCAGTGACCTGGATAAACCATGGGACTCGATGATCCTTCTCCTAATGGACCAACCTCCACGGCTTTCAAAATCAGGAGCTTAACCCACATTAGGCTGCGTGCATGTCCATGCTACACCACGCGCCTCAGCAAACCAAATTTATCCCAATTAAAGTGGGGCCACTTCAGTGATGGCCTTTACCTTTTACATTAGGGATATTAAGAGGAGAGCTGCATTAGCGGCTTCACTCTTGATTATTTCTAAGTAAAACGCACGCTTTCTGAGACCAAACCTTCATATCAAGTCTAATTGCACTTAACATCAACCAACAACTTGCATTTAGACAGAGCTCAAAAGATCGCACTGCGCTCTCTGACCATTTCAAAAGAGAAGGAAGTTTCTCCCGGTGTCCTGACCCACATTCGCCTCCGCTCCCGCCCAATAAAATGAGTCACTTTACTTCATGGCTGTTTGTGGTACATCACTGTGCGTAAATTGTTCACCTACAAATACACAGTGACTTGTGTTTTACAGTGAATCCTGTGAAGCACTTTGAGATGCGTTTGATATAGTGCCTTATCACATCTTGAAGACATCTGATGTATGGCTGTGGCATTCACCTATAAACTCAGTCACGACACTGTACAGTAATTGCTGTGAAGCGCTTTGAGATGTCTCGACGACATGATAAGGCGTTATGTCAAATCCAAGCATTATTATTATTTAATAAAATACAGATGCTTGGTTGTGCCAAAAAAATCCTTCACAGTTTATTCTGTGAAGCCCTTTTAGAGGTCTCAACGACGTGATAAGGCGATAATCCAATGCAAGGATTATTATTATTATTTTTATTATTATTATTATATCAAATCCTTAATTATTATTATTACCAAAATCAATTATGAGTTTCTTATGACAGTATGTACTTTCCCCAAACTCCCTTGGGAAATCGTGACATGACATTCGAAGAGAACTCATTCCTTTTTCCTGCTTCCGTCATCACACTTTTGGGGTGGATTCCTGTCGCTGGAGATATTTTCGACCTCAAAATTGCGCTGCGAAAATATGGCAGGAACTCAACCCATTCGGGACATTTTTTACACCATCTGCCGAGCGACAGAGAAGGCTGCAGGGATTTTTTTTTCCCTCCCCGAGCTGGGAAGTGTTACTTGCTTATGAAACGTGGACTTACAGTCTGACCTCCTGTTAGACAGATTGTAGGCTAATCGCCATCAACTCCAACATTAACATTTTGCTTTTGCCGAGCGCAGGGTTTTATTTCTGCGTTCAAAGGCAAATGGCTTAAGATCTCCCATTGGATTCGCGCATCAGCCGCACACGAGGTCCTGGAGTGTTCATTAGCTGGTACGGAGACTGTCGTCGCATTTCGAAGCGCGGCCGCTGTTAAAGACAGACTTTTCTCTCTCAAGCGATGCTTTGACATCTGTCGCATCCATCAGCGCCCCCACACACACGCACACAGCGACCGGAATGCCATCAGCACTAACAAGCTGTGCTCCACCTCACGACACGACACGACACACCATTAACGGGCCAGGATAACGTTTTTTAGAAGACACTTTCCTGGCAACTTTGCCACGCGCTCCCAACCGTGCTCGGGTAACGATGTGCCAAATGTACCGTTATCTTTACCATTTCGCCCACAGAGTCAATTTGCCTTTACGTTATACTCCATGAAGCGCCTTGAGACGTCTCGAAAACGTGATAAGGCGCTTTATCAAATGCAAGGATTATTAGGGTTATCCGTCACCTCCTACCCCATCCCCGCCCGGCTCGACTTCAGATACCACAAGCTACAGCCTCAGTTTTCACCACTTGCAGTGAATTGGATCGAAACCAAGTGTATCCAAGACAAGAGGTATCAGTTTATTTTCCCTCCTCCCCCCTCCCTTCCTCCCAGATGCTTTTCCTTCCATCTGTCATCTTTAAAAAATCTGCTTACCAGCTCATTAAGCCAAATTGATAAATGTGTTGAAATATCAGCCTGACTTGAGACTCGGGAACCACGGAACTACAAAGTCAGCAATTAAAGTTGCTTTCTCTGTAACACCAGTGGGAATCCTGACTCAATCCACGTGCTGGTTAGTGTCTGAACCATTGCTGAGGTTGGTATTCGCAAGGACATCGAATGCATTCAAGCCCTGATGCGATTCACCAACAGATAACACTGAGTCCTGCAATATCTACAAGCGTAATATCAAATCTCAGCTGAACGCCACTGTTTGCAAGAGAAATGAGTATCAACTTTCCTCACACAAACCGCCAGTGCAGCAGTGAAACTATATTTGAGGCGCATCAGGAACATCTGCGGGAATATTCTGAGTGCTTTAGCTGTTTTAAAAAAAAATGGATTCAATGTCAGCTCGGGTCGATGTTAAACGACCCGGGAGAAGGAAAGAGAAGAAAATAAAGGACCCGGGATTCCATGTTGGAAAGTTCTAACAATAAAAATCCTTGCACTTGATATAGCGCCCAATCACGTCTCAAAGCGCTTCACACAATAGATTGTAAAGTGTGTATTTTGTGGGTGAAACACGGCAGCCAATTGTGCACAGCAGTTTTCCACAAACAGTCACGGATTAAATAACCATTTTTTTTTGGAGGGATTAATACCCCCGGAAAGCGATGAGCCAATCGACTAACAACCGGGTTCCTACTTACTGGTCGGTAAATAGAGGCGAAGTAAGGAAACAGAGCCGATTGCTTTCCACCCAATTCAGCCATAACAGAACAAGCAAAACAGTTCGTATTACAACGGTGTTCCAGTGACTACTGTCTAACAGGCAAAATCCGTTGACCTGGAGCGGACGAGAGTGAAAGCTGCTTTTTACTGGAATAACGTCCACTTTTATGGATGCCCGGGAGTGGCGGTTTGGGTGGGGTTTTTTTTTGGGGGGTTGGGGGAGGGAGGCAGTGGAAAGGGTCCCTTGTGCAATTCCACAAACAACATTCAAACAGCTATTAGGCTGAGCAAATTTTTTTACCTATCAGCGTGCTGGAAATTGAGCGCCCGGGCAGAATAATCTCTCAATATAATAGGAAATGGAATGGCCCCAGGATCCTTGTACCTCGATTGCTCCATTGTCTCTTTAAAGAGCCGTTCCTCAAGGCAGAGAGAGAGGAGAAGATGCACTTACATCTCACTGATTTGTCTCCCGGGGGGTACGGGAACGGCAGGCAGATTTTAATTCCGTGAAGAGAGGTTTGAGAAGCAGCTGGATTCAAATACGGTGTCTATTACTCAGGCGTATTGAAAGTTACACGGGATGCTGGTATTCTAAAGCATCTCGGAAAGGGCCGGGGACAAACCCGCGCATAGTCAACCTGGAGAGGGACCGTGCAAAGGAAACTGGGCCACACGAACCTCTGGAAACTTGACTCCATCACTCTCTCTGGCCATAATCTCGCCTCAATTCCTACCTCTTCAAACACGCCCCCTCCCGCCCCCCCTCTCCCCTGTTCGGCCTCCAACGCCCTCCCTGAAAAGCGCTCCGAGACAATATCCTACACGAAGGATGCCTTATAAACGCAAGTTGTTGTTGTCGACGGAAGAAATGGATGCGAGCTGATGAAATGTGCCACGATGTCTCAATATGTCTCAATGACGTGATAAAATCAAATGCAAGGATTATTATTATTATTATAATATTACATTTGCTCTGTTTGCTATTCCAGATTGTCTTAACAACAGAGGGCATTTAGAGAGAGGAGGTTGACGAGGGGAACATTATTTGAAAGCAAACATTTGCCGGCAGATGTGTTGCTTCGTCCGTCGTTCGTACGACTTGCCGCCGTTCTTAATTAACCGATTAATTCTTAGTTGATAATTTCTTAATGAATCTTATTTCATCAAAGCGCTCCAAGGCGTTTCTTTAACCTGGATGTTTCCACACAAATGCAAGCTGTGGTTCCAAGTTAACTATTAATTGCCATCAGAGTCAACAGACTTGGGCACTGCGGGGCAGGATATTGTTAAAAGGTTCCTTTGTATGAGCCTTTAGAGAAAGCTATTTTAAAGTAATCAATGCATTGATGAGTTTACACAGTACTTATCATCCCAGTGTATTAATAGAACCCTCAGGTTTATTCATAGAATAACATCCTAATTACTAATGTGCTGAAATGTCAGCATGCAAGAATAATTGCTAACTGCAAATGCATTGATGGATTTGAAGAACAGTAGTTGTTATATAGTTAATTAACTATTACAGGCAAATTCTTGATCTGCTAAATTTTTTGGCTCGGCACTTTCCCCCGCCAGTTGAAAATGAATCCGTGACGGGATTTTGTAGCTACGAAATGGGCCCAAAGGATTTAAATTAGGGTGACGATTTAAAGACACTGTCATCATAATCATTCTCGCCTTTGATGTAGCGCTTCGCAGAATTCACTGTAAAATGTAGAGACTGAGCATTTTTTTTTGTAGGCGAGTATGCACTTGAACCGATAAGAGTTGCCAAGACAAAAACGGATGAAAGGTATAAAGGACAGTGCCTCTGGAAGCAATGTTTTGGAACGAGAGTCATGGAGGGAGCATATAAAACCATTCAAGCGGCAGAAACGAACGGAGCGGTTACATTTACACAACGCCTTTCACGTCAGGAGGACGTCCCAAGGCGTTGGACAGTCAGGGATTTGGATCACCAGCCTGATCCGAAATTCCCAGAGGCCCACAACGTGGGTGTTAGTGACAATCCATACAGGGAATGAGCTTTATCTTAGGTAGTTCATTAAAGGAACCATTAAATAGGTAGCAATGAGAGGTGCTTTGTCATTGTGGCAAGACTGGAACGTGTATGGAGCTTGAGGAATTCGAGAGCTCATAGTATTTTTTCTTTCACCTGGAGTGATCTGTATTCGGGGTTGGAGGGAATCTTTCCTCTGCTGCGTTTGCTGAACGAGGACAAGAAAAGGTAGACAATCAGAGGGGAAGATTTGCTGTCCTGACCACCTTAACTCCTGGTAAGGAGTGCAAACAGACGGAAAGTTTAATAGATCTCCAGCGCACGATGAAAAAGTTATAGTAATAATTATAATGATAATAATCCTTGCGTTTGATATAGCGCCTTATCACATCGTTGAGACATCTCAAAGACATCTCAAAGTTGAGCGTGTCTGAGGAAAAAAGGTTGAAGATTTCACCTGAGATGCTCCATTGTGGAGGAAGGATAATTCTTTGTTCTGCAAAATTGCAAAAGTGGCTTTGAAAAGTTGCATTACTTTCTCCCTGAAGCACTTCATACGAAGGATTGTCAGAAAATGTACTGTCTCGGAAACGGAGAGCATAAGAACAAAGGTACCCCCGAGATTTATTTGGGTTTGATAGAAATTGGAATCCACTTGAATTCGTTCCTGTAAGAGAAAATACAATTTTGTCCACTTCGATGGAGAAAAAAAAGATGCTCCGACCAAGGAATGAGTCGGATCAGATCAAATGTGGAGAACGGAGAGAGCTTCTAACAGATCAATCACTGAACAGGAAAAACGAAGCTAACAATGCACACAGAGGTAGGACGAAAATTTTTGAAAGTTCAGGTAATTTTATTATTGTCTGGCTGTTTTCCGACATCTAAAGATATTATAACTTCTTCTTTTATCGCTGTTTCCGTCAAAAGAAGGATTTATATAAAGGAGAAAAATAACCTAAATTCTGAGCAGAACTTTGGGTATTTACTGCTGATCCCCAGTGTCAGAAAATAGTCTGGGAGCTTAGAGTATTAACTGAGATCAAGCCATTAGCACTGATGTACCTCGATAGAGAACAGATTTCCAGTTCTTTGTGAATTACAGCCCTGTTCCATGGATTACAATAATAATAATCCTTGCATTTGATACTGCGCCTTATCACGTCATTGAGACGTCTCAAAGCGCGTCACAAAATATACTGCGAAGTGAATTGGCTGTATATTTAGTGGGCGAAAATTGTTCACAGCCGTGTCCCACAAACAGTCGTGGATTAAGTGACCAAATTATTATTTGTTTGTTTGTTTATTTATTTTGAAGGGATTATTACCCCCGGAAAGTGATCCGCCAATCGATTAACAACTGGGTTCCTGCTTACTGCTGGGTAATCAGAGGAGACTGGAGTAAGGAAACTTGACGAAGGTTTCGCCCCACCCGGGAATCGAGCCTGGGATCTCACTTGCGAGGCGAGTGCTCTAACCAAAATGCTATGGGACCCCACGATTATCAACCATAGGCAAAATACTGATAGAAATGTCTCCAACAAAGCATTTTAAATGATCGGCGTTCTGTAAATGTAAATCGAGGAGAACATCTTGAATCCTCCAACGTGTGGGGCAGATATTCACAGGCAATCGAGATATAAATGGGAGGGGAAAAGGGGAAATGATGGGAAAGTGAGCAACCTGCTTTGGGGAAGTTTCAAGTACTTTATATCTGATTGGAATCAAACAGTTTAATGCTTGTTGTGGATGAGATAAAGACGTCTGAATGACTGGAGGGAGGAATAGGAGTGGTCCTTCTTGTTTTGTCAAGGATTAGAACGGTCCATAAACAAAACAAAACACCAGCAGCTGAATGGGATGTGTAAAAAAAAAGAAATATTTTTCAATGCAAAAATTGTAGGAGATATTTCCTCTCTCTTTTTCTCTCTCTCTCTGTCTCTCATTCCATCTCTGTCCGTCCCCAATCCCTCCCTCCTTCATCGAAATGGCTAAATTGACCCTGGAACGGAAATTGCTGTAATTGAAGCAGTGGCTGGGTCTAGATTGACTGTGTGCTGTCTGCTGTGTGCTGTATTGACATGTAATTACACCTGACCAAGGACAGTTCAGTATTATCACCAGTGAGACAGTCTATTTCATTCCTCAGCTCTCTGAGGGTGGTGGAGAGAGAGAGAGAGAGAGAGAGAACAAAACAACAACTTGCACTTATATCGCGCTCTCCACGCAGTGCAGAGAGAGAGGAAAAAAATTCCCTTTGATACGACAACCAAAAACCTGCAGTCGATATCATTTACGTAGACACTACATTGCACATTGGAAAGCTCACAGACATGCAGAATGGAAATGTTAATACCACATTCCTCTTTCATAACCTATCAACGCAGAATTCCATCAGCCAAAGGCTCCTACTGTATAGCATGTCAAGCTCTTCCCTCACTGTCGACAGTGTTTTATGTCTTCGAAGTCCTAAATTATTTAAAATGATGCAGGAGGTTTCTCGAGGCCTCAGCTTCACTCGTGACTGAGAAGACATACACAGAAGACCTTGGGATGAGAGTAAACGCCATGGAAAGTGGTGAAGGCAGCGCAATTAGCTTTATAAATCACTCTTTTATGCTGCTATAAATCAGGCAACCAGGGAAAAGTACTTGCCGAGGTTGGATAGAAGTTTGTCTCAAGCCATTAAATCAAGAACATCATTTATGTCCCAGCGAGCGAGTGAGTGAGGAGCGGGCGAGCGATTGGATTAACAAGAGCCCGAGACAGCCTTTGAAAAACATCAGGCGTTTGTAGCGAATTTTATGCAGTGGAATTTCCTTTAAGAGTTTCGAAGAGAAGAGCTGAGAGGGAAAATATAATTTATGAGTCAGCAAACAGAAGCTGACACACACCTTCGAACGCATGCAATATTTGATCACTATTAAAGCTGCATAAACATCTTCCTGAAATATTCTCTGAAGCATGTTGTGCTCATTCGTTGCCTGACCCTGGAATTCGATAGCATAGTGGTAAACGAGAGGAACTGGGTTCGATTCCCGGGCAACCTTAGGTAAGTGTCCTTACTCCATACGCCCTTGTTTACCGAGCAGTAAGTAGGTTGTTAACCGCTTGTTAGGGGGGAAATGATCTCTCCAGAAAATATGGGGTCACTCAATCCACAACTGTTTGTGGGACGTTCTTGTGTGCAATTGGCTGCCTCGTTTCACCCACAAAATACACAGTCAATCTGCTTTACAGTGTATAATCTGTGAAGCGCTTTGAGACGTCTCAACGATGTGATAAGGTCTATAACAAATGCAAGGATTATTATTATTATTATTATTACACATTTTGTGTGTCTTTCAGCTGGTACCTCACGATCACTGTATTATTTGTGGATGTCTCCCCCACCCACCCCACCTCACGCAAACACACCTCCTCCTGGATCAATCAGAACCTCTTCAATGCTCTTCTCTATCGCCTGTTAGACTGTCTCTCTCGCTGAGGTGAAGAAGGACATGCTCAGTAAGCTTGGATAATGAATTGGTGAAATGTGCCGAGTGGAGTTTGAAAATGAATATCAGTCAGGACCGTGATACGGCAGTAAAGTCATTGCCATCTGGTTTGTGTGTGTGGCGATGGCTGGTAAGCTTTCCCCGAAGCAATTTGACACAAGAATAGATTTTTCCACTAACCGCCCATAATTTGCCGTACTTGTTGCAAAGCAGTTTGGAATAATCTGTTGACCTACATATTGGGCATGTGAGGGGTGTGCGGGGCGGGGGGGGGGGGGGGTGGCGGTTGCGGACTTGGACTCAAGACCGAGAATTTTTTTGTTTTAAATAAAACAGTGTTGAAGAAGTAATCTGCTTCTCGAGGCTTGTGTTTTTACAGCTACCGGTGATCTCTGACCTTACCGTCTGTATTGATTACATGGGAATACCTGGGCAGCGGGACACTGGCCTAACTTAGACAGCAATATTTTTGTTCAGGTGAGTTAGTATCTGCTAACCAACAGCCCAAAGGGTAGGGCTTTGCACCCAAATCACTGTGACCGAATCTGAGGAAGTTGGGGAGGGGTGGGAGGGAAGGAGAACCCACATAACCAGTTATTCAAGAGATCAAATGAGCTGGGAGCAACGATTAGAAGAGCTATTGGCTCTTCAGTTTTGGAAGACGTCTCAGAATGGGACCTTATAGATATAGATATTGGAAAGAGGGGCTAATCATAATAATAATAATAATGCTTGCATTTGATTTAGCGCATTATCAGGTCGTTGAGATGCGTCAAATTGCTTCACAGAAATATACCGTCAAGTGAATTGACTGTATACTTCGGGGGCGAAATGTGGCACCTAATTGTCCCACAAACAGTCGTGGATTGAGTCACCAAATTATTGATGGCAGCTGAATGGATCGCTCTTTCAAAGAGGCGACACAGAACACAATGGGCCGAATGCTCCTTCTTCTGTGCCGTAAATGTCTGACGTTCTACAGAGAGTGCAGGAGATTTTTCTTCGTAAAAAAGCACCGAGTAAACTGCAGAAGTCTCTATTCCGGTCCTGTATGATTCCTGCCTTTCTCATCCACAAAAGAATAAGAGACTGAAGCAGAACAGATTTTCCCTTCTGTGCGCAATGAACAGTCAAATTGATGTCCATTATATAGCTACTGGAGTATAAAAGTCATGCTTTGCAGCACTGTTAAAATAACCTTTACTGACCTTATATTCTGTCAACTGCTGAATATATCAGTGTCTGAAAGCTCTTTTGGTGGCACAGTCCATGTGTGTGTGTGTGTGTAGAGGGTGGGGGGGGGGGGGGGGGTGGCGCAGGGGTGTTATGTTGTCTCATACTTGCTATCACCCTCGTTAAACTTTTCTGTTCCTATGTCAATCTTAACAATAACAATCCTTGCATTTGACATTGTGTCTCATAACATTGTTGAAACGTCTCAAAACGCTTCACAAGAATTATCTTCCCTGTAATGGGGAGCCAACAAGGGAGTGTGATTCTGCAGCCGGGTCAATGCAGCTGATAAAATTCCCACATAAGTTTCTTACATTATATAAATATAATTTTACAGCAGGAGGGACCCCAACTGATTTTCTCTGCTGCTTGGCTCGGAGTGGGTGGGAGGCAATAAGGCCGTGTAATTTTATTACTGCAGTCTGCTTGAGATCAGCTCGCTATTGAGTGTGGATATCTCAGGAAATGTAAACGACTGAAAGCCGATCAGTTGTGATTAAGCTTGAAGGTCGAGTCAGTCCACAGGTTTTACCCAAGTGTCGGGAACAAAGCAGAGGGAGGAAAATAAAGGATATTATGGCGTTCTTGTTAGAAATCCGCTTGCATCTGTGCAATTTGCAACCAAACTCTGTTATTTGATATCTCCGAAGAGAACTGTGAAGAGTTTAGCATATTGCAGTGTACTCTCGAGCGAGAAATTTGATTCGGGCTGGAAAAGTGTTTGCGCAGCCAAACAAATTACTTGGCTCCGGGGGAGAGATTAACCCCTCTCCTTCCACAAACCCCCCCACCAACCCCACCCACACACACTCACACACAAGGGCGTGGGAGATTTTTACTTTGAAACCAAATCCCAGCAGGATATCTTCGTCTTATATAAAATTCCGTAACAAATTCAGCCCAGCTGTTAATTCACCGCAAGAGCACTCTCCTGGTTTTAGCAGATGCTGTTTGAGGAGAGGTCCAGAAAATATACACAGGGAAACTGACCCCTTGTTTTCAAGAAGCAAACATAAAGTAATAATTTGGAGAAGGCCCAGAGGACAGGAAGTATTTCTTCACCCAGAGCGTAATCGGCAGCTCAAATGGGATTACCTGCAAGGGTGGGGGGGGGGGGGGGGGTGGGGGAGGGCGGTGTTGGACTCATTTAAGAAACAGCTTGATGCTTTGATGAGAAGCGTGGTTTTACTGGAAAGACAAGATGGGCTGAAGGACTTTCCTCTTGACATCCTGTGCCATCCAAGTGCAATTAATATGTGGCTACGTACAATAGGGGGATTACTGTGGAGCGAATGCATTTTTGGATGTCCTCCCAATGTGACAGGTGTGATGTAAATGTAAATTTTATTGTATTGTATTGAGGGAGCTTGCAAATTACAGGCAGGAGAACTTCCAGAGCAGCTTCAATTGACACAACTGGAAATTACTGTCCTGAAAAGAGCCACGTTAAGAAAAGTCTGGTATAGATTTGAAGCATAACTCATGGGCACGAGGATTAAGACGGCGTCGGACTGTGTTGTAAAGTGATTGAAAACCGGGACCTCATCGAGCAGCGGTTCAGTGAAGTTTTTGGGGAGGAAATTAGTTCATAAAGCTCGTTGCAAACAGGAACTCAGCCATTCTGTTCAGTAGAGAATGAGAGGCCACCGATTCATTGGCTTTGCAAAAAATTTGATCTTGTGGATGGCGCGTGATGGAAACAGGACGGGTTTGTGGTCAATTACCGTTCAACTTGTTTGCATCATATCTCCGCATTCCTTACGCCCGAGCGTAATCTGCAGTTGGAATGGGATTACAAGGAAGGGTGGAGGTTGAGTGCGGGATGCCAGACTCATTTAATAAACGGCTTGATGCTGTGATAGGTAGCACGGTTGTACTGCAAGGATAAGATGGGCTGAAGGACTTTCCTCTGGACCTCTCGTGACATTCTGTGTCGCTCGAACGCAATTAATAGGTGGCTATGTACGATAGGAAGATGGTGCCTGCTGCTGTTTGTTCCTTCCCCCATTACGAAAAGGTGACGGGTAAATTTCATTCACATCGAGTCAGCTGTTCTTGAATTAATGCTATTTATTGATTGAATATTTAAATAGTGGTGCGGAAAATGATATGATACTACAACAAAAGGCATCCAGGTGCATGTTAAACATCCCGAGGACAAAGAGAAGGGAGAACAGTATCTCCCAGTGTCCTGGCTGTTGATCTCGTGGGTAAAAAAATCGGTCGTTCTCTTCAATTCGTGGGGCACTGCCTTGCACAAATTGGCTGCTGCGTTCACTCACGAAACACACGCAATTGCTGCACTGGACAGTATATCCTGTGAAGCACTTGAAGACGTCCTCCTGACGTGAAAGGTGCTATGTCACTTTTTTTTAGGGCTTTTAGCCACTATGCCCCCAAAACTTTGGAACACTCTCCCTCTATCCCTCTGCCTTCACCCCCTTTTATTTCCCCCATCTTCAGGTCGCGCTTGAAGACCTTCCTCTTCGACCGTGCCGACAGACAACCTCTTCCCTTCCTGCGCGAGGGACGCTATATAAATGCCAGTCTTTGTTGCTATATCAAATGTAAGGTTTATTATCACTGTGCCCAGAGAGAAACAGACGCAGTGTGTGTGTTTGTGCGTGAGGGGAAGGGGGTGGCTGGCCATCTGAAATACCACTCACCCACTATAAAGACGGAACAGGAAAAAACACTGTGTTCTTTTTCTGATGGTTCAAAGAGCATAGGAGCCTTTCATCTCCTTAACGAGCGATTCAAAATGAGTTCCTGGTAAGAATAATTTCTTGTATCTGGGCGGAAACCACATTCAATCGTTGAATGAATTGAGCGCAACTTGGTACTTATTGTTTTACGCTCTTCAAATCGAAAGCAAGTTGTTTTTTGCACACAAACATTTTTATCCCCTAGGAGATCATTATTTCATCAGGAGATCTTAATGGTTACGCACATCACACACGTATACACACACACACATAACAAAGGTAGGATCTCCTTTGGTCACACAGCTTGAGCTAAGGCCCGACGAAGAGTCCCATTGCATCCTTCAAAGGCCACATCACAAGGGGAGGCTTCAAGTGTGGCAATTAGTCAAGGCTTGTAATTACTCTGCCATTTCCACCTCATGGCCCTCAGAAAAATAAATCTTTACTGACGTGCGGACAAATTGCAAACCGAACTTAAAATAAAAGCTGCCAGCAAAGTCACTTGAGTGTCGTTTCAATTAAAAGCTTTTGACTCCAGGTCAATAGCTGTCCACCTATGAATTTCTCCTTTCCTGTGGTAACTGGAGAGAATTTGTCTTTGTTTTTGTTTCACCTGTTCTTCTGTCGGTCCTGAACTCCACGTTCAAACATACCTCACGTTACTATGTTTGTGAGAGGCTTAAGGGAGCTTTCTCTGGTTTTACCATCAAAAGCAGTCCGATTTAGTGCCACGAAGCTGAAAGCAAGTGACGTGCTTTATTTGCACCAACACAACATAATCTATCTCACAGCCTTTTATCATTGTAACAGGGGAAACTCCTCTTGCCTCTGCTATACCATTACTGCAACAGGCTGCTTTTTAAATGAAAACTCTCTCCTGGTCTATGTGGTATTTTGGGACACTATTGCAGAGAATTTCCACCTGGGACTAGATTTTCAGTCTCAGTTCTGAAGCCCCATTTTTGTAGAAACGTCGCAAGTTTGTAAGCAGGTTTTCCGCACTTCCGTTTTAAATGGTGAGTAAAAATCGGCTCCTCGGTTTGGAATGAATTTAAAATGTTTCCAACCTTCTGCATAACCTCCCGTTTGAAGACAACGGTCAAAGCCTGAGAAACGTCAGGCCTCCGATACCAACACGATGGGAGTTCTTCACAAAGACTTGCCCACAGAGTGTTTCTGACCAACATCTTAGCGTAGAGGCGGCAGAAACTATCAATACAATAATAATAATCCTCGATAAAGCGCTTCACATGTTGGGGGGACATCTCAAAGCACTTAACAGGATATGTTGCAAACCGTGTCTTTGTGTAGGCGAACTTGGCAGCTCAATTTATGCTTGGCAATGGCCCACAAACAGCTGTAAAGCAAAAAAATCCAATTTTCCTGAATAGTCGAAAGGACAGGAGTAATAGCGCAGGTAATGTCCTTTGCAACATTGCAGATCATGGGGTATTCATGACCGTGCTGCCTCTTTAAATGTGGTACAACTCACTGAACTTGTACAATTATTGCGTAGCGATGTCAGTGAGCTCAATTCCCTCAGCTCATTTGTCAACCAGCTTTTTTAATTCCCCTTTCACGGTAACCAAAAATATGAGCGCTTTACCTTATAAGAAACGCTGGCAATTCACTGCTCTTTCTCCCAATGCAGAGGAAACGTCTACAAGGTAGGCACTTAGCCCTGAGAAACTGAATAAAGCATTTGAGACAGGAGTGAAGCCAAAAACTCTTTGCCTTGACGTCGTTTAGATTGCCGAACAAAGGTTAAGATGTAAGGCTTGATCGTCTGAACACTTTCTCTGCCTCTTGCTGCTCGAAAATAATAAACCCGGTCCTTTCAGCTTGCTTGAAGGAAACAAGACATTCATGAGTAATGGGAAGCCTGGCTTTTACGGCACTTGACACAATATAAATACTTCGGTAAAGTTAAGAAACAAAATCGCCGCAAGAAGTTTTAAGATGATTTTCGTTGGCTGACAACCGGGACTCATATCTTTGCAGAAGATATCAAAGGCTTAATGGAGGCTTCGTGACAGCGAAGAATGAAGTAATTCGACATTACATTTAGCGTCTGCAAAGCACTGAATTGAAGCTGGAGACAATTGTCAGAAGACAATTGTGCTGGTTGTGAAGAGGTTGTTTTTCTAATAGTCGTTTAAGGTTGGCTGGTGTCAGCCTGGCTTGCTTGCTAGTGCTCTCAACTCTACAAACATAGGACAAATTAGATAGATTTCTGCTAGAGAATAATATCTGAGGCTTACAGTATATAGTTTGGGACACGACATGTCAAGTGACTGACTGCCAGGATGGTGGAAGGCGAACTGGATGGACCTTGGTCTTCTTTCGCCAAACAAAGTCTTATGTTCTTATGTAGAAACATAATGGGGCTGAAAGGATTTCTCTCTGAAAGAGCCAGCACAGGCACGATGGGCTATAAATGGCTGTAAATCTCTGGTACAATCCTGGGAAGCGCTTTGAGACATTTCGACAATGTGAAAAGGCGCTATATCAAATACAAAGATTATTATTGTTATTATTATTATCATAACAACATATTTTCCCTCCCTTTTTGGTTATTTTTCTTTCCTCGCTTCCAAACTGTGACTGAAAGTAAGAATTTTCCACAATTCCACCCCCACCCCCACCGCTCATTGAGGCAAAATGGTCATTTTTAGGCTAAAACCAGGTGGAGTTTCAGGTCTCCGCTCCTGAAAAATATCCAGGATAATACTTCACGAGGAAGTGTTCCAACGTTCCCAAACTGTTTTCCCTATTTGGTGAGAGGAAGAGAAGTGCCGATAAATCCCAAATTCCTAGATGTCCGATATAGAGATGCCACAACTAACTTGGGTGATTGAGTTCAATGTGTTTGTACCCGTTAGGAGTTCTAAGGCAATGAACCATACCACCTTAGCCCACAGTGTGATGCTTGCAGGATCTTGAATGCATTGGTATTCTTAATAATATAAGAACTGCCTTGAAAGTGGTGGCTGAGAGATAACTCTCCCTTGAATTATCAGCAGAGCGAGGTTTCCATTAAGAGTCAGGAGAATTGGCTTACCTTCAAGTATCCTTAACAAGACCACAGGATCATGAGCCTCTTCCTACGCTACACTTCAGACCTTCTCACAGTGTGCTCTGGTTGCGTTAAACATAAAGATATCCATCATTTCGGCTCCTTTTAAATATAAATGGCTGTATCTGAGGCTTTGGTAACTGCTCTCCTATATTATATTGCTCAGAAAGGTAAGTCGGGGCTTTAAGTTGAGGTAAGGCAAATATCTTCAATTCGCTTTGCAGTATATTCTGTGAAGCGCTTTGAGGTGTCTCGAAGACGCGATAAGGCGCCACATCCAATGCAAGGATTATTATTATTACTATTGTCGGTTACTCCAACGCACACTCTGGGATTTCACTCCCCCCACCACCACGAAAAACAATACCAAGGGCAAGCAAGGGTGTGCGCTTTGCAAGATGAGCAGTTTGTTTCTATTTAATCAGACGATCGAATAGTAAAAGGCAACAACAACAACAAATTATATGACCAAGGTCCTTTCACATCAGGAGGATATCCCAAGGCGCTGGGAAAAAAAAAGGCAGGATTTTTCTCAATTTCCTGTATTGCACTGGAACAGATCAGAGACGAAAGGTCGTCGACCTGAAACATTTACTTAACCCACTTTCCTCTCTCCATAGATGCTGCCTGACCTGCTGAGTGTTCCCGGCGACTTCTGTTTTTATTATGATAAATGCGTGACTTGACATCAAAGCAGTGTCCAAGTCACGAAGCCTAAATTACCAGTACAACGAGTGTGCCGGGCAAGGTGAGGGAATAATTCAGCATCGCAGCAACTGGGAGGATTTCTAAGACTCATCGTGCAGGCATGATTTCACAGGGATTTCATTCCGACTAAACTCTTCACACGAGGCCTATTTTCTGCCTGTCAGTAAACTTACTGATGAGTGGTATTGTAAAAAAAAAAGCCTTCAATGCTTTGACATTTATGGAAAAAAAACAAAGAGATTTCAGCGATGGACAGTCTAAGCTATTCATTAAAAAAAAAGATATTTTGAGATTAAGTCTGCAGCACTTGATAGCAAATGCTTTGTAACAAGTATTGTTTAATCCTACGGGAATTATGGAAGGTTATAGCAGTCTCAATTCATGGTTTTAATCCTGCGTTAGCTGGAGCTGAGGATTACAGCGTTGGTTAAATCTTCTCTGAGCTTTCTCAGAAACTTTCCTGTATGATAGTGTAAAATGAGCCTCACTGGTTCAACTCTGTTATCCTTGAAGCAAAGTTACAAAGGATGAGTGTCTCAGCACTTTCTGCCATTGCATTACGTTTCCACAGAACTTGCTCAGCCCTGAGGTCCTGCCAAGGGGATAAGAACATAAGAATTTCTGCTAGGCGAAGGCAGACCAAGATCCATCAACTTTGCCTTCCACCATCCTGGCAGTCACACCCACATGTCCAACTATCTATGTATGATATCAAGGTAGAGTCCTGCAGCTCAATGGTTAGAGCACTCGTCTCGCAAGCGAGAGACCTGGGTTTGATTCCCCGGCAGGGCAAACTGTTGGGCAAGTTTCCTTACACCACCCGCCTCTGTTTACCCAGCAGTAAGTAGGAACCCGGTTGTTAGTCGATTGGTGGATCGCTTTTCCAGGGGTAACAATCCCTTCAAAAAAAATAATAAATTGGTCACTTAATCCATGACTGTTTGTGGGACACTGCTGTGTGCAATTGGCTGCCGTGTTTTGCCCACAACATATGTCCAGTCAATTCACTTGACACTATATCCCGTGAAGCGCTTTAAGACGTCTCGAAGATGTGACAAGGCACTATATCAAATGCAAGGATTATTATTATTATTATTGCGCTGCAAACGTGTATTGGCGTAGTTTGATAAAGGGAATTAACTTGCTTTGTGACTGTTTGGGGAGTGGGGAAGGGGGGAAGATTGTGAAACATCCTAACGTAGAGCAAGCTATCAGCTATAATTAGTCGTTTGCACTAGAATCTCCCCAGATATTGCAAAAAGATTCCTTTTTATGAAGTTCTATGTAAGACAGTCAGCCAATAAATACTGTGAAGCCTGAAGTATATTTAGCTTTTATCAACCAATTCTTGGGGACAAAATGCGCTCACGTCATCGTTACCCCAATAACACATTGCGTCTCCCAACCTCCCTTAGCATCGCAGTGATCTATAGCTCTGAAGTTCTTAGTCTGAAAGGCCAATTTGTCTGATTTGTCCGGCTCATCTGAAGTGCGGAGTGTGTAGCTTCATTGCTCCCGGTTGGAGATTGAGCTCTGCAACGATCTTCAACGTGTCATAAATTTCATCTAATAATTTTTAAAAAAATTTAAATTGCATTTGGCGAAGAGCCTCATCACATCGCCGAGACATCTCAAAACGCTTCACCGAATTGGTGATGTGTTTGTGGTACAAGGCAGCAACAAAGCAAATGGCTGATTTTATCTGGGGGATCATTGGCCAGGACACCAGGACAGAGAAACTCCCTTCTCTTTCGGAACAGCGCCATGAGACCCTTAACATCCATTTGAACAGGGTTTAACGTCTCATCCGAAGAACGGCACCTCAAATAATGGTTCACCCCCCACCCCCCCAGCACTGCATCGAGGTGTCAGCCTGGACTGTGCCCTGATATGGGGTTTCGAACCCGCAACCCTTCAACTCAGTGGTGAGAGTGCTCGGGGCTGAGTCAGGCTGACGTCATGTTTAGAAATAAAATAATAAATCCGGTGTCGGTGAAGAGAATCATTAAGCATGTTTCAAGTCGCGAGGTCTTCGTGTCTTTTTAGTTGGACCTAATCTCCTTTGGAAACGATTTTCACTTCCAACTCACAGAGATAGAACGGAGAAAATGTCTAACATAACCTTTTCAGAATTGGCAAGTGGTCACAAAGGGAAATGGAGAGTGGCACATCACAGTCATAACAACTCGCTCCCTGTCTGTGGTGAAGATTGCCTCCGAAATGTTATTTTAATGTCATTTCCAACACTCTCACTGTGTCAAGCTTAGGCCAGTCAATGCCCTCCATTGTCTCTCAGGCTGAGTGAAGTCCCAGCACTGGTAGTAACCGAGGAGAAATGTGCAATCTCTTGCATGTGCTGTCAGAAAGAATACTCCGAATTGGAAGAATGCTGTGCATCAAACCATCTCGGACGTTCGTCTGCAGAAGCAACTGACAGCCAGTCTGATGGCGCTGAAATCAAACACAGAAGTTTAATATGGAGGCCGTGAATAACTAACTGAGTGCATAATCCTTACGCGGGATATAGCACGTCTCACAGCACTTTTACTGGATAGCATCATAAGTGTGTGTTTTGCAGGTGAACACGGCAGCCAATTTGCACACAGCAAAACCAGAAAGTGAGCGAGCAATTTTATATGGGGGTGGGGGGGGGAGGGGGGGTGGCGGGGACAGGGGGCAGTTGGACACGGGCAGAAACTCCCTTCCCTTTTCGACTAGCGCCACAGGATCCTTAACGTCCACCTGAACTGACACAGACACCCATTATTTTTAGTGACTCCCGACGTGAAAGGCGCTCTATAAATGGAATTTTGTTGTTGTTATTGTTGTTCTACGTTGTCAACTGTTTTGCTTGTGGTTCCTTGATTTGGACAACTTTCTCCTGTAGGAGGTTTACTGTCACTTAATTCTCATCTCTTTTGGACAAGCTTTCCTGGAATTTGCATAGAAATCTGCTTAAACCACAGTGGAAATGGCAGGATTTGAGTCATTGCATAAATTTGCATTTTTTTGTGTTTGGATTGGAGTGACCCAATTTTTTTTCCTTAAGCCCCTTGAGAAAAAAAAAATCACATTTTGCAAATCTTTTCTTGGAAAACACCGAATTCAAGAAGCTTTCGTCTCTGACTGCTTGTCTGGAGACGTGGTTGAGATGGGCCAATGTCATGTTTGAAACTTTCCCAGCACCTGGAACGTGGCAACTTGTTGAATGGAGTTTGGTAGCAAGCGAGAGGAACCCGGACAAAACACAAAATACTGCAGATGCTGTAAATCTGAAACAATAACAGAGAGAGAGAGCTGGAAAAACTCAGCAGGTCCGGCGGCACCTATGGAGAAAGGAAAGTGAGTCAACGTTTCGTGTCCAAGAAACCTTCGTCAGGTTTCCCAGCTCTCTCGGTTTTTGTTTGAGAGGAGCTGGGTTCGATTCCCAGGCGGAGCGCAACCTTAGACAAGTTTCCTTACTTCACACGCCTCTGTTCGCCTCGCAGTAAGTAGGAACCCGATTTGCGAATCGCGAAAAAAAATGTAGTCGCTCAATCCACGACTGTTTGTGGGACACTGCTGTACGCAATTGGTTGCCGGGTTTCACCCATAAAATACGGAATTAACCCACTTTACAATATATTCTTTGCGGCATCTCAAATGGTTAGAGCTTGTGGTGATGAGGCGAAATCTCGAACGCAAGGATTATTAATAGTATTATATTATTATTAGACGAGACCGTGAGTTTGAAGTGCTGACCTGGAACTTGTGAACCCACGACTTTCTGAGGCAGGACAGCAGAGAGCCAGGCCGGCAAGGCACATTTTTTTGGTGGCGGTGGAGGGGGCGGTGGGTGTCTGACACGTGCGGAAACCCATCGCCGTGTTTTGGAGTCCCCAAACCAAACTGAGATTTCCATGGCATCGGGATGAGCACATCGTCCCATTGTAGTTGGTAATGAATCTCCTCCATGAGAGAGAGAGAGAGAGACGCAGAGAACATTTTGAGGAGAGACTTCACCGTCCTTTATATCAAAGGTCTGATGTGTGATTCTCTCCCTTGTGACACCCACCTACTGCTAGCAACGAGACGTTGTGCAGTGACCTGTTCCCACTCACCACCCTTGCTTATGTGAGCAATCAAGCTAATAGAACTCTCTCGTTTCTCTTGCGCTTCCGTTTATAGTTTTTTTTTTTGCCCCAGGGTCATTTTAATTAATTTAAATATTATAAAAGAAGTTCAGAGGAACGTGGCCATGATTTGCCCCGGGTGGGGTGGTGGTGTCTTTTGGAGCAGAGGCGACGGGGGTGGAAAGGGTGTCAGAGGCGGGGGAAAGGGGGAGGAAGAGTGGGGATGAAGAGCATGAAATTGGCATTATGATTTTCCCTTTAATTTCGTTGCATTTCTTTGTAATCGACACGAAGTTAGCAAGGGAAACCTGCACGCTCTGATATGTCTGCCGTTTACCAAAATAGGAAAAGCATCAGAGGTGATAAACCGCACCCCATTTTCAACGCACTGCAGTACTTTTACAATCATTTCACACGTGGTACGATCAATATAAGCAGGTTGTTGATGTTGCGGGTGGTGTTGGTGATGCGTTTACTCTTTCGTTCCCTCCGTGTCGCACACGGACGTGGGGAAAGCTTCATCCGGAGCGAATTATGTGAGGTTCGTAAACTTGGACGCGACTACATTTTCCATCAAACATAGACGTTGGCTTGGTTGAGCACTCCCTCTCTGCCCCCACTTGAGGACGGTTTGCAACATCAGCTGATGTTCGTCGACAAGAGAGAATAATTGAAGTAAATTGAACCTCATTTCGGTGGAGACTGAATAATGGAACTTTCGACGACCAAAAATAAACTGTGGCGGCCGGTCACATGTATCTAAAGGTTCGCACAACGAAAAATATTGCTTGGGGCACCGAAATAAAAAAAAAAAATTCTCTTTAACATTTGCGTGAATTTTTTATACGGGCATTGATTTTAATCTAAGCTAAATTAAAACAAGGGCTGCTTTTTCCTATCTGTACGTCAGAAGATAAGTTATGCAATTGGCTTGGCGCTGAAACTCAAATTACCGAAATGTCACTCCATGTCCAACCTTACAGGCACGGACATTAATTAGATCCTGGGAGAAATTAGGAGCAATGAGCAATTAGCAACGAATGGTTACCAACATTTAACACCTAATGAGCTGCAGCCAACGAGCCACTGCGTCAGGGAAATTGCAGTAAGGTTAGAATAGAAAACAGCACGTGGTTCGGGACGTGACATGTGCAAACGACTGCCAGGGTGGTGGAAGGCAAACTGGATGGACTCGGTCTCCTCCTCGTCGAGCATCTCTTATGTTCTTGTGTTCTTAAAATGCAGCTCGCAAGTCATTTTTTGGGGGGATGGTGAATTTTCCCGCGGCAATTCTGCATGGCGGTGGGGTTGCGATCCGCTTTGAAATGAATACGCTCTCTATGTTTTTTGTACCGGCGTTCAATCCGGCGATTAATATTTGAAGTCAGTCGTTACTCTTGGCGCTGACTGAGCAGGTAGGCAAGCACGCTGTTCGACACGATCGATCCAATTTGTCTCCCGTCCACAAACTGAGCTTGAAAGATAGGCGATTAACGCCCAGCCCTGGCCGTGAGAAAGGTTCAGAAGGGAATGAACCAGGAGAGGTATGATTCAGTGAGACGTGGCTGTTAATCATTCTTTTGTAAAAATCTCATCGAGAGATTTGGCTTGAACTCATGGTGGCAAAATACCTTGGGCCTATCTGCTGTGAATCTCTGTGAACGTGTAAATTCAGTCCGAGAAGGTTTTTCGGTGGATGTCTTCACCGATGCTGCGATCTAAAACCAACAGCGTTTCTCTATATAACGTTCATTTTCATTTCTGATCAATTATATTTTGTAAAGCACTTTGATACAAGTTCAATGTGAAAGGCACAGTATCAACTGAAGTTACTATTATTATTTTTTATTATTATTATGTCTTTTTTTCTGTTTGAAAGGTGGTATTCGGAGATGAAAATCACTATCACAAGCACAATAACGTTTACCCCAGGGGATGGCAGTAGGAGTAAAACCCTGAGGGAAATTGAGAGTGGGCAGGTTGCACATTCGGAAAACCTATTTATAGTCCGAAGTGCCTTCCCAACTAGTGAGCAAAATACGAAATTGTCCGTAATTGGACAATTAGATCGGTTTATACAAAAAAAGGGTGATTTCACATAGTGCTGTAAAGAGCTTTTTTTTGTTATAGAATGTAATATTATTAAAGGAAAGAGCATGAGTCAGTCAGTAAGAATAGGCTTGAGCTAAATTGCCAGGAGGAAAAGAGAATGGTTATTACTGTTGATGTGGTGAAACATAACTTTGGTCTTGTGTTGACCCCATCCCCTTCGCTTTCTCAGCTCTAGTCCGCTGCTCTGTTGCATTAAGCCTTCAACCACTATGTTCCCCGCTCTCTGGCACTCACTCTCAACTCCCTTCGCCCACGCCTTTCTATTGCATATCACAAGTTGGAGAAGCGTTGTTGCTTTTTGAAATTCTCTTGATAAATACAAGTTGCTGTGAAATGCTCCCTCTGGCTAATCGCAATCGCACCACACTCGGAGATAGGAAACGCGGAGTTGACACGGAGAATTTTGGATCTCCACTTCGTTCCACTGCATTGAAGCTTCCAAGAAGCTTACCTTGGCTGCCGCATTTCGCCCACAAAACATACAGTTAACTCACTTTACAGTGTACTCTGTGACGTCTCGAAGGCGTGATGAAGCTCTATATCAAATGCAAGGATTATTATTAATAATATTATTGACAGGAAGCCATTAACTGGCAGAGTGATGAACCAGAAATAATGCCGATTGATAGATTCGAGGAGCAAGAGATATTAATAACTGGTCAGTGGTGTTCTTTCGCGTCTTTATATGTTTGATGTATATCGAATGTGCAGTATAGTTGCTGCACACTGTGCACAATGTGAAGTGAAGTGAATTGACACAACCTCAGTCTGTCCGGTGGATTCCCTGTTTGAACAGAGGCAGAGGTCAGACTTAAAGAGCGCTCAAGTACATCAGGGCACTGACGTGACAGGCTTACTTGATCAAACCCAATGACCCATCATCGAGACCTGCACAGATGAACACATTTATCCACATGCTGTGTCGACAATGATTGGCGCTGGGGAAGGGAGGTGGGGTGGCGAAGGGACTCAATTAAATTGTCTTCTTTTTTAAAAAAAAACAATTAATTATTTAAGAATTTGGAAGGAGGAAGAAACCAAGTGATTTTAGCTGGTTAAACTCCAGCAGTTCGCCCCCCACCCCCCTACCCCCATGCATAATAATAATAATTATAATAATAATAATAATAATAATAATAATCCTTGCATTTGATGCAGCGCCTTATCACGTCTTCGCAACGTCTCAAAGTGCTTCACAGAATGTACTGTCAAGTAATAATAATAATAATAATAATCCTTGCATTTGATATAGCGCTTTTCACGTCGGGAGGACGTCCCAAAGCGCTTCACAGAACACACTGTAAAGTGAATTGACTGTATATTTGTGGGCGAACGCGGCGGCCAATTGCGCACAGCAATGTCCCACACACAGTCGTAGATTGAAAATGACCAATTTATTATTGTTTTTGGTTTTGGAGGGATTATTATTAGGCTCTGTGTGGAGTAAGGAAACTTGCCCAAGGTTTCGCCCTCTGCCTGGAATTGAACTCAGGTCTCTCACTTGCAAAGCGAGTGCTCTAACCACTGAGCTACAGGACTCCAGTGAATTAACTGTATATTTTGTGGGCGAAACGCAGCAGCCAATTGCGCCCAACAGCGTCCCCACAAACAGTCGTGGATCGAGTGACCAAATTATTATTATTTTTAAAAAATAATTCTGAAGGGGTTATTACCCTCCCGATGCGGGTATTGGCTAACAACTGTGTTCCTACTTACTGCCAGGTAGACAGAAACTTGCCTCAGGTTTTCTAGTAATTTTGTGTGTGATTTATACCACAAAGACCTCACAAAACAATCACCTGCTCGGGAAAAATCATTGTATCATACAAATTGGGAGTCAACATTTTTGTGGAGCCAGAGAAGAGACAAACATCTTCTCACTTTTGCTGTCCTACACTTTATTCTACGTCTTGTCCAATAATTGCTGATTTACTGCACAAAGTTACCACAATGTCAATATATACAGCCTGCAAAACCCTTGGCTGTTTCTTCCTCATAAATTATTCACTATTGTGCTGGAGCGCTCATTAGATCACATTAATCAAGGGTGCAAAGAAAACATCATCCGGCAGTTTCATTTGTTGCTCAGGTAATTTCTCCAATGAATTCTCCAGGGCCTCGGATGTCTGCTGCCTTCAATTTGCTGTTGAGTTCCAACCAGCCAAAATATGGTTCTATCCTTGGGTACAGATAAAAGCTCTTGTGCACGACCTCAGTTTGGAACGGAATGCAAACTCTCCTCTCCTCTCTCGCTCTCTCTCCTCAGAGGGACGCGCACTGCTTACTTAATTCCAGAGAGTACTAAGCACAGGTTGGCAAGCGCTGAAGCTTGAGGACCTCAGAGTGTGCTTGCGGAGTCTTCTTGTGTATTGGGTAGAGCACTCGCCTCGCAAGAGGGAAGATCTGGTTCCAATTCCCGGGCGGGGTGAAAGCTTAGGCAAGTTTCCTTACTCCACACGCCTCTGTTTGCCGAGCAGTAAGTAGGAGCCCAGTTGTTAGTCGATTGGCAGGTTACTTTCTGGGGTTAATAGTCCCTTCAAATTTTTTTAAAAAAATCAATAATAATTTGGTCACTAATCTACCGAGTTTGTGGGACACTGCTGTACGCAATTGGCTGCCACGATTCACCCAGGAATGATAGTATATTCAGTGAACACTTTGGGAAGTCTCAACGGTATGTTCAGGCACTTTACTAAACAAGAGGATTATTATTATAAACATTTTAGAGACATTTTTTTCTTTAAAGCAGTACCTTATATCCCCTGTCTGATAAACTGATGAGACTTCCTTATTATTTGAATACAATACATTGGCTGTTAAGCCCTGGAATGTTTTCTGTAAATGTAAAAGCCAGCATGGCACTAAAATTGCCATTCCCTTTTGCAAAGAGGAGCGACATCAATAAAAGGAAATCGATATGTCACCATGGTAACATTATCCACTGAAGTCGAAGACATTCGCTCGTGGGAGAATGTAGCAATAAAGGTAAATTGTCAGAGACAATAAAAAAAGACATAATCTTGAGGAAGCCTTTGTGCAAATATTTGTTCATCTTTCAAGGTGGCAATAACGAATTTAGGGTTTAAAGGTGAAATAGCCAACAGATGGAACCTTCTATTCTGTCTCAATCAATTACAATTAAGAAAAAATTATTATTTAAAATAACCCACACTTCAACCTTTAATTTCCCCTTAAATTGCACCGAATGGTGAGCTTCTCTCTTTAAGTCTCGAAACTCTGACTATAGGAAGTATCGTAATTTGTTCCTTGTATAGAGAAAAAGATTTATTGTGATGAGGAAAGGATAATGTTCAAACTGGAGAAGAGATGGCTGGGGAAAGATTTCAGCGAAATATTTAGGATCCCAAAGGAATGTAGATCAAATTAGCTCTTGTGTTATGTTTGGCACAGTAACACTCTAGAACATGGAGCATGGACTGAAGCTCGGAGTGGGAAGGTGAGAAGACAGTGCAAGTACTTTACACAGTAAGTGACGAATTAGACAGAGAAGTCAGCCCAAGGGTGGGGAGGTCATGGGTTGTGGCAAGAGGCAATTGGACGGCAGTTTGACCAAGAAATTGGTTGAACGACATGAGAAATGATTTTGATATAATAACAACAATCCTTGCATTTGATATAGCGCCTTATCACAATTTTCAAAGCGTCTTTGCCACATGGGAACGTCCCAAAGAGCTTCACATCATAAAAATAATAATAAGAATGGGTCACTTTGGAGTGTAGTTATTATTACTGGATGAAGAAAGCTCTTCAGCCCATTTGATCTCCTTCTTCCACTCCCACTGACTTTCCATCACAGCGTTGAGCTGTTTCTTAAATGCGTCCAGCTATTGATTCCCTTCTGTGTAAGGAAATGCTTCCTACCATCTATCCTAAACTTGCTCTTCGCAACTCGGAGTCAAAGTCCTCTTGAGTTGGCCTATCTGAAAATATGCTTTGCTCAATTCCATTAAGTATTTCACATGTGTTTAGGAGTTCACCTCTAAGTCATCTCTTTTCAAGGCTGAATAACCTATTTATTCAGTCATTCTGTGTAGCTAATCTATCCAGCACCTTAGAACAGCTGTGTTGTTCTTTACCCGGTCTCTAAGGCCTGGATAGTTCTGTTTCCTGTTGTCCTCTGAGAAGAAAACTGTGTTTGTTAAGCGGACCGACAACAGCGCAGTAGGACTTCAGTGTGGCTCCTGCAGATCTGAACCCAGTTGAGCTGCTTTGTCATAAAAACAGAAGTCACTCGGAAACACTCGGCAGATCAGGCAGCATCCATGGAGAGAGACAAGTAAGTTAACATTTCAGGCCGATGACCTCCAAAGGTCATTGACCTCACTTTTCTCTCTCCATAAAACGCTGCCTGACCTGCTGAGGTTTCCCAGCGACTTCTGTTTTTATTTCACATATCCAGCATGTGCAATATTTGCCTTTGGCTGGTTTGTCATGAGGTCAACTTTCAATGATTAAAAAGTAGAAATGGGATCTATTTCTAGACCTTTCATTCGTTCTTCAGCCTGAAGCAAAATAAACAGCAAGAGGCAATAAGTCGCAACGGGTTAAAGGTTTTGACATTTCACATCGCCCCATTCCTTGTGTTGAAGGAACAAGTTGTAAAAGGTTTTTGTTCCAGAGAAGAGACAAACCTTACCACATGATTACCTGATCACTTGAACAAAGCAATTGTCGGAAGGGACGAGGAAATGTTGGAAGTAATAAAGACCATATCACCAGTCATTGCCAGCTGATAGGAAAGTCACCACCTAATCTCAATCAGTTAGCAAAGTGATGTGAAGAAGTTGCCGGGAGAAAACAAGGCTATCATCATGGACAATTTCAATTACACAGCATGAAGCCTGATGAACAGAACGAGGGTTATCTTGGGAGAGAAAGCGGACTGGAAACAAATTCATCAGTCAACAGATGATCTTAAGTCACAACACGGAAATCAGGGCAACTGCATGTGACGATATATTTATATATATATATGAGGGAAGATCTCTTACCTCCAATTCTAACTCAACAGGACGGAAATAATCCTCGTTGGAAAGCAATCAGAAACAGCAAAAAAAACAGCAGAACACAGGCTGGGGTTTTGAGAATCTACTGGTATGATACTAGTATCTATGTGCGTTGATTTCCAGCAGGATTCCTTAATCAACAAATTAAATGGGGTCTCTATCAACTAATTAGATATACGTCAGTCACACTGTCAAATGGGAACTTTGATCCATTGTGAGTGCTTTAAAATAAGTACAAGATTGGATTATTTTTTAGAGAGGAGTCCTGTAGCTCTGTGGTTCGAGCACTCGCCTCGCAAGCGAGAGGAACTGGTTTCAATTCCCGGGCAGGGCAAGATGTTGGGCAAGCTTCCTAACTCCACATGTTTCTGTTTACCTAGCAGTAAGTAGGAACCTGGGTATTACTCGATTGGTGGATCGCTATTCCGGGGTTATCAATTCCTTCAAAAATAAATAAATAAGAAATAATTCAAAAATTGGCTCACTCCATCCACGACTGCCTGTGGGACGCTGCTGTGCGCAATTGACTGCCGCGATTCGCCCACAAAGTACGAAGTCAACCCACTTTACAGTATATTTTGTGAAGCTCTTTGAGACGTCTCAACGACGTGATAAGGCGCTGTATCAACTGCAAGGGTGATTAGTATTATTATTAATTATTATCATTATCAATTGGCCAAGTGATCCAAGGAGGACTGGATGCACTGCTCGCGCTTTAAGGAAACCACAAGGCTGTAGAATTGGGTAAGCTCAACATCAGCAGTTTTCGAGGATTTTTACAAGATGTCAGCACAGACCATTCATCAATAATGTTAAGTTATCAAATGCTGCAAAGTACAGCCTGCAGAATAAGAGATCAAATGTGACAAACATGTTTTACGGTTCGGGGCATAAATGGGCATTAGCTGATTGGATTGGAAAGGACACGGAGAGCGATAGGGGAGAACGGACATTCCTCTCGTTGTAGAGTGCAGACAAATGACATTTGATGTGAAATCTAACTCGATTCTCCATTTCTCACCATCTTCATTATTGATCGGGAGGAAGAGATGTAAGTAACGTTGCCGGACAGGACACTAAATTTTCAAGGAGGATGTCAAATGTAGTGGACACTCTCTGCTTGAAAGGATTTAGACGGAGCTCGACACTTGGGTCTGAACTTCACTGTATGCTGTTTAATGTGGCAAAAAGTCGCAGATAATTCATTTGGGCGCAAAATGACGATCCGAGATTTATTGAAAGGTGTTGAGCTAGTAAAATAAAAAAGATGCATTTCTTGATGGTCTCAGAAAATGTTTGGGCAGTTACTCAATGGCTCAGTGGCTGAAGACACAAATGAATGGCCACACAGTCCAGAGGTTTGCAGGTTTAATACCTTGTCTAATTGAGGGTCACTATTGCCTATGTTGCCTTGTTGCCTTTCTTCTCAATGGGAAGATATCTCACCTCTATCTTGTATCTTCACCCATTTGAAACTGAAACCCAATGCGGGGAAATGTTCGTCTTTTAAAGACTACTTTTGGACTAAAAAAATAGATAATGTCCCACAAACACATTAACGAAACACCTCGCTTTGAGGAAACAATACCAAACAATAGAATCATGGAATCGTACAGCACAGAAGGAGGCCATTCGGCCCATCATGCCCGTGCCGGCTCTTTGATTGAGCTATCCAACCAGACCCACTCCCTCGCTCTTACCCCACAGCCCCGCAAATTTTTCCTTTTCAAGCACCTATCCAATTCAAGTAAAGCCAACAATCTTGCAAGTTAAAGCAATATGGAATGCATCGTTAGACTATAATGCAATCAAACCGAAAGACTTTCCCTGTTCAAGAAGTAGTAATAATAATCCTCGCACAGGAATAACAATCTCACAGCACATCAAAACTGGTGTGGGTGCGAACTGAGTCAAAACTTAATAATAATAATAATAATCCTTGCATTTGATATAGCGCTTTTCACGTCGGGAGGACGTCCCAAAGCGCTTCACAGAACACACTGTAAAGTGAATTGACTGTATATTTGTGGGCGAACGCGGCAGCCAATTGCGCACAGCAATGTCCCACAAACAGTCGTAGATTGAAAATGACCAATTTAACTATTGTTTTTTTGTTTTTGGAGGGATTATTATTAGGCTCTGTGTGGAGTAAGGAAACTTGCCCAAGGTTTCGCCCTGACCTGCCTGGAATTGAACTCAGGTCTCTCACTTGCAAAGCGAGTGCTCTAACCACTGAGCTACAGGACTCCACAAAACTTGAAACTTTAGATGACCACCTGCATTGTGATCCAAGTCGAATTAGCAAGAGGCAATTGCCGACATCTTCACCAATTTAAACTGTTCTGCTTTATTCCCCAGCACCCTGTCATCCTTCACTTTCACGTATGATAAATGCCTCCAATATCTGCCAGGGTCACATTACTTACAGTACGAGTTGCTGAAAGGCTGTGTCATACACGGCACAAAAACAGTAAGTGTCGTCTTTAACAAAATGTTTATAACAAATTAGCTTGCCTGCGCCAAATCAATCAACTGTCAGGAACGAGTTGCTGCAACGTATGATTACATAGTGGGTGAACAGCAACCTTCCACTATGAATAGCGTGGAACACTGGGATCAATTAAGGATGGAATGCAACTGCTAATCCCTTAGGGATTTGTAATTGAATGCATGTTATTTAACCCTCCAGCTATGAATATTAAACATTTGCGTCTTCGCTCCTGTTTGGTTAGTTCTAACAATGCAACAGACCGTTACCACAAACTTTGATACAAACCAGATAAAAAGCGATTATTTATCTCTTTCTGGCGTACAGTGATACTTCTGTTGTGTTGAATCCGAGTCAGCCACGTTTTTTTTTATTTAATATTGGAAAAGCAGATAGGTTCCAGCGTTATTGGATGACGAGATGGAATCTGTCAGTGAAATCTTTTATAGAAAGCTCAGCTTTTTTTCTTGCCACGCCATTAAAATGACATGGAAGGCGCTAGATCAAATATGAAGAATATTATTATTATTATTATTAAAAAGGCAAGTTTCACCCACAAAATATACAGTCAATTCACTTTACAGTATATTCTGTGAAGCGCTTTGAGACATCTTGAAGACGTGATATGGTGCTATATCAAATGCAAGGATTATTATCATTGAGTGACCTGGAGATTCATGTGATAGTTCCGCACAATGCACTTCAAACATTCTTTGTGAGCAAATAATTAGAAAGATAAAAATGAATGGAATACCTTGGGATCCCAATCACATAGAAGATGGATAATCCAATTATCTTTGATCGTGGTTTACAAAAAGCAGACCAGATGCATAAGACATTTCTAATCTGATGTTCTATTACTAAAATGGCACCGAGCATGCACAGAATACATTAAAACCTGGGAATTATCCAACTACGCATTCAATACCTCGACTGTTATTGTTTTTTCAAAATGGCCTTTGTCACATAATCTATCGACCCCCAAAATCGAGCACCAATTCTGGCATTTCAGAATGGATCCAAATCTCTCCGTGTTAACCTCATGTCAGATAACTGGACATGTCTAGGATCTTGTATGCTGCCCTCCGAATTGAGACTGAGATTCTTTTCTTGATCAGTCGGGTGTCTGACACATGCGGAAACCCACCACTGTACTTAAGGGTATCCAAACCAAGACTGAGAGTTCCATGCAAGCAACCGACACATGGGAATTTCCAGGTGTCTGGAATGGAATGTGCATGGCCTCGGGGGATGCATCCTTCTTACCTAATCCCAGAGAGTATCAGATATAAATTGGCAAGAGCCAAGGAGACAAAATCAAATGTAAGGATCATCGTTATTGTTCCCCTGGCTTGTTGTCAGACTCCTCCACTGTAAAGCACTCCAGGACACCATTATGAATATATATATATATTTATACTCATTGTTGTTGCTATTATCATTTATAAGGTTACCTGGATTTAATAGGAGTTTGTGCTATTGACCATTGAAATAGCACGATAAAATCAAACCTAATAACACAGAGATATCATTACCCGATCCTTTTAACCCCGCCTTGGTTAGAACAATGAACGTTCCGGATGGTTTTCGGTCAGACACAGAAATGCAGATCATTGCTTAGTTTCCAACATTGTGACATTTGGAATAAAGTGAGTCCAGAGACCAACAAGAATAGGTGAATTTCATTAGCCTGCAGCAGAACAAAGCTTTACTTTGCCTTCATATTCAGGCTCTACATGCTGTTTTGTGAAATTACCGATCGCATTCTTTATTGAGCATTGACTTGCCTCCACTTTAAATTCCCTTCATTTTTCACAGCGGCAGTTATTATTTTTTTATCATCATGTCCTGACAGAATTGTAGTGGCCTTTAATTTCACAGCAGATTCTGAGAGACATTGTCAAACGTAATCTAGCTGTAAATTGTCTGAGGCCAAATCACATCGAAATGAACTCTTTCAATCTTCACAGTGACTCTTGATTTGATATAGTGCCCACAAAATATACAGTCAATTCACTTTACAGTATGTTCTGTGAAGCGCTTTGAGATGTCTCGAAGACGTGCTCAGGTGCTATATCAAATGCAAGGATCATTATTATTGTTGTTATTATTACAACGTTTCAAAGCACATCACAGTTTGTGGCAGCCAATTTGCAGCAAAGATCCCCCAGAGAGCAATGAAATAAGCGTCCGGTTTGTCTGGAGATTTGGTGGTCAAGATACCAGGAGTGATTCCCTTTTCTTTTCAAATAGTGCCATGGAATCTTTAACGATATTGTGTGCAGTTTTGGTCTCCTTAATTAAAAAAGGACATACTTGCCCTGGAGGGGGAGCGGCGTAGATTCACTCGGTTAGTTCCTGGGATGAGGGGACTGACCTATGCGGATAGGCTGAATAAAGTCGGGCTATATTCTCTAGAGTACAGACGAATTAGGGGAGATCTTATTGAAACATATAAGATTCTTAAAGGGCTGATATAGTAGACACTGAGGGTCTGTTTCCCCGGTGGGAGAATCTATAACCGGGGGTCACAGTCTGAAAATTAAGGGTCAGCCTTTTAGAACAGAGTGGAGGAAACATTTCTTCACTCAGAGGGTAGTGAATTTGTGGAATTCACTCCCCCAGAAGGCTGTAGATGCTCAGTTCTTGAACATCTTCAAGGCTGAGACTGATAGATTTTTTTAAAAACAGAGGGATTAAGGGATATTGGCATAGGGCAGGTAATTAGAGTTAGGTCTGAAGATCAGCCATGATCTTATCGAATGGCGGGGCACAGGCTCGAGGGCCGAATGGCCTACTCCTGCTCCTAATTCTTATGTTCTTATGTTCTTAACCTGAACCTGAACCAGATGGGGACTTTGGTTTTAAGCCTCATCTGAAGTATGTCAATAGTTCCAACAATGCTTCCCTCAACACTGCACTGGAGCATCAATGCAGACTGTCAGATTCAGGTCCCGACGTGGGGCTTGAACCCAAATCCTTTTGACCTAGAGGCAAATGTACTACTGACTGAGCCAAGCTGACACCTCCGAAAATACGATTAGGTAAAGCACTGTTGTGTTTGTACTGAACATCTGGCAACAACAGTCTCCACTATTTTATATGCCTTAAGAATAACGGCTTGGCGCGAGAGCATGATTTGTGTTCAGGGCTTATTCCTGACAACGCCTGGTGTGGCACAGTGTAAACCTGGAGAACATGAATAATATTGCTTGGGTTTCATTCAATGCCACTGTGCCCCGAGCTTTAAGATTAAAAGCTATTACACAGCAGAAGGTCTCCAGAACATCGCAGCCATTTATCTAAAAACATTCATCGCTTTCACAGTCGAAGGTATATATATCCTAGAAATATATCACGGTAAATCTGGTCTTCATACTGTCATGAAGATCCAGCGAGAGGGTGCTACAGAGAAGTAGTTTCCATATAATCTCTTTCCACATAAATAACATACCTTAGGAGAGATTTAAGACTTGTTCTGTCCATTGTTGCTGTGACTGGATGAAAAGAGCGTATCAATGTGCAAGCATGATACGTTCATAATAATATAATAATAATACTTGCATTTGATCCAGCGCCTCATTACGTCTTCGAGATGTCTCAGAGCACTTCACAGAATATATTGTAAAGTGAATTGACTGCATATTTTGTGGGCGAAACGCAGCAGCCAATTGCGCACAGCAGCGTCCCACAGACAGTCGTGGATTGAGTGACCAAATTATTATTGTTTTCGCTTGAGTCATTATTATCCCCGGAAAAGCGATCCGCCAATCGACTAACAACTGGGTTCCTATCTATTGCTAGGTAAACAGAAGCGTGTGGAGTAAGGAAACATGCCCAACATTTCGCCCTGCCCGGGAATAGAATCCAGGTCTCCCGCTTGCGAGGCGAGAGCTCAAACCACCGAGCTACAGGACCCAACAAATACACAGAGAGCCACAGGAACTGGCGTGTTTTGGGTCGAAGAGGGAGTGAACATAAGGTCAGGATGTTCAAATTGTCCACTGTCATATTTCATCCAGAGCAGCTCCACGGTTCCGATAGATGTCAATAGTAAATAAGATATAGGAATAATTGAATAGCCCATTTCTCCCAAGGGAAGTAATTACCCAGACAGATTATTGAATCAGAAGGTTTGAAGGCAACTCACGAATTCTCTTTTCAATGAAACAACACTAATTGCAATCTTGGCGGTAGAATTAGAAAATATAGAAAGCTTGTTTATATCTAAAGTTCTTGGCTCTTGTCATAATTTTTTCTCTTGTTGGATTTGATCCCTTCCCACGTGGAACATGCAAAACAGCAAAGATATTTTATTTGGCAGAAATCTGTTTCGCCTCCCCTCGTTTTTTATAGTTATTTATCTAAATAAAGCCAATTATCCAGGGGAATTGTCATTTTATCATCGACGGCAACATCCAGAGTTAAAAGCCGGGAATCAAATCTGAAGAGCATTTCCTTTCCTTAAAAGGTTACGTCTGATTCAGCTTGGCTCTGTTTTCACCCCTCTGGGTCAGGGGGTTATAAGTTGAGCCCCCCTCCCAAGGCATGTCTCAAGACCCCCCTCCTCGACCCCACCTTCGGCCACCCCTCCTACCCCTACCCTCCCTGTCCTCCACCCCTCCTGATCTCAACCCCCTGCTCGGGTCCAAATCCCTGACTGTCCAATACCTTGGGATGAACTCCTGATGTGAAAGGCGCTATACAAATGTAATTTGTTGTTGTTGATATCCCATATTCGGGACTTAGAACTCCCAGCCGAAGCTGACCCTCCAATGCAAGGCAGAGGTAGAGCACAGCGTTATTGCCAGTGCCGTCCTTTGGATAAGACGTTAAACTTAGCTCTTGTCTGCCTGTTCAGTTGGATGTTAAAGATCCCGTGGCACTATTGAAAAAGAGAAGGGAGTTTCTTCTGGCGTCCTGGCCAACAATCCTCCCAAGATAAACGGATCGTTCACTTCATGAGGAACTTTGGTGTGACAGCTGAAGATCTTACCTTTTTGACTGACCTTTTCAGCTCGGGTTCAGCTCAGACTCTCGCTCAGTCTTCGTCAAGTGTTTGGAGATATTTTCCCAATGTGAAAGGTGCTGTACAAAGTGTGAATTGATGTGTTTTGCTGTTGTTGACAGAAATTGTCTGCGAACCTCCTTGAAACGTTTCAACGTTGCAGATGCTGTCTCAATTGCAAGGTTATTATTTCTGTAGAAAACAGGGCTATTCTGAATAATTAGAATGGGACGTAAAATAGATAGGTCTTGAACAAAGGCTGACATAATCAACACTACATTACATCTCATTGCAGGGATGATACTTTCAAGCTTCAAATGGCCCGAAGTGGGTCAATTTTGGGTGAATGTGTGAATCTCTGAACTACACACAATCTGCAAAAAATTCAGGCTTGAGTTGCTTGCCCTTTAGAAATGCCAGCACAAATTGCCCTTCTGTGCATGAATGCTATCACTTTGCTCGTCCTACCATATGTTTCCCTGCTGTCACGGTGTGCTGCAGGTGGGTGGTTGGCAACTGCAACTGTGTCTCGGGCTGTAGCATCAAAACAAGCAGCTTCTTTCCTTCTTTGGTGCAATTTCGCCCACAAAATACACAGTCAATTCACTTTTCAGTGTATTCTGTGAAGCGCTTTGAGATGTCTTGAAGACGTGATAAGGCGCTGTATCAAATGCAAGGATTATTATTATTATTGTTATTATGTCTTTGAAGGGTGGTGAAGTAAGGAAAGAACTAACCAGCAAGTTCATGGTTCTTTGTAATATCAACCTATCATCTCAAAGAGCTTCACATAGGTAAATCACTGTCAAGTGTAGTGACTCTCCTTGTGGGCAAACGTGGAAGTGAATTGCATATAGCAAGTTCTCATACAAAGCTCTGAGCTGAATAATGATCTATTTATCTGGAGCATTTTTGATGAGGACATCAGGTAGAAATTCCCTTCTTGTTTTGATTAATGGGGTCTTCAATGCCAACCTGAACAGGCAGACTGGACCGTGGTTTAACACCTCATCAGAAGAACGCCACCTCCAACACTGCAGCACATCCCGGCACTGCACTGTAGCGTCAGCTTAGAATATATGGGTTCCAAGTCCCGATGTGGGGGTTAAACCCACAACCTTCTTCTGACTCAGAGGCGAGAGTGCTAGCACCCCTAGCCAGCCTGATCTGAGGCATCTTCAATAATGTAGTTGCAAATGGAGCATCAGCCTGGAGTGTGGGAGCTAAGAAATTTGAGTCGTGATCTGATGGAGTGGGGGGGGGGTGGGGGGGGATAGGCCATTAAATTCCTGTGCATCGAATGCACATTTTTCTGGTACTCTTGTAGCTTGAGTACGTTACCTAGCGATCCAGTGATAAGTCCGAATAGTCTCACTCCTGGTAAAGTGGTGAGTAATATGGGGTGGGTGAGGGCGACAGAGAAACATGTCCGTATGTCACAGTAGTATGGGAGGAGGGACGGTGAGGAGATAGCCCTAACGCACACCTCCAGACTGTAAGCCTCCTTCCGTGCGGTTACCTTTGTGTGATTCATACGGCGCCGAGCGAGACCAGTGCCGGGATCAGCTCTATCTTCGCAAAATATCAACGTCTCACCATTAGCACTAACCCAGAGTTCAGGTAATTCAGAAGTGCGGGCATCGCATAACTGTGGAAAGCGCTATTGTTCCCATCACAATCAAAGCACAGCCGGCATGATGAATTGTGCAGCCCTTCACAGCTCAAACGGGCATTCAGTGGGGAATCATTTGTACTGGAACAGATAAAGAGAATATTTCATCTTGTCAATTCCCACTTTTCTCTCTCTCCTGGAACGCAACATTATAAATCACTCACGCCTGTGACATTCATGATTGATGGGTATTTCACACTCATAAAAGAATAATAACTCGCTCTCTCCCCCAACCCACCCCCAGCGAGAACGGTTCCGTCTCCTTTTCAGTTTGCTTCTTCCTTCATCTGTTTCCTACGTCTGGTCGATTAACCCTTTAAAGACGTTACGTGTTTCATGACAGGGAAGAGGCTTGCCCTGTTCCTGCGATCTCATACAGTTCCGATCTCTGCTTGGGCCACTGTTCACGCAAGATCTTTTTGACGCCTTTAAGAAGAAGAACAACAAATTGCATTTATATTGCACCGTTCACATCAGGAGGATGTCCTAAGGTGCTGAACAGTCAAGGGTTTGCACCCGAGCTGGGAGTTGGAATCAGGAAGGGTGAAGGGAAGGGAGGGTGGTGGTAGGAGGCTGACTGAGGGCAAGGTCAAAGAGAAGGGTCTTGAGACGAGCTTTGAAGGAGGTCAAGGAGGTGGGGGGAGCGAAGCGAAGGGGCTGTGGGATGGAGTTGCAAAGGCTGAGGGTAGAAAGGCTGCAAATCCCAAACATGAAGTGAATGATCAATTTAACTGGAGGATTGTTGGCCTGGACACCGAGAGAAACTCTTAGTGTCAAGAGATCTTTTAGAATTTATTATCTCATTTAAGAGACAGCACCTCTAAGAACTATATATGCTCCATCCCTGCACTTGAGTGTCATCCTAAATTATTGCGAGTTCAAAATCCCAACGTGGATTAATAATCCTTGCCCTCCACCCCTTTCTGATCCCAACCCGCAGCTATATAAATGCAATTTGTTGTTTGTTGTGGTTGTTGTTTATCTCACAACCTTCTGACCCAGAAGCAACCGACTGATCCAGGCTAATGCTCTTCCTTGACCTTCGAAAGAGTGATGGGCTGAAGGGACCCATTGTGATTCAGACCTCTACGTTTCCAGCCCCACGTAATGTTTAGCTCGACCGGCTGAGCGAGACGCTGTACGGTCAATTCAGATGATATACCTCGGTGAGCACAAAAGTGAGGGAAAATGCAAAACAGAGAAAATATTTGCAATAATTTACTGGAGCAGCAAGCGTGTACGTAATCGAAGAAGTAAATTTATGTTGAGGGCTTATTTACTGTTTACAAGCAGCCATTTATAAGCTTCAAAGGACAGCATATGTCATGTAATATCCTTTGTTCACACATTTTATGAATAGATGAGTTACTCATGCTGACAAAGTTATTGCAGAATACAATCCCACGCTGGGACATCCAGAGCAATCCATTACTGATCTGACACCTCCAGAGCAGTAGTGCTGAGCCAGCAACCTGGACCAGTCTGGATAGAACACCAGCAGAGTTTTGCTGGAGTTTTGAGCCAAATAAAAACACCCATTTTCCCCAGTTCTAAGCCTTAATAATAATAATAATAATAATAATAATAATAATAATAATAATAATAATAATCCCTGCATTTGATACAGCGCCTTATCACGTCTCAAAGCGCCTCGCAGAATATACTGTGAAGTGAACTGACCATGCATTTTGTGGGCGAAACGCGGCAGCCAATTTAGTTCCGCAAAAACAGTTGTGGAGACCTGTCAGCCCTAACAGTATACTCTTTACAAACATATCCGGATATTGGAGAAAATGGTCAATGGTCAAGCAAACCCAAAAAAAGGCACACTTGCCATTTCAGGCACTGTTTCTTTGCAAGATTGGAGTTACGGGTTTATTCCGTGCAGATTAACAAAGACACGAGTGGACTGCTTGAGCAAACAGGCCGAGAAGTGGGAACGAACATTATACAAGAACACTTCGGGTCTCTGGCATGCATGAGAAAGCCAGTCACCTCACCTCTCAATCTTCATTTGTGTGGATTTGGTTTGGCAAAGGAGGAATGTGAGATACATAGAGTCTCATAGAGTTTCGAATAATAATAGTAATAATAATTCTTTTTTTTGATAGAGTGCCTATTGAATTGAAAGGTCTCAAAGCCCTCCAGATCAACAAACCAATTTATCTGGATGATTGTTGGCCAGGACGCAAGGAGAAACTCCGAGCTCTTCTATAATTATATTATTGGATCTTTAACATCCACCTGAACAGGCAGACCCAAGCCAACACCCTGATAGTCCAAGGACAACACTGAACATAAGAACATAAGAAATTCTAGACGCAAAAGAAAAAAAAAAGTACTAATATCCCATAATCTTATTTCCTGAAAGAAAAATAAGAACATAAGAAAGTCAGCTAAGACCAGTGCGGTCCAACCTTTTGGCTGCTGAGGGCCGGGTGCCTTGTTTGAGAAATGTCCGTGGACCTCATAAGCAATATTTTTGTACGATTCCCTTCCAGAAACATCACATAACATTTACGGGTTACGGAGGGAGCGGGTGGGCCAGATGAAATGGAGGTGGAGGGTTATGGGGGTGGGAGGGGGGGGGAAATCATTCAGTCAGTTGGACCACTCTGGTCTAGACTGTAAGCTCGAGTTGCAACATGGGGTCCAGTATCAACTCAGTTCCGTCCAACTCAGAGGCAAGAGTTTTACCAACTGTTATCATCCGAACCTTAAGGACACTTATAGGTTTCCAAACACTTCCATGAGCTGGTCGATAACAACAGGCCAGCAAGAATAAATGCAAGGATTATTATTATTATTTTCTGCTTTCCAGTTGCCTGCCAATATATTAGAGCCTATTTATTACGACCTCAAAAGTGCGTTTAACCTGAAGGAAGGCATCTTCGTGTTCAGAAGCACTTTTCTGCACCATTTAAAAAGAAAAAAAATAACGATCATAAAAGTTAATAGACCCCTTTGATTCTCCGTGAAAACAATCGCTGGCATAAAATGTCGCAGGCAATTAGACTGAGATGTACGTGCAGGAGACAAACTCTTATTAATATAAACGCTTACCTTCGAGTGAAGCGGAGAAGGTGAGACACCCACAGAAAATGCTCACGGATCTCTCCTTTCAATTTCCAAATACTGCTGACTAGAATATCACCAATGGAAAAGGTTCATCAGGTTACCTTCTATTTATGGATTAGGTATTAGTTATTAAAGATGCCCTACCTTCTACACCCAAGGTCCGTCTGCCTGTTCAGGTGGACGTTAAACATCCCATGGCACTATTCGAACAGAAAAGGGAATTTCTCTCTCCCGTTGTCCTGGCAAACCATCGCCCCAAATAAAGTCGTTCACTCACTTCACGTGGAGTCCTGTAGCTCAGTGGTTAGAGCACTCGCTTTGCAAGCGAGAGACCTGAGTTCAATTCCAGGCAGAGGGCGAAACCTTGGGCAAGTTTCCTTACTCCACACAGAGCCTAATAATAATCCTCCAAAACCCAAAACAATAATAAATTGGTCATTTTCAATCTACGACTGTTTGTGGGACATTGCTGTGCGCAATTGGCAGCCGCGTTCGCCCACAAATATACAGTCAATTCACTTTACAGTGTGTTCTGTGAAGCGCTTTGGGACGTCCTCCCGACGTGAAAAGCGCTATATCAAATGCAAGGATTATTATTATTATTATTATTCATGGCTATTTGTTGGACATTGTGTGCGCAATTGTGCTGCCGCGTTTCGCCCACGAAATACGCAGTCACTCCAATTAAAAGTAATTCCCGTGAAAGCGCTTTGAGACGTCCTTCTGACGTGATAAGGTGCGAATCCAAATGCGAGGATTATTATTATTATTATTATTAATTTCATATTGAATACCAGCTCGGGTCTGAAATGCTGTACTCTGCCTTGGGACGTCCTCCCGACGTGAAAGGTGCTATACAAATGTAATCTTGTTGTTGTTGTGACAATAAAGAGCTCTTTGGGGATTTCAGTAAATTGTGGGGTTCTATCTCATACTATACAACTGAAACAATCAGATCTTGGTTTGCTTTATGAAAACAAATTAAGAGAAAACACTCCCCTCCCACATTCAAAGTGAATAATTATTTCGGAATCAGTGCTTGAGGTCTCTGTCTCCAGCAAATCGATACGGGTCAATTTTTGGACAATTCTTAGACTCGAGTCTTCAAGTGCGAAACGGGTTTTCTGTAAGGTTTCCAGTTACGTTTTTTTTTCCTTCTTCCCCTGACAGCTTCACACTGAAAACTGGATAAACTCTGAATGACGCTGAGAAAAAAGTCAAAACTTGGGTACATTTCTCACCACTCCCTCCCTCCTCCCTCCCTCCCTCCCTCCCTCCCTCCCTGTTTACAGCATTAACTATGTATTTAAGCTTTTACCAATAAATTACAGTCCTGAGAATTTCCATTCAGCAAAATAGTTTGGGGTCAGCACAGGTTTCTGTGTTAATTTCTCTCCCTTCTGTTAATGAACCCTAACCCCCACCCGCCTCCCCCATCTCCGCGCCCCATGTTCTGAGACCAGCGCCACTCCCAACCAAGAGAGCAGCAGATGGCCTGGCTGGAGATTTTTTCAGACGCTGCTCTTGCTCGCTGGTTGCTAGGAGATACACAAGAGCAGAAATGATTCAACGCGCTCTCCGATTCTCTCCCTCTTTCCCCCGCCCCCATCTCCCTGACGAGAGAGGCAAGTGGTGGTGGAGGAGGGGTGGAGAAAGTGGGGGGGGGGGTGGGTGGGTGTGGGGGGCAGAGGAGAGAGAAGGAGCATAGCTGACACTAGTCAATCAAGCTGCAATAAGGAACGTAGTACTGCGTCAGTATCTAAGAGGTTAAATTGTGTCCCATTGCTTTCTCCATAGGCAATCGTCGTCACTTGGTTCCACTAACAAATAAAAGGTTCTTTAATGATAATCATAATAATAATCCTTGCATTCGATAGAGCGCCTTATCGCGTCATTGAGACGTCTCAAAGCGCTTCACAGGATACACTGTAAAATGGATTGACTGTGTATTTGGTGGGCGAACCTTTGTAACATTTTGAACATGGACTTTCCTGAAAGGAATGGATGTTTTAATGTTTTAAACATTAAACATGCTTAATTTTAAATATGCTTAATATTTTAAATGATAATAATAATAATAATAATATTCCTTGCATTTGATACAGCGCCTCATCACGTCTTCAAGACGTCTCAAAGCGCTTCACAGAACACAGTGGAAAGTGAATTGACTGTGTATTTTGTGGTCGAAACGCAGCAGCCAATTGCGCACGGCAGGGTCCCCACAAACAGCCGTGGGTTGAAGTCCCCCAAGTGCGCGCTTAAAAGTAGGTGACGTTTTCTCGCTCGGTCATTTGCTCTCGAGTCACAACCTCGCGGCCTAACGATGGCAAAAAGGCCCGGTGCATGCATTTAGACGTCACAGTGGTCGTGCCTTTCTGCGCAGCATCGCGAAGGACATACTAGTGCCATTATTCAATCTGCTCAAACTATGTGTTTTTCCTTTCAGACTATTGAACTCGAGTTGCCACCTGTCTCTGGCCATCTGGTATTCCTCTTTGTTCGGAAGCAGTCAGGAGGGTGGTTCAGAATTTTCCCATGCAGAGGAATTTGCACTTGACAAAACGAAAAAAAAAAAGAGCTAGGTACATCTGCTTTGCCAGAGACAGACGTGATCTCAGTAGATTTTTACCCCTTCAATGAGCAAGCAAATTACTTTCCCCCTCATCCCACACTTCGATGTCCAGTTTGAAACAATTCGTTCTCATCTCCAAGAAGCGCAGCCGAAGTAATGCACTAAAGGTCAATGAGCCGGGAGATCATCTACGCTGAAACGGTTCTCAATCTGCCACTTGCTACCAAAGCGAAATGATCGAGTGAACGGAACGAAATAAAATTCGACCATTTCCAAAATCAGGATAAAGGTTAAAGAAAAATCAGGAATAGGACTACACATCGCATTTACATAATCCCTTTCACGTCGGAAGGACCCCCGAAGGTGCTGAACAGATAAGGGCTTGCACACGAGCTGGGGGGGGGGGGGGTGTCGGGGGTGGGGGGGTTGGTGGATAAGAGGGATGGAGAGTAGCCATGGGTGGGGGGTGGTGGGAGGGTGGCCAAAGGTGCGGTCAAAGAGGAAAGAACGATAGAAGGATGAAAGGCGTTTTAGATCGTTTTAAGGATGAAATGATTGAGCTGTTTCTGTGACACAAGAGCACAGGTACTCCATCGCCAACTTATTGCGAGACGAGTGCTCTAAGCATTACAGGACTCCACAATGATGAGAAACGTTGAGGGAGAGGGAGGGGGAGGAGGGAAAAGAGAGGTGGCGGTCATTGACTGGGATGGAATTTACCGTTGGGATAATAATACCGTCACACGTTGTGCTTTTCACCCCTAATTTCCATTTTAATTAATCCCCGAGTGATTGCAGATGAAGAGTTCCATCGTTCTTCTGTGTTTAACACGAGGAACACAATTTTTTTTCAAATGACTTTCGATGCAATGGGATCCGAGCACGAAATAATTGAGCAATGCAAATAATTTAGCGGAGACCTATCCAGAGAGTATTTTTAATGAAAAAAAGGGGACAGGTTAGATTTGACATTTTTTTTTACTCACACACACGCACGCGCACACAGACAGAACAGACAGACGAGGGCTGTTAGAACATGGAATGCTTCACTGAGAGTAGGGCGGTTGAAGTTGAGCCCATGTCAGTATTTCAAAGGGAATTGGACAAAGACTTGAGAGCAAAAAATATAAAAGAGTCAGGGATGGAGCAAGAGAATAAGATCAGAGTTGATGGGGAGCAAATGATAAGCCAAAATGGCTTCCTTCCCTGTCTGTAAACATTCCACCATTCTGTTGAGAAATCACTTTGTTGTGTCTCTCCAGATTTTGTTGCTGTAAAAAGTCTTCAAGATTGAAGATGCTCTTAGAGATGGCCACGGGGGATCGCATTTGGTCTGATAGTGACCTTACTTTGAAGACAAAATTCCAAATGGCAACAGCCACCTTGTTAAGCACTGGTGGAGAATCTATGTGAAGATGAACTCCCTTTCCTCAATTAATAATGCAGGAGATGGTTAAGGGAATTGGATAAATATTTGAAAAGGAAAGCTGTAAAAGGGTAAGAAGAAAGCACAGGGGGTTTTGTTTATAGTGGGAAAGCTCCAATAATTCAGATAGCAACATTATCTAAAATGCGTTGCTGGCTGGCTGACTTCTGGCCGGAGATTTATCTGATTCTATATGATAAATATCTGCTGATTTGAGATTTATCATTGTGCGATGTATAGCACCATAGAAATCCAACACCAGTTATCGATCGGATAAGGTTTGGCCCTCAAAATACACAGTCAATTCACTTTACAGTGAGGCACTTGGAGACATCTCAACAACGTGATAAGGCGCTGTATCAAATGGAAGCAGTTAAGAAGGTCCAGAGAGAGAAGCCTAAAACTGAACATTGAAGACGGAGGTGATGGTGATGGCGGAACAAAGCACATTGACAAAGAGGAGATACAGCACGGTAATCGGCAAATGAGTCACTGCCCTGAATGAGCAAAGGACAGGGTGACTAAAAATTGTGGTGGACAGTACTGGAGGAAAACAGCATTGAAAAGCATCTGCTGATGCTTATTGCCAAGTATTTATCACTTGGGATCAAGCATCAGCAGTTCCCAAGTGATAAGTAATAATCCCCGCATTTGATACAGTGCCTTGCATATTGGGAGGATGTCTCAGAGTGCTTCATAAGGTTTACTGTCAGGTGGAGTGACTGTGTATCTGCAGATGAACATGGCAGCCAATTTGCGCACAGCAATGTCCCACGAGCAGCCTTGAAGTGAGTGATCAATTTCTATGCAGACTGATGACTGCAGTCCAGAGCCAATGAAGGTTATCCATTCCTACTGTCTCCCTCCCAGAATTGGTAGGATGTCTGTGCTGGGATGCCTCAAGAGCAATACTTTCAGTCCCACGCACCTGCCCTTTCTCCATACCCCTGTTGCTGACTCTTTTTAAGGTATCTGTCTAGTTCCCTCTTGAAGGCCAATATGGATTTTGCCTGAACTACCACTCATCAACAACTTATCATGTAGGATAGCGTCTCAGAGCGCTAACTACTCTCTGGTTGGAAAAAAAAATGTGCCAAAAGGGTTTAACAATGAATCCGGAGTAAGACTGCGAAATGGCCACTTGTGATTTAGGAATACAGTATTCCAAGTGGGACATCAAGGAGAGCATCAATTGCACCAGAGAGCTGGCAGTAAATTGTGTACAGGCTTTTTCCACAGGTAATTACTGTCAGATATCAGTAAATTCTGTTTGGTTTGAACTTTCCTTTTCGTTGCCTCTCCCCACAATGTGTCTGATGGAGTATTGCAAATGTCGTTAAGATTTCTCGTGAATGTTGCTCACAGAATCACAGTACAGTCACAAAACAATAGCTGTGATAATACTCAGGCAGAATGCAGTCCACAAACTTAAACATTATATAGATCCGTACTGCCGAAATAGGCAAGAGATCAATATTGCCTCGTGCAAGCCACCTATTGAAAATGCGACTTTGTGAAATGAACTAGGACCATGATCAGAACCCTGACCGCTTTCGTCCTTTCAGCTAAACCATTATTGATTATTGATTATCATTATTGATATTTTACCAACTACATGCAAGAGTCACTCATCTATAACAAAGCGCAGGCTCACAACAACAAATAACAAACCAACGTATTCCAATTATATAGCGCCTTTCGCATCAGGAGGAAGTCCCCAAGGCTCTGGAGGACATCCTAACCTAATACGTTCATCCCTTGTCTCAAGAGTAATAATTATACCCCAGATTTTAGACCAAGAATCTTGTTACCTGATATAAATCCATCAGAGCAGTGTTTTTTAACACTGGAAAATGGGAACGGATCAGCCAATACTTAATCCAACCTTTTTGGTCGGCCAACAAAATACATTAGAATACAATTCAATTTGTTCGGTTTGAATTAGGATACATTGCCATATTCTTTAATATAATAAGACATGAAGAAACATAAATCTAGCTGCCTTTGCCTCTGTTGAGAGTCCAGCCTGTCCATTCTCAATGAGTGGACTTGTGAGCGGGACTGACTGACTGAATGTGAGACCGAGATTACTGAGGTCAGTCTTGCTTGAAAGCCTGCAGCTTGAAAACCTCTCAGTTCTTCGCACTGGGGATAGATGAGAATGCTCTGAATGCTTTCAAGCCCCTGACAGTGAACGTTCCAAGATACACAGGTCTATTATTGCTCAATTGGTACCTTGCTGGCTCTCTTTGGATCTCACTGCAGATGTGCCAGATGGAATAGCAGACCTTGCAATCTATTTCACTGAGTATTGGAGTCTTAGATAAGCACCCAGCCTACAAATCAAAGCCAAACCCCAAATTTCTATTACAGAGTAATGGGTAAATTATCAATGGTGTCCAATACTGTTATGAGATGCTTTGATAGTCTGTTTTCCTTTTAGACCATTAAAGTATCTATTTATAATATATGCCTTAATGGTCTAAATCCGTGCATTAAGTATAGAGCCTTAATCACATTGTTGAGACATCTCAAAGAATATATTGGAGAGAGGATTTGCTGTGTATTTTGTGGGCAATATTTAGAACAGACAAGCCATATATTACCATAAATATATCAAGGCCATAAATTATACGTTGCATTGACTTGATACAATGTCGGGATAATTAATTTGGAGTTGAAGTACAGCATTTTATTTCAGCACTCTATAAGCACTATGAAACTTTCAGAAACTTTGCTTTAAAGAGAGATATATTCCACGCTTTTCAAGGATAACTTTGGTTCAATCCTCTATCTGAAATTGAATCTTAATTCAATCTCAGACCTGATTCAACCACCTGGGAAATGCTTTCTGTGTTTTTTAATACAAAGCATTGACAGTGATGGTTTTTCTAGTGGAATTGAATTAAGTATGCCATTTTTGGGCTGCATTCACACAAACATATGTGACTATAGCTATTTCTACCTGTTGTGTACATTATCCAGAGCGGACATTTGTAAATGAACAAGTCAATAATAGTAATGATAATACATGCATTTGGTATAGCACCTTTCAAGTTAAGAGGATATTCATCCCACAGGGCAAATGATGGACATTGGAAGTCCACAAAACAGCATAGTAACTGTGTATTTTTGTGTACAAAACACACTTTAGGTTAAAACTGTGTCTCCTGAGCAACCAAAAAAAAGAGGAAATATTTCAAATCGTGAAGCGCATTTTCTGTTCGTTACACCATTTCTCAGGGCATCTAATGGATCTGCCCCCTGGAGGAGAAACAGCCTGAAAATATGCTAAAGATCTTCAAAAAGACCACAGAGATGGATTTAGTGATGCGAGACACTATTTTGGATCAAAGGCATCAGGAGTAGGTCCCGAATGAGTGGGAGCGGAAGATGTCCTTCTCCATTCCCTCCACGGGACAAATGATGGACATTGAAAGTACTAAAAACAGTATTAATTGGGAATCTCAGTCAAACACCACATTGTTGCTGCCACATAGTACTTTATTGAGCAAGAAAGGTTTTTTAAAAATATATAAATGTCTACTCCAAGGATACATTTCAATTGATAAAGGATTTAAATCCTCAATCAACAACAAATTACATTTGTATAGCTCCTTTTACGTCAGGAGGACGTTCCAAAGCACTGAACAGTCAGCAATCCACACCCGAGTAGGATCAGGAGGGGTGGAGGGGAGGGTGGGGGTAGGAGGGTGACTGAAGGCACAGTCAAAGAGAAGGGTGTTTAGACGGGTGTTGAAGGAGGTAAGGGAGGGGCCGAGGTGGAGGGACTGTGGGATGGAGTTCCTGAGGGTGGGGCAGAGTAGCTGAAGGCCCAAGTTTCACCATAAATACTTGGGTGAAAGTGCTGGACATTGGAAGTCCAACACATCCACAAAACAAAAGATTACTAATTGCATTCAGTATTTCCATTGTCACTGAAAGTGAAATATTTTATTGCCTTCTGTTTTGAACCTATGGCCAGTTTTGAAGACAGGAGGAATCTCTAATTAAATGGGGTTTGACGAAGAGGTCTGCATTGCAACCGAGAAAGGACGTTAAGATGACAAATGCGCGGTCCACTGATAATTAATATTAAAATGCAATGAAATGTAAATTCATGTAATTGATTCAGTATATCAGAGCGCTAATGTTTATAATTTGCTTTGAAACACAATACACTTAGCGTGTTCATTTATCCGTCGGCTACTTTAAATGACCATTTCTAACCGCTCGATAATATTTTATGATATAACCTCAAAATGTTAATGGTCTTGATAATGGTACAGATGCATTATCTTCCAGTGTGCTGTGCAAGCCTGAATTTTCTAGCCCTAAATACAATAGTTCCCAGAAAAGCACAGCCACACTAAGGCATTTGTGGTTTTGTTATTAAGCACTGTTTGTGTAACAATGCACCAATGTTTGCCTTGTTGTTTGACACTAGGAAATTTGTAATAGGAAGTCACAAAATAGCTCTTAATGGCTATTTTGTGGAGTTCTGTGGTGTAGTGGTGAGAGCACTCGCCTCGCAAGTGAGATGATCCGGGGATCCATTCTCAGGCGGGGCGAAACTTTAGGCAAGTTTCCTTACTCCACATGCCTCTGCTTACCCAGCAGTTGATCGGTGGATCTCTTTCCGGGCGTAATAACCTCTCAAGAAAAAAATATTAATTCGATCACTCAATCAAATGATCGAGTGATCCACGACTGTTTGTGGGACACTGCCATGTGCAACTGGCTGCTGTGTTTCTCCCACAAAATACCCAAGCGATCCACTTTACAATATATTCTGTGAAACGCTTTGATATGTCTCAATGACGTGATAAGGCGCAGTATCAATTGCAAGGATTATTATTATTATTTTTGACAGTTAAAACAGGAGGATTGTTGACCACTGTTGATACTGAGAGTAATTTCCTCCTTTTTTTTCCAATAGTGGTTCAGGAGATCCCTTCAGTGATGTGTTGAGATATTTCTTTTAAAAGCGCATATTGTCAGAGTCCTGCAAACATACCCTGCAACATCACACCCCGGTGCATTACTATTCTGAAGAAAAATGTTCCATTGTGCCTTTACCGCCATTAATTATTCCACTTGCTTGGGTTTGAACGTAGCCGAGTACAATCGGAATATTAAACCATCTAGTCATACCACCCAGGAGCACACGGCTCCACACCACCTCCTCTGATGTGCTTAAGCTGTAAGAAGTCTGCCTGTCTTCTGTACGCAGAAGAATTCTCAGATCTCGCTGAAAGAGCTAACTGCTCTATGACTGCTCTTCTTGCAAAGTCGTTCAAGGCCGCACAGCGATGTTTTGCCATGCAATTTCCTGGAGAATTTAACAGTTCGGCGGTTGACTCTCGAGGCTCCATTACTTCACTCCAAATGAAACGTTATCCCAAAGCACCTTGACGTTATAAATTCACAAGCAAAACAACAACAAAAAAATAGTCTTAGGTCAGGAAAAGGCCAAATCAAAAACACTGAAGACCGTACAGAAATAATTCCGGTTGTCTGTTCCTAAACTGACCCTTCACAACCCCCTTAAATGATTGTCCTTAGTGCAACAAAATATTTTCTCTATAAATAGGACTCATTCCGATTGTTTGAGAATCTTTGTGAAAGTATTTGCAGATTCAGAAAGAGAGTCTCTCAAGAGGTAAATATAGGAAAATGGAAGATTCTCAAACCCCATGATCTTGGATCTTGGCTGAGAAATCACAGCTCGAAGTGTTTTGCGAAGCAGGCAATTAAAATAGCTCTTTGATCAAAAGGAAAGTGACTGAATCTCCTCACAAATCACTGCTTTAATCCAATGCCAGTTCTCCCCCCTCACCTGCTCCCCTCCCAACACAGATTGCTGGGGGTCATCTGGACATCTGGATCGATTCAGTGAGATAAGGAACCCCTCCAAGAATCACGTGACCTGCCTCAGACTGCAGACGCTACCTTATCAATGGCATGCACAACCCCTGTGTGTCACCGAGCAGCAGTGAAAGAGAATAAACCAATGCATTTGATGAAAAGTTCCAGACACAAGGGACCACCATTGATCAGCTTCAGGGAGGACAATGAAGTTGACACGATTGATATTTCAATCGTAATGGATGCTCTGAAGGTGACAATGACAAAGTGGGGGATGGGGGAAGGGGATGGCGGGGGAAGATATTGGAGTGGTTTCTGGTTGGTTTGCTAGGGCAGGGGGTTTCATATTGACCTCTCTGCTCCCTTACTCTCAGCAGTCTCCGGCCTGCTCCACCACCTCTGCCCGGACTGCTCCGCCGTCGGCGGTCGGGCCTTCAGCCTCTCTGCTCCCACCCTTTGGGACTCCATCCCACATTCCCTTTGCCTTGCTCCCTCCCTTGTCTCCTTCAAGGCGTGTCTCAAGACCCTGGACTTCGCCATATGTAACTGTGGGTCACCTCCTCCCCGACCAGCGCCATTACAACTGCGAAGTGGAGACGAGGAGGCGATCGCAAGACTCTCTTCCAGCTTCTTAGAGGAAGTCTTCAGCCTTTGTGGTATATTTTCGCCCACAAAATATAATCAATTCACTTTACAGTATATTCTGTGAAGCGCTTTGAGACGTCTCGAAGACATGATAAGTCGCTAAACCAAATGCAAGGATTATTATTATTATTATTATCTCCCCAAAGCAACATAGCTAACCTGAACGGGATGACGTGTCAACTTGCGTCTAAACCTAATTGTAAAAAAAGGACTTAAAATAGCTTTCCTTTCAAGTCAGAGTCTATTTGCTTAGCTCAGCATCGTCTTGGGACTTCCTAGAACAATAGAGAAAATTCCTATAGAAAGCAATTAAGGGGACTCACACCCCTAGCGAACAAAGAAACGGTGACTATCTAACAATTTTGCAAATGCCTAAATGTTAATTTTTTTAAAACAAAATACACGTAATGTAGTCAGAATTATTCCACGAAAGTCTATCGAGAATAGCTTGTGTTCAGACTATAAATCAGGGGGTCTGTGTACCCCGCCTACACTAGTGTATAGGAGAGCAATAGCAAACACCTACGTGCTGTCCAAGGTACGAAATGCAATCAGTTTTGATTCTATCTCAAAACACTGGCAAAAACTTTTGTCCTTTTTCTATTGTGTTTGGCTTGTGTGATTCGTGTATTCATCCGAGCCATAAATAGAGGCAATAGTTACAAACATATCCCGCTGGGGCTAGTTTCTGCTCTGTGGTTTATTTGTAGTAAGGGCTTTAATGCCCTCACTCTTTACGTGACAGTAACATGCTATTGCCAATAGCCCACAACACATGCTTGTTCTCTCAGCAAAGTGAAAGGAGACTCATTTATCTGGGTATATTTTGCTAAACGTGGAGCTCAGCAATTTACTTCAAGCAGAGGTGACCTTGAAAAACAGTGACCGCGAACGCGAGAAAAGTACGAGTTAAAGCCTCTATAAATACACGCAGATCTGATGTGTTTTAACCTTTGTTGGACATATATGCTGTGGTACTGCAATAGTGTACGTATTTTGAAATGCTAAACAAAGTTGGGGATCAGACAGCTATCCGAGTTGTAAAATTTACAAATGAGCCTCCTTTATTCTATTTTATTTCCGAGCCGCTTTCTTCCTTCCAGCAGGAAAGTGCAGTGCGCAAAACATTAATGCAACTCTGATCTGCTCGCTGGTGAAAGTCACACAGCACACACGGCAAGACAGAAAACACCAGCCTCAACTCCTTACGTGTAGTGCTCAGTTATTGGGAGGTGTTCCTGAAAAAGTGAATAAACTCATCCCGAACGTGGCAATTGGGTTCAAGCCATTTTGCAGCTACACAGTGCATTAAGCGCGACCTTTCGGTTGAGATTACAGCAGTATAAACATTGACTTGCTTGCTCCAGTCTGTGCTCTTTAAAAGGTTGACCATTGCTTAACCTTGGCTGTGATTGTAGGAGGCCTGAGGTTTCATCTCCGAACAAAGAGCTTCACGCGTAACCTCTATCTATAACGTTCTTGCAAAATGATTTACTTCCACTTTCCAGTGATGAGCTCGAATTGAATTGTATTCTATAATCAGGAAAGCACAGAGGGGTCAAACTCCTTTGACATATCAAATGTTACGAGATGTAGGAAATTCACAGACACTGATCACAGCTTCAAGTAAGAACACTTTAATCAGAGTCTCAAAGCTCTATAAAAATCAAGATCAAAACTGTAATTTAATAGAGTTTCGTCTTCATTTTACACTATACTTTTCAAGCCATTCTGAATCACAGTAAAATTCAATGCTTAAACTATATGGATACTAAATGCAGTTAAGGAGACATTCAGAAAATACCTGGCAGCTAAAGTCCCTCATTTAATCAGCTAAAAATCTATTTTTTATTTTTTTTATATAGAAACGCGGCAATTTTTTTTTAAAGTACACCGTTCAATTATTGTTTTAACATTAACTGCACAATCGTCTAAGATAAGTGTCAAAAAACTAGTTTAAGCAAAGAAGGCAAATTAAAATGTACAAGTGTTTGGGCTTTCAAATTCCAAAAAAGAGCAAATTATAGTTGATACAACAATACAATTTAGTTAGCTAACAACATTCAATGGACAGAATGGAACAGGTCTAATCCTCACATGTCAGCTTTAGGAATCTAAAAGAAACACTAGAACATGGCAATGGATCAGTATTGGACAGTTAATATGAACCACATTTGCTGAATATGAGGTATCGGCTCCTCAAGGCTTGACGCAGCAAAGTTGCTCCATCGAATGACACTGGTTGACTTGTGTTGTCACCAGTTCCTACTGGCTTCTGCAGTGAAAGAAGAGATAAGTAATGAAGCTCAACAACCCAGGCATTTTCGCAGGATAAACGGACCTGGTTTCTCCCTCCCGCCCCACACCCAAACCCCCCCCCACCCCACCCCACCCACCACCCACCCCGCCCCCTCTCCCCCATGTCCTTCGACGGCGATACGCTATACTAAAAGTCTTTGAAATATCCATCTGTCCTCACAGCTCTGCCAAAAGTTAGCAAAGTCAAATACAAAAGAGTTTGGGAACTTTCACTTTTGCAGAAAAAAAGCAAAAAAGTCTCCGTGCTCCCTTTAAACTGGAAGCAAAAATTCCTTCAGAATTACCACACGTAGTAGCTTCTCGTTGTGTCGACAGGAGTAGGCTTCACCTCAGAAGAGCCATCTTTTTCCTTCTCGCTGTCCCCTTCCCACAGGTTGATGAGTGGTGGGTAAAGCTCGTTCAACGGGATGGAAGATGTCTTCTGCATGTATTTCTTCAGCGAGTGGTGATAGTTCTTCCGCTTGAGGCGTTTTGTGATGTAAACTGCTATCGAGGCGATGCTGATGATGGCGAACATTGAACCCATAACCGCTGCCAGCGCTGTGCTCGTTCCTTGATCGGTAATGTCCAAGGAGAACGCCACGCCCTTGGTGGTGACATTGACGCACGATTTCTGCGTCTGCTGGTGGATGTTAGAGACGCTGAGACAGACCTCGTACTCCGTGGAGGGCTGAAGGTGCGTCAGGTTGTACTCGTGCACGTCGACGGGAACCCTGGCAGTGTAGGTGATGTGAGGGTTGTCTATCTTCATGGTGGCCGAGGACCACTTCAAGTTGGAGGTCATGACGTTGGAGTTCACTTTCCACGAGACCAAGATAGAGTGCGATTCGGTTTGCTTCACGTAAAGTTTTAGCACGTGCGTGCCGTCCAGGAGTGTTCCGTTAACTCGAATGGTCGCAACTCTGGTATCTGCTCCTTCCGAGTTCTGAGCGACACAAGTGTACCTTCCCGAGTCTTCAATCTGGATCTGAGTGACTTCCAGAGTCCCCTCGTTGCTCAGCCTGTACTTGTCTGAGAGAGTGTCGACCGTGATTTTACTTCCCAGAGGCGTGACCCAGTAGATTTCCGGTTCAGGTTCCGCCATGGCTCGACAGTCCAAAGAGACCGTCATGTCAATGTCCACGTTGAGGTGGTTGGGGAAGGTATCGTGAGCAATCATTGGGAGGCACTGCTCCACAGTCTCCTGGGAGAGGACTTCTTTGACTTGCTGTCCTCTGTATTCTGGTGGCATGGCGCAAAACATGGACTGGGGCTCCATGAAGCGAATTGTGGTCTTGTTCGAATTCATCCACTGGATGACACAATCGCATCTGATGGGGTTACTGTGAATGCTCACCTCACGCAGATTGGGAAGACAACCCACGGTCTTTTCATAGAGAGCGTTCAGGGCGTTATTGTTGAGCATCAAGCTCTCAAGGGACGGGAGGTCACGGAATGCGTAGCGGTGAATGTACGACAGTTTAGGGTTATTCGTGGCTTCCAGTTTGGTCAGTTCGGGTAAGTTATCCAGGGCGTACCGGTCAATAGAAACGAGCTCGGCCATGTTGTTAATACCGAGTTCTTTCAAGCGAAGCATGTTTTTAAAATCACCTTCTTGAATTTTGTGCACCGGATTCTTGTTCAAATCGAGGAATTTCAAGACGGGCACATTCTGAAGTGAGAGTTGAGGTACTCTTCCCAGTTTGTTATCATAGAACGAGAGGCTTTCTAGACTATCTAACCCGACCAGGGCATTGCTAGGGATTTCAGTCAGTTCCATTGCTGCTAAAACCAGGCTCCTCAGATTGTTCAGAGGACGGAAATTCATATCTAAGATGCCAATCACCGGGTTTTCTCCGATCATGAGAATCTCCAGGTTAGGTGTGGACTCAAACCAATGGCTGTCGATCACTCGGAGTTTGTTGGAGTTCAGGTGAAGCCTCAATAAGTTCCGCAGACCAGAAAAGGCGTTGGCAGAAATGCTGTTAATCTGGTTGTGATTTATGTACAATTCCTGGAGATTAATGAGGTCCTTAAGGCAATAATTGGGCATCTCCGCTATCTGGTTTTCCTCCAAGTGCAGGGTCGTGAGCTGGCTAAGGTTTGTCAGCCCCACGTCTTGGATGTGGGTGAAATTGTTCTGGGAGAGATCCAGCTCGGTAAGGTTGAACAGCTGCTCGAGTTCAGCCGTGGTCTTGCCGATATTGTTGCTCTGCAGAAGGAGCACTTGGGTGTCAGCGGACAGGTTGACGGGGATTCTGGTCAAGCGCAGGTCGTTGCAGTCCACCGTGGTGGCTTCCCGGTAGGTCGACTGCGGAGTGAACCAAGGCCGGATTTCACACACGCACAGCTGTGGGCATTCGCTCTGGTGCATGGAAGCTTCGATCACCGAAACGATCAAGGAGGCCATCAACACTTGACAGACAGGCAAACACATCTTCCCTCTGCTACGATTTTTGTCTCTATCTTCCCTCGAAGCGACTGACGAAATTATCACAAGGCGACAGCCAGCCACACTTCTGTCACAGTTGTTGAACTGAAGGGATGCGCTGCTTAGATTCACAGCACGCACTGCATTGGGTTTAATTGATTATCGGTGGTTTGAGGTTAATCTTGATCCTTGATTTGGAAGCTCTCGGTTGCAAATTCTTTTTTTCCCCGCAAACCGGAATCTGCAAGAAGACCTGAAAGAAAAATCAGATTGCAGGAGCGATTAGGACAATTATTATTATTATAATAATAATAATAACAATCCTTATATATGATAATAAACCCCAATTTCATCGTTGAAATGTCTCAATCCGCTTCTCAGGATTTACTATCTTAATAGTGATGACGCTTTCATTCGATACAGCGCCTTATCACGTCATTGAGATGTCTCAAAGCGCTTCACGGGCGTACACTGTAAAGTGAATCGACTGTGTATTTTGTGGGTGAAACATTGCAAACAATTGTGTGGAGCAGTGATATAACTTCTGGATGACTCCACATGTCAGGCTCCCCAAATAAAAATGAATACATAGGACTACCTTTCTATGTTATTGTTGGTGTACATTCTCATTAAAAAATTCAATTCAACGTTAAAAAAGTTCAATTGCACATTAAATTGTGCGTGGAATCATCTTGCGTTGCTTCAGAAATAAAGGCAAATTGTATTTTCTGGTTGAAATCTCCCAAGTTTCCAGTCTAGAGAACAGGTGCGATTTAGAGAAACTTCAACCCTATTTCCATAATCTCCAAAAGAAATCGAAACCCATGGTCATAAATGGTGCTTTATTTTAATTATTATTGTTAGCCCTTAATATTTTCCTGCATTAAATCTCCCAAGAGGTGTTCGAGTGTCATCCTTGCATCTGATGCAGCGTCTTTCACGTCAGGAAGATGTCTCAAAGCGCTTCACGGATGTGCTGACTGAGAGGCAAGTGTGCTATCAACTGAGCCAGGCTGACACCCATATCTCTGTGGCAGTGCAAAAAAAAAGGTCTCTGATTGACGTAAGGAGCCAAAAAAAAGTAATGCAAGACTCATCAATTAATATGCAAATGATGTATTCGACTTGTCAAATACCAAAGGCTTTCTCAATTACAATTAAAACCCACAGGGAGTTTGAAGAAATAAAAGAGTGAAACTATCATCCAAACTGGAGACAGCTTTCTCAAAAATACATTGCTCATATTCCACAGCCAGCGTTATCTATCCCTTGTCAGCAATAAAGACAACTTGCTGCAGCGCTCCCAGTATTGTATTGGTTTCACTTCAATGGAACACTTATTCCCTGACAATCTCGCATGATGAATGTTATCTCATCAACTCCTGGCTTTGTCTTTCCACTCCAGTTCTAATCTAATTTTCCCTTATAGTAAATATCCATTTGCAGATAATTCTGCATTATTGTTCCGTGCTTCACTGTAGCTTTGGGCTATGCCACATCGGTCACACAAAAACATAACCAATTTGATGAAAGTTCCCGCCTTTCCAAACCATTATTGCAATGATTGTATTTGCCATTATGATTAGAGGTAGTGAATCACACTTGGAATGCGAATGCATTAATAATATTAATAATTATGCTAATATTACTGCGACTAATAATAATCAACATCGCATTTGATGATAGCGCCGTATCACCTCGTCCAGATGTCTCAAAGTGCTTCACAGGACTTTACTGCAACATGTAGTGACTGTGGATGTTCCACACCATTAACAAGCGTGGTCCTGTGTTAGCTTTGCAGTGAAACAATTCAGGAGCTGTGTGGGTCTATTTCAGAAAATATGAATTTTATTCCAAAATGTTCTTTTATTTTGAAAAAGCTATTATTTTATTATTATTGGAGTTACCATAATACACTGAGATGTTTCGGTGACGATGTGATAAGACACTAAATCAAATGCAAGGAGTATTATTAATTTTTTTTATTATTATTATGGGACATTACTGGCACAGGATCCATTGCTGCATTTGCCAATATAACATTCCCTTCTTTTCTCTCCAATTATACTTTGAAAGTGCTTTGAGACATTTATTATTAGAGGCATAAGTACCAACTGCAGTTATTGTAACAGATAGTTTTGTCAACTGTTGGGGGCATTTTTCTTGATTTAATTTTCTTCAATATTGTTTCTTTACGTCTATATTTGCAATAGAATAAAGGCTAAATTGGGTAGGTGATGCGAAATACAGGAAGAGCTGTGTGGAAGGGGAAAAAAAATTCAACTGTCTTATTTGTTGCATTTATTCTAAAGCCATTGGACTGAGCAGAACAAATGGGATCACCACTGCACTGAATATGCATTGGAGGCAACGAGAGAGATGTCACAGCTTCTGCTGGATAGCTCCGTCATTCATCCTGCAAACGTCACGGACACTAACCCCCAACACTCTAGATCTCTAGCCCATTAGCACTGAGCAACAGGCAGCAAAATTCTCCAGAGAGAATGCCCAAATGCTTTGTGTCGCCTCTGGTAACAGGAGCTTTATTCACTCGACCCTATGGCACTAAACTCCAATTGCTGGTAGATCTCATTACCGTCTTGTTCTCAAGTCACAGAAACATCTACAGACGTGAGAGCCTTTTCTTAGTCAACAATGTCGAGGGATCAGGCAAATAAATACAGGAAAAACGTATTTGCCCCAGGTTGATGAGCCGCTAACTGGAGACAAAAAATGTAAGAACATCACCAAACTATACTAAGGGAGAGGTTAGGAGGATTTTTCTCCAGACAAAGTTACGATACAGCAATCAATATTGTTGGTTTGGGTTCAATTAGTGGTGTCTTTCATTTATTTTCACATGCAAGATATTCTAATTCTTGTCTGTGATAGATGTTTGTTAGGTCAGGGTATCAAGGGACGCTGGGAAAGGACGGGTAATTAGATTCGAGGTACCGATCAGCCATATATCTTGTAGAATGGCGGAACGGGCTCGAGGGGCTGAATGGCCTCCTCCCGTGTGGTAAGATTCCATAATTTACTAAACTGAATCTCTCACACTCCTATTCCTGTCATGTTTTAGCAAAAGCCAACTCATCCCAGGAAGGAGCCAGCTCATTAGATGACGGCAGAGGCATTGAAATTGGAAGGAACTGGGAAATTCCCTCATGTTCAGGTCTATAATCATACAGGGCAAGAGGACTCGTCAGAGAGACAACCACCTTGGGATGCTTCCTGTAGCTTTCCCAGTGTCTACTTACAGCAGCTTGACAACTGACTGGTCACGTTCTCACTCCTGCAGAATTGCAATGTGTCCGAGGATGACAACTCTACCATAAATTGAAAACAAAGTGCAGACTTTAAAAGTACTTAAAATTGTGCTCTTCAACTTAATGGGGGTTATGTTGCTCGGATAATTCCACCATAAATGTAAATTCATTTATAAATATAGATTTAAGGAAAGAGAATTAATGAAGGAGTTCATTGAAACCCAATAAACGTAACATATTAACAACTGCAGCTTTTGAACCCAGTTAATGTTTGGCAATAAAAATTGCACTTTTCGTTAAAATGAGCACTCCCACAATTTACAATCTAAACTTTTATGTGCAACTAAATGCCTAAATGTGTGATACCGTAATTCATTCCCTGGGTCGCCTAGAGGCAGCAAATCGCTAACTGAAAAACTAGGCAAATGTTACTTAAATGACAAGATGCTAGTAATCATAGCACAGAAGACTAAATTAAAGCAATTATGCTCTTGATAGGCTGTTTTATGTTGTTCTGAAGGCAAAAAACTGAACCAAGACACCAGAAATCACTTCCCAAAATTTTACGATGGGTGAAAATATATTTTGCTCGTGAAGGATGTGATTCCCATGTGTATGGCATTCCTACGCTATCAATTGTGAAACTCTCACCCGTGAAACATAGAAACAGGAGTAGGCTATTCAGCCCCTTGAGCCTGTTTATAAGATTGTGGCTGCTCTACACCTCAAGTACAAGTATCTTCTCTTGCCCCATATCCCTTAATGCCCTGACTTAACCAATATCTATCTACCTCCGTCTTGAAGATTCAGGGCTGGCTTGCTCTGTGCTTTTTATAAAGTTTAGTTTTCTCCCTCAATCACTCCGCCTTGCCCCATCCTTCCCATTTGCAAATCACCCCTTGAGACCTTCCTCTTTGACGGTGCTTACGGTAACCGGGGTCGTTTAACTCTCTTTGCATTCAATAAAATTGCTTTTAATGAAATAAATAAAAGAAAAATAATCCTAGCAATTTGATACAGGGCTTTTCACACCAGGAAGGAGTGCATCTCGAAGCCCTTCACAGGATATACTGTAAAGTATCGCAATGAAAGTAGAAATGCCTCAATTTAGTTTCTCTTGCTGCCATTTTTGCCAGGGTCTTGTCCGAAGTAATTAAATACTTTTGCACGAGCAACGAACACAAGGTAATGATTGATGCACAGATCAGAGCCATTTCTATTTCCAATACGTCAATGATTATATACCAACTAGCTTTTGCTTTAGGTCAGCCTGGTGTCTTGACACATACGGAAACCCATCACCGCACTTAGGTGTATGCAAGCCAAACGGAGATTTCCATGCATCCCACTTACACATAGAAATTCCAGAGATAAATTGTTGTTATGTAATGCGCTCTCTCTCCCCATGGAGGGATGCATCCAGCTTACCTAATTCCCGAAAGTATTAGGGGCAGGTTGGCGAGAGCCAAGGCTCGGGGACACCAGAGTGTGCACTTGCTTGAAACTAGAAAGAGGTTAAATGGAAAATATACTTGTTGGACGTTTGTACCAAACTGTCACAGAAATTAATAATTAACATCATGGAATTCAGTGGGACATTTCATTGCTAGTAAAAGCGGTATTGTGGTGCAAGGTAAGGTGGAGGGTGTGAAATTGTATCAGTGTCACATTCATGGTTGACTGTCTATGTTTTGTTCATCAACTCCATCAAAGCTCTAGCCTGGCTTTCCTGCCGAAAAGAGACATTTCTTTGGGCTTTTGCAGTTGATCAGCGCTTTAAGCTACAAGTCAGAGATATTCCAGGACCCCCAATACAGTCCATAAAGAGATTTATTTTGTGAATTAAAGTGAAGTCGGAGAATGTATAACAGGACACCACAACCCACCACTTGATCTGCAGTACTTTGGCTGTGTAAATAATAAACCTTGCCTCTACATAGACCTTGGAAAGATATGCAAGGTCCGGGGAAGGTGGAGGGAGCGAAAGAGAAAGTAATAAGTCTGCATCAATAAGCACAGCTTCCTTATCTGACCAGTAAGAAGGGGCTTTGACAGTAGTAATAGAAACCAGACAATCCTGGACAACCGAATGAAGAGAAAATGCAGATGGCCAGTGAGTTGAAGATGTGCACACAACAGTGCATAAACTTGGATGAGCTGTTAAGCCAAAGTCTCGTCTGTCTGCTCTGGTGGAGGCTAAAGATCCAAGATGTTATCTTAGTTTCGGGTTCTACTCCAAAACTAACGAGATACTTGAAAGAAAGTGCAAACCAGTGGCATTTCCAGAGGCCGAACGTTTCCAAATGCCCAGGTCAGAAAAATCTAAATGGGCAATGCAGAGATTAGAAGCAGACGAGAACCAGTCACTTTAGAGCTTGGTAGTCATTTGCCTGAATTTACATGTCATGAAGTGTCCCTTTCTTATGGGCTAAACAATGAAAGGACAGTAGGATTTCTCTTTCTGCGAGACATAATTTCACTAAAGGAGGGGTCTCCTGCAACTTGCCAAATCAAATGAACCAATTCTATGGCAACAATCACTGACTTTCTAGAATTAAGCATGTACAATACGTCCCAGCAGATTAGAATACAAGCTATCAGTTTGAACTCCATTCCCCAGTTACACTGGGCACCAATTGTATTTGCATAGATAGAAACAGTCAACATAACTAATGTAAGCAAAATAATCAATTCTGCCCAGATCCGATGAGAATTTGGATCTAATCTAATTAGCAAGCGTTTGCTCCGTTAACATTGAACCTTAACTCTGCTTTGAGTGAAGAGAAACGAATCACAGGAGGCAAGAGAGACTCTTTCTGCATTAAAACAAATGCACGCAGAGGCAATAATGAACAGAATAATGACCTTGTTAAAAGCAGGCGGCAGCAGCCTTGGGTTCAGCTCTGCTTTGTCTCCTGCTTTAACAGTCCCTGGTGTACGAAAACCAATGCCGAAACGCCCCTGCACATTACCATATCACAGTCGGAATCTCAAGACAAGTTAAGCAGCAGCGTTGAGTCAATTATATAAAGAGGGAATTTCAATTTGACTGGGTGCAAGTGTTCTGGCATGTTCACACGGTGGAATTTTGTGGTTCAGTCTACTGTTCGAGGGCCACTGGAACGTTTGGAAACTGATTCCCTCATATCCTGGGTGCCTACTGTGTGCAAATGCACCATTGGTCTTGGCAGACAACGGCGTTGGGATTCAGTGCTACTTCTCGATGTTGGTGACCATCAACGGCAGTAGAAAAATGCAGCATCGGTCGACCAAGTTAGTTAGCCGTTAAACCGGTTAGTGATCCGAACTCAGTGCTTCACACCATTTTTCAGACACGGGGAAGCGAGGACTTGCAATTCCACCTAGTCTTCGCCTGTGAGAGCACTTTGCCTTCAAAAAGCGAAGAGGAATGCGCAGGAATGTGGCAAAAAGTCTTTCAATTCAGTCTTAATTTAGAAGCTGCTTCTCTCAGAGAATCTTAAAGCACAGAAGGAGGCCATTCGGCCCATCATGCCTGTGCCAGCTCTTTGAAAAAGCTACCAACTAGTCCCCACTCCCCCGCTCTTACCCCATAACTTCATAGGATAGTTGTAGGAATCCAGCTTCCAAATTAAAACGCAGTTTAGGAATTTTTCCACGATTCGGCAGACTTTAAATTTTAAAACCAAAACGGTCTTAGGGGCTAAGATTAAGTGGAATTTCAGTCTCCCGGGACCCTGAAATGGCCAGTGATTTACTACGACTCCAGTCTGATTGGAATATAGCTCTTCATTCCATTGACTTCTGCTCCCACTGAGCTCAGCGTTAATTAAAAACAGTTTCAATTCATTTGCACAGACCTTAACGTGTTTCAAAGAACCACGTGTGAAAGAGCTCCCAGATATTGATTCAATTCCAGCTCCAGAACAGCTGGATTACATTATTCTCAGTTATTAATTTATTTATTATGCTCTTGAACGTGAATTTCAGGCTGATTGTAGAAGGTGAATGTTACGGTTGAGAAGGGAGGTATAGTGGAAAGAAACTAACCCATAATAATAATGGACCTTTCGAGGCAATACCTTCGATAGACCTCTCTATCCCCTGAACGCACCCATGTCTTCTCTTGGTCTTCACGTATCACAAAGTGCAACATGTGATGTGCTAATAATCATTGTATGTGCTAATCATCACATACAGCATTTTCACACACACCTCGCTGCCTTACGCTGTAAACGCAACAATTTGGGCAGAAACATCTTTGAATGGGCCAACGGTTTCTTTGGAAGAGGTTCCTTCTTTCAGAAGGGCAGAATGTTTGGTACCTACAGATGGAGTATCGTTGACTGTGATGTTGTCTCACTCTCCGGCCCACCCCTCCCCCCACCGCCCTCCCCTCCACCCCGGGGGCATTAAGCAATCACATGCTGCTTCAGGTTGCCCAATGGTAAGCTTTGGGACGCCTCTAGGGCACGCACAAAAGAATGTCTTTTCTTCATTTTCACTGCTCTCTCTCTCTCTCTCTCTCTCTCCTCGAGTGTCATTGTGTTCACTGCTGCAAGCTGAAGGGACAAAAAAATGCTTCACGCTTGACTGTTCCCGTTGTACTCTGACTTTGAGGCCTTTAATTGAAGGTGACTAGCATGTAAGTTGCTATATTTACACTATCCTGAGAAATTAGGCACCTGACAGAGATATCCTGAAATGCTGCGAATAACTGGGGAAAGAAGAGAATGCACGATGGAATCCAGTCCAGCAATCCACCTGCCTCGGTACAAGAGGCTGGTTGAATACACGGGCAAGACTTCCGACTTGCTGCAATGTCCTTGAAATCAGAGGATGCACGCGATGCTGACTGGGTGATGGTACGTTATAACTCCGACTTCAAATCACAGGCCGCGAAATGAATCACTGTTACTTTTTCCAATCAGGTCAGGATTGATGAATGGTGGCGGCTTTCCACGCTACCTGTGCGATAACGCTCTCTGCCTCGCTTTCCCCTTTTGTCTTCTATGCCTTGAACCTTAGGGAAATTCAAGTATCTATCAACAAACGCACCACCACAGCCTCTGAGTCACGCAAAACCAGATTCCTCTCGCTCCCAGCCCGACCCTCAACCGGCGCTGTCCTGGGCTTCAGTAACATTCTCGTCTCAATTCCACATCAGACATCTCGCCCTCTCTCTCTTGTGTTACTGCTGCTCAAAGCTCAACCGTGGACACATTTGGACTCTTCCTGCCTCTGATTTTCCTCTTATTTTCTCTACTGCAACCTTCTTAGCTGTTAAAAGGAGCTGGTCCTTATGTCCTTATGTCCTTTAGCGATGTCCCTGATGTCCAACTGGTGTTCCGAAGGCTAGTTCTTCAAAAGAAACAGCTTTGAATGCAAGACTGGATTTGCAAACCTTTCAAAAATTCTACATGATGTTTAACATCCATTTTAACTATGGTCTTAAGGCTAAGACCATGAGAAATCTCTGCTCTCTGGTTCTCATTTTAATAAACTAGATGTTTTTAAGCGCATTGCCTTGATAAATAGCGGTTGCTAAATCATTGCTGAGCTGACAGCTGGGACCTAACAGCAAACACATCACCTCTGAATCGCAGTAACAAGTTCCTATGGGATTGGGGTATTTTAACAATACACTTAGGACAGACAACCTTTCAGAACAGAAAGGTAACAAATGTGAGATTACAGCAGTTTCTTCCGATCCGAATCAGTCAACTCACCAAACCTGATTTGAGAAAATATTACTAACCTTCATTAGTTATCAAATCAATGATCTGCACAGCTCTGAGCTGGAATGAATAGGTTTGGATGAAGGTCAATAGCGTTACAGGATTAAGCGGCCACAGATGCAGAAGAATGCACCGATGGAAGGGCAAAGCATTGATCACCACACAATGGGGTGAAAAGGTTACGTCAGGCAGTGAATAAGGGCAGGCGAGAAGTTCGCTGGGTCAATGCTAGTTCAGACTCTGGCTGTGTGGGAAAGAATCTGAATGCAGTGCTACAGGGACTCCACATTTACATCAAGAAGCAGGAGTCCTATTGCATGACAGGCAGGCAGACCGGGAATCACAAAGCTCTCTCGGGTTCTTGGGCGTAACAAAAAGAGTGCGCAAGGTCTGGGTTTACAGCTGTCCTTAATTTAGATTCCCATCTGCCTTGTGAATTCGGGTGGATAGGAAGGCACCTCCACAACTGGTCTTTAGCCTGCAGATCCATTTTATCTCATCGTTTTAAGAATGGGGGTAAAATTCTTCAATTTAGCCTTCATTTGGGAGCCCTGCGTTCTCTGAATTAAGATTTCAGAATGAACGCTTCAGTTTCGAAGAACTTTGCCCAGTTCCGCGTCGTTTTAAATCTGACGACAAAATGCAGGCTTTATAGTAGGTTCCACGTTTTGTGCAGTCACGAGCGGGCCTTGAGTAATAATATAATAATAATAATAATCCTTGCATTTGATATAGCACCTTCTCATCGAGGCATCCCAAAGTGCTTCAAGGAATATACTGTACAGTGAATTGACCGTATATTCCATGAATAAAACCCGGCAGCCAATTGCGTCCCACAAACATTCCTGGATTGAGTGACCAGTTTATCATTATTATTTTCTTTTTGAAGGAATTATTACCCCCTAAAAGTGATCCGCCAATCGACTAACAACCGGATTCCTACTTACTGCTGGGTAAGCAGAGGCGGGTGGAGCAAGGCAACATGCTCAACATTTCACGTCTTGACTCACTGACTTGTGCAAGAAGGGTCTACATGTACCAGTTTCAGTTATGTGCGGCTCTGCAACACGCTACACTTGCTCAGTGAGCTAACGCTGGCATGAACCTTCAGTGACTGTGGTCGGTGTGAGAGTTTTTTTTATTTTTATTTGGAGTTGAGGTACAGATCAGCCATGATCTAATAGAATGGCGGAACAGGCTCGAGAGGCTGAATGGCCTCCTCCTGTTCCAATGTTCCTATGTATAAGAACAGTGCGAATCAGAGGTCTTCACCGCCTCAGCTTTGTACTGAGGACCAGGTTGACTCCAGGCGTTATACACGGGTGACTTTCAGTCATTTAATTTTAGGGTTAGCTCACAGCCACGACTGATGGCAAGTACTAAGTGCATTCCATTCCACTCCAGATGCTCAGCTACTCACAGCCGATCATTGACAATCCATGACGTGATCAGGAACGATTTCTTACTGGAAAGACGGTTATTCCGGGAACCCCTTGTGAAACAGTATCGGGTGCCAGTAAACTCTTCACAACAAAGCTCGGTCCAAGTGCCTAATGGAGAGCAGTGTTTGCCTGGCGTGGATGTCACCGTGCAGTGCTCTGCGACACTAAACTGCGATAGGGGCAAGTGTTTAAATGCGAGTGGTTGTTCTTGTGGTACAGCCATTTCACAGGGCGAGTTATTGCACGACAAGGAAGCTCCATTCTCTCCCAGAGCCGTTGCAATGCCTGAATTTTAACCCGTAAATCTTAATAATAATAATCCTCGCGTTTGATACGACGACGACAACAACTTGCACTCCTGTAGCGCCCTCCACGCAGGGCAGCATCTCAGAGCGCTTGACAGTGGCGGAGCCCGACTCCGAGCCGTGGGGGAGGAGGGAGGAGGGCGTAAGCGCGGTCGAAGAGAAGAGTTTGGGTGTAGCTCCTTACCACGTCGTCGAGACGTCTCAAAGCGCTTCAGAGAATAAAGCGTAAAGTGAATCGACTGCGCGTTCTGTGGGCCAAACGCGGCAGCCAATTGCGCACAGCAGCGTCCCCACAAACAGTCGTGGATCGAGTGACCAATTTTTTTTTGCCCCGTCAACTGGAATAGCTTAGAAAATGCCACCACTGTCCCGCTTCAGCAACTAAATCAGGGACATCTGCACCACGCATACGCCTGGGCAACACAGCCAGTGAGACGAACTGTGAAGGCTTTGTTCACGATTACATTGGACTCAGACACAGAACCAGCTTTCCTCCAGCCAATTAAAGTGGTCAATTAATGAAACGAACCCAACATTTCACAGAGCGAGCGGTCTGCTCGGAAGCAGGGGGAGGGGTGGGGGGAGAGAGGGGGGGATTGGGAAGAGAATAGAGAGCATTCAGCTCGGTGCGGAGACTGCGATGGGCGAGAAATTCTAATGACTTGAATGGGTTTCTTTCCCCCCCCCCTCTCCCCGTCTCCCCGTCTCCCCCCCCCTTGCAGGCTGCAATCATGTCTGCCGCAGATTAGTGAAGTCAGTAACTGTTCGGGGAATAAAATAAATGCACGGCACCCAAAACAAACAAGCTGCCGCAACTCCCGTGACCTCTTCACACCCAACTTTCCCCAGTGGAGACTTCAAATCCCCTAGGCTCACAGTGAAGCCCTTTTATTTGATGGTGCTCAAGTATAAAGCAGGAACAAATCATCTTTTATTCTGTGGGCAAGGAGTACAGAAACAGCTAACATTCTACACCCCCTCTACCCCCATCTCCCCCCCCTCCACCCCTCTCTCTCTCTCTCTCTCTCTCTGTTCAAAAGGACTCCCCAAAATATAGACCTAACCGCTCTCAGTCTACCCTCAATGCCAGTTCAAAGTGAGCCAGGCATTCAGAGTTTGCAAAGAGTGTAGAGCATCGCTCTAAGCATGTCATCTTACAGACCTGCTCCACCTCCTCCAAAAATAACTGGGACAAAAATACCCTTTTAAATCTACGGGGCTCGGTCGAGAGGTCAACAGACAGCTTTAGTGGATCATGACGTCAATGCTATCTATACTCTGGTGGCAATAGTTTGGTTAAGCGCTCTGGGACTCCATCCTGCGTGAAGGGCGATACATAAATGCAAGCTGTTGTTGTTGTTGTTGGTAGTGGTGGTGGTTAAGCCAAATACAGTTTCGAGAGTTTTCCCTCATCAACCTTTCTTTACATATACAGTACTTTGTTTTTGGGTGGTGGGGGGGGGGGTGGGGGGTGGTGAGGGGGGTAAAGAATCAGACTGGTGCCAGACAGACATTAAGCAAGGCTGTCACTCACACTGTGGGAATGTAATAGATATCAGGCGAGGCTTAACAATTTAAGGGAGTTAAAAGTTTTGATGTGATTGACTCACAGACCATATGTCAGAAGTTTTAAGCCGACCGGGCCCTTGACTAATGCTTTTAACCAGGGGCTGTAATTCACGTAATAAATAAAGGATCTTTCACTGATGATGACGAGTTACACCAGTTCTTCCCTGAGTGTCAAAGAGCCATAACTCACAAGTTTAAGACAGTCTCTCTCTGTCTATTGTGCGCATCTGGACCCTGGGTGCGATCACGGAGAAGCTCTGCCTACACTCAGTCTCCTCACGCCACATCCTTCAGGGCAATGGAATGCTCCTTTCACGCGCACACATCAACACACACAAGACAGTGAAGGGAAGGGGAAAATCCGATTGAATATTTCGCATGTTCTGAGCCAGAATTCAGGCACTCAAGTGCAATGGAGCCGAGGGTCAAAACACCATCAGATACTGCGAATTTTGTGGGCAAATGCTTACGCTCAGAGCATTGGTCACTCACTCCAGGGCTGTTTGTGCCCAAAACACACAGTCACTCCACTTTACAGTATATCCTGTGAAGCGCTTTGAGACGTCTCAACAATGTAATAAGGCGCTGTATCAAGTGCAAGGATTATTATTATTATTATTATTATTAACGTGAACAAGCCCATAATCGAAATTCTGCCTCTTGGCCTCAATTAACCTCTTTGGGTCCCGTTTTCATCTACACCAACACACTCGAGCCCACAAACTACAGTAAACCAAGACCCGGGTTGATTATTTGCATAATTATAAATATTAATTGCCAATTAATTCCACTTTCTTTAACTCACCCGGCGAGCTTCTTACGCTCAGGGTGATCCAACACCCACCTGACCCCGGAACTTCACTGAGTTTTAGAAAACTCAAGACTTGAAGCAAACCCTTAAAGGTTCCCTCAACTTTCCCCAAGAACATGGGAAGAGATTATTTACACAAAGGCAGATGCTTCCAGTGCAAGGGATTCAGTAGAAGGCCGGTAAACTGCATACATTTGCACAACTCAGCATCTCTAAAGCTCACCAAAAAACGTGTGTTGATTTATTATAATGAGCACTGATGTTTGAATCGCTATCGCTCGAACCAGCTCTGAATTGCGATACAGAAATGAACCTATTGATTTACTTATCTCTCGTCTCACCCTCCAAACCACCCCTCTGTACACACCTTGGAGCCTTGTCACACCTCCCCAACATCAACTAAAAAGGAGCAACGAGTCTTTAATCGCAAACCCCCAGGAACACTTCTCAAGTCACAGAAAGAGTTTTAATAAAAGAAAACAAGAAATGTAGTGTGCAGATGTGCTTTTAACGTCTACTTGCAAAGTTGCAACCTCAGGAAACTTTTAAATAAAAGCTCGCCTTTTATTACCACACCACAATTAACCACAGACTGGCAGGTTGTCTGCACAGTTCTGCATCTTAGAAAAACTCTACCTGCCAGAAGGTAACTTTAATCGCTCGTAAGAAATGAGTAGCCTTATATTTTGTTTTGCCCACAAAATATAGTCAATTCACTTTGCAGTATATTCTGAGCAGCGCTTCGAGATGTTTCAACGACGTGATAAGGCGCTGTATCAAATGCGAGGATTATTACCATTAATATGATTTCAAAACAAAGTTTAAGTCACAAATATCCTAGAGATTTTTTTCCTCCCCAACTAGTAGCGACTGGGAAGTTTCTCTGCTCTATAAGGGGAGGGGGACAGCTGGCCGGTGAAAATTGACATGTTAGCACAAAAGTACAGGCAGGAGAGGAGTGGGTGTATGTGGAATACAGAGTGAGATGGCAGCTGCTGTGCTTGTTTGCATACCTTTAGTTTAGACCAGAGCATCCCAGACTTCTTTTCAAAGCACCCAAGAATGTTTGGATCGCCCCCCCCGTCCAATAATGCCTTCCACGGAAAGACAGACACAGAAAGCGAAGGAGGGGGGGAGGCGAGGAGGGATTATGCCCTTTCAGTGAATGGTCCATTCATTCTCTTTTACACCGGGTCTTGGGACCCTTGTCTGTCACACAACAGACTGACAGCCCAGTTAATGGCCATATTCACACACACACACACACACACACACACACACTCGCTCACACACAACTTGGCTTGGTTGTTCCCTCCCCTTCTCCTCCACCCCCCCCCCCCCCCCCCACCACCCCTCCTCTCCCCTATTGTCCTGGAGATCAAGCTGTGCTTGGGGAGAGGAGAGGAGCGGAGGTGGGGGGTGGGGGGAAAGAGTGCTTACTGCCTGCCTTTCATTGATGGGCAGATGAGAGTGGAAAGAAAGAGAGAGAGAAAAAGCGATAGACAGAAAGAGAGAGAGAGAGAGAGACACACACACACAGAGCAGAGAGAAAGACACTCGCGGTCATAAGTGCTCTTTACAGCAGTGAAACGTTAAAACAATCCTTGCGTTTGATACGGTGCCTTATCCCGTCTTCGAGACGTCTCAAACCGCTTCACGGAATATACTGGAAAGTGAATTTGACTGTGTATTTTGTGGGCGAAACAATCTCGGAGCTTTTTACCATTCTTCTACTCAAGGCCCATTGTTCTCCTCGGATTCCACCGTGTGAATAAATATGAGAATATCCTTCTCTTTCTCTTCCCCACCGCCACCACCCCCCCACCCCTCAGCCCCCTTTAACATGCAAATCAGAGATTAAGGAGAGAGACAGTGATAACAAGGAGAAATGAAACACGAACCCCATCATCGCCTCAATCTAACTAACTGTAGCACAATTAACAAGTGCTTTGGGGAGAGGGATCAGTTATGCATCTGACAAACATTCACAGACAAAAACACACACACACACACACACAGAGCAAAAATATTTTTTTCAGAGAAAACAAAAGCACAGAGTCTTACCCCCCCCCAAGTAAGATGAAGAGTGTTCCTCCAGGTTGTCCAAAGCTGAGTGATCCAAGATGCTTGCTCTGCTTTGCTCTGCTTTGCTCAGCTCAGTGGGTTGAAGGGAAAACTCCTCAAGAGCAATGAATTTTAGTGCAATGCAACCAGCCAGCAGCCTGGCTCTGTGTATGTGTGTGTATGTGTGTCTGTGTGTTCACTCTCTCTATCTCTTCCCTCTGTCTCTGCTCCTGTGGGTTCCTTAGCTTGTTTTTTTTCCCCCCCCTCCACCAGCAATCACATCCTCCAGTATCTGCTTAAAACTGAGCATTTGGGATCTGCAGCCATACTCCACCCTCCACCCTCCTTCTCTCAGGAGATATGCACTGGATAATACGTGTGTCTGCGAAGACCTCAAGTCCTGTTTCACTCTGCCCAAGGAGGTGGTCAGGCTGCAAAAGGCTCCTTGCACAAGGATGCTGCCCACCAGCCCTATCACTGGCTCCTTTCGCACTGCCTGTGACTGAATGCGTTTGGTACCCAGTGCTTCAGAAGGCAGTTGGCAGCTGACTCCCACATCCAGAATTGGTGGAGGTTGCTGTCAGTCACTGATCTCAGGCTCCAGAGGTCCATCTGCAAAGATCTCTCATTGCAACAAAGGGAGGGCTTTGCATTCAGTTGGATGGAGGGAGGAAAGGAGGTGGAGAGAGTGTGTGTGTGTGTGAGAGAGAGAGGAGGAGAGATGATAGACTAGGAGAGGATCGAGAGAGATGGGATGGATAGAGAGAGGATACAGAGAGGAGATACAGGAGGAAAAAGGAGGAGGAGAGAGTGAGAGGAGAAGCGAGAGAGAGAGAGAGAGAGAGTGAGGATGAGGGGATGTAGAGAGAGGAAAGAGAGAAAAGGAAAATGAGAAGAGAGAGGAGAAGAAGAGAGAGGATAGATAGATAGAGAGAGAGAAAGGAGGAGAGAAGGAGAGGGAGGGAGAAAAATAGAGAGAGGAGGGGAGAGAGAGAGAGAGAGAGAGAAAGAGATGAGAGTGCCTTCAACACATGGGGATATGGTGTCTTTCTCTACATGTGAAATAACACTTGTAAAGAAAATTAAAAGTATTCTCGCACCGACCCTCTTCTCCCCCACTCCTTCCCCCCACCCCCTAAAAAAAAACTGATTGAAGCAAAGAGCAAATTGTCTTACAACTTGAAAGCTCAAGAGGCGCGGAGATGCTGATGATAGTTACCAGCTTTCATCAGGGAAAGAAAGGTACCATATATATGTGTGTATATATATGTCCAAACAGTGTATATATACATATATATATAGGAAAAGGTGCTTCGCGGTTGAGCAAATAAAAGATATACAAGGAACTTGCTAACATTAGATACTCAGACTGCACTGCAGTCTGGCTTTGGTGGAATGCAGATGGCAGAGCGAAGGGTGAAATGAGGGTCAGACATAAAAGATTTTAACGCTGAGATTATGAAGTGATCTGCAATAACTTGCCACTCGAGCGCTCTGAGGTTGGCTGGTGGGTTCTCAATCCGGAGTGTTGGGGACGGGGGCGCGGTGGTGGGGGATGGGGAGACGAGAAAAGGGGGTTTAAGACGATCCGGTTGGTGAACACATCTAGCCAGAGTTATAAGCAGAGCCCAAAAAAAGCACAGGTTACATCACCATAATGATAACAATTCTTGCATTTGATATAGCGCCTTATCACGTCGTTGAGTCATCTCAAGTGCTCCGCAGGACATATTATGAAGTGTAGCGACTGTATAATTTGTGGGAGACATGGAGTAACCTGATTAATTGCAAAGTGAGTGGGGGAAAAAATGTGAAAATCTGTACAAATTATTGCTTGTTGCCCAATTATGTCCACACACACACGTATAAACACGTGCCACGCAGACACCAGCGCACAGGCACACGGTGTAATGCAATAAATACGACTTTATTCTTAGTTTATGCCAAAGAGCTGTGTGGGTTTGTAAGGATAGGGCAGCTTGAAAAGCAATCAGCAAATAATACCAGGCACTTCGCAGTGAATAGGGAAGCGATTCCAGGGGTTTGGGGTTGTAATTAGCCCCTCCACCCCTTTGTTCTCTTTCCATTTCTACACATGGCCCCCATTTGTAACCTGAATGGAAATAATAATCCTTAAGCGAATTGACTGTATATTTTGTGGGCGAAACGCGGCAGCCAATTGCACACAGCAGCGTCACCACAAAGATTCGTGGATTGAAGTGACCAATTTATTATTGTTTTTTTTGAGGGATTATTATCAGGCGTGTGGAGTAAGGAAACTTGCCCAAGGTTTCGCCCCGGCGGGAATCGAACCCAGGTCTCTCGCTTGCAAAGTGAGTGCTCTGACCACTGAGCTACAGGACTCCGAACGCACAACACTCATCTCCGTTCCAGCCTTGTCGTTCTAGACTGACGTTCCTTTGTGTTATGCGGCCCAGTGTTGACGTAGATTTCACTTGTGTAGGAAAGTAGGCAGGTTCAGAGATGTCGTGCCTTTCGTGATAACGTCTCATTGTGCTTCAAAATACTTGCTGTAAAGTGTAGTGACTGTGTATTTTGTAGGCGGACGCGGCAGCCAATTTGCGCACAGCAACATGAATGGCGTTGGCTGGTACCACAGGGAGAAACACCAGTTCACTCTTTCTGAGCAGCCAAGTCTATGTTGCTCAATGCACACACGCACATACATTGCAATAGTAATTAACATGAGTCGAAATCAACCTTGTTGATGCCAAAGGACTTAATCTACATGGAACAAAGGCTGCTTTTGCTTCATTATGTGACAATGGAATTGCTCAAACACGTCACAAACCAGACACCTGATTCCAGCTGAGTATTCACTGGGAAGATGAATGGGCGAGTGAACCTCAGTGTTCATTTCATCAACTCGCAAGGTAAAATGAAACAGAGACGTTGATATTACAGTGTACTCAGTACACCTACAGGTCAGGTTGACCAGGGCGTACATCTGTACAGAGGCTTTTCAGTCGCTTTCATACGCTGCGGGCTTCAAACACAAATTAACACGGTTATAATGTAGTACATCTAATTTGATGGAGAAAAAATCTGGTTTGGAATATCGGCAATGTCAATAGCTCATGGAATTAATAATTAACCAGTGTTATCTGTATTCATTAAAACCTCACTGAATTGAAATTCTTGAGAGGCCTAAAATAATGAGGATTGCTCTCCTCCTCCCGCACACACCGTCCTTTAGAGCAAGAAATTTCTTTTGACATACTGTTATGCCGGATCAGCTTGATTAATAATAATAATCCTTGCGTTTGATACGGCGCATTATTGACGTCTTCGAGACGTCTCAAAGAGCTTCACAGAGTATGCTGTAAAGTGAATTGACTGTATATTTTGTGGGCGAAACGTGGCAGCCAATTGCGCACAACACTCATGGATTGAGTGACAATAATAATAATAATATTATCATTATTTTTTGAAGGGATTATTACTCCTGGAAAGCATTCCGCGAATCAACGAACGGCCAGGCTTCTACTTACCGCTCGGTAAACAGAGGCGTTTGGAGTAAGGAAGTTGCCCAACGTTTCGCCCTGCCCGGGAATCGAGCCCAGGTTTCTCGCTTGCGAGGCGAGCGCTCCAACCACTGAGCTACAGGACTCCACGAGGGGGAGGGGTGGGGGGGAAAGAAGAAACATAAGACTTCTATTCCACTATCCTGACTGAGAAGTGTTTGGCGTGAGTTCAAGAGAAGATTCCTGGCCCTGGCTCAGTTGTGTTGCCCTCATCCAACCCTGTGCTCTGCATCCAACCAATCTTGTGACACTCACTGCCTAACCTTCTCCACGAACAACGGCCACTTTGGCTGAGGAGCCCACAATCTCTCCCCAGCCCTTGGGAAACGAGGCTGGCAATTGACAACGACTTTGAGAGAGGAGGAGGCGAGAAAATTGGCTAAATGAAAGTCCATGATGCTTCCTACACAAATTTAATTTTGCAGAAGGATTGTTTATCCGCAGAGATAAACTAGTTACGTCAGCCTTAAGATGGTAATAACGGCATTTATAATGCCTTTCATTTAAAATCAACATCCCGAAGCCCCGTGCAAAATGTAAATGACTAAAAATATACGTGCACGTTGGCTTCACAGGCAAACAAACACTGCTGCAGCTAATCAGTGTTGGGCGTCAAAGCCGCAGAGATTGGTGAGGTGACAGACGCAGCACAGAATCTGTTGCAATCCTTCTACCCTGCAGTGATCAGGAGGTTCTTCAAGGGAAGAGGTGGTTTGGGGGGGTGGGGGGGGGGGGGGGGGGCGGCGAAGAAAAAGGCACAACCTCTTGCATTCCCAGGCACTGATGTCAGATGGATTGAAATTTAATCCCAATGACTCCGCCATTTGTTCGTTGCAAATTCAGATAAAGAGAGTAATTAAAAGGGCTGATTGAGAAAGACGGCAACAGTGTGGTGTGTGCATCAAGATAAGCATTATCTGTCATTCCTGTGCCTGTCCCCTCAGGGGTTTGTGTTCAGATACAGTGCAGTGCGCAGGAGTGTGTGTACCATCTATATGTATGACTGCAGGTGGGAAAATCCTGGGCCTGCAAGAGGAGATAAGGACTGAATTACTCCGCTTCTGCACCAGAATTAGACAGTCTGGTCTGTCCCTGCCGATAAGCACCTCTTTGCAGTGTAAAGAATAAATTGCTCTGATGTATTTTGCTTGGGTCTCATAGAGTGGACATGACTTTTGGCCATTTTAACCCATTGCAGGACTCAAGCCCATCAGAGAACGTAGCTTCGGTGCCAACACTTGACTAAATTAGTGTTTACGAAGGAATTGGAAACAATATGAACAACAACAACAGCAGGATTGCCTTTATAGAGCGCCTTTCACGTCGGGAGGACGTCCCAAGGCGCTGGACAGTTGGGTCGGGCCCCGAGCAGGGGGGAAATGGTAAGGGTGAGGGGAGGGAAGGGAGGGAGGGAGCGAGGAGGGGGTAGAGAGTCGAGAGGGAAGCTGAAGGCACGGTTGAAGAGAAGTGGAGAAATGGAGTTAAATGGAAGCAAGGCAACATTTGAGGTAACCCACTTTGTTTTCTGGAAGAATCCGTGCATTTGATACAGCCCCTTGTCACGTGGTTGAGATGTCTCAAAGCGTTTCATTGTAAAGTGGATTGACGATGTATTTTGTGGGTGAAACGCAGCAGTCAATCGCGCACAGCAGTATCCCCACAAACGGCCGTGGTTTGAGGGACGAAATTGATATATTTTTTGTTTGGGGGATTATTATCCCCGGAAAGCGATCCGCCAATCCACTAACTACCGGGTTCCTACTTACTGCTAGGTGAACAGAGGCGATGTGGAGTAAGGAAACTTGCTTAAGGTTTCGCCCAGCTCGGGAACCAAACCCAGGTCATCTCGCTTGCGGGGCGAGGGCTCTATCAATATGTTACAGGACTAAAGGCACTTAGAATTGAAGGAATTGGAAACCAAAGTCATTCGGAGGGCAGTGGGGGTGGGGTGGGTGTGGGGTCGGTGGGAAGAGGGAGAAGAACATCAATGAAGCTCTTTGAGTTGAATGGAAGCAAGACAACATTTGAGGTAACCCACTTTGTTTTCTGGAATCGAGAGCAGGAACGACAATCATGGACTGTGGTGATGCGGATACCGAGTTGAGGGTATATTCAATAACTGCCTTATTTATAGGAACATGGGAACAGGAGTAGGCTATTCAGCCCATTGAGCCTGTTCCGCTCAGCTTTTGACAATAAATGCTGTTGACTGGAGCGCTGCTAAGGCACTCATTTCATTATAGCTTTTATTCCATTAGGCACTGCTGATCTGATCTGAACTGAGAGTTACCAGTCTTGCACTTTGCAAACCTCAATTCCCAAATGTGCAGACCTGGGCAGGTCTGTAACCAGAAGAGCTACAGTGTGCAAAGAAGGGTTTAACATGCCTGACAAAGAGGACAGACGTGTTAAACCCTCTCCTCTGTCGGGTTTCACTGTAATCAGAGAAGCCAGAGCTCGGGCTGAATCATTAAGTCGGCGGTCGAGATTGTTCATTATGTATTTGTGTCATTAAATCAAAGAGCTTATGGAGTGTTTGCAGCTAGTCACTCTTTGATCTCGTGTCACAGCGAATGCTGCATTCAAATACGTCAAGCAATGGGGCAGGCAATCAACATTCATAGCGCATTTGGTAAAAATGGATGGCTATCTGAAAAAAAAACACTGACAGCAAGGGTAGTGTTTTCCTTCTACAGTGGAGGTATTGATGATGTATTTTGGCCAGTAACAGCACCTGCATTGTAATCCCAATACAACTGTACCCCTTCTCAGAGAAACGAGCATACACCAAAACTATTACAGATAATAGTATTTTGGTCACTCAATCCACAACTGTTTGTGGGACGCTGCTGTGCGCAATTGGCTGCTGCGTTTCGCCCACAAAATACCCAGTCAATTCACTTCACCCTATGTATGTTCTGTGAAGCACTTTGACCCCGTCTCGAAGAGGTGATAAGGTGCTATATCAAATGCAAGGATTATTATTATAGCACCCTTCACCTGTGTTATTGTCAGAGGCAAAGGGACCTTTCCCCATGTTCCAATGCAAAGGACAACCCCCCTTTTCCCCTGCAAGTCCTTTGCACATGGTCACGCATGGATCAACACTTTTGATGGATTTACAACCTAGACATTCCCAATGGGGAATAACCTTCAGATGCACAGTCTACAAGAAACACAAGAAAAATATTGCCTGGTAACCAGAGGGGATGTGATGAACGACAGTGAGATATGATAATTGTCGTCTGATGTGACCAGCTCTAACAACCAACAGATTTATGTCTCACTGTTGGTCATTGTTAAGTCTGTCTCGTTTATTAGAATGATTGGAATTTAATGATTCAATTCTTTACTAATAAAGCACAAAGCATTTCATGGTCGTGTGGCTGGTGGGAATCTTTCTGACTCTTCTCGAGTATTTTACAGTTAAGGTACGGGTGAAATGCATCTTAAACCATGAAATATTAATAATAATAATAATAATCCCTCCAAAACCAAAAACAATAATAAATTGGTCATTTTCAATCTACGACTGTTTGTGGGACATTGCTGTGTGCAATTGGCTGCCGCGTTCGCCCACAAATATACAGTCAATTCACTTTACAGTGTGTTCTGTGAAGCGCTTTGGGACGTCCTCCCGACATGAAAAGCGCTATATCAAATGCAAGGATTATTATTATTATTATTATTATATTATGGCGGAGAAAATGTCTTTTAAAATGGACCAAAGCGCTATCAGGAGACAAAATGAATGACTCCTGGAATGTAAAGCCCATCTTCATGTTTTCCATATTAGAGGAAAGACCTCAAGGGTCAAAGATAATCCAGCGCTCAAAGCAGACTGGGGCACATTTAAATCAATTGAAAGACTCAGGCGAGGGTGTTTTAAAGTCTCCAGGGTATCAGTGTGGCAATAATCCCTTCATTAAGACTGGCAAAGAGCCTGCATATTTTACGGGATGGGCATCTATTAGCATCTCTATATAATCGTTCGTGCCTGTTCAGGTGGACGTTAAAGATCCCATTGCGCGACTCGAAAAGGATAGTGAACTGGTCAGCAATCCTCTCCAGAAGAAAAATCAGTCATTGGCTTCGTGGCTGTTCATGGGATGTTGCTGTGCGTGTATTGTCTGCTGCGTTCGCCTACAGAATACATTCACCGCACTTTGCAGGAAAATCCCGTGAAGTATTTTGAGACGTCCTCCCGAGGCGAAAGGCGTTACATCAAATTGCGAGGATTATTATTTTCATCATCGAAGGAACTCTGTAATCCGTAATTTCTCGCACTCTTCTCCCACATCCAATCTATAAATATGCATTTGATTCTACTGACATTAATGTCTCAAGCAAAACATCATTTAAGGAGTTGCTGTAGGTAGGGGAATCTAGATGCTGGCTAAAAAATTGTACTGGAAATAATTAACCAGTATAAGACGAAGTTCGGAACAACTTACATAACTTTCTCCCACAAAATACACAATCAGTTAACTTTACAGTATATTCTGTGAAGCGCTTTGAGACGTCTCAAAGACGTGATAAGGCTCTATATCGAATGCAAGTCTTATATAGCACCTATCACATAGGACAAACATCTTCCAAGTGCTTTAAGGAACAATCAGATCACCCGGTAGCACTGCAGGGATAGATCACAATTAATTTTTCATTTCATTTTTCGACCTAAGGGACGAATTAGCCATGATTTTCAGGTCACGATCACAGTGGAAACTGGCAAAGAATAAACCCTGGGAAGCAATCAGCGAATGCGGGAATAATGTTGTGGGCACCACTGACTTCCTGCAAGCTCACCGACAAATCCCTGTCCATTTCAAGAGCTTTGTTCCATTTCGGTTGCAAGCGCATACGTCAACATAACTTATCACTCGGACCTTAGGGAAACAAGCAAATGGTATAATGCTACTGTAGGGTTTGTGATACTTACTGGGTTGGAACAAACAAGATGTGGTGTTCTGCCACACTAAGCCACACAGCTGTCAGCAGGCACACGTGACCATCCACAATGGATTGCCCAGCGCCTCTCTATTGTCTCCTGAAGGGACTTGATTGCCAGAAGCAATCGAAGGCAAGAGCATCTGTTACGCTTTCTTCTTCCATTATGTCTTGACTCGCCCTGGAGTCGGTTTCCAAAACTCAAGCCCCTCAACTCTCTGACCGAGACCAGGAAGGGCTTTGCTTTGAATGCCAAGTTTAGCTAAGGCCGCTCGGCCTCTGTCAAGCCAAGAACATCCGATTGGGCTGATAGCGAGTTCTGTGCCGGAGGTAACTACTCCCATTCTCTTTCTATCTGCCTCTCCATTCACGTAGAAAGAATCTGCCATTTCCTCTGTGCTAAGGCTGTTGTACTTGTTATGTTACGTAATGCCCCATCTAATGGGCAGGTTCGACCAGAATAAACAGTGCCCGCAAAGTACCTATTGGAAATGGACTGAAAAGTTCAACATAACGTGTGAAGAGGCTGGTTACTGGCCTAATTAATGCTAAAATGCTTGGTTACAGCACCCACTTCACAGGTTAGCGAACCCAGTTGTCAACTTGCACAATTTCCAATCCGCATTCTCCATTGATGAAACAGGAAAGGCACAGATATTGAAAAGAATTCAAGGGTTCAGTGGGGAGGAGAGTACAATGGATCATTAATTGAAAATGAAAATGAGTGACGACAGTGAACTTTGAAAAGAAAATCAGTTTAACAAGGGCATCTTAGAGGTGAAAAAATATAGGCGTAAAATAACCGAAAACCTGAGAACAAAAAGTGCCACATCGATGGAGAGAAAAATGGACTGGAAAATGAAAAGCAATGAAGGAAGGTGTGAGATTAAAATAGTGGTGAGGGGACAAAGGAAGAAGACAGAAATGTTTCAAGGTGAATGCGGAACGGTTATGCAGTCAGGCTGCCGACAAGTAATGTCAATTTTACCGTGCGTAAATTGCATGTCGCTTATGCCTGCAAGCACACAGTCACTTCACTCCTGGCAGGAAAGGCAAGTGAAACACTTTGACCCAATTTGGCGATATAGGGGCTCTGTCGAACGCGAGGATTTATTTATTTAAATGCATCAATAATTCAGAAACAGAGACAAACTGAATATGAAATGTGCGCTAAATTTAATGCAAGGAAAAGGAGAGTACGGGAAAGAAAGAGAAATTGCAGGAGATACACTGAGGGAACACATGAGGGACAGTCTTTAATACATTTAAATAAGCAGATACTTACTCATTCCCCAAATTACTAGACAAGTAGTTTAAGATGCCCATTTGTCATCGTGGCAGCAAAGGTTTGGTGACAGCGGGACTTTTGTCCTGTCAAAGGGCAGAGAGTGATGACTGTGAATTGCAGCACATTAAAGGTTAGGAAGCAGTCAGAAACAGGGTGCAGGCATTGGTTAATGGTGAGGAGAGCGCGGAGAGATACTTGGGGAAAATTAATCGAAAATGAAAAGAATGGCGATGCCGTGAGATTTGGAAAGAAAGGCAGCCGAACAGATGGTGTGGTGGTGGAGAGAGCACTTGGAGAATTCTGGTCTCTGGGCTCACCACAGCACTGTAAATCTGGAGGTGCACAATGACACGAGTGAATGGGAAAGTCTGTTAGTTTCCAACTGTTATTTAATCATTCGTTAGGTGGTGTTTATAGAATCATAGAATTTTACTAAGCGAAGGGCATTCAGGCCATCACACCATTGCCAGCTCGCTGAAAGAGCAACACATTCGGTTTCCACCCCTGCCTTTCCCCTGTTCCCTTTCATATTCGGAGGTGTGTTGCATTGCCTGAGGTGCCTTCGCATGAGACTTTAAACCGAGGTCCCGTCTGCCTGTTCAGGCGGACGTTAAAAGATCCCATGGCACTATTCGAAAAGAGAAGGGTGTTTCTCTGTCCTGTGTCCTGGCCAATAATCCCCCAAATAAAATTGATCACTCACTGCATGGCTGTTTGTGGGACACTGCTGGGCGCAAACTGGCGTCTACGTTTCGCCCACAAATACACAGTCAATCCTCGCGTTTGATATGGTGTCTTATCATGCTGGAACATCTCAAAGGGCTTCAGGGTTTCAGTGTAAAATGTGACGAGCTATGAATTTAAAAAAAATAATAATAATTCGGTCACTCAATCCACGACTGTTTGTGGGGACGCTGCTGTGCGCAATTGGCTGCCGCATTTCGCCCACAAAATATACAGTCAATTCACTTTACAGTGTATTCTGTGAAGAGCCTGAGACGTCTTGAAGACGTGATAAGACACTGTATCAGATACAAGGATTATTATTATATTATTATTATTATTATTATTATTATTATTATTATTATTATTATTATTATTATTATTATTATTATCACTCTTTGGTGATTTTTGCCATAAAAGTCAATTGATATTTGCGGTGATCATTGCAACTGAGCGTTTATCAGTTGAAATCAGTGATAAATCCCAATGGATGCTTATTATTTGCAAATCAATGCTGATGTACGACCCGATTATACTTATGATGGCTTTGACTCCGCTGCCAACAGACAAAAAAATTGTGGCCCGTACTTCCTCTTTATCATGACTGGCCTTAAAATCCTTTTGATTACTGAGGCCTCATTGAAAATGATTGTATTGGCAATGGTTCAAAATTAGCCCTTCAGCTTTCAAGTTGCGTAGCATCTGCCTTTGTATTCATCACTGGAGGAGATGCAATTATGGGAACATTTAACGGTTTTGTCTGCTCATCGAGGTTCCGAACAATGATTGGTGCCAGCCTGCGATAACTTTCCCCATGAATATTTTATATCGAAACCTAAATAATCAAACGGGCAAGGAATCGACGTTAGCACGGCTTAAAGGTGAAACAGTGAAGGCAATTCTTACGGTCAACTGTGGAATTAAGTCTGAGTTCCACTGTGCGCATCGCAGTTGTGTTGATCGCATCCACCAGTGTGGATACTAATAATCTTTTCATTTAATACATCACCTTATCACAGCGCTTCTCATAATATACTAAAAAGTAAACTGACAGTATATTTTGTGGGCGAAACGCGACGCAGTGCACAGCAGCGTCCCACAAACAGCCGTGGATTGAGTGACCAAATTATTATTAGTATTTTTTTTTGCAGGGATTATTACCCCCGGAAAGTAATCCGCCAATCGACTAACAGCCAGGTTCCTACTTACCGCTACGTTAAACAGAGGCGTGCGGAGTAAGGAAACTTGCCCAACGTTTCGCCCTGCCGGGAATCGAGCCCAGGTCCTCTTGTTTGCGAGGCGAGTGCTCTAACCAATATGCTACGGGATTCCAATCAATTGGATTGATACTTAAATGGTCACCTCTCTCAGATATGGCCCACTGCACGTTTAAATCAGAGAGTCGTGTATTAATTATTTCACTCCTTGGCTTTTTGTCTTAATGTGGGTTCTAAAGGCAGTTTTATGCTTTGGTTAAGGAGGTCACGTTGAAATGAAGAGAGCGGTTTCATTGCCTAGGAATCAGAGTCTGTGCCTCCTCCTGGCCTTTTGTCAGGGACATTGATATAATTAATGACAACATCGATGCTCTCATCACAACCCTGATACTGTAACCAGAGTATTCGTGTAATTGGATTAGTTCAGGATGAAAGGGATAATAAAAGAAAAATGAAAAATGAGTTAAGGATTTCTTCTCTGCCTCCCTCCCTCCCTTCCTACCTTTCTTCCATTCTTCCAATCAATGACACTTGGCTGAGAGAGTTGACAGGAACCTCCGTTAGAAAGCATTGTGAAGATGTAGTATGGTCTGTCCCATAAAGCCATAGAGACAGAATCGATAGGGATGTTTAAAAGCGAGATGGACCAAGACTTTTTAGTCACAATATGTCAAAAAGGCTTGGGGTTAAAAGATGGTGGAACACGGTTGATGGGCTGAATGGCCTCCTCCTGCTTATGTTTTCCTAAGTCCCTGTTCCATCGCTCTTCACTTGACCTCAGGACACATATGGCAGCTGAGTGCACAATCAAATCACCCTCCCTCTTTTTCTCTTACCATTTCCGAAATGGGTTTACTTTCCCAATCTCAGTGAGGATCTTACAAAGCTTCAATAAGGTCCCCTCTGAGCCTTTGCTTTTCAAGACTGAAGAGCCCCAGCTTATCATAGCTCAACGCTCAATCCTCTAATATTGCAGATCATCCTCATTGCTAACTTCTGCATTGCCTCTAGGGCCTGAGCAGATGCCCAACCCCCTGCCGCCCCCACCATCCTCCCCCCGCTTCTTATGGGACCAGAACAGGACACTGTGCTCCAGGTGCGGCCTGACCAAAGCCCTACGTAGCTTAGCATGTCTTCGGGGGAGTCTGAACTCAATGCCTTTTTGATTGTGCACACAACACTCAGCTTTCAACCGGTCACGCTGTTGCAATCACTAACACCTCACCATGCCCATAGCACAGCAGGCCAAAGCCTCCATCTGCTCCACCGTGCGTCAGCCACGGCTCCCCACTGGCCCACTGAAGACAAGGCGGCTGAGCAGACGGATCAGGAAACTCACTGGCGGTCCTGGCCAGCCTTAGGTTTTCACCCGAGAGGGTTTACAATTACCGCAAGTCCTCCTCACCATTCCAAACCCGTGCGTCTGCAAGTCGCTAGGTCTGAGGTTGCATTCCAACTCAACCTCGTCAGGAGCTGGGCTCCATTAAATCAACACAGCCAGTAGCAGAACTTTTCAAATGTTTTTATCGACTCGGGACAAAGTTTTGCTGGTGCAAAACTGTTGAGTAATGATTCAAAATCCATGTATTTGGTACCGCACCAAAATAATAATAACAATACTTAGAATCAGTCACTCTAGACTATTAACTCAAAGTCCTGGGGTGCGGCTTCCACCCATAAAGTGTTATTACTGAAGACACCGAATGCACAATGACTGACACTGAGTCCAATGAATATATATATATTTTTTTTTACAAAGCTTCATGTACAGAGTTGAGGATGAATTCTGAAAAAAAGTAATTTTCAGCCCAGCTTTGGGAACCAAAAAAGGACTTTGTCAAGTCAGTCATGAAGTGAATTTGTTAACGGGGCAACCTTTATGGGACTAGTATTTCAATTGATCCCACACAGCAAGCAAGGGTCATACTGATAGGACCGGAGCCTGTTTGGGCAATTTCAATCCAAATTGTACAACGATAATAATCCTTGCATTTGGTATAAGATCTTATCACGTCATTGAGGCGTCTCAAAGCGCTTTGCGGAATATACTGGAAAGTGAATTAACTGTATATTTTGTGGGCGAAACGCGGCAGCCAAATGCGCACAGCGTTTCGCCCACAAAATATTGAGTGACCAAATTATTCATATTATCTTTTTCAAGGCACCAGAGAGGCCAAAAAGTACATTTACACACAGACACATGCACTTTTATATCAGGCTTTGCAGTCTGACTGCTTCATTTGCTTGAACTTGTATAATTACCAGAGCAAACAGCTCTGCTGTACATTGTACCCTTTTATTTTGTTGTATTCATCTCGGCAAATAGCAAGACTCCCAAACTAAAATGATGCCAGGCCAAGTTGTTGATCCAAATTGACAAAGAATTCAATGTGACAGAGTGAAATCATTTCTTAAAAAATATGTACATATATTTGTGCTGAATGTCCTTTTAATAATAATACTTGCTTTTGATATAGCGCCTTGTCACGTTGTTGAGACATCTCAAAGCACATTTCAAGCATTCCCTCTCACAATTACCAACTCCTAGCATATATACACACACATATATATACGTGCGTGTGTGTGTGTAAGTATAGTACGTATACAGTATATATAAATACTCCCACACTTTCTCAGTGCCCCTTACTATATTAACACATTTTTAAAAAAGCCATTAAAATGCCCTGTTCTCCTTTTCGCAACCTTTGCATTGCATTATTAAGAAAGCAGGTCGGGTCTCTTATGAAAAACAAAGCGCCCATTTTTCATTTGAACAGGATAGTGGAAATGTATGATGTTCCCAGCTTCTAATGTTATTAAATACCTGGCTCGCTAATGTACAGATTGTCTCCACTGCTGAGTTGTCTTGTTTTTGAGCGACATATATTGACACGCTGCAATATGCTAAGAACAGTTCCCACGAGGGAACCTGCTGGATATATTTGTTGAATGCAGCGCTGTAATTTTGAAGTGCGTTAACGTTTCAAAGCACGCAGCTCCCCCTTTACCCCCATTAAGGGATGTTGTGCTGTTTTTTATTTGAACCCACCGCTGGCTTCTGGTACAGGTGATGAGAGGGTTTGCTCCGTCACAGATGTGCTGTCAAGCACTTCTTTCCATCACAGGGGTGATGGCATTGTTTATTGCATTCCAGCTCCAGGGAGCAAAAGCAATCCAAGGAAAACACACACACAAGCGCACACAAAGCCCAGTTGCAATCTGGAAGGTCACAGAGGCAAGACAATATGAGTGTAATGAGTGTAACCTCATCCATTTGCTTTGGATGTGATAACCAGTGCAAAGAGTCCTGGAGTGTATTGGTTAAAGCGCTCGCCTCACAAGCGAGAAGACCTGGATTCGATTCTCGGGCGGGGTGAAATGTTAGGCAAGTTTCCTCACTCCACACGCCTCCATTTACCTAGCAGTAAGTAGGAGCCCGGTTGTCAGTAGATTGGCGGATCGCTTTCCCGGGGGTAATAATCCTTTCAATAAATAAAATTAAAATATATATATTTTGCGATCACGACTGTTTGTCGGGACGCTGCTGTGCACAATTGGCTGCCACGTTTCACCCACAAAATGCACAGTCAATTCACTTTACAGTGTATTCTGTGAAGTCCTTTGAGACGTCTCGAAGAAGTGGTGGAGCACAACACCAAGCCCGGGGGGGAGAGGAGGAGGGGGAATGAGGAGGTGACTGTGAACACGATCGAAGAGGAAGGCAAATCAGCCAGGGAATCGACGCACAAAAAATCCCTGCTCCATTTACAGGATAAAACTGACTTGTCATCGGAGTGTGGGATCATTATACAAAGTCATACAAATACGTGGACATACAGGGCACTGCAGATTTTGCTGACTCACCTCAACTCATCCTTTAATTCAAATCATCAATGGCAATTTGCACCAATGCTTAACATGCCATCATATCAAAACATAAAGCAACTGATGTATTACAAGGGATGACTTTAGGTCACAGGATCCTCTCTTTTGTACAATATACTTTCTCCATTAGCTTTCCTTGGGAGCTATAAAGAGACATTCAACTAACAAGCAATGGGTTTTAATGAAGGCATTTGGGCTCCTTTTGCTATTAGAGGGGAATTCACATCCAATGTGTTTTGCATTAGATATCGCCGTGTCCTGAGCTTTGAGACACCATTATATTAAGGCTATAAATTCTGTGATACACAGCATTGTAATCCAGGGATTTGTGCCTCACTAGCTAGCAATTAACATGAGCAAAAGAATCCAACCAGCTTTATTCCTGCCGATGGGTTGGAGAAGACAAAGCAGACAAGGAGCACTGTTAAGTAAGAAGATCATTTGAATATTTTTTGCGCCAGTTTCGAATCTCGTTCCAGGAAAAGTTGACAAGAAATGAGCGTCTTCTCTTCAATATTGTGGCCAGCGTTAAGGTCGGAGAGAGACTGAGCAGCTGTAAAACCTTTTGTTCAGCGTCTGTCTGCAACAATAGTGTTGACTTTCATTTGCACAGTTCTAAACTCAGTCCCAATTCTCTTCTGATATTATCTCACCAGCTGCTGGGAGTTCAAAACTAAACTCCCCAGCAAACAAGCCACCTCAGCTATGAAAATTTGTGCCTGATCCAAGAATTAACTGGGTTGAAAGCAAATTGATGGCAATGCAAATATTGGCATTTTACAACCTCTACCGCTGAACAAACGACGCACAAATAGCTAATTTTTTTAAATGAGGTTTTTGTAATGAGCATGAAGCTTGCTTGTGTCATTGTAGGTGTGTGCATGTGTGTGTGTGTGTGTGAGAGAGAGAGAGAGAGAGAGGGAGATTTTATTAACTATTAAAAATTCAGTGGCCATTATTTCTTGGAAAGAGTCAATATTTTCATTGAAAAAAATGGGCAAAACCACTTTTAATTGATGAGTATCCAAACTATAGGAGATATTGATGCTGCCAATTCAAGTTGTGGGGAACTGCATGTTATTGCTAATTAGCTTTGACAAAGTTACATTGTGTTACGAGTCCATTAAAATTTATGGGTTGCATTGACATTGCGGTAGTCTTTCCTATGCACTGAAAATAATAATAATAATCCTTGCATTTGATATAGAGCTTTTTCACTATATTTCTCGACGTCTCAAAGCGCTTCACCGAATATTCTGTAAAGTGAATTGACTGTATATTTTGTGGACGAAACGCGGCAGCCAATTGCGCACAGCAGTGTCCCCACAAGCAGTCATGGATTAAGTGACCAAATATTTTTTTTCAAAGGGATTTTCATCCCCAGTTAAAGATCCACCAATCAACTAACAACCGATTCACTGCCAGATAAACAGTGGCGTGTGGAGTAAGGAAACTTGCCTAAAGGTTTTGCCTTGCCTGGAAATCGAATCCAGGTCCTCTCACTTGGTTACACTGATCTCCACAAACAGCAATCTTTTCCTTCCTTGTTTATTCCATTCACACATGCAAAAGAAAGATCCCTATATTTAGCACTGTGTGTGTGTGTGTGTGTGAATGTGAAAGAGAGGGAATATGGAACGTTGAGGTCATTTTTTTTCTCAGAACTCGAGCATGAGAAGTATGTAAAATAGTCCATCACAAATGCAAGGTTATTAGATTCGCTAACATTTACTTTGAAAACATCCCACTATTGCAGAAATCAAAAGCACCTTTTATTTGGAAAGCTGATTGCTTTGAGGCCAATACCCTTGACGGAAGCATTCAGTGGCTGTTAGATGTTTTACAGTGAAGGCAATAATAAAGTCCTCACAGTTAGAACTAGCTGTACAGCTGGTCCCTTTATTTCCAGTGCTGTTAAAACTAACATAGATGAACAGGGCGAGGGTCTGCATGCCTCAAATTTTGTATTGCACGGACCTATCAAACATCACAAGAGAGGTTATCAGATTAACAAAACCTTCTGGTCGAATCAATCTCACACTTCCTGAAACAGCATCAAGTCGTGTCTTGAATGCACCCTATGTTTCTTTTTCATTGGGAGCCCAACGGGCATATTTAAAGGATGATGTCAATCAGCCAGAAGCCACTAACAGCCCCTCTTGCTAATTCTCCCTAGTACGACTATTAATATCTTGCCTTACATTCACATAGTCATTCTGCTATGAACACCACAGCAGCTGAGAATGAGTGGTTATGTTTCAAGAGCCTCCCAATGAGGATCACAGACAGTGACAATGAAGCCAAACAAACCACGAAAAGCCACCAAGGAATGGGAAGTACAAACACACAGTGCCCCACTGATGGCTTCACCCAGAACTTGAGCAAGGAAGGAGAACGTACAATTCATCAGGAAAATATCAGCGTATTTGAGAGGAAACTTGATTCACACACAAGGGAGAAGGATGTGAATTGGATTAGCGAGTAGAGGGATTAGGAAGGGTGGAGGCTCTTGTGGAGTATAACAGGGAATACTTCACGCTTGCAAAAGAGGTTGTCATCTGTGGATGGCTGTTCTTGGGACATCTCAAGATCACAAAATGGGTTTGGGTGAAAAAGAAGGTCCTTTGGCCCTTCTGATCGCATCCATCCTTCTACCCCACCCACCTCCCATCAAGTCGTGTTTTTTCCCCAAGATGAGCCCAGTCTCTTAGCCTCAACCCCTCTTTCTGGGAGAACCATGTCAGTGTCTGCATTCAAGTCTCCATTCAAGTAATACAAGCATTGTGGTTACTGGTTGAATAACATGTCGAGCATTTTTTCTGTACAAAAACATGGGAGACTGCCCTATTCTCTTTAATTAATGGCTAGTTGCTGACTTAACAGGTGTTCATGAGGATCAATGATTGAAAAATCATTAATCCTTTATTAAATAAGGAGATGAGCCCTTCGATTTCTATCTGCCAGCTTCTATTCCGAAGCTTCTGATGTCAACCACTTTGTTAAACTGATTTACATCATCTTCACAATTTCCCCATTGATTTCACTGAGGCTCCGCCAGATGGTAACGGTTTATAGCAACGCTCTCAAGCCCATTTCCCTCTCCCTCCCCCAGTAAGCTGACATCCCAATGCAGTGCTGGGAATGCTTTGCATTGGCGGACGTCCTTTGGATGAGACGTGAAACCAAGGTCCCGTCTGTACCTGTTGAGGTGGACTTTAAAGATCCCATGACACTATTCGAAGAGAGAAGGGAGTTTTTCCGGGTGTCCTGGCCAACAATTCCCTAAATAAAATTGGTCATTCACTCAAGTTGGTTGTTTTCATGGGGATGTTGCTGTGTGCAAACTGACTGCTGCGTTCACCCACAAAACACACAGTCACTACACTTCGCAGTACATCCCGCAAAGCGCTTTGGGACATCCTCCCGACGTGAAAGGCGCTGTACCAAATGTAAGGATCATTAATTATTAATCTCTCAATGGACCGTTTACTGATTGATAACGCTCCACACAGCCTCAACGTAGGTCAGTGGCAAAATCACATCTCTGCAGGAAAGTACAAGCTGAGGCGCAGAATTATTCACAGGACTCACGACAAGGAAAAAAATAAAGAGCAGTCAGGCTTGGCATCAGGGCAGGTGTGAGTGATGATGCCAAATGTAGCGTTGGATCTCTTAGTCAATTTAACATGATCAAGCTAATAAATCATAATAAGTCCCATTTCCAACGGTCACTGAACTCTGTGACTGATCTGGAAACAACAGTTGGTGTAAAATTCTGCCTTGTATCAGCCTCTAAAATCATTTTGTCTTTGAAATGTGCGATCGTGTCAAGTTGTGAATTTTGTTTTTTAACCTGGATGATTGTTAGGACACCAAGCAAAACCTTTTTCAAAAAAGTCCCATGATTTCTTTAGTAACTGCAAATCCTTTCACGCCCTGGCACCTCTCTACCTTTCTGACTTGCTTTCTCCCCGCTCCACTACCCGTGTGAAGGGCGCTACATAAATGCAAGTTGTTGTTGTAGGGTCAACCTGAACTTCAGACTTGGTTTTTACATCTCAACCAAAGGATGGCACCTCTGACAGATCGGCTCTCTCTCCCCTCCTCAGTGGACAGTTAGCCTCGTCTGAGCTCATTGTCACTCAGGGGACTGTCTGCTTTTCTGGACTATTAAAGCCATGTGGCAGATGGACTTATAGTGCTCCCGTGTGACGGGCGCTGTAATAAATACAAGTCGTCGTCGTCGTTGTTGTTGTTGAAATAAACCCAAACTGACTCGAGGAGAGAGAGAGAGAGAGAAAAAAACAGATACTCAAAGTTTAGCACAGAGAGCAAAAAGTAGCAGTACCTTTGTGCTTGATATCTGGATGAGATAATGAACAGACTCAAAGGGAGCAATCGCTACGCTTGTTAAAGGCTAATTGCAACACAAAGCTTAGTCAATAAATCTTTTCCGTGCCACCAACCTATTGTGAAGCGAAATAAAATGAGCGCAGGAGCAAATGAGCGGAGGACTTTAAATAGTATTTTGGTCGTCACATCAGAAGCAACAAGTTTAAAAAGCTGCATCCTCCGAGTTGATCAACCGGAGAATATTGCAAAGGCAATTTATGTTGATCGGCCTTTATTTTGCATAAACATTGCGTGATGCAAAAAGAGGCTGGAAAGCCACAAACCAAGTTTGCTCTGACAATAGGGGCTGTGGCGAATTTCTCTCATGTTATTGTTGCATTTGGGGTTTTTGTTGGTGAACAGATGGCACTTTTAGCCAATCAATATTCATGAGTCCACTTCATAACTTCACCCCCAGGGAGAGACCCTAATTTAGTTTCTATCAGTCTCCGAGGATATCAAATGAGCAGTCGAGTGCCCAGCTCCACTGTGCTCGTTGCCGTAGAAATCAAAGGACGGTTCGACAAAAGGCATTTGAGCGGTCGCTTGCTGCCTTCATTCAAACGCGCACGGCAAAGCTCGACACGAACGTGTGAATAAAACGCACTGAAGGAAAGTGAAACGCATTCACATTTTAACAATTCCCGTGCATTGGGGGATGAGCTCGAGTGTTGTAATTAATAAACTGCGACAAGGAACAGGCACGTTTACCAGACACTAAATACAGGACTTGTACCTTACTCCCAAAGGCTCTGTGGGTTATATTGATAAAGGGAACTCCAATACGTCCCCAGGTCCATGCATAAACCAAATACATTGATCCGCCTGAAGAGGAGGATATAATTCAATCGAGCAAACAGAGCATCCTTGTCACTTAACAGCAAAAATATAACATCTCAATTGTGATGGACCACAGAGATTGATTGTACGAGTGTTCAGTGCTGTTGTTACTATCCAGAAACACGATATCTAACCACGTATAGAGATTGTCTGGTGATAAACATCACATAACAGATTACGCAATGTATTAAAAAAGTCAACCGTGTAATAAATCGAGCACAGCACCAACAGTGAAAGCGTTATGACGGAGAGTCTCACACATGTGGGAAAGACAGCTACAAGCCTCGTTGGATCTTTATGTCCAGGTTTTAGACTGCAGAACACGGCACAGGAGGGGATTGCGAGCGCTGTGCTGGTAATGGGTGGATTGCTACGAAACCGATGTTTCATTAAGTTTAGCAGTGCAATGTTAGGCCACAGTGAAGAAGGCAAACAGGATCGTGGGGATGTGCAAGTCATGGGGAAGGGATTGCTACACTTGTATAGGGCACTGGCTTGACCACACCTGAAGTGCCTCATGTTACAATGAATACACCTTGATACTGGAAGGCGTAGAGATGGAATTAAGCCCCTGGGAGGTAGGAGGAGAGAAATTGAGCAATATTGCTGCTGAAGAAGCGAAATCCCTGGGGAAATCTTGTTGAAGTATCTAAGATCCGGAAGGATAGAGAGAGAGACTAAACCCTAATGAAATGGGTAACATATAGTGAAACAAATCTAAGAACAAAGGGATATAGGCTCAAGCTGAGAAGAGGTTAGATGAGGGTACAGTTTACACAGAATTATTTTATGCTGAGTGTGAAATATGTGGATGGGACAACTCGGAGATGATTCCTTCATTAAATGCCACAGCAAATTGGATAGCTATTTAGATTGCAGGGAAATCCTGCGAAGCATTTTGAGGCATTGACAACATGGCAACAACAACAACAACAACAAGATTCCATTTATAGAGCGCCTTTCACGTCAGGAGGACGTCCCAAGGCGCTGCACAGTTGGGTCATGACCCGAGCAGGGGGGAAATGGTCAGGGTGAGGGGAGGGAAGGGAGGGAGAGAGGAGGGGGGAAATGGTCAGGGTGAGGGGAGGGAAGGGAGGGAGCGAGGAGGAGGAAGAGAGTCGAGAGGGGAGCTGAAGGCACGGTCAAAGAGAAAGGTTTTGAGACCGGCCTTGAAGGAGGAAAGGGAGGAAGCGGCGAAGGCACTGGGGATGGAGTTCCAGAGCCTCGGGGCTGAGAGGCTGAAGGCCCGACCACCGATGGTAGGGCGATTGGGGCGGGGGACGTGGAGCAGACCGGAGCCAGAGGAACGGAGGGTACGGGCAGGTAGGTAGGGGGATAGTAGGTTGGAGAGGTAGGAGGGAGCAAGGCCGTGAATGGCCTTGTAGGTGAGGATGAGGATCTTGAAATCAATCCTCTGGGGGATGGGGAGCCAGTGGAGGCGAGCGAGGGTAGGAGTGATGTGGTCCCGAAGCCTGGTGCGGGACAGTACACGAGCTGCACAATATTAATGGCAAAGATTAATAATAATAATAATAAATATGGAGCATGCATCAGGTTTATGCTGTAAGATTTGTTTAAAAAAGTACACTTGAGTCCCGCAAGATGGTCTTTTCCATCTCTGTGTAAATAATTTCCCGCAGTGGGTTATTAGAACGTGGAATGTGGCTGTTGAAGCTAAGACCATTAATATTTAAAAGCGAATTGGATAAATATTTGAAAAGGAAGAATATAAATGGTTATGGGGAAAGAGCAGGGAATTTGGATGAGAAAGCATAACTACAGCGACAGAACTGACAACAGAACTAACTTGATCAACCGAATGTGCTCCACTCACTCTGCAAATTTTATGATTTAGTACATTCGCTCATGTGAGGCAATGTGTTTTATTGTGTTCAGAAGCCATGGATCGCCGCTTAATGAACTGTAAATTTCCTTAATGACAAGATCCCAGTAATGAATCACACAGACGGATGTGAGTCCGTAACAACAGGGGCGGTTTGCAAAATAATTTTAGAAATTACGAATGTTTCTTTAGATTTTTTGGAAATAATACAGCGGCAGAATGCTTTTAAAGCAGTCATCTTATCAAGAGGTTGTGGTGTTGGTCATGGCATAGTTTGTATCCCTTCAATGAGATAGTAGATAGATTTATCATCTCTCCCAAGGTACCCATTCATCTGGATATCATCACCCCACTCTCTCAATCATATTACTGCATGATGTTAAACCCAGGTCCCCTGTAGCCGATCAGAAAGTTAACTGTCCCCAGATACCAAGTCCTGACCAGCAATCCTCCAGATTAAGTGGTGATTCACCTCATATAACATCACAAGTAAATAATCCTTACATTTGCATTTCACGTCGTCAAAATGTCTCACAGGATACACTGAAAAGCGCAGTGTGTCCGTGTTTGTAGGTGTACATGGCAGCCAATTTGCACTCAGCAATGTCCAAGAAATAGAATGACCTTTTTTTTTGTTTGGAGGATTGTCCCTTCTCTCTTCGAACAGTGAAACGTGATCTTTCATGTCCATCTGAACATGTGTGGACTGTTCATGGCTGTTTGTGGGACGAGTTTACCTTCCCAGTTTATCTTACTCTGGCAGATAAGCGTCAGCTCTGCCAATACCATTTTCTATCTTCCATTGTTGAAAGTTCTTTAAGAGGTTCAACTGTGTCTCTTGCTGTGTCTTAACGTATAGATCTGATCCTCTCGTTGCATCAAGAAGGTACCTTTGATAGTGCAGATCATTGTGATTCAGTCCAACGCGATCTGAGATCCTTTCTAACCTGTTCATTCTTTGTACAATGGGATTCTGTTGAAGGCGTCAACATGCCTTAACCTCCCACTGGTTGTTGCATGAAGTGTGAATTTTAATGCTTCTCAAACCAACCGTACATTGGTTTTGTGTGTGAAATTGGCAAGTGGGGGTGGAAGGTGATGGGGTGGGGGTTGAATATTGATGTCGAGAAGAAAACAGACGAGAGGTCCTAGTTTCAAACCTGAGGTTAAACCATTAAAAAGTGAAACGAGGAAATATACTTTCACGCAGTGAGAGTGTGGAATTCAGGGCAGTGGAGACAGAGTCATTTGACGAATTTAATAATAATAATATTAATAATAATCCTTGCATTTGAGACAGTGCCTTATCACGTTGTTGAGACATTTCAAAGCGCTTCACAGAATATATGGTAAAGTGGATTGACTGTGTATTTTGTGGGTAAAACGAAAAGGCAAATAGATGTTTGCTTGATAAACCGGGGTATCGGGGGATATGGAGAGAGGGCGAGAAGGTGGAATTGATTGCATATTGGCCACCATGAAGTTGGAAAATGGAGGGGCAGACTTGATGGGCTGAATGGTCTCCTCCTGTTCCTATGGAATTCCCTCCTCGGCCCATTCATTGCCAGAGTCTAAACTGGTACCTGAATGAAACTGAGGTCAGTGGAGAGTAATAATAATAATAATTATAATAAAATGATAACAATCAAAACCTTATATTTGACCCAGCGCCTTGCACATTGCGAGAACGTCTCAAAGCGCTTCGCAGGATTTTACTTGTAAGTTGCTCTGACTGTGTATTTTGTTGGGGAAGAAGATAGCCAATTTTGCCCATAGCAGTTGTTCGACAAACAGGTGTGAAGCGAGCGACCAATCTTTATTCATATACGTTAATAAAGAAGTGAATCGAAACCGTAACGCAACCCTCTGAAGTTTTTTTCGTTGCTTAAAACGGGAAGCAGCAAGGCAAAACTAAAACAGCAGGCCCGGGATAATAAAAGCGCGGAATGGATAAAGGTTGTCTCTCAGGTGTCTTACTGCCGGCTCCTGTTCAGCAACTGAAGAAAATAACTGCTGCTTCTCTTCATAAATATGGAATCACTGCCAATACCCATTATCAATCATGAGAGCGAAAGCAGTGAAGTACTTTCAAAGGCAGCCAAGGTGTAAATGCTGTGGTTTACCATTGGGAAGATTTTTTTTTTACACACACACACACACACACACATGCTTGCGTCACACTGACATGATTAATGCGTTCTTTTAATATTCACAATAACCGGGGAGGGAGGAAGGGTTTCTGAAAGAGGACGAGAGCAACTGCTAACTGCGACTCTGAACTCACTACTGAATAAAATCCATAGCCATTAAGAGTTTCTCCTCAATGGTAAAGCTCCTGCCTAGATACAATGCAATACAAAATAACATTTATATAGCGCCTTTCACATCGGGAGGACGTCCCAAGGCACCGGACAGTCAGGGATTTGGACCCGAGCTGGGGTGGGGGCGGGCGGGGGGGAGGTTTGGGATCAGTGATGGTGGAGGGCAGGGAGGGTGGCCGAAGGCATGGTCGAAGAGGTGGCTGGTGAGACGGGCCTTGCAGGAGGCAAGGGAGGAGCGAGGTGAAGGAATGTGGGATGGAGTTCCTATGGTTGGGGGCAGAGAGGGCTGAAGGCCCGACCGACGATGGTGGGACGGGCCGGGCGGGGGACATGGAGCAGGACGGAGCCTGCTGAGCGGAGGGAGCGGAGAGGTTGGTATGGGATTTGAGTTGACTTGAGTTGACATTGCGTTAAGCTGCTCGTCAATGAAGCAGCTTCTGAAATAGGCGGGGCAGGAGGGAGAAAATAGTACTACCAATAAGCCTTGTGTTTGGCATAACTCCTTGTCACGTCGGAAGGACGTCTCAAAGTGCTTCACGGGATTTACTGTGAAACAGAGTCACTGTGTATTTGTAGGAGAACCGGGAGAGAGAATCTCCCTTCTCTTTTCCCATCTTGGATCCCACCGAAAGTCAAGCACTTTGGGGTGTCTTCCTGATGTGAAAGGCTTTTTATATGTGCAAATTGTACTATATTGTATTGTAAGAAGGTGAGTGTGCGCGTGGGTGGGTGGGTGGGAGGGTGGGTGGGTGGGTGGGGGGAGAGGCAGGGGGAATAAGAGAGAAAAATAAGACTAAACAAGTTTGACATAGATTCCACAAAACAAAAATAAAGTCCTCTCACTCAGCCAAATGGGAGAATATGAACTCGGATCTTTAGTTCTGTATCGACACGAGTCACCTGAGCAAAACGGTCAATAAACCAGCTTAACAAAGATCGAACCACAACTCTGTTTTGCATCATGCTATTAACCAAAATCGACCAATTCACTGGCTCACGCCATTGATCGAAGAGAAGTTTCCACGTGAAGGTACTGTGACACTGGTCACGATGAAAGTGTATAAAGGGAAATAATGAGCTGGTGCAAGTGGATGTGTGAGAAACGGGATAATAATAATGATCATCCTTACGTTTGATACAGCCCCTTTTCACGTCTTCGAGGCGTCTCAAAGAGCTTCACAGAATATACTGTAAAGTGAATTGACTGTATATTTTGTGGGCAAAACACGGCAGCCAATTGCACACAGCAGCGTCCCCACAAACAGTTGTGGATTGAGTGACCAAATTACTACTAATATGTATATTTTTTGAAGGGATTATTACCCACGTAAAAGCGATCCGTCAATCGACTAACAACCGGGTTCCTACTTACTGCTAGGTAAACAGAGGCGGGTGGAGTAAGGAAACTTGCCTAATGTTTCGCCCTGCCTGGGAATCGAACCCAGGTCCTTCTCGCTCGCGAGGTGAGTGCTCTAACCACTAAGCTACAGGACTGCAAATCAGAGTCACAGTTTATTGTAGCATTTCATTTTCTTCCTCTGCTCTGCGATCGAGTTAATGAAGGCTTCCTTTTTTGCAAAGTACTGTATTGTTTATTCTGTTGCATGCACAGCACTGATTGAACGTGCGGTTTAGTCCCTCCTCGCACGCTTTGTTCGGATATTTTAATTCACCAGATTGAGGCTCAGATGAAGAAGGCCCTTTGGCGCATTGGACCATCGTTCCAGAATACGACGGACCCCTGACGTATTCTCATCGCAACGTCAAGCTGTCTCTCAAGGCTCCAGAAGCCCGGCTTCAACCAGCCTTCGTGGTAATCCCCGTTCCAGTCAATAATTACCCTTTGTGTAAAGAAAAGAAAATTACTGGCGTCTGTCTCGGAAATTGTGCTTCACAAACCCTGAGCCTGTGCCCTCTTTGCTCAGCTGCCTTGGCGTATTCCGAGAGCATTGTCCTGGCTTTGCTGCCTCAGTTCCTGGCAACACCACACCACACGCACACACACACACACACATTGACAACTGAGAGATAACTGATGCCAAGGAGTACTGGAGGGCCACCAGCCAATTGTTTAGCCCACGCCACACAAATCAAGGCAAGAAACTGGAAGTTAATGAAGGTTTTCCAACTTGTAAGACTGACAACACCCGATACAAGACCCAGGAACACACAAACCGAGCTGTCCAGCATCTGCTTCAGCACCTTGTGGAGTCCTGTGGCTTAGTGGTTTGAGCCCTCGCCTCGCAAGCCAGAGGACCTGGGTTTGATTCCCGGCAGGGCGAAATGCTGGGCAAGTTTCCTTACTACACACACACGCCTCTGTTTATCCAGCAGTAAGTAGGAACCCGGTTGTTAGTTGATTGGCGGATCACTTTCTGGGGATAATAATCCCTACAGTCAATTCACTTTACAGTTTATTCTGTGAAGCGCTTTGAGACGTCGTGAAGACGTGATAAGACGCTGGATCAAGCATTGTTATTGTCGCAGAGAAAGCTTGCCCGCAAATTTGCCCAAATAAACTGCCAATAAATGAGGAACGGGGGGAGTGAGGCTCAATCAAGGAGGAATCAATCTCGCGTCGTCTGCTGAAGTCCTTAAATTGCTCCAGCTTCAATGTCGGGTTTATGATGACATCGGAACCGCTTGATGGAATTACAGCCTTGTCTTGTTCTGCCAACCATCTGTCACGCTGGCTTTAATAACAGAGCACTCTCTATCTCATGCCGAGAACCCCATGTGAGGCCTATGTTTATTTTCTCTAATGTCGCAATAATCTCGGTCCAGCTTTTTGTAGTTGCTTCTCAATGTGTTTTCGCGCCATTTGAAAATATGTTTTCTTCAAAAAAAAACAGCCACCAGAAATTAGCAGCAGCTGTCACATTAGCAATGCCATTCTGAGACACAAGCAGAAACAGCAGCACATAAGACAACTTGTTTTTTGATCTAAGTGTTTCAAAGGAACAGGACCGTGGTCTGAAGCTGTGTTTTTGTTAACTGGGATGTCTTCGAACGTTTAGATCCACAAAACCATTTCACACGAGCGCGATTTGATTCTACAAACTACTTCAACAGGGCAAATTAGCCTGGAATAAAGCAACAAAAATACTTGGAGTCTTATTATTCCTTTAAATGCTACAGCATTGTGAGGTGAAATACTGGATAAATGGACAATGTAGCTCAGATATTTCAGATCCCACGGTGCTAGATAAAAGGAGTTCCTCCCAGTGTCCGAACCGACAATGTTCAAGATTAAATTGCTCATGGCTGTTTGTGGGTCATCGCTGGGCATTAAATTGGCTGCCACCTTTGCCAACAAATACACAGTCACAGCAGTTTACAAAAAAAATTCCCTGAAGCCCGTTGAAACATTATTATTATTACTACTAATTATTATTTTATTATTAATAAGCACTGCAGCAGGTGGAAGTTATTGAGAATTAGAATGTCCCCCCATTGCATTCAAAGACCCTTTACTTATGGGAATGACAAAAATTGGTATTCGTTTAAGTTCAAATTGATAAATTGTACAGAGAGGCTGTACCTGCCACAGAGCCTGACTCTTCCCCCACAGTCCTTTCTTCAAACTTTTACCCACCTGAATTACCGCCCCACCAGAAAAATCCCCACATTCCCAGAATCTTTTCCCCCTACCTCTTCCTACCCCAAACTTTCTCCATTCCGTTCCCATTTTCTCCGGAGCTGGTTCAACCTCTTCATTCTTTTACTCTCCAACTTGCACTTCTGATACATCAACCATGACCAAACAGAACAGTTTAAACCCGGTTAACTGGACCCAGTTGGTTTCATAGGTGCATTTACTGAGCATTTCAGTGCTTGATCCTGGCCTCACTATTTGTAATAGAAAATTATAAACTGAATAGAGCAGTGGAAGATGTTATATTAATAATATACACTTTAACTTGGTGAACGAGGCAGCCAATTTGTGCACAGCAACATATCTCCCAACCCCCACACACCCCCACAATAGTCAAGGAGCCAATTATTTGGGCATTTTCAGTAACAATGGACACTTGTTCAAAATAATCAAAAGGTCATCCACGGCTGTGAGTGTAAAACCGCCCACCCAATAGCCAGAAGATTAGTAATCAGAGCGAAGTGTTATTATAATGGCTCACTTTTTTGTAAAAGGAATAATTTTGTGGTATGAGATAAAGACAACTGTTTTGACCGAGTCAAGGTGACTCTCCGTTTCTGGTTGGATTCTGTCTGGATACAAGGATTAAACTGAACCTAATTTACTTCAGTGTTAAATGCATCTGACATCAGTGTTGATTACATTTTTTTTGTGAAACAGGTTCAATAGTTAATAGCGAGACTTCTCCAGGGTATGTCTGCCTGCCTAGCATTCTTATCATGGCTCGCTTCCCAGGCAATTACAAGCCTTTGCCGTTAATTAGCTGGTGAATCAGGATTCAACTTTGTATTTCATTGTTCAGATGTCACGACAAAAGGCATATTAATAGTCAGAGAACAGACTTTCTTTTTCCAGTAAAGTTAGTGTATTTTGACCAGCATCAAACCTGCGGCCAACATGTCATGTGAAATCATGAGATTGGATGAAGAAGGTCTTTTGGCCCATTGGTCCTTCAAATGAGACATTAAAGCAGAGAGTCCGTCCGCCTGTCTTCAGTTGGGTGTTAAAGATTTCTCGAAAATATTCGGAAAGGAAATGGCACATTTCCCCCCACCTCCAGCTCTCTCTGCTCATCAACTATCCTCCAGATTGATGAGCCATTTACTTCATTGCTCTTAAAAGACCCAGCACGTACACCATGGGCCGAATGGCCTTCTTCGGTGCTGTAAATGTCTATGGCTCTTTGGCTTGTGGGACTGTACTGTGGATGCAATAGCCGCTGTGCCTGTGGACAAAATAACACGTTGCTGTCCTTCACACTAATTCCCGCGGCACGTTTTGAAACGTAATTTATGTGGCTGCAAAAACTTCAAGTATATTCTTTCATCCTTCGGGACATAAGGAATTTCAGACAAATGGGACGAAGGCCATAACACTGTTATAGTTAGTAAGACTTCTACTTATTTAACCATTGATTTGGAGAAAGGGGTTTTTCATGGCACACAGCTCTCCGATATATCCAGTGTATTTTTGCGCAGTGTACGCATCTTTTACACAATCCCTCTCTCCTGATCATTATTCCAATCATCATTATTTCGCCCACAAAATACACAGTCAAACCACCTTACAATATATTCTGTGAAGCGCTTTGAGACGCCTCAACGATGTGATAAGGAGCTATATCAAATGCAAGGATTGTTCTGATTATTATTCCACATATCGCCCAAACCGAATAAAATATACCCTTGTCGAACATAGAATTAAAAAAAAACTCCTGCTAAAATATCCTTTGCAATCGTTCAAAAAATTTGACATTATAAAGTAAAGTGGCTGCTGTACCTGGAGCATATTAAAATAAGTTGAAATAAATAATAAGTGAGAAACCCAGTCGGCATGTTAAAATTATTACTTAACCTAGCAGAAACAATCTCCAGCCTGCATAATAATGTGGATCGCTAAGGCGAAGTTTAAGCTAAATTATATTTGGTTTATGTTGCTGTCTTGCAGGAACTGATACTCATGGAATTTCTAGGCAGAAATTATCTCATTTCTTCATCTCTCTCTCTTTCTCTCTCTCTCTCTCTCTCTCTCTCTGGTTTAGTCTTTTTGATGAATGCGTATAACGAACATTAGTTTTCGTTATGATTTTAATTACGACTTACTATTTTGAATATATTCGGAAGCTCTTCAAATAGAAATGTCCTCAGATTTATTGAACGAGTCTGGGTGATTGATTGGCCTCTTCAGGCATAATGAGTAACCAAGATCAGAGAAGGTAATTTCTCTTCTCTGTTTCATTGGAGAGTTGGACGGTCTCAGTGATAGACGTCCCCCTTACTTTAAAGACAGGCAGAGGTGTACAATGGTGAGGCAGAGCTGACAGGCAGAGAGAAATAGGCGAGCAAGCGGAGAAACAGACAAACTAGGCTGGCAAGCAAGCAGAGAGGATGAGGGACGTGCAGACTGAGATAAGGGCAACAAGGCTGGTGAGTACACAGTCACCACAACAACCACATCAAATTACATTTGTATCGCGCCCTTCACATCAGGAGGATGTCCCAAGGCGCTGGACCTTGCCTTCGACATTCACACAAAACACTGAAGCATCTCAAAACACGAAGAGGTAAGTGCCGTCGAGTGCAATGAGTTCTTAATTCTGGGCAAATGTGCCAATCCACACACACAGCAGGTCCCGCAAACATGGAGTGAATGGCCAATATATCAGAACCACTGACTGAAAGCTTGTTGGCCAGGACACCAAAATAGAGCAAGTCATTTAACTCATGTTTTCCTCCTATGAATCTGCTTCAGTCGCTTTAGATGTTGGAGTAAAGAGAGTTTTATTTGCTGCTGATTTGTACCTTTTCAGAGAGTTGCGGTTAATATGCATAAGCTTTTATCAAAAGAAGACAGGAGAAGGTTGAAACACCTTGATGTGTATTGCTGGTTTCTTTGGAAGCTATTTCTGGCAACCAGAGGCAGCGGAGTCTAGATGTAACTCCATACTGAGTATGTTGTCTGTTCTTTTGAATTAAACAGCTCTGTTTAGAAAAACGTACGACTCCTAACATGCTGGCTCATTTCTCAATTCATTTCTTTAAGTGATGAGTGAGGAAGCGGGAGTCAGGAAGGGTGTGAGTATCAAAGAGAAGTCTGCAGGGTGGGGGAAGCAGTTTCTGGTGCAATAAACATTGTGTCTGCACAATCTCGGCGTGTGTGGGAGGTCACACACTGCATCTGTCTGATTGCCCGTTCGAATAAGTTAACGTCAAGACCTCGAACTGCCCTCCTCTCCCAACCGGTCAGGGTTAATAATAATAATCATAATAATAATTCTTGCATTTGATATGGTGCCTTATCACGTCTTCGAGACGTCCCACAGCGCTTCACAGAATAGACTGTAAAATGAATTGACTGTATATTTTGTGGGCGAAACGTGGATTTGTGGATTAAGTTACCTGCGTTTGAGTCAATAAGGAAGCCTTGCACACCAAGGGTTAGACTTTAAGCCCTCAGTCCAGGCCAATGCTCCCAGTGCAGTGGTGAGGCTCTACTCCACTGTCAGAGGTGCCGTCTTTTGGATGAGACATTATAATAATAATAAGACGTCTTAAAGCGCTTCACGGGATATACTGTAAAGTGAATTGACTGTGTACATTGTGGGCGAAACACAGCAGCCAATTGTGCACAACGTTGGCCCACACACAGTCGTGGATTGAGTGAAGTTAGCTCAGGGTATTAAGGGATACAGGTAATTGGACTTGAGGTACAGATGAGCCATGAATGGCTGAACAGGCTTCGGGACTGAATGGCCTACTCCTGTTTTATGCTGCCATGTTTTTTTCTACGTTAAACTACAGTTGCCTCAGCCAGGCACAGGGTACCCTTTAATGGGTATCTCCCAGAGCAATTGCAAGCACTTTCAGTCCTGCTCCAGTTCAGTTCTTCCCCTGATCTCCGTCAGATTACGAGACGCAAGGGTTTTGTCGATTGTTTGGGATTTCTTTCCATGGCATCTGAAGGAAACGCTGTGGTTCTATCCCACAAGATTTAGCGCAACATTACCAATTGCGACCTTCAGAGCTTGGTTTCCGGTCACTTCAAAGAAAACTATTACGGCAGAGCATAACAGTGACATAAATCTACACTATTTATCTTACCGCAGCAACCCGGTTACACAGTCGAAACAAGTAAGGAGTTCTTTTCGTGTTCCCCCTCATTAGAATTCATAGAAAATCATTAGAACTACAGCAATACAAAAAATATATATTTGGAGAACTCCTTTCACGTCGGGAACTCAGAACTGAGAGAGAGAGAGAGAGAGAGAGAGTGAGAGAGAGAGAGAGAGAGAGATTGGAAGCCGATAGAGAGAAGGCTAATAACGAGAAGTGACATCAATTCGCCTGAATTTGAATTCAGATCTCAACGTTGAAGGAACTTTGTGCTATCAGCACACTGTTTGCAAAGAGGATGAAATCGCAATTCATTCTGTAATGGGGCTGGTTGTGAAACTAATGAGTTTGACTGAAGGAACTTGTACATAATGAGGTAAAGGCTGGAAGGAAGATACTCAGTCAAGGTGTCTCCCAGTCTAATGTTAAACAAACCGACCTTTAATGAAATTAAGTTACGGTCAGGTTATTTTTGTGTTAAATTCCTGAGCGTATTTATTAACGGTTCGCGGATTTCAGTTCGTGGGGACGTGACAGAAACGTGGTCCGTGAAGGCCAAGTGCGCGGATCCACTCTTGCGAAAGGCTCCAGGCTAATTACTAAAATGGCTGCGATAATTCAAAGTAAATCGAGTTAAAATGTAAAACTGCTGAGATTACAAAGGAGCTCGGTCCCCAGACTTCAGGGCGCTTTAAACACTGCAGTACATTAATTATCCTTTAAAAAGGTGCAACCGGTTCACAAGCAGAGGACACTTTTTTGAGGCAAAAAGGCAAGACGCAATTATTACTTTGCATCACAGATCATGGGTGGTGCCATAAATTATTCAACTAAAAATAATATTAAATCAGAAGGTTGCAGATATTTCAACTCTGCTTTGTACACGGAGTCTCCTTGGAAAGGGTCGAGGCAGACAATTGTACGTTAGATAATATCTCGGGGATACAGCATATAGTTTGGGACCTGACATGTCAAGCGACTGCCAGGATGGTGGAAGGTGAACTAGATGGACCTTGGTCTTCTTTCACCAGTAAATTCCAATGTTCTTATGTTAAATGCCTTTGGTGATCTTTCGGCTGAGACTTTAAACCCAGATCCCACCTTTTTGTCCTCAGTTTTAAAATACTGTTGGGAGAGACTTCTAAAGGGCTTCATTAATAAAGACAAATGGGGGTAGGAGGGGGTCTCTTCGAGTCACCAGAAATAAGATATGCCAAACCATGGGAACTTCACTCTGACATAATCTACTACAGGAGCAGTAGATTATGCTTGTGAATTGCTTGTGAAGCTCCGAGCGATGTTGTTAATCGTCAAGGCACAGTAAAAACGCGAGTTCGTTCTTGCTAAACATAAAGCCAGTCACTCCGCTGTGATAGTTATGAGCGATGATCACTCTGCTCTCTGTTTACACAGCGTTCTGTGTTGCTTGAGCTCATCGATTTCTTTTTATGTTCCTTTAATTGATTTTCTATGAACAGAGCATAACTCGAACCGGAATGCGCTAGTTAGGGTTTATGGTGCTTAAATATTACCGTTCCACTATAAGTGAATCATTAAAATCGGATCATGGAGCCCTTTAGCTGAACTCGGTTCCTCCAAAAATCAGCCTCTGAGAGGTTCTTCACCTTGTAATGATTTTGAAACCTCTACGTCTTCCGTGCACCCCAAGGGATTGCAAATAATTTCATAAACGGGAGGTGGAATGAAATTTAAGTTTAATGAAAAGGTGCTGAGGTCAGCACCTCCCAAGACTACTGTTTGAGGATCAATTTAGAGTTAACAAATTCTTTTTTTTATATAGAGTGACAAGGCAAGGATGTCCCAGATCAGCTGTAAAGGCTTAGACCTGTTTGAAAGGTGACCTGGCTGGCCTCAGAACCATCTCAGAAGGTCTGACTTGTCTTTGCTCCGTTGGCAGCCTGGCCCAAATGGTGGCATCTCTCCTCTGGGTGACAGAGTTGTGGGTTCAAGCCTCAAATCAGGTCGGGATTTGGAGCTCATGGTTGCTCCGGTGCCATAGCTGGAGAGTGCTGCATAGTCCTGCTCAGTTAATAATTACAATGAAAATAATAACCCTTGCATTTGATACGGCGCCTTATCACGTCATTGAGACGTCTCAAAGAGCTCCGCCGAATATATTATAAAGTGAAATGACCGTGTCGTTCGTGGTTGAAACACGGCAGCCAACGGCGCACAAAAGTTAATGCAAGTCACTATTGGAAACGAGAAGGGAGTTTCTCCCTGTCTCCTGACCAACGACCTTCAAGGTAAAATTGGCCATTCACCATAAGGCTACGAATTTGTGGGACACCACTGCCCCGTTTGTGGTGGACAGTCACTACATTTGACAGTGATTTGCTGCGAAGCACTTTGAGACTTTTCGGTGTTATCGGTACTGTATCAAAAGCAAGTTAGATCAATTGTACTCTGGTTGGTTGGGGAATTGTTGATCTGGGACCCTACCCTGCGTGAGGGTAGGGTCGTTGTCGTTGTTGTTGATTGTGGGTTGTGTACAACTCTGAGCCTCAACGACACAGCGCCAGACATCTGCGATGTGACACAACAGGAGGTTCATAGTCTTAAGTATTGCAGCAATACAGGGTTGTAACTAGGTAAACACTTGTCATTTTAACTGCTGCAATGGGTGCAGCTCATTGCCATAATAACATGGAGCCTGAAGAATAATTGCGGCCATTTCGTTTCCAGCATGGAAACGTAACCAGTTTGATAAATCGATCACGGCTGGGGGTAATGTATGTGGGCCAGAGCTGCTGCTCTGGTGAAAGTGAAACCTAATGATGAGGTTCCTGTTTGAATCCTCGCTGATAGGAGCCTTGTTGTCTGCAGAAATGATGCAGAAAAAGAGCAAAGTGTAAGAAATTTGTGTTTGTTGTTCATTGGCTTTCCAGTCTTCTTAGCTGTACGAGATGAGGTTTAGCACAAGAGAGTCATTAGGGCTCAGTCAATGCGAGAAATCCTGTAGGCAGCTACAAAGGCTTCCTTTCCCCTTTATTCTTGGGGTTAAACTTGCCACGTTCGTCAAACACAACAGGACTGTGCAGCGCGAGTCGACAGGACTGTGGCATAGGAGAGATGTTCGCTCTTACTGCTTAAACTTGCATCAAATTCTTGTCAAAGCACTTCAAATTGCTTTGTGGGTGAATGCTGTCAAGTGTTTTCGCCCACAAAATACGCAGTCAATTCACTTTACAGTGTATTCTGTGCAGGGCTTTGAGGTGTCTCAACGATGTGATAAGGTGCTGTATCAAATTCAAGGATTATTGTAAGTGTAGTGACTGTATCTGAGATGCTCTGAAATGTTACCTTGATAGAGGAAATCTAAGCACCGGCGTAATTTTCAATTTTCCTGTGGAAGTGCTTGGCTGTGGCCCGCCAACATGAAAGAATCATAGAATCATAGACTTATACAGCACAGAAGGAGGCCATTCGGCCCATCGTGTCCGTGCCGGCTCTTTGAAAAGATCTATCCAAATCAATCCCACTCCCCCGCTCTCTCCCCATAGCCCTGCAAACTTGTCCTCCCCAAATAATTATCTCTTTTAAAAGTTGTTATCGAATCGGCTTCCACCACTCTTTCAGGCGTTACTACTATCATTACTATCACTGCCAGATTCAAATGATATTGGATTTCATTTGCAGTTTTGGTCATATCCCATTCCATGAGATAAACTCAGATCATCCACCGCCTGTTGCTTCAGAAACTGCCTCCATACAGAAATTCCAGACTAGAAGAGAAAGAGTCGCTGAATATCAGTCCCATCTCTTGTTGGGATCCAAAGCGATAAACTCAAAACTTAATATGCATCTGACGAGCGTTAGTTAATGGATTCCTTGATTAGTTTGAGTCATCAGGTTCCCGAACTGTAGAGCGACACGCCTCATTTACGCCAAGCTTCTAATAATGGGCAAAACAATGAAAAGATAATAACCCAAATCCTTTGAAACCGGATGCTCGGAATATCCGCTCCCTCCCTCTACGGAAAAAAAGATGATTCTAATCCTAAAAGGCATAAAGGGAGTTTTCACGTAGAAATCCCTCCTCCCTCGGTGCCTCGGTGGCTCAGAAAGCAACGTGCAGACCGACAGTAAGCGCTACAGAGAAACGCATATAAAAAAAACTGACCAAAGTCTCCTCTGAAGTAAGGCAACAGCTACAGAATCGTAATGAACCATCGCTAGATCTATGGTGCTTTTTGCTGGAAAAAACAAATTAGTTTTAAAGTTGATGGGTCGACGGTGTTGCAGTTAATTTAATGTGAGGGTTTACACACCTGACTATGCTAATTTAAACTAAATAAGCCATGTTGTGTATATTAAGCAAGTAATACAATGAATCCTGTCACTTTTTATTTGCAAGCAGGGACTGAGAGAGAGAGAGAGAGAGAGACAGAGAGAGACAGAGAGAGAGAAAGCGTAAAACCACAAAATCTGTGAGGGCATTTGGTGAAAGAGTTTGTCTCCCCATAGGAAAATAACAACAACAGCGCCTTGCATCTATATAACACCCCTCATACTCATTGCTGTCAAATGCGGTGGCTCTGTATTTGTAGGTAAATACGACAGCCAATTTGCGCACAGACTCATCAGTAACCGTCAAATGAACAGGCAATTTTATACGGAGCAGTTGTTGGCCAGGATACTGAGGAAAGCTCCTTTCCTTGAATCATGCTGTGGGACGATTAATCTTCCACCTGAACAGGCAAACTGGATCGTGGTTTAAAATCTCGTCCAAAGTGCTGACAAGGCATTGCTCTCTGCCCAGCACCGCACTGGACTGTGCGCTTGATCCAATCCCCCTCACATGAAGCTTGAACTCGCAGCCTTTCTGACCCAGGCACAAGAGGGCTACCAACTGAGCCAAACTGGCATGACAATAAGTAGCTGAATCAATGAGCCTTCACCCCACAACACTTTACTAATTAGTTAACAGTGAACGCAGCTCATTTTTTTTTGCGCAAGGTATTATTCAGACAAATTACGAGTGCGGCTGATCACGTCCGTGAAAATTAACTTAAATAAGTTATGCAATCATCTACGATGGCGTACTTTACAGCAGTCTAATGGATTCTATCCAGTCCCTGTACCTTACGATTCAGCCGAGGCAAAGTTGTCAACACATGATGGAGTATATTGTGCTTCCAGCCTAATTTTCGTAGAGAACTCAGACATCTGCAAATTCACTGCGCCACTTGCTGGGATAATAAATTGATGGTTATCATAGCACATTAGTCTTGTTTATGTGCTGCTTAGCATATTTTACAGAACCTTTGGTCATAGTCACCTGGTCTTTCCAGCTGCAACAGGTACCTCAGTGTTTGGATTCAACCTTTCCTTTGTCGCAGTGAAAGTCGGTTGAAAACTTAGACACAAGTGTGGTGAGCATTGCCAAGTATACCCTCTGTGGTTCAGCACTCCAGCTACCAGGCCACGAGGGAACTAACTAAATTTCTTATTATATAATAATAGTCCTTGCATTTGATATAGCGCCTTATCACTTCTTCAAGACGTCTCAAACGCTTCACAGAATGTACTGCAAAGTGAGTTGACTGTATATTTTGTGGGCAATCTGCCAATCGTCTAACAACTGGCTTCCTACTTACTTCTAGGAAAAACAGAGGTGTGTGAAGCAAAGAAACTCGCCCAAGGTTTCGCCCTGCTGGGAATCGAACCCTCTCGCTTGCGAGGCAAGAGCTCTAACCACTGAGCTACAGAACTCCAGCCACAGGAGATGGGTGCAAAGATGAGTGATGGAATAGCAATCACTTACCAATACAAAGAAGGTATGAATCTCCTCCACCTCATTTTAGCCCGTGATACACATCAGAACCTTCACATTGCATGATGAAATGCCAATGCACAATGAAGTCACCCTCTTCCTATTGCTCTCTTAATCATCTTATTGACCAGGCAATTTCGCAAATTGGCCTCTTCAGTTATCAAATAAATCGTAGCTACGTAACTACGATGTGTTTAATTGGGTGACGAAACCCAACGACTGCATTTTCTTCTCATGCAGAGTTCCAAACCTCACGCTTAAACTTGACTTCTCCCAACACCCACGAACATGGTTTGTCAAGTCGGTCCCTCCATAATATTCAGTCGTGTCTTTTTTACAGCTAAACTCAATCACCTATTGTTAGAAAAGACTTTCAGAGACCTTTAGATTAAGGCACACAGGCAATTTACTTAAACAAACTTGTCTTATGCGTTACTCCTCATACCGCTGTTTCCCAAGCTGTAAGTAGGAACCCAGTTGTTAGTCGATTGGCGGATTGCTTTCCCGGAGATAATAATTCCTTCAAAAAAAACAATAATAATAATTTGGTGACTCAATCCACGGCTGTTTGTGGGGCCGCTGCTGTGCGCAATCGGCTGCCGCGTTTCGCCCACAAAAGATACAGTCGATTCACTTTATAGTATATCCTGTGAAGCGCTTTGAGACGTCTCGAAGACGTGACAAGGCGCCGTATCAAATGCAAGGATTTATTATTGTCCTTTTGCGATGCATCTCCTCACACGCATATCCAGATGCTAATTTTCAGGTACAGGTTACTGTAGCAACATAGCCAGGCAAACTGCCTTAAACCAGCCAGACATAGCAATGAGTCAGGGTAAAGGAATTAGCGATGAATTGAAAAGCAAACACAAATGATGTGGGCAGCCAACCTTCAGTGGGGAACAGGCCAAACTCTTTCATGTTATTACTCTCAACAATCACAGTGTTTACCACCAGGAATTTAACAGCAAGCAAAACAGCGAGGAGATTGTCAATACTGCCATTTGGTACTATTCCACATTATTCCATCGAATTGCAAGGATTTTCTTGTTAAACTAGGCAACGGCAAGCAAAACAGCACAGTCTGAGGACTCGGGAAATTGCCGTTTGATTGTGATCGTTACGTGACTCTTGGTGACAATGACCTTAAGAGTTCACAGTGGATGTACTCCAGGCACAACACGATGCAGTGTAGAAGGAGCAGAACAACAACAACAGCAACAACTTGCACTTATATAGCGTCCTCCACATAGGGTAGCGTCTCAGAGCACTTCACAGTGGCGGAGCCTGACTCGGAGCTGGGGGCAGGTGGCCTTAAGCACGGTCGAAGAGGAAAGTTTTCAGGTGGGACTTGAGTTCCTGCTCACGAACGCGCAGAATTGACGCAATAGCAATTTTTTTTCAGCCCCAACCACAGGTCCAGGGAAAACACAAGGCAGACAAGAACCCCCAAAAAGTTAAAAGGCTTCAGAGAAAGCAACCAAAAGCCCGTTTCATCACACGCCTCAAGTCCCGTTGAACAAAACCATTCTAAACAGCTCCCTGAAATGTTTGCAGTTGCTACTGTCGCTGGAGCCGAGAGGTATTGGTACACGAGGCAAGAGTTTGTCCTCAAAATGTCCTCAGAAACCCGCAGCGGTTAATTCACTTTGCGGTATATTCTGTGAAGTGTTTGGAGACGTCTCGAAGACGCGATGAGGCGCTGTATCAAATGCAAGGATTATTATTATTATTATATAATCGCTCAACTCTTCAGCTGCACAGTATTGTAAGGTCAACTGATTCCAACAGTCGTGACAGCGCTGTAGTTGTTTGGGAGACTCCTTGAATGACAATTCTTGGGCATAATTTGTTTCAACGGTGAAAAGACTACTTAAAGTGTGTGTGTTTGTGTGTGTAAATCCATGAGATCATACAATCATACAATCCTACAGCCTAGGAGGAAGCCATTTATCCCACTATGCCTGTTCTGGCTCTTTCAAGGAGCACTCTTTCCCCATAGCCTTGCAAATTGTTTCTTTTCAAGTAACTATCCAATTCCATTTTGCAAGTTATTCTTGAATCTGCTTCCACCACCCTGTCAGGCAGCGCATTCCAGATCGTAACCACTCTCTGTGTGAGAACAAAATCTCCTCGTCTGGCCCTCTGCTTCTTTCGGCAATTATCTTGACGATCCAGGAAAGCAAGCGAGAATCTCCTCTTTATTGCATGAGCGGCAAGACTGAGACGGACAGATTTATGTTAGATCAGGGTATTAAGGGATATGAGGCAAGGGCATGTAATTGGACTTGAGGTACAGATCAGCTATGACCTTATAGAATGGCGGAACAGGCTCGTGGGGCTGGATGGCCTACTCCTGTTTCTATGTTTCTATGAGAGTTCAAATGCTATCGTTTGACACTGTGTGATTTTCAAAAGCTGGAACAGCAGCAGAACAAGACGATGGCTCAACAGTGGCAGAAACTAATCCAGCAGCCGGAGGGATTGCAGTGTTGCAGGGAATTGAGGGCGACGGAATAATTGAAAGATCGTGTTCCGGTCGCAATAATTTCAGATTAATCTGTCCATCTTCCATTCCACAGCGCGGTATTACTGCAGGTCTCTATGATTGTTCTCTTAACCGCGGCAAGCAAGAGAGACCAAATTGTTCAGCCCAAATCAAGAATTACCAAAAGTTATCCAAGCACGTTTCCGAAGCTTAAACTTTGTCTGACTTTGCGCAGACCGATCACCGAATTTCACCCCTTCCAAAAGCCTAATGAATTGCTCCTAAAAATGTCTTTCCTCCCATGCGCTGGGTATCCCAGTGTGTTTAAGGAACTCATTAATAGATGCTGACATCACGATGTAATAATCTGGAATGATTGTGGGCATCAGACAGACTCTCAGAGAGACTTTTTTTTTTCCGTCTGTGCTCAGCGAACTGCACCGACATTTAATTGTGCACCCCTGAGTTACAGGATCATTGAAGTTTTAATGAGTTCTGTACAATGTCCTTCAGCTTTTGGTGAACTCAGTTCAGCCTGCGCTTGTTAAATCTCTTCTGAAATAGAAGCCCATGCTCCTCTGTTCATCTAAAAACGCACAGTGAAGTATTATACCCGAAGTCACAAAGCTCAATCTCACGACTGCAAACCGACTTGGAACTGAATTCAAGTCCTCAATATTCTTTAGGCTGCCTTAAACTCCTGCCATTAATGTGCAAATAAATCCCAAATCTTGATTTCAGACCCTGCCTGCGTAATAATAATAATCCTTGGATTTGATATGGAGCCTTATCGCGTCTTCGAGACGTCTCAAAGGGCTCCACGGAATGCATTTTAAGGTGAATTGACTGTATATTTTGAGGGCAAAACTCGACAGATAATTGCGCACAGCAGTGTCCCACAAACAGTCGTGGATTGAACGACCAATTTATTATTATTTTGTGAAAGAATTATGCGAGGTGAGCAGTGGGAGGCATTGGGATGATTAATGGCTGAAATTGCTTGGAAGAAACACTGCGCTGTTAAAACATTAAACTTGAGGTTTGGAGAGCTGAGAAATTAATGTTCCAAGTTTTTATTCAAAGTACACGTTGGCATTCCCCCAAGTACAATCATGGCTGGCAGGTTAATTTCTCAGTGTGAATAGGAAGCAAACACAGCTGCCATTTGCTGCAGACTTTTCATGGGCAAATGCGCTAACGTTTCGTAGAAATAATAATAATATAATATTAACCTTGCACCTTTGCTTTTGCTATGGTTCCTTTGCTGCTCAGCAGAAGCACTTTGTTTCAGTCAATCAGATATGAAAGTACAAGGGAACGTCACATTTCAAAGTCCCTTCGAATCTGAACCACCCATTCTGCAGCTTATGCATCAAATGCACAATGACTGAGCCAATGGTTACAGCGGCAAAAGAACTTGAAATGTGACCAAGGTTAGCGGAAAGTCATATTAAGGTTCATGCTACTGAGGCGGTCTATTATAAAAGGAAGTGCAACAAAATACACAGTTTATAATTTAGCGTTTGGAAATGCTTTGGTATAGTTGCTTCAAGAAATGTGGTATTGACTGTTTTATATTTAGTTGAAGCAAGCTGAAAATACATGTATTATTTAAGAAAGTTATTTCTTTTGATGAACCAGTCCATTTCAAACAGCCTGAGTAATGGAACAATCCTATGTATATATATATATACATATATAATGCTGTTACATGGTCACAGAAACAAGACATTTTTTCAACAAAGGAGGTGGCCATTAAGGCCAATGTTTCAACGCTAATGTTACCCGTGTTGTCTAAATTGTGCTTTCTTATCAACCAACAAGTTCTTATTAGCCGTCAAATACGCAGCCACTGCACTTGACAGCAAATTAAGTGTGAAGCACTTTGAGATATGGCCCATCTTACAGGCATGGTATCAAACACAAGGAAGACTTTAGGATGACTCTTAAGTGTTGCCTTCAGGTGTCAAATCAAGTGGAGAGGCAGAACCTCGCAAGGCTGGGCTTGGGCTAGACTAACCCTCAAATCTACGTTATGTTTGATTGTGCGGTTTCTACGCATCTTAAATTTAAACGAAAGCCACGATAGATAATTTGAATAGATGTTTCTCTACCCCATAACTTGGGGCTGTTTTATACAGTTGTGCAACTTGTCTCCTGTGACATCTTAGGATTCTCTTACTTTTACTGATTAGGAATTATATACTTCATTTTGTGCAATAATTGCTCTAATTCGGCACCTCGGGTGTCTTTTTTTTCTGTAAAAGAATTTGCAACTGAAAAATGAAAGTTTTAAACTCAAGCTTGTGACTTGTGAAATCCAAACAGAGGTTACATAAAGTTTCAAACCTCGAACAAAACTTACTCCTAATGCCTCCGTTTATCTAAGTAGGAACCCATTCGTTAGTCTATTGGCAGATCGCTTTCCGAGGGATAATAAACCCTTCAAAAAATTTTTTTTATATCATTTTGTCCCTCAATCCACGACTGTTTGGCTGCCATGTTTTGCCCAAAAAGTGCACAGTCAATTCACTGTAGCTTTGAGGCGTCTCAAAGTCATAACTAAACTGCGCAGTTATCAAGTCTTCTGAATCATATGTAAGTCATTGGAGAGATTAACACACAACAACAACAAATTACACTTGTATAGTGCCCTTCACCCCGGAAGGACGTCTCAGGACTCAGACAGCACAGTCTTCCAGTATCAATTCAGATCGTTTGCATTGCTAGATCCTTACGTAGTTCCACCTGACATCCTGATGTACCACACAAATTGTGCTCCACAGAGGAGATGCAGTCATCAGGTTCCCAGAGTGCTACTGCTTCAGTTCTGCTCATAATGGCCCATTTTTGGCAGCAGCTTTTTCCTTCTCTGGGCTGTGAATCTAATTAAAGTAGACACCGCGTGGAACCTCTGCCTCTGTTTAACTGGGGCATCACATTAATCTTGGCCACAAATGTTCCTCTACAGCTCTGTTGACGCACTGTTGAGTTTAGCGCATTTTGGTGGCAATGATTTTAGAAAACTTCTGCTATTAGGAAGGTCATATCATTGAGTTTCCCATTGGGACTGCAGTTCTCCATCTGCAATATACAAAGCCACCTTGGATTTCTACCAACCCAGCAAAGTACATGGTTAGACTAACCCAATGAATCATTATTATTGACTTGATGACAGAATCTGGAGTCCTGTAGGTTAGTGGTTACACCACTCGCCTCGAAAGCGAGAGGGCCTGGGAACGATTCCTGGGCAGTGCAGAACATTATTCAAGTTTTCTTATTCTACACGCCTCTGTTTACCTAGCTGTAAGTAAGAACCTGGTTGTTAATCGATTGGCAGATCGCTTTTCCTGGGGTAATATTCCCCTCAAAAAAAAGGTTATCGCCTTACCACGGCTTCGAGACGTCTCAAAGCGCTTCACAAAATATACTGTAAAGTGAATTGATGTGCATTTTGTGGGTGAAATGCGGAAGCCAATTGCGATCATCAGCGTCCCCACAAACAGTCGTGGATTGAGCGACCAGATTATTATTATTTTTTTTAAAAAACTGTAAACTTATAACTCACCACATTTTACAGTGACACTCTGAAGCCTTTCGAGATGTTTCACAGTGATAAGAAACCGGATCAAACGCAAGGTTCATTGGGTTCACTTTTAATCAAGACGAGTGATAATAGCACCAGTAATGCCACTGGTGACCACAGAGCATTGTTCCTCTCAAAGCTGAACCCAAAAAAAAGTCTGTGCGTTTGAAGCAAAAGTCAAAGAGTAATACTAATTGCACCAAATGAATGGGTGGGATCTGTATATACACCAATATCTTGGCTTAGCACCAACTCCCAGATTGTGTGGTTATTATCTCTCATGTGTCTGAGCAATACGTGTGAGACTCATTGGATTAAGTGCAACACAAGGTGCCCCTGACCCACATTTTGCATTCTAGAGACATTTTACTTTAGTACCATCAAGGGCGTGGGTCCGAGCGAGTTTTGAAACTCTCTAATCTCTTACCTCAAAATCCTCAGCACTTTGTTTCCAGTAACACAAGCGAGGCAATTAGCATTTTGCACCAAAATCTGATGCGTGTTCTGGGCTATTATCGAGTTTTATTTGCAGTTAATTAGTTGCTTTAATTCTACAAATTATGATGTGTCCATTAAAACACAATTACCAGTGATTTATTTGCCAGCCTGAGGAACACATTCCCTTCCGCTGGAAGAAAGGGCAACATTTATCAAGTTCAGATCTGCTAAAAGGTCAACCAACTGCGAGTTATAAATTAGTTTGCGGTTTCTAAAAAATTCACACTTGGCATAATTTGCACGAGGAATGTCTATTCCGCTAATGAACAACGGTCAACAATTGAGACAGACAAACATACAGCACACATCTATATTCCAGCCAATAATTTCTTCCAAAGAGAGACCATTGTTGGCTTGATATACGCAAACCCTTTGATCTTCCCTACTTTGTGATATTAAAACGGCCCCGATAAATGCGTTCCCTCATTCTTAGGAACCAGTTGCTCATCTTTGCCGTTTCCCGGACAGTCAGGACTGCTTTTTTCCACTTTCAAAAATGTATAGATATCTATATTTTAAAACGCTCCATCCATTGCGAGCAATTCAGTGCCATCACTTTGCTCCATTGCTCATTCCTCATCGGCCTCATGCATAAGTCATATTCCACTCTCTGCGTGTATTTGATTAATATGCCGGATTTTGCAGTATACAGAGAGAGAGAGAGAGAGAGAGAGAGAGATGAACGCTGAAGAGACTGATGTTCACAGGTTTTCTCCCCCACAAGAAAGCTTACCATCACCCAGATAAAAAAAATTGTTGCAGAGTTTTCTGCTTCAGTATTAATTAATTCCCTCATTAATTGGCAAGGCAGAGCTGTACATGCCACGCTCCAGTGAACATCCAAGGTCACTATTGGCAGATGGGATGTGTTCCATCCTATCATTTTGCGGAGTGGCTGGGGCTCACAAAGCCCTGAAATGGATGAGCTCGGTTCAGACTGACAGAGAGGCTCATACAAATCAGGCCGTATCATCAATATCCATTAGACTTCAAAAAAAAAAGAAAGAAAATCACCCGCATCTTAAACCCGCGATGTTGGCGGCTCGCAAATGGTTTGAATTGCTTTTCCTTGGCTAAGCTCATCTTAAAAACGGTGCTGTTTAATCCTACAGTATGTGTTTCGAAGCAAATTATTTTCGCCCACAAAATATACAGCCAATTCACTTTGCGGTGTATTCTGTGAAGCGCTTTGAGACGTCTCGAATACGTGATAAATCGCTATATCAAATGCAAGGATTTTTATCAGTATTATTCTTATAAACATTCCAATTGTCCCCAAATATTAACAGACATAAGTTCACAGCGAGTCAACGCACTATCACTGTAGAAAACAATAATCTGTTTTGTAATCACAGATCCACCGAGACTGAGACTCTGTTTGGAGTAAAATTCTGTCTGGATCTAGATTTTCTTTTTTAATGCAGCATTTTCGAACGTCCAGAACTTGGCACATTCCTAAATACAAGCCTTCATTTTGAAGCGGGTTATCTGGCTGTTTTTTTTTAAAAAATTAAGAAAACAGACTTCAAAGTTTAGACTGAATGCACCAAATTTCCAAATTCTGGATGCTCTGAAATGCTACATCAAACTGAATAAATCTACACCCAGAATTTGTAGCCCTGGGTTATTTGTACTGACGATTTTTAAAGGAGAGATAAGTGTACTGACGGAAAAGTTGCACAAGTTCTTTTCAAGCACTGGGTAGAACCAGCTCCCAAATTGAGGCTGAATTTAAGACGTTCTTAACTTTTGAAATAACACAGTCTTACAGGTGGAATTTTTTGGGAAAAACACAGACATTTTGGACATTTTAGAATCCGTCTGTATCTGCAATTAATTGGTTCTCCAGTAATGGTTTCTTGGGAAATATGATGGATTCACATCTCGAAGAAATTCATATTTAAAGTAATGAATACTGAAAGATCAGCGAAAGCAGAACTCTTTATCTATATATATGTTATAAACATCTGGCCCTGTACAGTTGGTTAACCAGCTGACTATGTATTCACAAAAATGACTGATTTTCTGCACAATCAACTGAACAAGTTTCATAAATCATTCCTTCCCACGTGGTTACTGTGATGACATTGGTGCATGATCATCTGAGTCAATCAGTCAGTGTATCAGGTGCTGTCCTGCCACCTCTTCTGAACAGCCGGGCCAACCTACACTGTGAGCTCAGGCTTGAACCCACTGGGCTTGAACACAAGAGGCATTGAATGCCACCAATTGAGCCAAGCTGAGATATATAACAGTAAAGCCACGACTCCCTAGATCAACCAGTGTTGGCAGACAGGGTGGCACAGTGAGCTCTCATCCACCACCACACCAACAACTTGCATTTACATAGCGCCTTTTCCACGGGGCAGCGTCTCGAGCCCTTAACGTTGGCGGCACCCTGGCACCGAGCCACGGGTAAGGGTGGAGGTGACCGTAAGCACGATCGAAGAGGCAGGTCTTCAGCGCGGTTTAAAAGAAGGAAGGAGGGGACAAGGTGTAGGGATTGGGGAAGAGAGTTCCAAAGCTTCTACAGTACTAACCGTATGTCTGTAACATTAGTGTAAAACGGGTCTGTTTTAGCCTTTTATTAAATACTCGTCTTGATTTTAGCATAAATCTATGTTACAACTGTTTTGCTGTATTTCTCTCTCAGTGGATTCTGGCAATAACGTGCCTCACGTTTAATTGATGTGCTTGTGAGGAAAGGCCCAATGCACCTCAGGAGATCTCAGACTCGGATGCGCACAGTGACATGAAAAAGTGTCGCAGTGGACAGTGGAGATTGCAAGTGCCTTATTTGTAACCGATTACAGCACATCTCCCGCTGCTTTCGTCTTTGAACATGCACTGGAGGCTTTTCAGATGAGCGATTCCGCAAATTGCATCTTACTAACTCTCTGAAGTTATTTTGGGGCGAGATTGCCACATTTCCATCAATGTGCTCAGTGCAAAAGGCGACTAAAAACTATCCTAACCCACCAGTTAGCCAGTTCTGAGAGAGAGCCATTTTTCCGAAGAAACTTAAAAGTGCCAAAGGAAATTGGTTGTGTTTTTTTTTTAAAAAAGTGAGAGCTATTTGTTGAGCACTTTCAAATAGCGGTGACTTTTATCTCCTTGTCTCAAGATAACCTGCAGGAGAAAGACAATGACTAATGTTCCCAGTTCCCTCCACAAGCTGCAGGTCATTCAGAACTCTGCAGCTCGTGTACTGTCCCGCACAAGGCTTTGCGACCACATCACTCCCACCCTCGCTCACCTCCACTGGCTCCCCATCCCCCAGAGGATTGATTTCAAGATCCTCATCCTCATTTATAAGGCCATCCACGGCCTCGCTCCCTCCTACCTCTCTGACCTACTATCCCCCTACCTACCTGCCCGTACCCTCCGTTCCTCCGGCTCCGGTCTGCTCCACGTCCCCCGCCCCAATCGCCCTACCATCGGTGGTCGGGCCTTCAGCCTCTCAGCCCCCAGGCTCTGGAACTCTATCCCCCAGTGCCTTCGCCTTGCTTCCTCCCTCTCCTCCTTCAAGGCCGGTCTCAAGACCTTTCTCTTTGACCGTGCCTTCAGCTCCCCTCTCGACTGTCTTCCCCCTCCTCGCTCCCTCCCTTCCCTCCCCTCACCCTGACCATTTCCCCCCTCCTCACTCCCTCCCTTCCCTCCCCTCACCATTTCCCCCCAATGCTCGGGTCCTGACCCAACTGTGCAGCGCCTTGGGACGTCCTCCTGACGTGAAAGGCGCTTTATAAATGGAATTCTGTTGTTGTTGTTGTTGTGGACACACCGATCACAGGGGCTGTTTGATGCCAGCGCTATTGGAGATAGAGCACCAGTGAATTTCGTTAATAATAAATTGGTCCAAACTTCAATCCACGACTGTTAACGTGGGACACCGCTGTGCGCCATTGGCCCACACAAAAAAATACACCGTCAATTCTTTTTGCAGCATTTTCTGTGAAGCGCTTTGAGATGTCTCGAAGATGTGATAAGGCGCCATATCAAGTGCAAGGATTATTATGGGATCTTGAACATCCACCTAAGCAGGCAGGCGGGACCTCAGTTTAACGTCTCATCCAAAGCTGCATCAATCTTCAGCATTTTGAATTCCAAATACGAACCGGGATGGAAGAGAAACAACAAGCGTTCGCTAAAGGCATGTCGAAAAGGCCATTTGATAGCGTGTCTATTGAGGAACAGAGTTAATGCATTCCGCAGTGCAACTGATCACGTTACAACCGTACATCTTCTCTGCCAAAGCACGCTGGTGTAGACATTGCACAGCCAAAGCTTTTTCTGCTAGCATCCGCACACTTCGCTCTGCTGCAGAAAACTATAAATAATTGATAGCACAATTAGACAAAATACGAACATGCAACTTTGCCCGGAGCCGAAGGCATGAAGTGCCTTTGGGTTCTGCTTTCTCCAGATGTATCAAATATTTAATTGAAAATAACCATCCCAGTTTTCCCAGCCGCTCCGCAGGACAATCTCCGCTTCATTTCATTTCATCTGTGCGCAATTGGCTGCCGCGTTCGCCCACAAATATACAGTCAATTCACTTTACAGTGTGTTCCGTGAAGCGCTTTGGGACGTCCTCCCGACGTGAAAAGCGCAATATCAAATGCAAGGATTATTATTATTATTATTATTGTTCCAGATCGGCGGATCCCTGTAAGCAAAGAAATACTGTTTAAAATGACAGAATGGGAGGGAGACGAGAATCAGAGGTGATGTGATTCTGCTGCATTTTAGTATTCAGCGCTCAGGAAAAGGATACTTCTGCAATAACAGTGACTGGCACAGTTGGTATCCGTACAAGGGTCATTTGTTGTTGTTTCTCCCTCTCGTCTCTGTATCTGATGGTTCTGGGTGTAAGCCCCACATTTAGACGCTGAGCTCACAGTCTAGGCTGACATTCAAGGGGAGGTGTCGGAAGTGCCATCCTTCAAATGAGACGTTAAACCCAGGAGATCCCGTCTGCCTGTTCAGGCGAACTTTAAAGACGCTAATTGAAAAGGGAAGGGCCACAAATCCCACAGATAAAAGTTTTTTTTTCGAACCAGTCAGTCATGCACATCATGGCTGTGTGCAAATGCATTTATCTACAAATACACTCAGCAGAAAGTGTCAATTATTTTGAGCACAAATTAAATAGATTCTGTTGGGAAATAATGTCTCGGGATACAGTATATAGTTTGAACCATGACAGGTGCATGCGACTGCCAGGATGGTGGATAAACCTTGGTCTTCTTTCGTCCAACAGCACTTATGTCCTTATGTTCATTCACTTAGTTTTACCGTCACATTCACAATTCCTTTCACAATCTTGTTCAAGCATCATTTTTGGCAGAGTGTCCAGTGTATGTGTATATAAAGAAAAACCTCTCCATTTAATTTTCATGCACCATCTATGGAGTAGAAGTTTCCGAAGCTTCATTTAATTAATTAAACTGAATGGAGCATTAATTAGGCCAGTACATGGCAATTTGGCACAACTCCACAGCGCATGGACTCAAAGAGGAAGGGTTTCCAATCACGGATTAGAGAGAGCCATTCATTCCAAGTGCGGTGGATTTGAGTGTGTTAAAGGCAGTGTAAAGGTTTGTGATGACTGCGTCAATGTAACCGTTCGGAAATACCAACCAGTCAAAAGCCACTCACATCAGGCTTGCGACGGTAATCTGCTGCTCGCCTAATGTGACTTCCGTCCCTCCCCCACCCCGAGATCTCAGCTAATAAATTCAGTAAATTGATTAAATTCAATAAATAAATAAACTCAGTTAATAATTAATTAGTTCACCGTGGGGTGCAGAGCTTAGGCAGACCAGTAAGGTTCAACACTGCACTTAGTCTACGGTGAATTAGCTGATATCAAACCGGGTTGACAATTGACAGAGGGAGAGGGAATTCTACAATCTCAATGGTCCTGGGTTACCAAGAGGAAAGTTGGCTCATGCTTCTCCCAATCCAGGGGCCTAGCCTTCAATTCCACCTAATCTTTGCCTGTAAGGCTTTTTTTTTATCCGCCACTAAGCCCCAAACCTATGGAACTCCCTACCTCGATCCCATCACGTCACCTCACCCCCTCGTTGCCCGTCTTCAGATCGCACCTGAGGACTTCCTTCTTCAACCACGCCTGCGGTCAGCTCCCCTTCCTCCCCAGTTCGGTGTCTAGCGCTCCGAGACACTGCCCTGCGTGAAGGGCTCTATGTAAATGCAAGTTGTTGTTTTTGGACAAAGTCCGCCATTGTTTAGCACTTTGAGTCACTGTATCAATGCAAGTTGTCGTTGTCGTCTTCGGAAACTAAGGGTTAAAATTCAAGCTTAGAATTGAAGGCGACGGTCTTACAGGGGGAATAATTGGTAGGGAACGTTTAAAAGAAAATATAAATTTTTTTAAAAAAAAAGACTTCGAATAAGTAAATGAAACTATAAAGGAACCGTTCAGGGTTTACATAATGATTCTTTACTGAGTTGCGACGATAATGGGTTAGTCCCAATACTGGTTGACATTAGCGGAGGTAGAATTTTTACCCACATGTTCCCAAAGAGAGGAAAGTCAGGTCATATATAGCTCGAGTCCAGGTCAGCCTGCTCTTGCCAGGCTGAGAAATGTCTCTCCTCAGTTCTCATTTCATAAAAACGGAAAGACTGCCCTGAACGACAACAGCAAACCACACAACAAATGATTTCTTCTCTGTTTTCACAAAGCGTTAGTAAAACGGCTTTGTATCAATGAGAGCAGCAGATGTTAATCAGCACTGCAAGACGTCAAGCATCCTTGTAGATTTCCTGAAAGTATGGTATGCAACAAAACATTTATTAAACAGGGAGCTCAAAGTAGACATTCCCGCGGATTACAACTACGCATCACTTGCTGCAGAGAATGCTACAATGTGCATTTGATGTGCAATAAATGTGTCAGAGGAATAATGATTTTGGCAACCCTGGATCTCGTATTTGCCTCGAACTGATTTATGCTGTCGAGGCAGTATGATTGCTTTTTTGTGCCACTTCAAGATCGGTGGCGTGAGGCAAGAAATCATTTGTAAATGTGTGGGGAGAGCGGTTCCCTTTACGAAGCTGGATAGACCCAGGAAATACGGTTTTATTTCCTCAAGGTTTCGCTCAAAGGTAAACGCGCTGAGCGGGTGCTTGAGCCTTCGGTCAAAACAGGCCGCTTGTTCCTGCGGGACTGTTGAAAGCATGAAAACCCACAGGCTTCTCTCTCACTCCCTCTCCTTCTCCAATGGCTTGCGTGTATTTGCAGATCATTGACGTAGAGGAATGTTTGGAGCACTTTACAGACTGTGCTGGACACAGAGTGAGTGGTGGACACCAACGATTCCTTCACGTCTACTGGACCAAGCGGTCAGAGACACTCAATCTGGGCAAATCATAGAACACCAGGAAATCATGCAACGCCTCAAAGCGCTTCACAGTGTTGAACCGCCTGCGTATTTTGTCGGTGAACAGAACAGCCAATTTGCACACAGCAATGCCCTACGAACAGCCAAGAAGTGAGTGAACAATTTTATCTGGGGGAATTGTCGGTCATGACACCAGGAGAGAGAGAAACTCCCTATAATTTACGAACAGGACTGCGGGATCTTTAACGTTAATGTTGAATACGAACCTTCCAGGTACTCTCTATTGAAGCGAAAATGGCCCCGGGTTCTTTAGGGATGTAAATGAAACATAATTCTCGAAGGGTTTATTGTCAAGGACAGATTTGGGTGACATATTTTGATTTAATTTGTAAAGGGGATGGAATTTGTCATGCTTTATCAAGCATTTATATGCAGCGCAGACAGTCAAAAACTCGAGGCTTATACACAGTGCTGAATAATATGCAGATTTACCCTTCAGAATAGCCTGGCAACCATCCAAACGTTGCAAGTCAAAGATTTGCATGTGCAGAGATAGTACACAGATAAATGTGCCACTTACAAAAGGTGATGTGCCTCTATTTAAATTATGACTGCTATTACTACAGTCGGAATAAGGTCTCACAAGTATCCTTTTTCAACAGTTTAAGCTAATCTTGCTTACTCTCTTGCTGCGCACAAATCGAGGGCAGATGAAATTGGGCGTCGAGATCGTAATAGTCTGGAATTACAATCGACTGGATTCAATTAAGAAAACCCATCAGCGTTGCGATAACTGGGCACTGACCAATTCAGTTCGCAGAGCGTAGGAGCTCTTTTGGAAGAGGCGCGCAATAAAACAAGCCCGAGCCAAATGGGCGTCATGAGAAATATTAGGGTTTGAAGAGAGGAACAAATGTTTGGCTCCAAATCTGAATTCCGTTTCCAGTCAAAAACAACGGAGCCATTCAATGTCGATGTACAGCATTTGGAGATGAATCAGGGGCTCAGCAAAGTTTGCCCGACACCCCAACGGACTCCCAGCCTCAGTTTCGCCCCTACTCCCAAGAGCGAGACAGTTCCCCTATCCACGATTCTCGATTCGCGACTCTTTGTGGGGACGCTGCTGTGCGCAATTGGCTGCCGTGTTCCTCCCACAATTGTACAGTCAATTTACCATACAGTATATTCTGCGAAGCGCTTTGAGACGTCTTGACGGCGTGATAAGGCGCTGCATCAAATGCAAGGATTGTTATTACTAACAATTCTCATGGACTGCATCGTAATTAATTCAGTGCCAATCATTGAGAAATTGGTTGGCGCAGATGCCCTGGGCTGACCATCGATATATGAGTCGCGACAACGCTAATCAATAGACCTACAGTACTATTTCAGTTTGGTCTTTATTAGGTGACACAGAGAGCAAAAGAGGAGAGGAGACTTTTACTCCAGTCCAGTGTCTTAGGCCAGATTCATAAGCTAAGCACACAAAGTCAAAGTGTCCATGGGTAGTTTCCCTACTTCTGCTCTTCTAAGAGCCAGAGAAAGGGAATAAGGAGGGCTGGGAAAAGACAGCAGAACAAATCACACAGTTTGACATTGTCACAAAAATAGCTTCAGTGGCAGCCTCAGACTAGGGGGAGAGAAAGATGCCTTTGTTGAACGTTAATGCATACGGGGACAGAGCGAGAATCTTTAAGATCATTGTTTAAATGTTCCATTTCGACGGGGTACGAGAGGGACATTTCCTTATCGACAGGCGTAGCTTTGCAAACGGCTGACAGATCCATCACAGATAACATAACTCCATGCGCAAATCAATAACAGCCACGTCTTGTTATTACCCGTACAAAGAGAGCGGAGCAGATAATTATCTACTTCTTCAGCTCCTCTGCTGACTATTACGGAGCTTTCGCTGAGCGAAAGCCTTTGCCTTGAAAAGTTATTTAGAATTACGTTATTTAGAATTATGTTATTTTAACACAGGAACAGCACCAAGGGCATTCAACCCTCTGAGCTTTTTCTATCCAATTACTGGATCGCAGCATATGCTTATCCCATTTCCCTGCCTTTCCCGCAATTCGCCTGCAAAAATACACAGTCACTGCACTTTACAGTATATTCTGCGAAGCGCTTTGAGACATCTCAACCACGTGGTAAGGCGCTATATCAAATGCGAGGATGATTATTGTAATTATTAGTTTTGCAATAATGTTAGGAATAACATTAAGCCCCTTCATTCTGGATCACTCTACCAGAGAGAAACCATCATCCACTGTCTAGTTTGTGCATTCCCTTTTAAAAACTCTTCCATCAGCATCTTCTCTCATTTGATGAAGTGCAAAGCACTCGCTGGTCAATACTTATTAATATGGAACAACCTCAAAAGGTTATTTTGGTTATTCAGACCAATACAATGTTTTCTATAAAGATCTCCCCTTGTTTTTGCACGTAAGTAGTAGCACGTATTCTACCGAATACCACTTTTATCACCAGTTTTCTCTATTTTAAAGCAAATTAATTGTTCCCAACACATGGCTTTCTTGTATCTTTTATAGATTATAGTTTTTTTTATGATATAGATTGCTATAGCTAGCCAGCTGTGGACCTATTCATAATTAACAGCGTGCTAATCTGTGCATGTCCAGGTCAGAAACTCTTGATTTATTGGATCTCATTTTGTGACGTGAATTTCAGCAAATATTTCTTCCAGTCGATTTCCCTCATGTGACACCTGTGCTTTTAGCGTCAATTCCGCAGTAAGTTCTAGATGTGTATAACCCACCTGCTCAGCTGTACAAAACAGGTAATGACGACCTAGTTTCATCCTTGCCAAATTTTAATGGGATATTAATAAACTTCCTAAAACGTCTTTCTCTCTCGCTCTAACTCTCTCACGCACAATTTTTCTCTAGCACGCATACGAGTAGTGTTTTTTCTCTCTCTCCCTCTGTGTCTGTCACACACACACACAAATACACCCTCTTGTATATCTGCAGGCGCGTCATTGTTCTTGTTTGATGCAGGGCATCCATACGTGGAAATGAACTGAATTAAATTGACCTGAATTGAAAGGGGAAGGCGGAATCCGGGACTCCTGGGGTTTCATGGCAGACTGCAGGGAAGGCAAGTGAACACGTGGTACATGACTAACTGATAAGCGTGAGGACTTTGATAGAGATTTTACAGACATAATGAGGGCAGGAAATATTTGAAGAGAAAGAGACACTCAGGGGCAGTGCCGTTGAATAATTAAAGCCTCATTACACAGGAAATTTTATTTTAAAGTCAAATTGACAGAACGATTCCCAGAATAAGTGGACGGAATAGGTTTGCGAAGGAGATGAATCGTTTGCTTCCTGTCCTTTGAATGAAAGAGATTGTGCGCTTCATAATAAGCGACACACACGAAATAACTTTTTTTTAAATACAGGATATATAAAAGATGTGTCGGTCAAATCAAAATAACACCAATATTTGAAGGTGTGTATGCGCAGTGCATTGTCATCGCATTTGCCAGTGGATTTTAGAGTTGGCAGAAATTAGCCCCATAGGAACAGGAGGCCATTCAGCCCCCCCAAGCCTGTTCCGCCATTCTGTAAGATCATGGCTAATGTGTACTTCAACTCCAATTACCTGCCTTTGCCCCATATCCCTCGATACCCTTACCTTACAAAAAGTGCAACGTTTGAATGATTCACAAATCGTTGACTGAGTTATGAGGCACAATGTACACTTCAATAAATTGTACACCAATGCCATCTTAAAGTGACCGTAATCTTCCTTATAATAATAATAATAATAATAATCCTTGCATTTGATATAGCACTTTTCACGTCGGGAGGACGTCCCAAAGCGTTTCACAGAACACACTGTAAAGTGAATTGACTGTATATTTGTGGGCGAACACAGCAGCCAATTGCGCACAGCAATGTCCCACAAACAGTCGTAGATGGAAATGACCAATTTATTATTGTTTTTGTTTTCTTTGGAGGGATTATTATTAGGCTCTGTGTGGAGTAAGGAAACTTGCCCAAGGTTTCGCCCTCTGCCTGGAATTGAACTCAGGTCTCTCGCTTGCAAAGCGAGTGCTCTAACCACTGAGCTACAGGACTCCTTGACATTTCCCTTGAACCCACCTCACGTCCAAGCCTTCTTTCGGAATTGAAACCGTCCACACCCCACCAGTTCAGACCTCACAAGAAAAAAAAACGTGTCTGCAAATCGTGAGAACGAAGCAGATGATAACTTTTAAGATAATATTTGTCACCTCAGCTCAGCCTGTGGCATTTTGTACAAAGCCATTTTGAGTGGTTCGACGGCAAGCAATTTCTGTTTGGCTAATTCTCTGCATTGCAGCAAAAAAATAAACAAAACCCAACTGCATTCGACTTTGCAAAAGGTAAGTAGAAACATCCCCCCCCCTCCCACCCACCGGGAACCCAACGTGGAGTCCTGTAGCTCAGTGGTTAGAGATTTTAAATTATCAATAATTATTAATATTACTAATCTCGGTGCTGTTTATTAATATAAATATTATTAATATAAATAACAGCGTGATGTCTCAAAACGCTTCATGAGATTTTACTGCAATGTGTTCTGGTTATTTCCTTTGCGGACAAGCTCAGCAACCAATCTGCACATGGCAATGTCCCACAAACAAACAGGTACAAAAGTGGTGGCGTTGGGAGGGGAGGGGAAGAGAAGATTTTTTTTGAAGGTTTCAGAAAATAAAGACTACAACTTGTCCAAGCAATCCCAAGGGCACAAAGTGTAGTGACTGTGAAAACACTGGCTAATTTGCGGCAAACAGGAAGGAGCGAATGATGGGACTAGCCTTTGTGTGTGGTGTGTGTGTGGGAAGGACAATGTTATCTAAGATATAGTTGGCCATGCTCTCTCTCGTCCACCTTCCCCCCACCCCCCTCCCCACACACACACGTAATAAGTATCAGTAACTAACGACTCGATAATAAGAATAAGACTGTACCAATTAAATAGGTTTTCCCCAGATCAAATTCATTTCAGAGATCTAAAGCTGTGGATGAGAACAGGGAGCCAAGAATAAGAGGGAGATTGAGAATAATAGCATAATTAATATTTAAATTAGGAATAGTTGCCGAAAATTAAGTACAGTACTTACACTAGTGCAATAAATTAATCTTCTATTCTCAATCCTCTCGTTATTAAAAAACCTCCATTCCCCACCGCTTTATGTAAAAAGCAATTTTCCGTGAGTTCAATTCCACTACAATTATAATAATCCTTGGATTTAATACAGAGCTTTATCACACAATTGAGACGACTCAAAGCGCTTCTCAAGATTCATGGTGAAGTGCAGTGACTGTGTATTTGCAGGTAAGTGGGCCAACACAACAGTGTCCTGCAAGCAGCCACTAATTGAACGGTCCTTTTTATCTGGACCAGGACACCGGGAGAAATTCCCTTCTCTTGACAAATCATGGCGCGATTCTTCAAAGTCCGCCTGAACCTGCGCTCACGTTACCTCAGGTTAAACGTCTCAGCTGAAAGACGGCACGTCCGACAATGCGTCGCTCCTCCAGCACTGGGTTGCGGTGTCAGCCCAGACCGCGAGCTCGAAGTCCCAACGTGGGGCTTCTTAAGCCACAACTTTCTCTGCTGCCTGTGTTTTGAATGACTCCTTTCCCCCTCTTCACTTGCACCATCTGAACAACATGGCACTTCAGAAAAGCCGTTTAATTACAATTCCGCTCACTTGGCTCTTTCCTCTGGGACCATCTGCTGCGGTGACACACGTGCACACACGGCTTAAGCTGCCCTCAACAAAATTGTCTCCCTTCACTAAGCGGAATTCCAACCCATGATCATCATTGAGCAGAAGAACAACGGTCAATCCCAATTCAGCTCCGTCCATTCACACCCAGGTCCAAAGGATGTTCGTCTACCAATCCTCATTAACAGGTCCCAGCTCTGTCACAAACGGTGAGGGTTGTTCAGTGTCGATCGGCAGATGATCCCAACCTTTTACACTATATTTCACCCACAAAGTGTACAGTCGATTCACTTGACAATCTTTTCTATGAAGCCCTTTGCGACGTCTCAATGACATGATAAGGCGTTCTGTCAAATGCAAGGATTATTAACATGATTATTATTGTTATTATTATTATATCTTGCAGTACGCAGGCGCAGGAGAAAGAGGGAGAGGTAGAGAGGGAAGAGAGAGAAAGAGAGAGAGAAAGGGAGAGAGATCGCTGACCACAGCAGCCTGCGCCACCCAGCAAACGTGTTTACGCCGGCAGGAGCAGCTCTGGCGCAAACCGCTCAGGGTGGCCCACGAGTGCACCGGAATCCGACTGAAATAAACGTAAGGGTACAGAAGGATACCCGTAACCAAAGGGCGTCCTGCAAATGTGTACGTCCGGTAAACATGTGCGGCGTAAGGTGCGCATCCGGTGCCTTCCGAAAGCAGCCAAGCGCGCCTTACCTTGGCGTGCGCGGACACTCACGTGGATGCGGTGTACACAGGGGCGACTCCCGGCTAAAGAGAGCGTCCCCCCAAAAAAAACATGCGGGCAACAATGTGCGCGGCGAAGGAATGTAGCGTAAACAACAGAATGTTTTTTTGCACGGGGCAAGAAGAGGGAAACAGTTGCAACAGACGATGTCGTGTTGGTTTGGGATTTCTGTTGTGCCCAAATATTATGGTCATAAATAAATATATACGTTCAAAAAAACATGTAATAGTTTATTGAAGAGAAGCATTGTTCATCATCGTGCAAAGAGCAATTTAAAAATTTGCACTGAAATTTGCATCCCAGCTTCAGCCCCTCTCCCTCGCTAACAAACACCGAAGGTTATTACCCGTTCTTAAACAAAGGTTAATGTCCTAATTGCTATGGAAAAATTAACAATTTGCATCAGCCGTGTACTCAGTGAAGTGTGTAACTGCACCTAATGACTCTGGAGAGAGGCTTTTAAGTAATAAACATTGCATTAACTGACCTGAACTAAAATGGAAAGGTTATATAACAGTACGGTAATCTCGCCAAGCAGTATCCTGATACATTTTAATAAACATTTTAATAAGCAGATGCGACCAACTATTACTGATTTAGATAGGGGTGCAAATTTACAGCTAGAAATTGGTTAATGGCTTCAATTCTTGCACACTTGGGAGAGATACTATTACCAAATATGTGCTTAAAAATGATGACGGTGTGGAATATTCTCATTGTGTCCGAGGTATTTCTATAATAGAGCAATCGCTGTGGTGCCTTTCCGCTTGTGATGCCTGCAAAATATACTTTCCCAAGTGTGCAGCTCCGAATTGCTATGTTTTGCCTTTTCTTTTCAAAAAAAAAGCTTTGCCTCTTCCTCAGATGTCAATGGAACTATTCCTGAAAGGCAGCGGGCTCATATTTCCAACGGGATCGCAAAGAATCCTGCTCAGACCTGTTGCGTTTTTGTCCCCATTGTTTGGCAAATAAATTGTGACTGAAGCAAGCGTTCACTGCAAAACGAAATTTAGTCACCCGTCAGAGGGATGTCATCGATTCACACAGGTTGAGTTCAGATGAAGAAGACCCTTTGGGCCCAATCTGATCTCATGTTTCCCGAACACCCAGTGCACAGTCCTCCGATTGCTGTGTTTTGCCATTAGCTGTGGTCAATGGATGTCTTACCGTGTAAGTAACTCAGGCTCAGTGTTGTACATCTCTCATTACAAGCCCTGTAATGGAGAAGTGAACTCGATTGATCAAAGGCGATGATGTGTCGAGACTTTTCTGGCTCCTAAAAATTCACATGTTCCGATATGTTTTAACTCTGTTTTAAAAGAGTGTGGGGAAAAGCATTAGAAACGAGTATCACAGTCCCCACTTATTTTATTTATGGCCTTTACTGTAATCCTGTGGTTTTTAAGGTTCAATTCTCTAGGACAACCTGGAGTTGAAGGACATTTTACAAAATAAACGTTTTGTTTCTAATAGAAACATGGAAGAATAATACATTACAGCCCGGGGATTCAAATAGATTATTTTCGACATACGGCAATAATATTATACAGGTCAAACAATGCAAAAAATAATTCAAGCTCTCAGTGAAACAGATGATATCAAGCATTACATGCACAGCACTGTAGTGTTTAATGCCTTAGAGGCAAATCCTTCCGAGACCATGGCAGATGTTTATTATGATTTCAGTCATGTTAAGTGAACCTCATTCTTAGCACAACAGCGTGCAAAGAATAGTGCTCATTAATAGAGGTACCAAGCTTCGCAAGCAAATGTACAGCTCGACTTCTTTGCTTCTCTGAGCAATGAACAGGCGAACGAAACCTCAGGTCATTGATAATGGAATCAGAGGGAGATTGTAATCTCCCCCCAGGGCAGTGGTAGAGATAAAGTTTTTCTACTTATCGAAGTTTTAGAGCAACTTTGGATTTCTATAAGGGCAGGCGGTAGGGATTAGCTCGCTAGTTATCTTAAGTTTTTGAAGGTGTTTTAAAGGAGAATATTAACTGAAGGTTGTGTGAATTTTAATGCGCAATTTTTCTGAAAAATGCCATCGTGGTAAATTGGAAGATAAACCCAATTGCTTTTATTTATGTATAATAATAATAATAATATGAGACTCGTTTTGCTGCCTATAAATGATGAGTCTAACATACAACAAATTATAATATATCTAATAATAATCCTTCGATATAGCACATTACAGCATATGATACAGAGCCTTATCACGTCTTCGAGACGTCTCAAAGCGCTTCACAGAATATACTGTAAAGTGAATTGACTGTATGTATTGTGGGCGAAATTCGAATGGATTCCCGAGTAAGAATTCCTGAAGAATCCTGAAACAGCAGTTACTGGGTGGCTGGTTATGATCCACCCTCCGGCTATGTGGAGACTGGGAAAAACAACAATATTGAAGGCACAGCTCATCTCTACAGTGGTGGCATTTAGAATAGTGATTCTGACATTTACAACAAACCGTCAGCTTGCTTCACGTCAGGCTTGTTATTTGATCTCCCATCCAGCCACAGTTTTATTTTAAAAAAAGTAACTTTACGCCACATTTAAGACGCCTCCTGAGGAACGCTACCCAAGAGATTTGACCCTCGTGCGGTGAGAGACACAGGGAGAGGTCATGAATGGGCATCGAAACCGATTGCTAACACTGCTGGATGAACCAAATGAGATTGAAGTACGATGTTGTGGAGCTCAGTGATTTGAGCGCTCACCTCGTAAGCGAGAGGACCTGGGTTCGATGCCCGGGCAAAGCGAAAAGTTGGGGAAGTTTCCTTAATCCACACATCGCTGTTTACCGAGCAGTAAATTGGAACCCAGTTGTTAGTCGATTGGCTGATTGGTTTTCTGGGGGTAATAACTCCTTCAAAAAAATAACTATAATAATAATTTGGTCACTCAATCCATGACTGCTTGTAGGACACTGCTGTGCGCAATTGGCTGCCTCGTTTCGCCCACAAAATATAAAGTCAATTCCTCCAATTATTTTTGCATTCACTTGTCTGTGCTGTTACGAGGGAGATGGGTTTCCATTGGATCAATTTCCATTAACCATGAACAGTTTCTCTGACAGGTAAGAAACGAACAGGGGAAGAGGTGATGTGAAATGAAGACATCTCTCCTGACCTAAGGAGTAAGTGACCGGTTTTTCCTTTTAAAAAAAACACAATACAATCCACAGTTTTTTTTAGAGACTTCCACATATATTTTACCCACAAACTACACAGTCAATTCACTTTACAGTGTATTCTGGGAAACGCTTTGAGACGTCTCGAAGACGTGGTAAGGCGCTGTCTCAAATGCAGGGATCGTTATTATTTGGAAGAATGTCTCAAAGCGCTTGACACAGCTCCAAGGGACAAGTGCTCAGTGACGAGTTATCAGGGCTGGCGAGTTAGGCATATGTATAAATACATAAATAAATTCAGTTGCGATATTGACAGCGTGATGAGTTAAGTGGTGGTGCCGAGTTAAGCCAGGGTCGAGCTATCAGGAGTTTACTGTATATATATGTATATATACCGACACCTTCATTGGTTGCAGATCCAGTTTGAAAGCGAGTATACTGACCTCCTATGATAACAGCTGAATTATACAGATTTGCTTTCTATGACTGCCAAATGTTGAATGAGTCTCCCGCGGAATAAATTGTGCAAAATACCTCGGGGTCTTTGTTTTTCTTTTGCATTTGTGTGTGTGTAATTTCCATAATGATAGTTCTGTGCAAGAGCGAAGCTTGAAACAGTGGGTATATGACAGGATGATAAAAGGTTCACTATAAAGAATGGAAAGCGAGTATAATGCATGACGACGGGTTTAAGTAGGATTTTCTGAGATCACAAGTCACGTGGCTTTGTTTTTCGGGTGTGGGGCTCAATTTCTCTTCTTTTTTTAGAATAACTAAATGGTTTCACTCTTTGCAAACCAGGCTGGATTCATTTGATAAAAAACAATAATCCTTGCATTTGCTGTTGCGCCATAAACAGCGTTCGTAGGATTTTATTATAAAGGATAGCGACTGCATTTTGTCGTCGAATGTGGCAGCGAAATTGCACACAACGAATGCCCCAAAAACAGCCATGATTTGAATGACCAATTCAAAGCCCATGTCAAGCCCTTCCTCTTTGACCGGGCCTTCGGTCATACTCCCACCTCCACCCACCTTTGCCCTCCATCCCTCTTGATTACAATCCCCAGCTCGAGTGCAAACCCCTCTCTGTCCAGTACCTTGGGACATCCTCCTGATGTAAAAGGTGCTACGTAGATGCAATTTGCTGTTGTTGACCAACTTTATCTGGGGTGATTGATGGTCACGACATCAGAAGAAACTCCCTTCTCTTCTCGAATAGCGCCATAGGATTTTTAACGTCCACCTGAATAGGCACAGATAGGATCATGGGTTAATGTCTCTTCCGAAGGCCAGCTTCTCTGACAATACACATCTGGTGTATCGCGGGAGTCCAGGAGCGGAAGGAGTTTAGCAATAGAAGTTTGGTGCTTATATCTGAAAGTAGCAATAACATTGAAGAGTAAACAGAACACAGGATTTTATTTGGTGACCTGCGATATTCAGAACAGAATGAATATCTCTAATTGGGCTTCACCTTGAGTATAAAAGAGATAATTATGAAGTCTGTAGATAACTTAGTTGCTGATTAACTTCACATTTACATTGGAATCCAGCTTTGTTGGTTGCTTCTGATTTCAGGTTCCTAATTATCCAGCCTCATACAACTAAAATTTGCATGCGAAAGAAAAGGTAACAGATTGCTGCAACTAATAAAGCAAATAAAGCAAGAACAGCAACAAAAAATAAAGCACTTGAGAAACAACGGCAATGATAATTACAATTAAAGTTGCACGGAAAACAAAAAAACAGCTTGGTGCATTCCTCCAGGCGTAATTTGCTAGGTGACCATATAAAAAAAACCATACCAAACTCATTAATGTCTGCCATTTATATTTCCATAACGTAATTAGACTTTTTGTCGAGGCAGGGAAGCTCAGCATGCCATTTAAAGCAGCCAGATGTCATGAGCTTGGGGTATTATAGGTGGCCTTGGAAAAAGCTTTAGAGCTGTCAGTGGAAGTTAGAGTCAGGTCCTCTTCTGCTATCAGGCACCTCCCTTGAGCATGTTTCTGCGCAGACAGTGACATTCTATGTTAATTGAAGCTACGTTAAGATTGTCTACTGATTCGTACACAGGTCTAACCCTAACCCGTCCCGCAACTCAAGAGGTGATGCATTAGCAGAAGGGCCAGTCTCGATTGGAAAGCAGCATTAGCTGGTTGTGTCCGGGGAACACAAGCTGCTACCTCGCACATCAATAAAGACCTTTTGTCTTTCCCACTGGGAGTGACAGATGTCTCAGAGGGACTTGTCTCAAAGCGGCGAGAGCCAGGAGGCTTGGCTGCACATCACACACATCAGCCTGGATAATGTGTTCGCTGATGCGCCTGACAAATAAAGAGCATCAAACGCAGTTAGATTCACACAAAAAGGTAAGGACACAGTGTCCGATGACATGATAAATAGTTTGTATTTGGCATCACATAAACAAAGAATTGGTCATTCAATCCACGACTGTTTGTGGGACGCTGCTGTGCGCAATTGGCTGCCTTGTTTCGCCCACAAAACACACAGCAATCGCACTTCACAGTATATTCTGGGGAAACACTTTGAGACGTCACACCAATGTGATCTGGCGCTATATCAAACTCAAGAATTATTATTATTAACGAACATCTGAAAAGCACTTCACGTAGTGAGTTACTTGAAGTGCAGCAACTTGTGTAGGTAAACAGGGGACCTAACCTACACCTGGATCTTCCAACAACCAGTAAAAGGGATGAATGTCTTTTTGTTTGTGTTGTGTGTGTGTGTGTGTGTGTGTGTGTGCGCGCAGTTGGAGTGAATTTGGTGGAATGTTAGGCAGGACTGGGAAATTTCCCAACTTGTCTTTGAAGCAAGCGCTCCATGGCGCTACCCCCACTTGAAGAGAGCTACATAAATGCGAGTTGTTGTTGTTGTTGTTGCAATAATCTCGAGTGGTGGGGGGGTTAAGCAAATCGGAAAGGTAAGGTGGTGCGAGGGCATGAAGGGATTTGAAAACAAGTGAGAGGATCTTGAAATCGATTCAAGATTCAGTTCAACTCAGGTCTGCCTTGAACCTCTAGTCAGGGTTCCACAATGACTGATTTATTGAGGGAATTAAAATTCTTAACATGTTCCAGTGGGATAATTAGTTTGCAACCATATGTGAAAAATTAGATTAAGCCTCAGACATTTCCTGCTACAGGGCAACATTAAGTAAATAGCAAGGAACAAGCACACACAACGACGCTAACTGTGCAGATTATAGCTGTTTCATTTCAATAAATCACCTTTGGTAATGAACTTTTACAAGCTGGATACTGCCTGATAAATGATCATACGGTTGATGGCACTTAATTCTCAAAACCAATCTCCTATCGCTTAAAAACTCCACCTTGTTACTTTCGCACCACTTTCCACGCCAAAGTGGGGCGTGGGTAACCTTAGTCCTGGCCAGCACAAGGATCATAGCACATAATGACCATCTGCCCATTGATTTTACCATCTTGCCCCCATCAAAGAAGTGTTTGTCTCCATTTGGGATGTCACCCAGACAAACAACAGCTCTTGAAGAAACCTCCCTGTTGCAATTGCGCAGTTGCCCACTGCAGAACGAGTGCAAATAATAATAATAATAATCTTTGCATTTGAGCTAGAGTCTTATCGCATCATTGAAACGTCTTAAAGAGCTTCACAGAATATATACTGTTAAGTTAATTGACTGCATGGTATACCCACACTGCTGAAGCCTACATACAAAGATTTTGGACCTTGCTTAACTTGTGGTTCTCACCACTGCGAATCCAATTAAATAAGCTGTAAATATTTGAGGATTTTTTTCTCCTCAAGTTTAAGTGGTGCCAATTACGACCTTCCTATTAAATGAGTTGTGCTTAAGTCCTGAGTGTTCTTACCACGTGGTGCGCTTGAGCCAGGAGCAGTCCTTGAAGTGCAATGGCTCACGTTAACATAGCTTCTTTCACTGCTCAAAACCCTTTCCAAAAAAACCTAATAAAGCTCGACTAGAAACGGCGAATGCAAAGCCCAATATCGTCCTACGGTGAACATTGAGAAGAGCAGCCAATTAATTTGAATGGATATGAAGAAGGGAAGGTAAATCAGGATAGTCAGTGGAAAAATTACACAGAGCAAAGCTCCAATTCGCACGCCATTCCTCAGCCTAACATGGAGTCGGTATTGGAAGAGACAAATGGTCGTGTTCCGTCTTTGGCTTTGCAAACAGTTTTGTCAACCGGTAGGTAAGCATGTATTCTAAGCACTGTGCGTTCGTCTAAACAACAGAGATTGATGGAGCCCGGTTTTATTGCTTGGCCATTCCATTAGAAAATAATCTAATGTTTGTTAGCGTTGGGAAGCCAATGGCAATAATAACAAGAATAAATCAGTCTCATTTGGTAAATGCTATTGACTGGTTAGCATAATGGAAACACATCTTTTGATCACGCAATTAGCTGGCCAAGCCGCTAGATTCATTTCATGAAGACAACAGTACTTCAATGATATGTCCCTTGAAGCCATGTTAAAAAGGATAATTTAATACCCTTATAACCAAATGACGTTTTGATGCACACCTAAAAGATGAGACAGAGTCAGAGTGACTCATTTCCAGTTCTTATGCCTTTCAATAGTTTTTTTTTAAAAAAACTCTTGTTTAAAAACCGGATGTTTAAAAACTTTTATTGCGCAACAAAATTGAATTAAAATGTTCAGAATTAGCATGATTCTCTGTATTTAGATGCTCATTTGATTTTGTTCCTTAGACTTGATTATCTTCTTAAAAAAATCAGTAAAAGATGACGCAGTCTTATGAAATAAAAGCTTTTTATCCCACAAACTTTAAAGAAGTTTGCAAATGATACATAATGACTCAGTGCTACTTTATTTTTAAAATAAAGGAGCACAATAAACATTGGATTCAATTTAATACTGTTAGCATTTGTTCTTAGCTTTCAATCTTATTTTATGTGGCATTGCCCAGAGCTCACATAACTCTCAGTGACTCAACGTAGTGAGGGAGAGTCATAGGCTATGGAACCCTATATATTTTATTCTACATTTCTTGCCAATGTGTAATCTAAATTCAATGGCAAAGCTTTCTGAAACTCAGTAAATCTTTGGTTCTGACATCATGTTGGAAGCAGACTAGGAGAAACACAAGTCAACGCAACTCTGACAGAATAAAATAAACACGCACTCACAGCTCTAGTGGCTCCGAGCAAAATTGGTTTTGTTTCTGTGCAATTTTTAATCTGTCCGCTAGTCCTGTGTGTCAGTTTCTGGAAAAAGGGAAAGTGTTGCATTGCCAGAGGTGCCGTCCATTCAAATAGACGTTAAACGGAGGTACCATTTGTCTTTTCAGGCAGGCATTAATGATCGGCCGCAAAATATACAGTCAATTCACTTTGCAGTATATTCTGTGAAGCGCCTTGAGACGTCTTGAAGACGTGATAAGACGCTATATCGAATGCAAAGATTTTTATTATTATTATGGTATTTGGAAAGAGAAGGGAGTTGCTCCCGCTGTCCCAGACCCCAAGTAAAATTGGTCATTCATTTTGCGATTATTGTCGAGACATCGCTGTGTACAAATTCATTAGGTCAGATCCCTCTTCCAATTATAATGTCGAGAGCTCAAACGTCCAGTTTCTGACCACTGTTATTTCACAGTTTTTTTCACACAATGTTCACAGCCGATCAGCAGGAAAATGTACTGAACAGGACGTAGGTTTGGATTAGTGGAAGGAACTCATTATTTCCTTCCAATTTTAGTGTTTGTACTTATGAGGAGATATAGACCTGACATGTTTAGTTACTGGGGGGATTAATCTATAGAGCTGTTCGTAAACGATCAAGGTTGACAAGTCTTAGATTAATGAGGAATATAGGGAGGATAAGGCAACCAACTCTGATCTCATTGGAAGAAAAACGCAGCTAAAGGGAGACTTGATCCAAGCTCTCTGAAATGTGAACACAATCAATAAGGTAGACGTGGAAAAGTACTTTGTGTGAAGACAAGAGGTTGAACATAACCAGGGCTATGGACCTTACTCTTAAAGTTAACTTATGGTACACACTGAGCTCATGTAATAATGCCATTTAAGAGTGAAATCAGGAAGCATGTTTTCACGCAAAAGGTAGTGGAAATCTGGAACTCTCTCCCCCAAAGGGCTGTGGATGCTGGATCCATTCACACTTTCAAGACTGAAGTGGATAGATTTTTGTTAGGTCAAGGGTATCAAGGGTATGGAGCAAAGGAGGGTAAATAGAGTTGAGGTACAGATCAGTTGGACAAGAGGAAAGTCCAACCGATTCATGATTCAACAAGTAGTTGAGAGAAGTGGATGAGAGGAAGATGAAATATTCTGTGTGCGCTCTCAGCAATCGTAGCAAGAAAAAAAAAGAACAGGTCAACGAACCTAATCTTGTTTTGATTTATCTAGTTAATTAACAGATTAAAGTAACACTAATGCTATTCAAGCTGAGAAATGATCATGATTTATGGTCACAAATGTAGCAGAAACCAGGTCTAATTTTCTTTTTGAAAATGTTCCTCGTTCAGATCACCACCAGTACAAACTGCCTGCAAACTTGAATTGACATCTTCAAGGTTAAAATAAAGAAAGGAGCCATAAGTATTTACGATGCCACACTGTTGCTGTCAAGATATTCTCAATGTTATAATAGCAGTCAACAATAAATAATCACTTCTACAAAACTGCAGTACTTGAAAGCACGTCAATATTGCAAAATGATTTGAACATTGCTTTCCGAGCTGACTTCAGTGAAGGGTTGCGTGGAAGATGTAGCAGTGAATGTTAATGACTTTGTGTCGACTTTAAAGTAATTGGTTTTGGATATGTGCCAACAACTCCGCAAAAATGATGTGCCAAGACACGTTTTAAGTGAAACATAAAGAAACGAAGAGCTCAACACCCAGAATGGGGTACGGTGAAGCATACTTCAGCGGTCTTGCCAATGATAAAAATCAAACTTAATCATATGAACGTCAGCTTTACTTTTCAGCACCATTTTAAAGCTTTTCTTCACACTGAAATGCTCCCTAATGTGCCCTAAAATAGACGTGGCACAGTTTTTCAACAAAACCAAAGTGGCTAAAAACCAAAATGACCCCAATGACGACTCTTACTGGATTTGGGTTTAATCTTGAATTAACATTTCACCCTATATTCTTAGAAATTATTTGAATAAAGTTAGTTACCCTCCACACCCCACAGAGAATTTGAACAACTCTCTGCAATAAAGCTCTGTGGATGATTGCTCCCTCATGAGTCGATTGTGCATGTGTACAAAAAAAAAGTATTTGATGTCCAATGCTCACAAGTATAATACAATGCAATTTACACTCGCATCATGCTTTTAATGTTATAATAATGTTTTAAGCGCTTTGAGACACTACCTTGCATGGAGGCACTATATAATAATAATAATAATCCTTGCATTTGATATAGCGCTTTTCACGTCGGGAGGACGTCCCAAAGCGCTTCACAGAACACACTGTAAAGTGAATTGACTGTATATTTGTGGGCGAACGCGGCAGCCAATTGCGCACAGCAATGTCCCACAAACAGTCGTAGATTGAGAATGACCAATTTATTATTGTTTTTGGTTTTGGAGGGATTATTATTATTAGGTGTGTGGAGTAAGGAAACTTGCCCAAGGTTTCGCCCTCTGCCTGGAATTGAACTTAGGTCTCTCGCTTGCAAAGCGAGTGCTCTAACCGCTGAGCTACAGGACTCCACAAAGTGCACATAAGTGCAAGTTGTTATTGTTGTTTCACCCTGCCTGGGAATTGAATCCAGGTCATTTTTCCTTTCTCCATAGATGCTGCTGAGCGTTCCCAGCGACTTCTGTTTCTGTTCCAGGTCCTCTTGTTTGCGACTGCTCTAACCAATACACTACGGGACTCTACCAATGCACTATTGGGAGGACATCCCAAAGTATTCAATGGAAACAAGGGTGTCATTTTATTTTAAAAGTTACATTAAAAGACTGTTGATGTGCCATCAAAATCAAAAGCAGCACAAATTACACGCAGACTTCAAGTGACAACTTCAACAGCAAAAAATATTTAAACGTAATTATTCATAACGCTTTCTCATCGTTGTCAGCTCGTATAATAGCTGCCAATAATAAATAACCCTTCTACAAAAGTATAGCACTTCAAAGCACATCAATATTAGCAGATGAGTTTAACATTGCTGTCTGAATTTAATTTAATGAAAAGATTGCATTGAAGATGTGGGAATGAATGTTAACAAATTGGATCCTTTCTCTAAAGTTTGTAATATCAAGCTCGCTGTTGGTTCTGCCTCCGCATATGAGGAAATCAACAACAAATTGCATTAATACAGAACCTTTCATGTTGGGAGGATGTCTCTCTCGGTATTGCCTTCATAGAGGGAGGCAAAAAATCAAGAGAATTCAGGCTTAACCCCCCCCTACAAATACCCTGTTACAAATTATGCTTGAAATGAGCTATGGAGTAGGATTTTGGGTCATCTATCCACCCAGGTTTCTGCACATGCATAAACCCATCAGCATTCTCCAAATCAAACGACCGAGTACCACTTATGTATACAGTAGTTTCTATTTGGCTGGTATGAAATGCACACCTCCTCTCCCTCCCTCTTTCCCCTTTCGATGCACCCAACTCACCCAATCCTGGCAAATTTAGTTGGTCGTCTGGTATTCATTGTAAACGGTAAAAGGTGGTCAGTGTCTAATTAACTATACAAGATCATCCCCAGAGAGAGAGAAAAAAATAATAATCATTGCATTTGATATTGCACCTTATCACGTCACTGAGACGTTTCGAAGCGCTTCACGAGATATACAATGGAGTGAATTTCGCCCACGTATTTTGGGGGCGAAACATCCTGGAAGAGGTAAAATACGCCCTGGAAACTGCTCAAAACTGCAAGGGAAATTCGGGTGCCATTTTCCGGTGCCCGTTTGGCTCAGTTGGTGGCACTCTTAGTCCGGGTCAAAAGGTTGTGGGTTTAAGTCTATGCTGGGCTTGAGCTTAAAGTCCAGTCGAAAATTGCATTGCAAAGAACTAGCCAAGATTCCAAAGCTTCAGAGGAATATAGGTTTTACACTGGGTGAAACTAGGAATGTGCTAAGCCCTTCATGGGTAAGGTGGCTTGCTTCACTGTGATGTATTGAAATGATGCTTCACCTCTGGCTATTAATTTCTCGGGTAAGGTGGATCAATCCCAAGGCAGAGATGACATCGAAGGTATTCAACATGACTCGGAATGAAGCCCTGTGCCTTTATTTTACATTCGATCAGGCCCAGTGTTTGATATTATCAGCAGGGTGCTGCAAACTGACAATACATTGACATGCACAAGCAATCACAGGCCCGTTGACAAATTTCACAAGAGCTTTTCTCAGTACATCACAGCGCCGTGGAAAACTAATACAAAGAGACAACGGCGAAACCTAAATAATCACCTCGGTGATGAAGTGGCTCATTGAATATTCAGCTCTTGCGGTGCCTGAGACATAAGCAATTACAAGACAATACTCATTGCCACAATCCATTGACAGTTTTATGGATAAATAGCTTCCATTATAAGTGACATACTGAGCGAGATCTCCCAATAGAGAGATTCAATGAAAATATGACTATTTTGAATAACAGCATTGTTTTCTTCAAATGTGTAGTTCAATTCAATGTTCTCAAAAGCAGGTTCATAGATTAAGTTAGAATTGTGGAATCCTACAGAAATTTTTCATGCGGCGAGTTGTTCGAATCTGGAATGCATTGCCTGAAAGGGCGGTCGAGGCCGATTCGACAACTACTTTTAAAAACGCGGTGGACAGGTATTTGAGGAGGACGGGTTTGCAGGGTTATGAGGAAAGGGCTGGGGAGTGGGATTGACATTACATTTCTCTTCTCAAAGAGTTGGCACAGACTCGATGGGCCGAACGGCCTCTTTTTGTGCTGTACGATTCTATGGTTCTATGAGAACAAAGTTCTTTGCAAACCTTAACGATTCTGGGGATTGCCGCATTGTTCGGATTCTAAAAGTTCCAGGGGAGCTTTTCTCATCCCCGATTACCCCAGTCCTGGCCAGACTGCACTGGCTGCCTGTCCCAGAGAGGATCAACTTCAAGATCCTCACTCTTGTCTTCAAATCCCTCCACTCCTCTGCACCCCCTGACCTCTCTAACCTCCTCTCTGCTCATAACAGTGCCCATTGCCTTCGTTCCTCTGGGTCTGGCCTCCTCCTCGTCCCTCGAGTCCTCCGCTCCACCCTCGGTGGCCGTGCCTTCAGCCACTACGCCCTGAGGCTCTGGAACTCACTCCCTTTGCCTCGTCCCCTCTCTTCTTTAGTCAGGACCCATTTCAGAACCAATACAGAAACACCAAAGATTTGACTCACTTCCCCTCTTCTCCCACACAAGACTGGTTTGGAACTTTCCCTTCACTCCATTATTGATCTTTGGAGCCCACTGACCAAAGGTTTGTTCATTGCCAAAATTAATCGAAACCCAGGAGAGAAGCAGGTCTTTCAGTCTATCAGGCCTGGTCTGTCATTTCAATCCCATCTCCTCACTTTATCTCCATATCTCTTGCTTTCCCAAGTCTACATCTCCTCCTTTAAAACACTTGAACTAATGTTGCATTTATGAACACTGCTGACTCATTTTCATAACCTTCTGCGTGAAGCAAAGGTTGACTGAAGCTTCACGTTCAAGCCAACCCAAATAATTGGAGCACGCAACCCAACAGCACACATCAACATTGTTACACAAAAAAAAATCTTCTCGGCATCTTTTCCTTTCAAGAAACCAGCTTCCAGGCAACCTTCACTTTTATAGGAGAAACCCACCTGTTAACAAACTCAGTTAAAGAGCACTTTAATTAAGGTACACATGGACCAATGTGAAGTCAAGGCAATGCAATCTCCCTATTAGTGCTGCCCTGGCTTCTTCCAGTTCTTGTTAAACTGACAGCCTCCCACAGTGCAATCAGCGGGCATCCAAACAACAATAGAAGCTTTGAAAAAAAATCAAAGAATAATTATTAAGCGTAACTTTTAATGCCAAACAGTCAGTTCTTCACGAATTCATTGTTTGCTTCTTGTTGTCTTGTCTTCTGCTAAAACCTTCGCTCTCCTCTGTCCCTGAAATTAAACATGAACCGTTGCTATTTGGATACAGTCAGTATTTTGTTTTGTGCAGATAGATGTCAAAGCCTCAATCAGCTAATGCTCATTCCAGTAAATATTATCCCAGTGTCCTGGCCAACAGTCGCCCAATTAAAGTTGATTTTTCATTCCATGACTATTTATGGGACATTGCTATGCGCAAATTGGCTGCTGTGTTCGTCCACAAAATACATACAATCACAACACCACTTTACAGTTTATCCTGTGAAGCCCTTTGACACATCTTGACAACGCGATAAGGGGTTAAATCAAATGCAAGGATTATTATTTTTAAAAATATTAATTTTCAAGCAGAGAAAATCTATATCCTCCGTTTGCTTTACTGTCAAACACTTAGCCCAGAGTAAGCAGACTGTGTAGCATTACATTATCACAGGTGCCACCCTTCAGATGAGATGTCGTAAGAATTGCTAGACAAAAGAAGACCAGGGTCCATTTAGTTCACCTTCCACCATCCTGGCAGTTGCATGCATCTGACATGTCTCAAACTATATACTGTATCCCGAGATATTATATCCAAGCAGAAATCTTTCTAACTTGTTCTTGAAAGGCTCAACACTTTGATGTCCTGGCTGCCTGTTCAGGTGGACGTTAAAGAGAAGGTAACAGTAACAATTGTTGGGTCTGCAAAACCAAGTGTTCTATGTGAATGGGTCCTTTACAGATAACAAATCCGCATTAAATCCTCTTTTCAATGGGAAGAAGATATCAGGTTCAGCTCATTCCTCTGAAATGTCTTTCAAGCTGTGCTTGCACCAACAAGCCATTAGTAAAGGGCTGCAAATATCCATACAGATGTATTCTGCGCATGAAGGGGCTTGTAGTTTCCTCAATGGAAAGTTGTTCAACAAATAAAAAACACAGATGTCCACAGAGGCACTTTTGTAGTTCATCAATATCGGCTGCATTCTCTTGGGAAAATCCTGACTCGAACTGTTACCCACAGAACTGAGGTTCCATCAATTACACATCACCACGACCAATTAGTCTTCAAACAGTTATGGTCTAGAACAGAGGTTCCTGATCAATCCATTATGGCCACTTTGATCGCTAGTTAGATTCCCAATACTAAAACGCGATTATTTTTAATCATTAATCTCTGAATCATCAGCCAAGGACAATAATCGTTGAGACGGTGATCATTTGTGAATCATAGTGTGTTGTGATTAGGGTGGTCCACTCATTTGTAACCAAGGACATTAAGCGTGTCAATAGCTCAACAGATTGCTATTTAAAACGTGGGGTTAGGTTCGAATCATTGTAGATGCCTTTAACCGCTCCAAGCCTCAAACAACTCCTCCCGACAACCCGATGGGAGTTCCTGAGGATTCCCAGATTGTGACTCGGAATTTCCTTATTACTCCTGTTATGAATCGCTCCAGTTATGGACTTCTGTTATGAATCGCTGTAAATATGAAAACCATGAGCCTTTGGTCACCCTCCTTACCCACCCTACCCACCCACCCCGATCCCGACTCCCAGCTCGGCTCCGGAAACACTGATTGTCCAGAGCCTTGGGACATCCTCCCGATGTGAAAGGCACTATATGAATGTAATTTTGTTGTTGTTGTTATTGTTGATAACAGTCCTGAAAGGGGACATCTCAGATAGGACCATATCAAGTTATACAAGATTTTAAATGAGATTGAGACAGTAAACTCAGAACAAAACTTTTGAATGCAATGAGATTGCAGAACAAGCAGACACAGGTTTAGAGTTGGAAAGTGCAAATTTCAGGGCAGAAACCAGGAAGTATTTCTTTAACCAGAACAGAATTATAATAATAACATAATAATGATCCTTGCATTTGATATAGCGTCTTATCATGTCTTCGAGATGTTCCAAAGCGCTTCACAGAATATACTGGAAAATAAATTGACTGTATATTTTGTGGGCGAAACCCGGCAGCCAATTGCGCACGGCTGTGTCCGACAGACAGTCGTGGATTGATTATCAGGAAGGGGGGTAGAACTCATTCAAAAAAAAACTCGAAACTGTGATGAAAGGATGGTAGGATGGGCGTTCTGGGGTTGGGGTGGGGGCGGGTGGGAGATGAGATCAAATGAGCTGAAGGGCTTTCTTCATTTCAAACCGATCATGTGTGAGTTTCCGATTACTGATGGCACAATCATTTCCAACTACAGAAATGCTTAAAATGAAATCTACAGACAAGAATCACTTACGACCCTTGGAGTCTAATAAGATCTTAAAACAGCAGGCGGAAGAAATTTAGCATCTTGATTTCTGGCGCTCGTTACTATTAATGATAATTTCCCTGCCTGTGGCAATTTGCTTTTTTTTTTGCTACTTCGAATCTCGAACACAGGAAGAGAGAGAAAAAAGACAATTGGATTTTATTAACAGATTCCAATTCATTACCCTTCAATGGAAATTCGGTTTGAAAGCACATCTGGACCGATCATTTCCAATTTGCCACAAATACTATGAGTTGCGTTGCATGAAACGATCAAATTTGATCATTGTTCGGCAGGGAAATGGGATCCGAGTCAAGGTAACATCGACATTCCACTCACGTTAAACCTGACACGTGATCTAGTCGTTACGTTTTAATCTGATGGCTCGATTGTTTGACTTGTTGCCCATTGTTTTAATTTCCCACATCAAGCATCCATTATGTGTGGAGTCCTGTAGCTCAGTGGTTAGAGCACTCGCTTTGCGAGCGAGAGACCTGAGTTCAATCCCAGGCAGAGGGCGAAACCTTGGGCAAGTTTCCTTACTCCACACAGAGCCTGATAATAATCCCTCCAAAACCAAAAACAATAATAAATTGGTCATTTTCAATCTACGACTGTTTGTGGGACATTGCTGTGCGCAATTGGCTGCCGCGTTCGCCCACAAATATACAGTCAATTCACTTTACAGTGTGTTTTGTGAAGCGCTTTGGGACGTCCTCCCGACGTGAAAAGCGCTATATCAAATGCAAGGATTATTATTATTATTATTATTATTATTATTATTATTATTATTATTATTATTATGTCATTTTTATTCTATTCTAGCCAGTTGAATAGTTGGAATCCATCCTTGATTTCTGTGAAATTAGCTTGCTTGGGAATGTAAGGTTTTGTCCCTGGTTTGTGCCTGCTTGAAATCTAATCTTTGGACAAGTTGTTGAAGTAACACAGACAGCATCAATTTATAGTGTACAAGGTACATCATTATGTCTGGATTCTAATAATAATAATTATCCTTGCATTTGATACAGCGCCTTATCACATCTTCGAGACATCTCAAAGCACATCACAGAATATACTGTAAAGTGAATTGACTGTATATTTTGTGGGCGAAACACGGCAGCCAATTGCGCACAGCAATGTCCCACAGACAGTCGATTATTTACCCTTATTAATTATTATTATTAATTGCCTTATCGAGTCGTTCAAACTTCTCAAAGCACTTCACAGGATATACTGTAAGTTTGAGTGACTGTGTATTTTGTGGGAGAAATGGAAAGTAATGGAACTGACTGCTGAATACTCCAAGTCAGTAAATCGTCTACCAGTCCACAGGCCTTGCTGTTGCTTTATGACTCTCGCAAGACTACAATAACACAAACTTATTGATGCGCACAGTGGTTTAATTAAAAAAGGAGATTGTTATTTCCTACTAATAGAACCCAGAAGCGTCATTGTGAATTGGACCATCCAAGCCTTGATTACAAAGACGACGCATGTTATTTTAACTCTGCGTAACTCATTGGTAAAGCTGCATTTGAGGTAAAACTCATCTTAGCTTCGGAAGCACATTGCTGCATCGCAGAGTTTTAAGTGATTTGAAGGCTGAGACAGCTAGACTACTCAGCAAGGCTACAGAATTTTTAATTGTACAGTATTTTAAAAGCGAATTTTCCCGGTCGTGGGGTAAGACAACACAAAAGCAGAGGAAATAATGAAGGATAATGCAATGAGAAGCAGGGCTGAGAGGTGACAAATCCAGTTCAGTTAATGATAAATAATGTGGGAGCAAGGAACTAATAGATGACGCGTATGCTAGATGATACTAGATGCTAGAAAAATGAAACAGAAAACAACACGTGGGGAAATAAGGGGCATTTTCACAGTTTAAAAGTCAAAAAAATCTGAAATTTGTCAAATTGACATGAAAGAGTTGCGTGTTTAAAACCGTAAAATCTATAGTTTTGCTCTTAACAATAATAATAACCCATACATTTGATACAGCGCCTTATCACGTCATTGAGACGTCTTAAAGCGCTTCACAGAATATGCTGTAAAGTGTATATTTTCTTTCGGCTTTGCCCTAGATACTGCACATCACGCGCAGATCATGAATAACATGTCTGGTGTTCAGAGAAACACAGATAATAGTAATTAATTGCCTGATATGCACATTTTCCTGATACTATTTAAATTGCACTGAAGGTTTCAAGTGCTCCTTTTTAATGCTGTTCAGTGGCATAGGCACTGTCCCTGTGTGACAGTCTGCTACCTCCCCAGTGACGGTGATCAGAAATGTCTTGACACAATCTTTCGCAAGGACAGTATTCCCAGCCAGAATTTTTTGTAGGCCATTAACATTTCCGTTCAGTGCAAAAAAATCTTCATTTCAAAAAAAACTTAATTGAATCTTCGTTCACACAGTACGGAGCAAAGTAGATTATCTTCCCTCGTCGTGAACCTCCAAATTTGATCTGATTCCCTTAAGTAACGGAGGAAAAACCGAGGACATTAATCACGTGCCGTGATAGTTGAGTCGTCCGCCCTTTGTGGGCAACTCTTCAGCTTTGTTAAATGCTCGCTTGCCGTTTCGTTACAGACCCAGCGCAGTGTCTGACTCTGCTGAGCTGAGAAGGGTAGGAAGAGGGAAATAAACCATCTCTGTTGGGGAAATGGATCCAAGCAAAGCTTTCCCGGGTGATTTACTATTGTAATAGTAAGTGTTACGAATTGTCAGGACTTTATTTATTTTTCAATTACCGAGAGTCTCATTTTTACACCAAACCCCGGGTCATGTTTGACTAGCTCACTTTGTACAGTACTGTATTAGTATTATCAGTATGCAGAGCTCTCACTTACATGGTAGGTTCAATACAGCTTTTTATAAAAAATATAGCAATGAATGCTGACAGGTTTATACGTCGTGCAGGGGAATATAAACTCCAGTAAAATTCTGATAACTCAACTCTGGCTTAACTTGTTACCACTTAATAATAATAATAATTATAAAAATAATCCTTGCGTTTGATACAGCGCCTCATCACGTCTTCGAGACCTCTCGAAGCGCTTCACAGAATATACTGTAAAGTGGATTCATCATTTTGTCAGTATCCCAGCCACATTTATTTAAGCACTGTATTGATACATACACTATAGTGTCGGGCTGGCTCAGTGGTAGCACTCTCGCCTCTGAGTCAGAGGTTGTGGGTTAAAGTCCACATAGTCCAAGCTCACACTCCAACGCGATGGAGTCCGCTGTTCAGGTGGATGATAAAGATCCCACAGCACTAACCGAAAAAAGAATGGAGTTTCTCCCGTTTTCCTGGCCAACAATTCCCCAAATCAAATTGGTCGCTCACTCCATGGCTATTTATGGGATATCTCTGCGCGTGACTAGCAGCTGCGTTTCATCCACAAAATACGTAGTCACCGCACTTTACAGTATATCCTGTGAAGGGCTTTGAGATGTCTCGACGACCTGAACTTGAGCACCACCTTGCAGTAGAAATGGTTATTTTATACCAACCTGTTGTGTTCAACATGCTAATAATAATAATCCTTTGCATTTGATCTACTGCCTATTGCGAATGTTGAAACACCTTGAAGCTCTTTGTAGGTAATTGCAATCTGTTAATTGTGAATAAGAGATGCAGAATTTTCTGAAGTGCCAAAACACAACAGACTGAAATTTGGCAAATATTGACAAGGATTGGCACTCTTTAATTCACACAGTCTCCAACCTTTGGATTTGGGGTTATTTAGTGAAACGTACAACAATAAAGATGTATTATTTATAATAAAGTTAAGAGCAGAAGAATTCTTCAATTTGCGCATAGAACCTAGAACCGTAAAAAAAAGACTGTTGACAGATAATGACTTCCCCGACCACTCCCACCACCACCTCCAATGCACGGCTAAAAAGAAAGAGTGGTGAGTTGGGCGTGTGTGTAAATACGGAAATAAATGTGCCCGGGATATTGACAGCACGATAACTTAAGTGGTCGTGACAAGTTAAGGCAGGGTCGAGTTATCGTGAGTTTGCTTCAGTAATAATCCTGTATTAAAAATCCTCACACTGGCTAATGCGACGTTCATGTCGGGAGAATTTATAGTGCATATAAAATATTAAATGCTTGTCACAAAGGAAAGTAAGGAGTAGCGCGGGATTAGCTTAGGTGACTCATGCGAAAGAAATCCGCCAAGGCAGGTATGATGGACTGTGAAGTAACTTTGTAGGATTCCATAAAATGATAATGTAAGGATGAGAAGGCTGTGAAGGCATGTTCTGTCATTAAAACATGCCTTAAAATAAACCTGTAACGGTGCTTACAATGGCTTCAATCATCCGATCTCCATTCACTATCTGCCACCTTGTTACTTTGGCAAAGTGAATTATCCCACTCAGGAGCCTGAGATGAAATCGTGCCCCAGATTAATGGGACGAAAAGCATCTCACTCTCCCCCCAGCTGTAAGAGTGCTTCACGTAATGAGGGTTGAATTACGAGGACAGGTTTCATAAACTTGGTCTCTACTCCCTTGAGTTTAAAGGTTGAGAGGTGATCCGATTGAGGTGTTTTAAAATAATAAAGGGATTCAATAGGGTAGATACAGAGAAACTATTTCTCCTAGTGGGGGGAAACCAGAACAAGGGGGCATAATCTTAAAATTAGAGCTTGGCCATATAGGAATGAAATCAGGAGGCAGTTTCTCAGTGGAAATCTGGAACTCTCTCCCCCAAAAGGCTGTAGATGCTGGATCCATTCACATTTTCAAGATGGAGGCGGATAGATATCAGTCAGGTCAGGGTATTAAGGGATATGGAGCAAGGGCGAGTAATTGGACTTGAGGTGCAGATCAGCCATGATCTTATAGAATAGCAGAACAGGCTCTAGGGGCTGAATAGCCTACTCCTGTTTCTATGTTTCCATGAAGCTGGGTTGTTTTCAACCACGTTCCCAGCTGGCGTAGGCTTACAGCACAAACCTGCCATTGCCCCAGTACCGAGTTGGTAATATCTGCTGGCTGGTGAGTGGAGGTAAGTGGAAAAAGTAGACTGTGGATTGACAGCATCATTTGCAGTAGAATTCTGCCTCGGTCACTGGGAGTAATCGTGTCGGTGTGTACCATTCCGACACTTTTGGTGGATCGCTGAGTATCTGGAGTGACACTAACCCACACTGAGCTGTCCCTACTTCCATTATGGACTGAAGTCACGTGTCCTGAGAGTGAGACGGTCCTTTAGAGAGCGAGAGAAAGAACTTGCTTCTTCACAGCATTTATGGCGTTGAAATGTCTCAAAGCACTTTACAGTAATCACTATCAAGTGCAATGAATGCTCTTTGGAGGCAAACACGGGCAGTCAATTTGCGCACAGTAACATCCTTCCACGGCGGGTGAGTGACCGATTATTCTGGAGGATTGCTGAGCATTACACCTGGAGAATATCACCAGGTTGTTAACAATGAGATTTCTCTCAAAGGACAGAAATCCACAGAGCAGTCCGCATTCTGCTATTACAACTCGTTATTTTTAGATTAGCAAAAATACCCACTGGGATTTTACATCACTCAATCTCCAGCATTCATCTGGTCCGGAAATGTCATCTGGTCCCAGCTGTTGATAGAATCATAGAATTATACAGCACAGAAGGAGGACATTCGGCCCATCGTGTCTGTGCCTGCTCTTTGCAAAGTGCTATCCAAATCAATCCCACTCCTCCACGCTCTCCCCGTAGCCCTGCAAACTTGTCCTCCCCAGTGTTGTACCATTTAAATTTAAGAAGATTGCCCCCACCCTTTGGAACTCTTTGCCTCACGACCTCCCTTGCCTCCTTGAAGCCCATTTCAAGATCCTCCTCTTCGACCGTGCCTTTGGCCACCCTCCTAGCCTTACCCTCCCTGCCCTCCATCCTACCTGGTCAGGGCCAAATCTCTGATTGTCCAGTGCCATGGGATGTCCTCCCGACGTTAAAAGGCACTATATAAATGTAATTTTGTTGTTGCAGGTCAGGTTTTTCTTAATACCCGCGGAGAAAACGGCTTCGAATTTGAGGCTGAATTGAAAAAATAATTCAGTTAGTTGTAATTTCTCTCCTACCTCTGCATGATCACTAGTTAAACCAATTTAACCCTTGATTTAAAAGTTAAAGGGCACTTTGCTGCCAGGAAGAGAAGCATCACTCTCAGGGTCACCACTGACTGAAAGCAATCAACGTCTTCAGCTGAAACTGTCTTTGAGAAGAGAACAGCACCATCTCGTGGCAAAAGCATCAATTGGACATTAAATCATTTGTGCCTGTTTAACCCCAGAATTTTTACCTCTAAAATTGTTCTGACGAAAGGTCATCGACCTGAAGTGTTAACTCACTTTCCTCTCTCCGTAGATGCTGCCTGACCTGCTGAGTGAGTCTTCCCAGCGACTTCTGTTTATATTTCAGATTTCCGGCATCTGCAGTATTTTACCTTTTGTTCTGTTCGATTGTGGCTGCCACGTTCGCCCGCAAAATACACAGTCACTACACTTGACAGCAAATCCCGTGAAGACATCGCCACCTGACATGAAAAGGCACCGGTCAAATGCAAGTTTTTTTATTATTATTATTATTTGTTTTCAATTATGCAGTTGACGCATTCCCCTTTCCCATTTTATCTCCCTCCTCGTTTCTGCCTTTACATTTTAGCTTAACGCACGACTCTGAAATTGTCAATTTACAAAGTCACGTCCAAACACCTCAAAGCGCTCGAAAGTGAATTTCTGTCAGGTATAAGCGACTGTGCGATTGCAGGCAAACGCAATTGCACACAGCAAGTTGCTACAAATAGCCGTGAGTTGAATGACCAATTGATCGAGTGGATTGTTGGCCAGGAATCCCTTCTCCGTTCAAATTAAGACTCTTTAACGTCCATGTGAACAGGCCTCGGTTTAACATCTCATCCACTGGATGGGTACATCAGGACTCACTGCCCTGACCTGGGAGTGTTTGATGCCGACAGTGAATGCAAAAATTTAAATGTGATCGCAATGCAAATTAAACGCAAATCAATTGGGGAAAGGAACAGGAGGGGAGTTGCATAAAACTGAAGTGCAGATTGGTTCCCTCGGGTCTAGAGCGAGTGGCAATAAATTCCGCGCTGTGGAGTTCAATTTTTGGCAATTAGCTCATTAATATCGCAAGGTACAGCAGATGAATATCAATGACGTCTCCTCGGCAGTCTGCTGTTGCGTGCAGCTGCTTGTTCTGGAGATTCTCTGATTATTTCTTCCTCTTCCTATTCAGGTCAGCCTGTTGCAGCTGCCGCTGTTCTGGTCCAAGTAGAGTTCAGCGAGGTCTGGCAATGTTTCATCTGGGAACTTCACCCATTGACGGTGAAGGTTTGACTGGTTGAATCCAGTGCTCTGATGCCCGCTGCACAGAGGAGCCCCGGGACCCACTTTGGTAACGATAATAAATCCTTGCATTTGATACAGCGCCTCATCAGCTCTTCGAGACGTCTCAAAGCGCTTCACAGAATATACCGTAAAGTGAATTGACCGCCAATTGCGCACAGCAGCGACCCACAAACAGTCGTGGATTGAGTTACTAATATATATTTTAAGGGATTATTACTCCCGGAAATGTGAGCGGCCAAGCGACTAACAACCGAGTTTCTACTTCCTGCTAGGTAAGCAGTAGCGAGTGTGTGGAGTGCGCGGAGTAAGGAAACTTGACCAACATTTCGCCCTGCCCGGGACTCAAACCCAGTCCTCTCGCTTGCGAGGCAAGTGCTCTAACCACTGAGCTACAGATCTCTACAGGATTGATAAAACTTGGAAACTTGTTCCTCCGCAACGTGCAATTAAGCAAAATCAATGAGGTTCAAGAGAGTTGGAACAGCAATTTAACGCGTGGAATACGATGGTGGTGCTGAGAGTCTGGGATCACTAACTCTAATCGCCGGTGATCAACTCGGCTGGTATATTGGATCAGTTTAATACGCTGGATGAGCTTTTGGATGAGACGTTAAACTGAGGTCCCGTCAGCGCCAGTTCAGGTGGATGTCCCAGATTGCCTGGGGCTGTTCGAAAAGAGAAGAGAGTTTCTCTCGACATCCTGGCCCACAACCGCCCCCACCCTCCTCCCCTTCCCCCACCTCACCAGATAGAATTGGTCGTTTACTTCACGGCTGCTGTCGGCTGTGCCAAATCGAATGGCACGTTCAACTGCAAAAATCCACGGTCACTACACTTCACACAAGATTCTGTGAGTTACTTTCAGTAACGACCGTCTCTTTAACATCCACCTGAACAGGGTGCAGACAAGACCTCAGTTTAACATCTCACCCAAGGGATGAGCGCCTGGATCGCGAGCTCAACATCCCCTGAGGTGGGGCTTTTACCCGCGGGGGGGGGAATGCTACCAACATAGCCAGGCTGACGCTCTGTGAACAATGCTTACCAACATTTGACACGGGGATCAAATCACACCTCTCCAACACCGAAAAAAAAGACTTTGCGTCCTTCTTTCGAAGAGATTCGCACAATGGACGCACCATTTTTTTTTTAATGCGATTGTCAGAGTGGCAGTTTATACTCTGTTTTAGATTCTCGAGGAGGGAGGTGGTGGCGGGTGGGGGTGGGGGGTGAAATTTGCGACGGTTCATAAACACGCGCCTTTTGTTGGTTAGCACGGGCTGTAAAATGGCACTAACTTCACCCCGTCTGCATAAACAAAGGACTAGTCAGTAAATCGCTGGCTCAGCTCGGCTAGTTGCTTGGTAAGCAGAGTGTGCGTCTCTCGTGCCGTCCGCAGCTGGCATTCAGTCAGACACACGAGGGCTTCTCTGTACTCCCGGACCCGATTCTGGTGATAATTCTGTATCTGTCAGAAACGGGAGATAAAACACGTGGCTTCACTTGGCTTTCAACGGTACTTCGGTCATCCTACCCTACCCCCACCCTCCCTGCCTGCCCACCCCTCCTGATACCAACTCCCAGCTCAGGTCCAACTCGTTGACTGTCCAGCGTCTTGAGATGTCCTGCATAGCGACCTGTCCGCTCTCTCCGCTCAGCGTGCTTCAGCTTGCTCCACGTTCCCCCACCCAGCATGGCCCGCCCCGCCATCGGCAGTCGGGCCTTCAGCCTTTGGAACTCCATCTCACAGTCCCCTTCGCCTCGCTCCCTCCATTGCGTGCTTCAAAGCCCGTATGAAGACCCTCCTCCTCGCCTGCGCCTTCAATCACTCTCCTACCTCTACCCTCCTTGCCCTCCACCCCTCCTGATCCCAAGCCCCTGCTCGGGTCCAAATCCCTGACCGACCAGCCCTTGGAATGTCCTCCCAATGTGAAAGGTGCTGTAAAAAAAATGTAGTTTTCTTGTTGTTGGTGTTGTATAAACTTCATAAATATGTAACGAGGCGCAGTATCAGAATTATTCCAGGAACTGCTAATTACAAAGCACCTACCTCTTTTTTAGCCATTTCGGAAATGTCTTCATATTCTCGTTCAACAATCCTTTTAACCTCTTCTGCCTGTGAAAACAATTTTTTTTAAAAATCTGATTCAAAGAACGTAATGTGCTGTATTTCGTGCAACAGACAAATTGGTTGTCGTAATATAACAATAAAATAATAATAATAATAATCGTTGCATTTGATGTAGCACCTTATCACGTCGTTGAAACGTCTCAGAGCTCTTCACGGGATGTACTGTAAAGTGGAGTGACTGTGGATGTTGTGGGCGAAACACGACAACCAATTGCACAACACTAACAGCCAAGGAGTGAGTGACCAATTTTATTTGGGGGGGGGGGGATTGTTGGCCGGGACACCGGGAGAGAGAAACTTCCTTTCCTGTGGCACTAGTGCCATGGGATCTTTACTGAACAGGCAGGTGGCGTGTTGCTGCAATAGACAAACCGAGCCTTACCTGTGCCTTTTTGTGATGCTTGGCTTTCTCCACGCATCGATTGGCATTTTCCACTTCAATCAGTTTGCACGTTCTCCTGAAGAGCATTTCCTGATAGGTTGAGAAAAATAAACCCAAACAGCGGTAGCAACAGAAGCCGAGCCGGTTACAAAGCTGTTAAATTAACCTTGCGGCGTTCCCAAATAGGGTCGATTTTGCCACTCGTCTAACAGCCGGGTTCCTATTTACTGCTGGGTATGTGGAGCAACAAAACTTTCCCAATGTTTCGCCCTGCCCGGAAATCAAACCCAGGTCCTCTCACTTACGGGATTCCATACTCTGAGAGCTGGCGCAGACTTGATTGGCCGAATGGCCTCCTTCCGTGCTGTAAGTTTCCATGATTCTATGAAAAACAGAACACGAACAACGGGGGGGGGGGAAAAAGAACACCTATTCACCTTCTCAGCATCCTGAAAGCGAGAGTACAGCTCCAGGTGACAGCCCAGTGTATTCATGTTATTCTTTGCCACACGTTCAAAGTTTCTCTGTAATAATATAAGTATTTAGAGTAACTTCACCCGCTCAGTTTTCAGGGGCTGGGACAATACGCAGGCATCCCTTGTCCTTGCTAGTTACTTGTAAGCCATGAGTATCAAATCCCACAATATTATACCGTTAAACGATCGTACTTTCCTCAGCTGTTCACTTTGGTTCAATGAGATATGATATTAACTTCATTGTGGGTCATATATCTTAACCTTTGTTGCCATTCTCAAACAGATTCAACCTCCACATTGCTTTGTAGAACAAGCTACCTCTCTATTTTCAACTGAGGGTCCATTACCTTTAATGTATCGATAGCTTCTGAGAGCTTGATGCACATTCTGCAAGAAGATAGAAATCAAACGTTACGTCGGGAGGCGGAAGTCCAGTTTCATTTCGGATTATAACAAAGATGCAATACTGTATTTAATCAAATCTCATCCCATTAAATAGAAATAACATTCATCCGGTTGTAGTCCACAAAACACACAGTCAATTAACTTTACAGTATATTCTGTGAAACACTTTGAGACGTCTCGAAGAGGTGAGAAGGCGCTATATCAAATGTAAGACTTATTATTATTATTGTGTGTTATCAAGTAAGAGCTGTCCAGGGGATGGAAATGGATGAGATAAATGCAATGTAAAGTGAAAACCTTGCAATTCCTAGTCTCGAATGGCTTAACAGAAGTCGAGTGGGAAGTATCCCTGATCCCCCAATGACTGATCAGCCGCTTGCAAATATGAGCCCCTCAAAATGGTCTCTTCTGTGAAGAAGATTCATTTCTGTGCAGAATATGTTCAGTATTAAAAAAATCTATTACTTTGTTTTGATTAATTTAATTCCCTTTTCAATTTTCAAGGATCTCGCAGAGGTTGGGCTGGGACAAGATGCCCTGGGAAAGGATCTCAGAGTCCTTGGAGCACTAAGACGTATACCATGGGCTGCAAAGCGTAACAAATGCAACTTTATTGAGGCAGAGGAATAGAGAGGTATAGGAGAGGGGTATAGGAGAGTTTGTGTGGAGCATAAACATTAGCATGGACTAGTTGGGTTGAATGGCATGTTCCTGTGCTGTGTAACGCTATGTAAACCCATGTAAGCATCACATATGAAGGAGTAGGCTTGACCTTTTCTTACTTTGTTACAGCATAATCATTCGGATCAGCTTCGTGTCCACTTCCAATATGCAGCGCAGTGGAGAAGTGACCACAAGCCACGGCCATTCCTAGTCAAGGAGATGAAAGGTGTGATATGGTTACGCTATGACATTTAACGATGGAAGCACCAAATCAGCGTGGAATTAACCTCGTTGCTGTTTTTTTTAACCACTGTTTCAACCTTGAAGATTGAACAAAAAACACCTTGAAGAACTCACCACATTGTAGTGATTTCTAAATGTTATTTCCGAATTAGGTAAATTTGGCATGGGCCACACCTACTTGCAGAATTTGGCTCCATAATTTTTTTTCAAGCCTCAGTTAATAATATGGCAACAGGAAAAAAGACCTTGTGCAACAATGAGGTGTAAAACCATGATGTTCACAATCCAAATAGCAAGTAGATCACACGGCAGTGAGAAGCTTTCCAGTTATTTGCCACTCCGATTCTGGGTGCCACATCTCCGAGTCTCAGCCTTCTTCCAAACTCAAGTCATCTTAAACGTGATCTCGGTGACTTACTCTGCTCAGAATGGATCATCTCTAGACATTTCTACGGAAGATCAAAAGCACTCAGATTAACCAACAATGGCAATAATCCAAAATTAACAGGTCATAAATGGGCTTCCAAATCACGTAAAACAGGATCATTAATACAGAAATGTACAGCAATAGATTTGGTGTTTTTTTTGAATTCCATGACTGCAAGGCCATGATGATGATACAGTACAATTTACATTTATTGTACTGCGTCTTTCACTTTGGGAGGACGTCTCAAAGTGCTTGATATTGGCTGGGCCCCAGAGCGGGTGGGGTGGGGGGGGGGTGTGGGCTGGGGTCTGAGGTCATGGAGCTGGTGAGTGAAGAGATGGCTGTAAATGCGGTCAAAGAAATACATCTTGAGGTGATGATTATGACATTGGCGTAAGTCTGCATATTACCTTCATTCTGGCACAAAATGGACTGGACTTAAAATGTCACTGGGGTTTATTCAAAGGCTAAAAGGTTTGGGTTACCTGTAACCTCAGTGGTCATAACTCTTAATGTCTCGAGTGCCACCTGTCTTATCTGTGTGAGTTCTGCAGATTAATAGCATTGCTTTTTATTTGCACGCGATGTTAAGATCTCATCTCATCTCCTAAGGCAGTGTAGTTGCTCTTAAAACGCTAAGTGCTGCATACATCTAACTAATCTGCCACGAAGAACACATATGATCGGAATGATTGTACCGCGTTCACTTGAAGCAAATATCATAGCCAGTTACCTCCGTTAGAGATTTGGTGAATGCGGTCAGCACGTAATTGCTTTCCCTTTCTGCCTGAAAGTAATCGTCAATGTCCTGAAAGTAAATGCATATCAATGAAACTTTTTTTTTTGTTCATCGATTTCTTTCCACGCAGAAAATGTAAAGAAACGAATTAAATGGACGCAATGTGTAAGAGCTCGTGATGTCACAGCGAAAGGTTGCTCTTCGCGAGCTGTTAGCTTTAGCTGCTCCAACTGAGGCCGCGATCTAATGGATTGTAAAAGAATATTGCAGCGATTGAGAGGATGGAGAGGAAGGCAACCAAAATGATTGAGGGGATGGAAGGACTGAACTACGAGGAGCGATTATAAACTGGACGTGTTCACACTGGAGAAGAGAAGATTGTCGGGCGATATGATTACTGTCTTTCCTAACTTAACAATAATGTAATAACCCTTACATTTTGACATGGAGCCTTTCATGTTGGGAGGATGTCTCAAAAGCGCTTCACAGCGTATGCTGTCAATTGTAGTGACTGCGGATTTTGTCGGCAAAATACCTTGTGATGTTCTTTGAGTATCTCTTCCACAACCTGCGTCAGCTTATTGAAGATCCCCTTCCTCGGTTTGCCTTTCATAGGAGGCTGTTAAAGAATGAGAGAACAGGTGGAATATGATGGAAAAGCAGTTGCCTTGTGCGGGGGTAGAACAAGGGATTTTTTTCCAGCAGCCCCTCAATTATGGCTCAGATTGAGTTGCTCTTAAGTTGACACATGTTGAGATGTTCCTTCTCACCTCTTTCTTTGTCAGGAAGTTCAGGAGAGTGGGATTCTTCCTAAGAATGGGATGAACATTCACCTGCTGAAGGTATTTCTCCAGTGCGTAGCAGTATTTATGCCAGTCATCTCCCATAAGACTTTGTGATCTGATCCCTTAAACCAGCAAAAAAAAATCAACATATCATTTCCAAAACTTGAAACAAAACTTGTTCGTACTCTGCTACAGCCTCGATCTTTCTTGTACAAACCACATTGATCTTTAAAACAAGGAGACACACACAGATGAAGGGTTATTTTAAAGTTAGGCTGTGGTCGCAGAACTAGGGGACGTGAGAAAAGTTGCAAGGCAGACGGGAGATTGCAAGATCCTTGTTCTCCACGGAGCAGTGGACATGTGGACAGTCTCAGCCTTTCGCACTGACTCACGGGAACTTAGCTCCAACGCAATCTCTATACGGGTTGGGAGGGGAGAGGAGTGGTGCTTTGGAACAGTGCTCCCGCAGCTCGACGTGAAACATACCCCATTAATACCAGAAATTGCCACTTGAAACTCAGAGTAAAGACAGAGATACTCCTTGGCCCTCAAAGCTAATCAAGGGAAATCTTCAGAACAACGATGCACACGTCTCCATCCCTAAACTGTAAGATTCTGTAATTAATGTGTTAAATAATATCTCAAATTATATTTGCGATGTTTATACTTTTTGAGACATATGATTAATCTCATATGAGGGGAGGTGGTTGTGACGAGCTTCGTGGAAAATCCTTTCTCATGGAGGAGAAACGAAAGACTGTTTATAAACAACAAACTGTTTTCATTCCTTAGCAGTCATTTTCTCATGGAAAAATGGTCTGCGGCTGGAGAGAGCTCTGTTGCGTTTGTTTTTACAAAGGAACCATCTTGCAAAAAAGACAATAGGTGAAGGGTCACCAATTCAACGGTATAAACATAGATCGATTTGAAGAAAGAATAGAAGAAGGAGACTGATGAAATTGGACTTTCCATAATAAAGTTGGACGTGCCATAATACCTGGATACGTTTGGGTGATGGAACTGAGAAACGTACAACAATACCTGGATGCCTTTTTATGGACGTATATATTTGGATGAAAAAGGACACATTAAAATGGACATTAAATTGAACATTGCTCCTCTATCTCTTCCACGGTATTTGGTTAGATCAACTTAAACTGCTGTGAACTATACATCGATACGTAAGCAGTATTGTGATGTATTATTTTAATTAATTAATTAATTACAGTCGTTACTTCACCGCAGTCACAAATATAAATTAACGCTTACAAAACTTTAGCGTACATCCGCCAGCACACCCTTCCCCATATCCCCATCAACAACACCAGTAACCTCATCCCATGTGGAAGTTCAATTAATATCATCTGTATGCGTCCCTTTAACCTCCAGACTCCTCCTCCTGTTAGATGTAGACCAGTTCTGCAGATCTCCTTTGCCAGCACGTGACGTAGGACATCAGCCGTAATTTTCCACCTCTGACAAAAAGCTCAGCACATTAGTCAAACTTCAAGCTCAGGATCCAACAACTTACCCAAATATTTCTTGGCCTTTGCTTCAGCGTTGGCTACAGTGGTCCCTGGCTTCACGGGAATTGGAGGAAACTGAACACAAAGTTAGTAACCAGGACAGGAGTACAGTATATTAATTCATTCAAATAAAAATTTAAAATGCATGCGTAGAAGGAAATGGAAGAGCAAATGAGTAGTTCTTACAAGGAGTTTTTTTTTCATTTGGTCTATTTCCAGTGGGTTTGCAATAAACCGGAGAAAACTTTTTAGGGTTTTGAACATGTAATGAGGCACTGTACTTACAATGATCCCTGAAAGTCCCGGGATACCTTCTTGGGTCAGGAGAGTGTGCTGCAGCCATTGGAAATCCTCAAACGGATGCTGCACCTCATATTCCACCTTATCGGAGACCTGGAGATCGAAAAGTTTTCAGCCTGGTCATAAAATTCCTTCAGCCACCGTTTTGGACAGCAATGTGTTAGCGTCCACATAATATACAGTCAATTCACTTTGCAGTATATTCTGTGAAGCTCGTTGAGAGGTCTCAAAGACGTGACAAGGCGCTATATCAATGCAAGGTACGGTATTATACAGTACAGTATTAGTATTATTGTTAGCAGTTGTGGAGTCCTGTAGTTCAATGGTTAGAACAAGCGAGAGACCTGGGTTTGATTCCCGGCAGGGCAAAATAATGTTTACGAAGTTGTAAGTAGGAACTGGCTTATTAGTCCATTAGCGAATCGCTTCTCTGGGGTAATTAAAAAAAAATTGGTCACTTCAATCCACGAGTGTTTGTGGGATGCTGCTGTGCGCAATTGGCTGCCGCGTTTCGCCCACAAAATGTACAGTCAATTTATCTTACAGCATATTCTGTGAAGCGCTTTGAGACGTCCCAAAGACGTGATGAGGCGCTGTATCAAATGTAAGGATGATTATTATTAGTTGTCATCTCAGACCGCACGAACCAACCTGGGTGGACTTCACCAAGTAGGTCAGACTGTCTCCGTCTTTTATAGCATGTGTGATGTTCACCGTGAAAACCGGATCGGTGTGACTCTGAGCTCCCGCTGCCTCATCACTTTCCTGAAAGCAAGGATACACCTTTAACACACAGGCACTCGCAAGCAAACGCGCGACAAGACCAACAGAATGCTGGTGCAGCACAATACCAAATCATTAACTGAAGCACAGGGTCAGGGTCATAACGTCAACAATCATGTGAGGAACTGGCATGATGTTTGATGTTGAAGCTTATATCCAAGTGTGTCATACGTACCACAATTTTTACGTTCACAATCTTTAATAATAATAATAATAAACCTGGCAATTCATATGGCACCTTATCATGTCTTTGATGCGTCTCAAAGCGCTTCACACAAGATACCGTAAAGTGAATTGACTGTATATTTTGTGGGCGAAACGCAGCAACCAATTGCACACAGCAGCGTCCCACAAAGAGTCATGGATTGAGTGACTTGTTTATTTGTTTGTTTATTTATTTATTTATTTGAAGAGATTATTACCCCCGGAAAAGCGATCTGCCAATTGACTAACAACTGGGTTCCTACTTACTGTTAGGTAAACAGGTTTGTAAACAGGAGTAAGGAAACTTGCCTAACATTTCACCCTGCCCGGGAATCGAACCTGGACCACTGAGCTACAGGACTCTTTGTTCCTGAGTTGATCTCAAAGGTAATTTTATTGCTCAGACGCAAGTTCGGAAATCTGGATGAATGAGTATTCTAGGATGCACTTACAGAAGATATAGTTTATTTTTTACGCTACCCCAAGGTTTCTTCGCTGCTGAGTGGTTTCAATTCAAAAATCACACTCACCTGTCTTGCCTTTGCACTGTGATTTTTTAAATTTCAGCGCTGGAATTTCTGTGCATGATACATTCTGGTAAACAAAGGCAAAGAAATGTTGTCTGCGAAACATCAGCTGATAATTCAGCTGTACTGCACAGAGAACTTGCTTTGAAGCTGAAATAACTCCGTGCTAATGTTAATCATTGCCATACAATATGGACAACTGTCCAATGTTGTCCAACCTCTGACCACAGAGATACACTTCTGTGCACATAGTTAAGTTTTTACTGGGCTCAACCCTACACTTTCCACATTCTGTTCATTTTGCAAGACTCCTACTTCAGTTATGGTTTGTAAACAGGACATATAGTATCAGCAGGGGCGTGAGCCAAATGTACAGAGCACTTCAGAAAGGCATTGGGTAACCTTAGCGTTTATATGACGTCAAATACCTTCATGCCCTGGCACCTCCCTACCTCTCCGACCTGCTTACTCCCCAACCCACTACCTCCCGCCTCCCCTCGAATGGCTCCGGCCTCCTGCTTCTCCCTCGTCCCCTCCATTCCACCATTGGCGGCAGTGCCTTCAGCCACTCTGATCGAAACTCTGGGACACTCTTCCTTTACCCCTCCGCCTTCCTCTATCCCTCTTCTTCTTCGACCATGCCTACGGACACCTCCCCCCCTCCTCCCGGCTCAGCGTCATGCTCTGCCACTGTCAAGCGCTCCCAAGACGTTGCCCTGCTTGAAGGGCGCTATATAAATGCAAGTTGTTGTTGTTGTTATATGTGTTGTCTTTGGTGCTGAGCCCTAAGCAAACCAATGAAAACAAACAGATTCTGCGATCTTTCGAATCTTTAAGTGTTACTCCGGAATCAGATTTCAATGCAGTGCGCACAAGATGCTCACATCTCCTGAGAGCGCGGTGCCTAACGCTGGAGCTACTGGGTCTTTCCACGGTGAGATACAACTGTCAACGACAATTAGAGTTCAAAGACTCATTGCTGTCTCCTCTCCTTGGTCCCAACAATGCAGAAAACCCAGCAGAGCTTCACTGCGCAAAGCAAAAACAACACGTCTTCTTTACAGGATTGAATTGGCTTGAAAGAATACTTCAATGACACAGAAAGCAACTCTAAAGAACCCTGAGAAAAATGCTAAGGAATAAAAAGGAACCCCCAAAACACTCACCATTGTCGTTCTGTTTCTTGGGAAGAGTTTTATCTCTGAACCAAGCTTTGTGTTTAAGAATGCTAATCAGTGCCTTCCGTGCATATGATCTTTATTAAACCGACAGGGACGACGCAGTTGCACACAATGGGAAAACACTTCTGATAGTCAAGCCGGGCTGGAGAATGTGGCATTCTGCCACGCGGGGTCGAAGTGCAGGACAAGTCAGTGGAGCTCAAAGTGCTGAACTAATGCAGTCAGACGGGTGCAATGAGAAAATCATGACCGGTTACCATATAACTAAATAGACATGAATTACAGCTTGTTACAAACAGGATTAACATCCCCGCAAAACTGGATTACACTGTCCACCCGCCCAGAGCCATTAAAGCCTGCATCAGCAAACTGAGAGGAGGGCAGCATTCTTTGTCCAGGGTCATTGAGTGAAACGGATGTCTGAGACCGATTTTTTTTTGTTTGTGGGAATTTGGACCAATTTGTTTTTGCATTTGTCTGAATGAGTGCTCTGTGCAAAGATTTGCTCCCTCTGCTTCATCCACAAGGGGGCTATCTATCTTGGATTCAAAGATGATGATGATGTGTATCTGCCACTGAGCAACAACTTGGGTTATTACAGAGCCGTTCGCCCAGGTAGCGTCTCAGAGCGCCTCACGGCCGTGTGATTCGACAGGAGCTGGAAAGAGAAGGGAGGTGACCGAAGGTACGTTCAAAGACGAAAGCCTTCAGGTGTGATTTAAAGATGGGCAAAGAGGGGGGCAAAACAGATTGAGGCGTGGAGTTCCAGAGATTTGGGGCATATTGGCTCATGACATTGAAATTGAGTAGAAAGGTCACTTGCTATAGTTGTCTTATTGACTGCACGGCTACGGAAATTAGCTGACAACAGAAACTATTTCACTACATTCTCCTGGGAAGGTTTGGGGGAGACGGTTTCCACAACCATTTTCTGAACAAGCAGCTCCTGAGTATTTGAATACCCTTTTTCCTGCTTCTGATGGCTTTGAGCTCACCGTCTAGAGCACGACCCGCGGTGCAGTGCTGACCTCAATGTAAAGATGATTACCATTATTATCAATCCCCGACTGTTTGTTGGACGCTGCTGTGCGCGATTGGCTGCCGCGTTATACCCACGCAATCTAATAGCTGTACGTGTCCCTTTAACCTCCAGACTCATCCTCCCATCAAGACATTTCGCCCACAAAATATACAGCCAATTCACTTTACAGTCTATTCTGTGAAGCGCTTTGGGACGTCCTCCCAACGTGAAAAGCGCTGTATCAAATGCAAGGATTATTATTATTAAAATATACAGCCAATTCATTCGACGGTATATCCCTGCGAAGCGCTTTTGAGACGCCTGGACGGCGTGATGAGGCGCTGCATCAAATGCGAGGATTATTGTTATATTAATAGATTATTATTATACATATGTGCAGACATATAAAAGGGCGATTATCGTTATGATTGGTATAAAGTCTCAGCCTTTAATTTGCATTTCGCGGGGGGGGGGGGGCGGCGCTCCGAGAGAGCCGAAGGCTGCGGCGGCGCAGTGCGGGTGGGTGGGGACTGGATGCAGCGGTGGCGGAGGCTGCGTTGCCTGGAGGGGCTTCACTTGTGGGCAGAGGGATGGGATGGGATGGGATGGACCAGCTGGTGGGTGGATGCCTGGTTGGCAGAGTGGCTCGTTCTGCGCCTGCGCGGCTGGGGCTGGGGCTGGGGGGGGGGCCGGGGGGAGGGGGGGCGTGGTTAGGTGAGAAGGGTGAGGTCAGAAGCCCCGCCCTCCGCCCCCACTTGCCCTCACCCTCCCCACAATGCACTGCGATAAACAACCAAGATGGCGGAGGACGAAGGCGGCGGCGGGGAGCCGGACAATCGGTTACTCGAGGCTGTGCTGGGTAATGGCAACGGCGGGGGCGGCCGGGGAGGGCGTGTGTGAGAGAGAGAGAGAGAGAGAGGGAGGGGGAAGGAAGGAAGGAAAGTAAGAAAGAAGCGAGAACATGCGCCGTCAGGGTCCCCGGGCCCAGGCGCCGGGAAACCACGGGGACAGGCGGGAGGCCTAGAGGGGAAAGTGCGTCAGTCAGTCAGTGAGAGGGGGAGAGGCCGCTCCCGTCTGTCTGTCTGTCTCTCTGTCTCTCTGTCTGTCTGTCTGTCTGTCTGTCTCTCTGTCTGTCTGTCTCTCTGTCTGTCTGTCTCTCTGTCTGTCTGTCTGTCTGTCTCTCTGTCTGTCTGTCTCTCTGTCTGTCTGCACCTGACGCCCAACAACAACGACAATAATAATATAGTGTATAATAATAAATATAATATATGGAACGTAACAATAATAAATCTAATAATAGTCTATAGAATATTATAATAACATAATATATAGTATGTAATAATAGTACATCTAATGATAGTCTATAGTATATAATAATAACATAATATATTGTATGTAATAATACATCTAAAGATAGTCTATAGTATATAATAATAACATAATATATAGTATGTAATAATAATACATCTAATAATAGTCTATAGTATATATAATAACATAATATGTAGTATGTAATAATAATAAATCTAATAATACTCTGTAGTATATAATGACATAATAATCTATAGTATATAATAATAACAATATATGGTATATAATAACATAATATATAGTATATAATAACAATATATAGTGTATAATGATAACATAATCTATATGTAATAATAAGTCTAATTATAATCTATAGTATATAATACTAACATAATAATATATAGTATATAATAATAAATATAAGAATATATAGTATGTTATAATAACAAGTCTAATAATAATCTATAGTATATAACAATAATATAATAATATACGGTATATGATAATAAATATAATAATATATACTAATAACATTAATAATCTTTGCATTGGATATAGCGCCTCATCCCGCCTTCCAAAGCGCTTCACGGCATATTTACGGCCAAGTGGACCCGCCTGCGTATTTTGTGGGCGAAACGCAGCAGCCAATGATTATTATTGATTTATTTACTTATTTATTTATTTTTAAAAATTCTTTCTCTCGCCGGCCGGACGCCGACTTGGGCTGTAATGTAACTACGCAGAAGCGGGAATGGGCTTTATCAGATTTATTGCTATAAACCGATGCTGGGTTTTTTTTTTGTGTTATTTCTGTGATGAAATTGTGTGGGTCAATCCAAGGTGGATTGGTTGAAATAACCCAACAGACCAAATAGTCAACAATAACAACAACAACAACATTGTGCGCTCATATAGCGCCCTCCATGCAGGGTAGCGTCTCAGAGCGCTTAACAGCCTGACTCCGAGCCGGTAGCGGGGTGGGGTGTGGAGGTTGGTGGCCGTAAGCACAGTCGCAGAGGAAGGTTTTCAGGTGGGACTTGGAAAAAAAGGAGAGAGAGGGTGGCAAGGTGGAGCGATTGAGGGAGAGTGTTCCAGAGTTTCGGGGAGTAGTGGGTGAAAGCATGAGCTCCGATGGTACTGGCTACTTAGGAAGCCTTTTGAAACTCTCATGATTTTTCATTTTGAAAACTGCCACGGTCAGTGCCGATCGCTGAATGTTTGTAGCTGTTGTGTTGCTGATTGTGTTTGAGAAATTATTTGTGAGGATCAAAGGGATTTAAACATGATGCAGAATACTTACTTGAAGGAATGTGAAATAGCTGTGCACTGAGTAGCCATTAGATGGAGCTGAAGTGCTTTTGTAAGATTATTCAAAAGAAATACTGGAACTTTTATTCAGAAAAGCTCACACCCTGAGTATCTATCTAATGGTTGTGACTCAAGAAATATTAGATTCAGCATTACTCAGTGGTGTGTCTTCTACCTGTAATTTTGTATTTTCTGTCTAGGTTGTATATTATGTTTTGTTCACCTCAGCCTTCCGTGCAGATATATTTTCTCTGCGCGGTCCTTTCAGTTATAAATACTTCCTCTTTGCATTTTTTGGAAATAGGATACCTCTCTTTCTTAAGTGCAATATAAATGTAAATTATACAGCACTCGCTGTACGTGTTGCAGCTACGCTTGCAACCCAAGGATCCAATATGGAATGTAGATTTCAGTCACCCCACTCTCAAACCATTTAACACGCCACAAGCAATGTGTTTAAGCAAAACTGCCATACATGTGATGAGCTTGTTTAGATCATAGCTCATCAACAATAGGAGATTTCCCCCGCCAAGAAAATATGCTCATGGCACTCCCCCATGCAAGACCTTTCCGATTAGGTGTAAATCGCGTCTCTACTTCAATCGGTTATTGCGCTCTTGATGGACTTTTTTTTATTTGTATAGTTGTATTCGCCCCCCCCCCCTCCTATTTTTTACCCAGACTCAATAGACACATCCATATAAATACATTTTTGATACAATACAAACAAATCTCTGGTGTCAAAGTCTCTTGCTGGGAAATTAATAGTGGAGAAAATGTTCCTTAAATGGGTGGTGCTCAAACAATTCTACTCTATCTTGCATCAAAGAATCCCAGTTGATATTTACTGGAAAATCAAGTTCTAAATCTATCAATTGTGGACTTTGCTGTTTTATCCAAGGTTGCAGCTCACACTTTTCACCTGTACATTGGCCTAATGGATACTAATCTATTTTGTCTTGTGTAATGATAAGACTAATCCGTGCATTGGATATAGTGCCTCATCACTGAGCTGAAACATCTCAAAGCACTTCACAGGATATACTGAAAACATATACAGGATGACTGATTATTTTGTAAATAATGTCCAGTAAAATGAGCCCAGTTATTGAGCTGGGTAGTATTGAAACCCTTAGGATTGTCCAGACCAATTTTACATTTGGTTGTACTTTATTTGTTGTTATACTCTAAAGCTTAAAAACATCCTTTCTTGCCTTCATTAGATGATGACGAAGAAGATGAAGATGAGTTTGTCATGGAAGAGGAGGTCAATGACAGTGAAGAGGTTGAAAAACCGAGCAACATTAATTTTGATCCCAGTCTACCAACCTCACACTCTGTAAGTACAGAAGCAATAAAATGTTAGAACTGCAACATACAACAGCACAACAACAAATTGCATTTATGTAGTGCCTTTCACATCGGATGGATGTCCCAAGATGCTGGACAATCAAGGGTTTGCACTCGAGCTGGGGACTGGATACAAGAAGGGTGGGACCACTGAGGGGAAAAATTGAAGTGTAGGGGAGACATTGAGTGCAATAAAGCCATAATAATAATAATCCTCCCATCATAATTGCAATCATTCTTGTCTTTGTAAAAAATTCACCCATAATCTCTATGTCTGCATCATCCAATATATGGCTGCAACGTATTCAAAGGATTTTTAATAACTAGGAATGTAAATTTACACTTAATTTATTTTTTGTCTATCGTCATTTTATCTTTTTTTCCAGTACCTGGGGACAGATATGGAAGAGTTCCACGGCCGGACCGTGCATGATGAAGATAGTTTCCTCAATGTCCCAGTCCTCACTAATATTCCAGTTATACTTATTCCTGGACAGACCTTACCGCTCCAGCTATTTCGTCCTCATGAAGTCTCCATGATGCGAAACTTAATTCAAAAGGATCGGACATTCGGTGTTCTTGCCTACAGGTTAATTTCTTCTTCAACATTCAGTAAGCTTTAAAAGCTGCCTATTATCCCTGAGGGAAATGAATGAATTGAAAGTTGCATTTTATTAGTGAACTGGATAAAGTATATCACAGCCTAAACTGGAATGATATGCTTGTACTGGGTGCAGTAGTTGAAATATCTTACAGCTATTCCCCTGATGACTGAGTGAGTGAAAGGAAGTGCAGCATTTGGCCGCCTAGACTGGAAAGCTGCAAGTTTGAATCGTGGTCTGGGTTGTATGAGCTGATCATAGTTTGGGCAACAGTTGAAATTGGTTTCAACATTTCTGAATAAGTAATGGGAACATTTGCCGGGTTCCTTCCGCTCCTGACTTTGCTAGGTGATGACCTTGCAGTTCAATATTCTTTATGTTAACGCTCATCCTTGGAACGTGGGACTTGGAAGAGATACTGGAGAGACATTTGTAGGTGCTGACTAGGCGCTAAAAGGAGTATAAATGTAAATTATATATTTACGGTACAACAATTCTTGGTTACTGGGACGAGAATAGACAGAAAGTATTTAAAAATACTTTAAAGAGCCAATATTTTTTTTAAAAAGCATAGTTTTGACTCAATTGGCCTCCGGCACCTTGTCCCAAGTGTCAATTGCAGTAGTATTTACCAGCATTGCAAGGTCAAAGATATGTTTTTTGAGGTAAATTGGTTGAGTGAAACAGCTTTCACCTAAGATCACTCTCGTAGCCTCCACAATCGTATCATTATTTGCAAACATAGTAGCATTCTCTGAGAGGGATTTCATTAGATAGAGCAACTGCAGAATTATCCAAAAGGAGACTAGGGTGTAAATCTGTACATCCTGAAATTGGTTTCACAGATTTTAATGAGATCTCAATGCAAACAATCCTTTACTGTTTATGAGCCTTTTAATTTTATACTACATCTGATCCACACACAAGCCTTTGATCTGTATATTTTTACTCTTTGGATTTTAACTTTGCATTCCATGTGTACAGCCCAATGTGCATATCACTAAAATGTGTCTGGTTGCTGCAATGCAATATTCGTAATGTTTTTATTGAATTTCTCTGTAAAAGGTTGGAGTTTAGAATTAAATTTTTAAGGCCTTTGAATTGCTTGGAGACTTGTTTACAACAGAGAGCTGAGAGAGCCAAAATAACCACAATAAAATTGCCCACAGAAAGTGTTTCTATTTCTATTTCATTCGTTCAAATTGAAGCTATCACACTTTTTCAATCTTGTTTTGATAATGTGCTGTGCAGTAAAAGCTGCATTTATTAACTATGCATCTGCACTCATAATGTCAATTACCTTTTCAATGGATTCTACATAAGGTATTTAAGTATACCTTTCCATAGATGATATTAGTCATCCTAAAATTATAACCTTCCATTCAGTACATCTGTTGGGCCTTAGCATTAAGAGCAGTTTATTATGGCTAGTGACAAGGAATGTATAATAGATGCATCCCAAAAGCAGATCTGTGTAAATTAATTCAGATATTTTGATTTGAATGGTGTAAAAATGCAAAAAAATACATTAAATGTTTAGATTGTTCATAAATTGTAATTGAGTGTTATTATAATCCTTGAGTCTGCATTATAGTGACTTGAGCAATTAATGTGCTTGCCTCAGCCTATTCAAAAGCTGAATGAAGAATTTCTTCGGATACAATAAAACTCACATAAGTTGAATCAGTCGGGACCATTTAATGTGACTGCCGTGAAGTCTTGAGTTTCAGGCAAACAGTATAAGACATATAAAATCCAATGTAATCACTAATCTACACTGCGCGTGCTAAAGAAAGTGCGTATGTGGACAAGTCAAGACTGTATTTTCTGCGATTCAGTGCAGTTAGTGCTCATGCGGCGACAGGTCAGGACCTCATTTCCTGTGATTCAATGCAGCTGGCAAATGCTGGAGTAATAATAATAATCCTTGCATTTGATATAGCGCTTTTCACGTCTTCTAGACGTCTCAAAGCGCTTCATAGAATTGACTGTAAAGTGAATTGACTGTATATTTTTGGACAAAAATCCGGCAGCTAATTGCGCACAGCAGCGTTCCACAAACAGCAATGGAGTGTAGGGGAGTGGTGCTATGAGTTAGGAGATGATTTAATACAATACAATACAATTCGTGCAAAGAAATCTTTTAAGTGATTTTGATAGGAAACTGATGAGACTCGGGTGCATGTATGACTTAGGGATTAATCGATTTATAAAGATGAGACTAGTGCGAGTTTTGCTGTATATATAAACGATTATTTGAATTTATAACCTGAAATGGCTTAGTTTTAAGGCGCGTATCTCTTATTCTAAATCTTTACCTCGTTTCATAGATTGTTAACTCGCTGTTCAAGCTGCATGTGTTTGAACAGTCACTGATGTAAAGTTTAAAGCAATTTTTTTCTTATAAAGGTATGATTTGTGGTCTCTACAAAAGTATTACAAACTCTGCAGTTTTCCAGATATTGAAGATTGTATATGTACATGGCAATGTGGACTCTGGTGCCTACCTAGTCTTTATTGATCTTACATCCACTTCTTCTTTCTCTAGTGATTCTGCTGACAGATCGTCAAAATTCGGAACCACGGCAGAGATTTATGAATTCAGAGAGGAACAGGAATACGGTATTGAAACAGTAAAGGTGAAAGCCATTGGACGTCAAAGGTTTAAGGTTATCGAAACAAGGACTCAGACCGATGGGTAAGATGCTGGTTGTAATTTCTGAAAAATCCCATCTGAGGGGAAATTCCACCCGTGTCTAGTTTTTCTCTTATTTATTGTAGGATTTTAGAGCAACCAGAATTAGGCGAATTGTTGAATTTAATCGTAGCCTTGAAGTGGGTTTTATGAAGTTCTTAAAATAATCCTAACAGAAAACCGGCTTTAAAATGAAGGCTGCATTTAAGAATTTGTCACTTTCTGGATACCACAATGGTTTATTTCGAAGTCGTGAAAAGACACTGTGTCAAATGCAAGGATTATTTACCATTGCAAGAATGAGGGAGCGTTGTCTTGCTGAAGGTGGCAACCTTGAGATAAAACAGTAAACCGAAGTTCCGCTTGCCTTTTGATGATTTATGCAAATGTTAATTATCCTGTTGTGCTATTTCAAAGAAAAAGCAGATGGGGGGCAGGGTACTCTCAATGTTTTCTTCAATATTTCATCCTCATTCTAATTCAATGAAACACATTATCTGTAGCCACTGAATTCATTACTGTTTCTGAGGATTTTGCTGGTGCTGATTAGCTCTTGTGTTTGCCTACATGAATCACCGCATTTCATTGTCAATTGCTTTGTTTGGCCTGTTGGGACATGATAGGGCATTATAGTTAGTATTTAAATTCTGTTCTTAGAATTCGAGTGGCAAAGGTGCACATCCTCCCAGAATGGGTTCTTCCATCGAGTGTGTCAGGAGTGCAGCTTAATTCACTGAACAGGCTCCACATGTTTGTCTCGGGCAAACCTCCTGCATGCCAGTTCAAACAAGCTCAGAGATGGTGGCAGAAATATCAGAAGGTTAGTGCCTATCTCCTTGCCTACAGGATTCAATTTCCCAAACAGTTATCTTCAAAGGAAATAAGATTTTCTAAAAGCGATGAGGCATATTACTCTATTATGACTGACTTAATCGAAGACTGTCATTGTAAACTGTCGAAGTGCAGAGCAGAATTCAGCTCGCTTGTGTATTTAACGTCAAACATCTGCACAAGCTTATTCTTCAAAGTTTGATCGTTTGCAATTGAAAGTTTACTGAAAGTGGATTTCTGCTTGAGTCGTTCTTTGATCAAGTGCTACTTTGGATAACAGATTAATTTCAATGAACATGAACGAATAATTGTGGACTTCTTATTTGTCTATGGAATGTATACAACATTTTTTTTTATTTCTAAGGCTTTTTACGCATTGAAAACCAGCATTGGAGATTTTGTTCAAACATGTACACATTGTATAAACTGAAGAGTTAGTTCTGATAACTTGCAGTACATGTAGCTTTTTCATACTTGTATTTTTCTTCATTTGCCTCTAGAGGAAGTTTCACTGTGCAAACCTGACTTGGTGGCCTCCGTGGGTGTATTCCCTATACGATGCAGTAAGTACAGTTCTTGAGTTTCTTATGAATTAAGATGAAATGTCAATGCTGAGGGAGGGGATATAATAATAATAATCCTTGCATTTGATGTAGCAACTTAAAGAGCGTCTTCGTGATGTCTCAAAGAGCTTCACGGAATATACTGTAAAGTGAATTGAGTGTATATTTTGTGAGCGAAACGCAGCAGCCAATTGCACACAGCAGCATCCTATAAACAATCGTGGATTAAGTGACCAATTTATTATTTTTTTAAAGGAATTATTACCCCCGGAAAAGTGATCCGCCGATCAACTAATAACTGGGTTCCTACTTACTGCTGGGTAAACAGAAGCATGTGGAGTAAGGAAACTTGCCCAACATTTCGCTCTGCCAGGAATCAAACCCAGATCTCTCGCTTGCAAGGCGAGTGCTCTAACCACTGGACTCCACTTACAGGATATGCTTGTTGGAGTGGTATAAAGTTGAAGGAGACTCATATCAGATCCAATAAAGCGAAATGACAATCTCTTTCCCATTGGTGCACGAGGAATGTGCTTCATGACAATCTTCAGCAAAAACATTCTTATTCCGCTCTTTTGATGGTTTCCAGTCTGAATGAGATTGCCAAACATTGGGGCATTCTGTAGGGTTATGCTGGATTAATTTAATTTAATAAAGAATATCAACACGGTTTGTTTGATTTACTATGAAAATATGTTTTGGGAGTTATTTCAATCTTACACTAAGGGGAATTCACGTCTCTGTTATTGTGGGTTTAATCACAGAAACATAGGATTATGCGCGAACACAAAACAGCATTACAGTCAATGACACCAATCCCAAAGTATTTTTTTAATCCACTGTACAGAATTTTTCAAATTTATTTCTCCATCTAGGAAATACTTATGGAAAGAATGAGGGCACAGCTGCGCGAGTGGGATGAAAATCTCAAGGATGATTCTCTCCCCTCAAATCCTGTAGGTAAGAGTTGCCTCAATGGTACATTTTCGCCTTGGCTAACTGTTACTACTCCTAAAATCCAGATGGAATGTATTTTACCTAAAGGTTATTTTGTAATCCAAAAGTACGGAAGTATCCGTACGTTAATGTACATTTTAAGTTATTCCCCTCATTGTTATACATTTATTTATCTTAACAACCACGGTGTTTTCAAAAAATTAGGTTAGATTAGTTTTGAGCAGTTGAATTATATTGAAATAGATAAATGGTTAGAAAATCTCAGAATATCTAAAGAATATTTAGTTTTGCCGTCAGAAACTCAAAAAGTTTGCCACATTCTTGAGCATAAACTTAATTATTGTGTTCAGATTTTTCTTACAGAGTTGCTGCTTGTTTGCCTATTGATGATGCCTTAAGACTAGAACTTCTAAAGATTAGTAGTGCAATTCAACGATTGCGTTGTGAACTTGATCTGATGGACAAAGTAAGTGCTGTAGAATTTGTTTCAATAACTTCATATTTTACTGTAATCAACCTTGCAACCTTGAAACGACAGTAGGAAGAGGGTTGAAAGGCAATTTTAGGACGGATGCCATAACATAGCTTGAGATAGGGAACCAACGACAGGAACCAGTTGTCAGGAAGCATGATACAGACCAGAATAATTTAAGAAGCAGCTTGGTGCTATAATGGGATAGTGATAAGATAGGTATTCTGGAAGGATGAGATCAAATGGGTTGATGGACCTTCTTCATCCACACCTATTTTATGATCATTAAACCAAGCAGTAAATTGTGCTGATTTTTATCAGCAACTTCAGCCAAGCAAGTCAAGATTATGACAACTCAGATCTAGTTTTTCTTAACTTTACTGGACCCAGTAATGAGATGTGAACCACGATACCCTTATAGGGTACCTTTTCGCTCATGCTGAAAACTGGTTAATTTGCTCCCGTCGCTTGTCTCTCTCCCGACAGGGCAAATATGTTGAAGTTCCTCAATTGTGGCTCGGTATTCACTGTGCTTGCCAAACACCACATCCTTCTGTTTGGAATCGCTTAATATTAAGAGGGAATGATTTAGTTTGGAATAGAAACAGTCTGACGACAGAAACACAAGACAGTGGTTATGATGTACTTCAGCTGTTATCTTTTTGCGCCTAGTTCTCATGTTATCGCTGCAGCGGTTAGAACATGTTCTAGGTGAGCTATTTTTAACGTGCACTACTGCCCTATGGAACTCGGCAGCTTACGCATCTCTCCTATGAGTCACCTGTGACTTAAACTCTGAGACGTGATGTTTTTAACAGACGGACGTGTTTTTGTGCACTTTGGCAAACATCCTCTGAAACCTTTACAAACCTTGTTAAGACAAATTAAGGAAAATAGAATTGTTTACAAGGCACCATTGAGTCCATGGTGTGTCTGTTGCTGCTCGCCCTTCTCTAGCTATTTACACTAATTCTGTTCCGTTGTTATTTATCCGTGCCCTTTAGTAAAATTTCACTCACTTATTTGTGTATCTTTGTTTTGAATGCCGTGATGGATTCAGCTTGATCAGCTGGGTTAAATTGTTCAAATAAATTGCTTTCAAGAGAATGACTTCCTAATGCTGAGTGCTTTACTCAAGTTACCATGGACACTGAATGAACACCAATTCCAGTGCAAGTTCCAGAGATCTCTGTTCACTGAGTGTGTGTGTATGTGTGTCTCTTCTCAACTACGAAGTGGCACTTAATAGAAGTCACTTAATTTATAATTTCTCTCAATTGTGGGTAATTTGCTTCTTCCTGTCTTCACTGCTTTTCTGTTCTGATTATTTACAGTGTACTTCTCTTTGTTGTAAAAGATGCCACAACACCGAAATAACCACCAAACATGACATTTTCAGGTGAGTTTCCCTTCTGATATACATAACTGATTGTGAAAAGATCCAGTAACATCCATATTGCAGGAAAGACGATAGTTTGTGGAATATTGAACGTTTGTGCGAAAGTTCAGCAGTCAAAGCATGTATATTATCTATATCTTTACATCTTTTGCAGTTTATCCTTATATGGACCTATGGCTGCATACGTGAACCCACATGGTTATGTACATGAAACTCTAACCGTATATAAAGCAAACAATCTGAACCTAATAGGTCGACCATCAACTCAACACAGCTGGTTTCCCGGGTAATGGTTTATTGAGCTTCACTTTGGTGTTCTTCCATTGTTAACTTTGTTAAAGCGAGGCCAGATTATTATTTCAATGCAGAAATAATTATCATGTTTGCCCTGCTTTTTTTTTCTCTCTAACCGATGTTAGCTCACTGTGGTATTGACGGTACTTTTCCACAAACGTTAATTGTGAATTGTTTTTTTTGCAGGTTTGCGTGGACAATAGCTCAGTGTCGAAACTGTGGTAGTCACATGGGCTGGAAGTTCACAGCCACGAAAAAAGAAATGTTGCCCCAGAAGTTCTGGGGATTGACACGATCAGCCCTGCAACCCAAGATGCCCGAGATTGACGACGGAGGTCATCAGGAAGGCTGGTGGCGGCCGTGTATGTAATGTGCTTCATGAAAAACAACACGAATAGTTACTGTAATTGCGTGTGCCAAATGATAAGAGCTGTAATTGTGCGTGTCACAGGACAACTATGAATTATTCAATGAATAATGTTGCCTTTCTTTCACAATCTGTGTGTGACCCACACAACTGAACCCTACAAAACACGGCGTTCAGATTAAACTGATGCTGATTTAGCACTGCAGTCTTGATATGCTTGCACCTCGTCTTCATCAAACAATACAACATTACGGTAATACTGCACAGCAGCTCACCAGATAAGGTGCAATAATTAAAAAACTGATTTTTTAAAAAAAAAACGTAGTTTTGAGATCTTCTGATATTAAGAAACACTATAATGTTTAATTTTTTTTCAGGCTTATCTGTGGGAGAGTCAGATGAAAGGTTTCAGTGCAGAAAGATAATCTTGCTAATCTCTTTAGCGTAGCTGGAAGTTGGAGGTACATTTTTATATTCAGTAGAACAACATACCGTTGATGTTTTTATTTAATTGTGTGACCTTTCAAACCTCCAGTGAGTTTGGGATTATTTATTTCAATAGAAATTAGTTGTAAAACTCCAGGATAATGTGCGACAGCATATTTATTCTTTGAGATTGTGCAAAAAAAAGAGAAAGATGTTTGATATGGTAAACTCCTGGTAACTTGTCAGTCCAAGAGAAACTGTCTTAGTGATGAGATATCAGGAGTGGCAAGTTAGTCATATGTATAATACATAAATAAATGCGGCCGGGATATTTAAAGCATGATGACTTAAGAGGTAGTGACAAGTTAAGATGGGGGCGAGTTATCAGCAGTTTAGTGTATTTATGTTTTAAAACCTTTTTTCGATCTTGCAAATGTATTTGATCTCCCATTCACGGTTCCATGTTGGCCACCACATTTCAGCCTCCCAAAAGGGGGGCCTTTCTCCTCTGCTCCTTTCTCCAGCTTCCTCACTGGGAGCATGGAGAATGTGGAAGGTGGAACTCAATGTTGAAAAGGTCACCCAGCACCCATCCTTTTCCCACAACATTATACGGTTCACTTTACAGTATATTCTGTGAAGCACTTTGAGACGTCTCAAAGTCATGATAAGGCGCTATGTCAAATGCAAGGATTATTATTATCCTTGGAAATGATGAGAGGACAATGGCCTATTATGGAGACCTGTCATTGTAATGAATAAAGAACATAAACGTCTGTTTGTTTACATGAGAAGCTGGGAGGCACTGTCCACAAAGGATCTAACTAACCTATTGGTTCTGTTCATTTTATATTTCGGAGTGGAAATCTGAAAATATCTTTTTTTTTTGAAAACAAAACACATTAGTGTTCTCGTATTTGAAACCATCGCTCGTTGTGGAAGACACTTTTTGCTTTTTGTTAAAAGTAACGCTGGGAGCTGCCCTGCAGTAAAATTACTGTAACAAATCATGCTTCGATTGTAGTACCATTCACCAATAAATCAACTATCTTAGTCTGTCAAGGCTGTGCTGCAAAATGATATATTGTTGTGAGCATATCAAAGTAGCAAGTGTATTCTAGAATTCAAAAAGCAGAATTTGCTAAAGTGTGTTAGTGATGTGCTTGACTTGCTGATAACGCACTGCAGTGCTGTTCTTCGTTTTTTTTCATTTGTGAGCAAATTACTATTAAATGGTGTTACAATGTGATCTATTTTTCATGGAGAATGGAATGTAAATAAATCAGATTTACCACTCGTTGGGTATTTGGGCATCAATTAGGTTGGAAAAAAAACGTCTTTAATTGTAAGTGCAGTACTCTTAAGAAAATGTGTTCTTTTCGGTGACATTGACTAAATGTACTGTTCGCAAAGCAAATAAAGAGGAAGTGCTATACAATTGAGCTAATATAAAAAAGAAAATTCTTGTGCACATTGTGTTTTAAGAACGAGTCCTCCTATTAAAACTGGATTTGCATGGAGGTCGATACATTCTGTTCAAAATCGATCTCTCCTTGATGAGTTTTATTAACCAAAGGCAGTAGTCTTCAGCTGTACACTCAGCCTAATACCTCCAACTCTTCTGTTTCTTGTTTATTTCTCTCTCATTTCTTCCACTCCCCCATCAGAAACAGATCTATCACCGTGGTCCTGTCCTCTTTTGGAAGTGGTCCTGTCCTTTGGACCACTTCCGAAACACTGCTACCTCTCTTCCTGCCTTCAATAGAGTCGCAAAATCTCTGCGTATGTCTTTGTTCAACACATTTAAATCTCTTATTTCCTTGCTACTCTTGGCAGGTATTTTGAGTTTTTATTAATAAGGACTGTTGTCTCAATTTTGTTTTTTTGGTCAGCCGGCTATCTGACATGCTGAAGAATATCCAAACCAAGATGAGATTTCCATGCATCCCACCGACACATGGAAATCCCAGATTGTTAGAATGTAATACGCATTCTCTGGAGGGACGCATCCTGCTTGCTTAATTACGGAAAGTATCAGGCGCGGGTTGGAAAAGAGCCAAGGCTAATGCAAGCTTGTCATTTCAACATTTAAATGTGTTGTGCTGTGTTTTCTCCATTTGCCACCTGAAGTCATGTGCAACTTCTAAATAAATGTCATGCTCTACAGAGTTACTATTTTAAAAAAAAGTTTAATAAGCAGAATCTGTGGAAACAAGCAGAAAGTAAACGCAAGAAATGCCTGTTGAAAATGTTCCCCTGTAAATGTTTAAGGGGTGAAAGCTGTATGTTTCAATTGATCCTTACAGGAAATGAAACAAGCTGAGGTTTTTGATGTGCAGGTGCTTGACTGAATCTGTTGATAGATTCAACAGACGCACAGCGACTACAAAGTGAATTAGCAATTAATCTGGCCTTCTGTAGAGGATTACTAAATAGGGATCAGAAGCTGATATGATCACATAGAAATACCTACTCTCATCTTAAGAGTCACTGAGGCCAATTGTCTAACCATAGTGAGACCGGATAAATGACAAATAACCAGGAATTAAATGGAGGATATCCTACAGTGTATAACTCAATCCCATGCAACACAATCCATTCATTCCTGAGATATTGAATAGTTATAAATTATTTCAATTATAACATTTTTGCTACAAAGCATTAATTCCTCTGGTTGTTGATTCAACACCAGCTTGCATTTATATAGTGCCTTTCAGCCAGGGTAATGTTTTGGAACATCTCACATCAATTTGGTGAACAATTTGGAACAATCTTGAACTCCAGTCATTGCATTAAAAAAAGAGATGCTCTTTTTAAAGCTAGACACCAAATGCTCTATACCTTGGCAAAGCTTACACAGACATTTCAAAATGTCACAGACAATCTTGCACAAACGTTTCAGAATGTTTATTGCTTGGATCAAATGAATGGATCAGAAATGGATTATATTAAAATAAAGACAGATGAGTTTTGTTACTTTATTCTCGGCACACACTTGGGTTTGGATCACATAGCTGCATTGTGAATGATTAAATGTGGGCTGGGTATTGATTGTTTCATATGAAACCTATCAATAACTCAGAACATTTTTTGAATTTGAGAATCGCAGTAAAAATATATACCTCATGGTCTTGGGAGCAAAGTAATATCCTTCTATGAAACAAAACCTCAACAGCAAAACGCACTTAAATAACACTTTTCATTAAGGAGAGAATCTCAAGAGCACTTTACATGGGGGTTTAACAACAACAACAAAATTACATTTGTAAAGCGCCTTTCACATCGGGAGGACTTCCCAAGGCGCTGAACAGTTGGGGATCAGGAACCGAGCGTGGTGGCGGTGGGGGCAGGGTTGGGATGAGGGAGGGCAGAGGGGTAGGAGGGCGGCTGAAGCCACGGTCAAAAAGGAGGGTCTTGAGTCATGCCTTGAAAGAGGCAAGAAAGGGAGCAAGGCGAAGGGATTGTGGGATGGAGCTCCAAAAATGGAGGGCAGAGAGGTTAAAAGCCCGGCTGTTGATGGTCGGGCGGGAGACCTGGAGCAGTCCAGAGCCTGCTGAGCGGAGGGAGCGGACAAGTTGATAGGGGGTCAGGAGGTCTGAGATGTAAGAGGGGACAAGATCGTGGAGGGTCTTGAAAGCGAGACCGAGTGAGTGAGGAGAAAGTGACCTGTTTTGAAGGTGAGGTGAGGAGTTTTGAAGGCAATATACAATTAGCTTTAACCACATCTAACAATGTTGCATACAAAAAGCACTATAGAAATCCAAGTTGTTGAGTTGAGATATAGTTTCAACTCTAGTGAAAGAAACCCACCAATCTTGCCAATATTTTTCTTGTTTTAGAAAAAAGCAAGGTGATTGAAAAGTTTTTTTTTAAATTGTTTTTCGTTCCTGGAAAGAACCGTAAAGTAACAGGACACGGAGCAAAGAAAATGATGTGCTTTAATAAAACATTGGTTTTCCAATTGCTAGAAAGAACGTCTCTTCTAACTCGTGCAGATAATTTGAATGTGTGGGTCCAATGCATCCAACACAGTGGAAGCAATATTCATGAGTTTAGACCCAAGGTTTTTTGAAGCCTATTATTAATGTTCCAGTTTGTATTTCGTTTGCTGGTGACACTCTATTCACAGATATACGACTCATGATCATTTCAATGGCAAAGCTGAAAAGTGGAGATAAACAAATCTTTATTACCAGACGACAGCTGTGCAAGTGAGTATTCTTTTATTGGTTTGATAGGAACTATTGCCACTTGCATCCCCGTTTACCCTGTCTCAGACCGACCACACTTGGACCCCTTTACTTATTTTACCCAGGTTTGGGTGGACGCAATATGGTGAGAGAGATAACAATGTTATTGTACAAGCAATATTTATTACACGTGAGGGAATAAGGAATGGGTGCAGACTCGTGGACTGTAAACACCAGCACAGACTAGTTTGGCTGAATAGCCTGTTTCCATGCTGTGAATTCTATGTAAGCAGTGGTGAACAAATCAGTTCCACAATAGCCTCAACCCAGCTTGCAGTATCATGACTAAAGAAACAATATAAAAGATAGTTTTTTAAGAAACATGCATTACAACTGTGGCTGAGAACATCCATATTTCGGTTCCTGTGAAGCAAATAGAAGAAGAGAGGACAAAGGGAGAGAGGCTGAGCTCAGAAAATCGAGCAGCGAGACAGACTGCATTACAGTTATATCTAGTGGTTTTTCAAACAAACCCCACTATCAATATATCTTGTGTGAAGTATTTTGAGATGTTTCAAATGTACTATAGTGCTAGGTTAAATCCTGGAGCGTTAAGTGCAGAATGATTAAGTGGTTGAAGGACATCAAGATGTACAATAGCATGATCACTGCTGCTGGTGTACAATACAAAATTACATTTGTATCGCGTCTTTCACGTCGGGAGGATGTCCCAAAGTGCTGGACAGTCAGGGATTGGACCTGAGCTGGGGGTTGGGATCAAGGATGGTAGGAGGGTGGGCGAAGGCATGGTCGAAAAGGAGGCTCTTGTGATGTGCCTTGAAGGAGGCGAGGGAGGGAGCGAGGTGAAGGGAATGCGGGATGGAGTTCCAAAGCGTGAGGGCAGAGATCTAGCACCATTTCTAAATCCTGGATGTATTAGATAACAAATATTAGGGTTCTGAATTTGGTATTCACAACAAGGATTCAGAGGCGTAAGCAACACTCCTGTGGGAAGCCGAATAGTTGTCATGGTTGATCCTTCTAAATGCTGATACAATGCACCCACAGAAGCTGATCATGTCAAAGTGTAGTTTGCATGAGTTAACATATCGCTATTTGTGATTCCTTGCGATGTCCACACTTTCAACCCCAAAATTGGTTAAATGTAAGTTACTGGCTGACGCATGAACCACTGGGAAAGAATGAAAGCAAACTTAAGAGGTTTGGGACTCTTGTCAAATAGCATCTTGAGACCAATTAGATGGTAAGTAAAAGGTCAGCGAATCAGTAAAAATCACAACCTCAGTTGTGTGGTCAGCTGGGTCAAGTATAAGCTGATTTCTGACTAAAAATAAAATGATTAGTGTAAGCAATACTGGGCATCCTTCAGTCTGTCGACCTTGCCCTTCACTGTCTCTCTTCCCAAATGTAAGTCTGCATTGATCAGTGGAGCACAATAACCTCCATGCAGAACGTGGTTGAAAATCAAATGTGTTTTCAGCCCATCCGAATGTTTGTTATGCATAGAAGACAGTCAGCAATGAATTTCTGGATCTTTTCAGTTCATGATGTCCTCCTTTTTGAGACGTCCTACCCACCTGAAAGGCACTATGTGCAAATGTCGATTTCCCTTGTATTTGTTAAAAGGCTTAAAAAATAGAACAGAGAAAAGGAAAGCTTTGAACTGTGCAAAACTAGCACTTTCTCTGTTAGCTGCNTTTTTTTGCACAGTTTACATTTCTGAACAAACAGTAAACTTAAACTTGAATACTTTACCTTCCCGGCCTTATTCTAATCCATTTTCCAGTATAGAGCAAAACAACATGAACAAATTACGTGAAGAAATGATAACCAACGGGTTTAATTCTGAAGACAACAAACTCCATAAGTTACAGTACATGAGGCATTGCACAAAAAAACAACCATAAATATAATGCTTTCAATTTTCTAAGAAAACATCTCTTGATATATATGATTTCACACGTCAAGTATTTGTATGCATAAATATGCAATACATGTTGGCAAGTAACTAGTGTTAAATCATTACAAGTGTTTAATTTCAGGTTTAAACTCCATGGAGGAGTCGTGTTGGTGTTGTACAAGCTGCTAAACTTATTGGTCTGACTTGCTGTGCGTTGATTAGAGTATTGTGTTTAAGCTTCACTTAATAGAAGATAAAATGTATTTCTGTGACCGGCTGTAAAAGATTGCAGGCGATTTAACTGTCAGACCCCGTACAGTTCAAAATCCACTTGTCACTTAGTTCAGTTTGCTTCTGTATGTTTATATTGTAATAGTCTGGTGTTATCTTTTTTAGCAGGATTCCTGAAAGATTTCTAAACCATATCAGTCCAGAGACAGGAATATCTGTCGTCCTAACCATTGGCGGATGGGCATTCAGCCTCTCTGCCTCCACCCTTTGGAACTCCATCTCACAGTCCCTCCGCCTCGCCCCCTCCCTTGCTTCCTTCAAGACCCATCTCAAGGCTCTCCTCTCCGACTATGCCTTCAGTCACCCTCTTACCCCTACCCTCCACCCCTCCTGGTGCCAACCACCAGCTCGGGTGCAAATCCCTGACTTTCCACACCCTTGAGACATCCTCCTGACGTGAAAGGCGCTGTGTAACTGTAATTTGTTGTTGTTATCCTGCAGCAGCCAAAAGGTTAATCTCAAGCTGCTATGGTGGGCTAATGGGAGTGTGTATAAAAAGAATCATTACAAAAAAATGCTTTTAGGAATGTTAGTAGGTTTTGAGCTTCTCATTTTGTGAAGACTTAATTAAAAGTACTTTCAGTGTTACATTTTCACCTTGGATCTTCCAGCGTGATTCACTTTCAGAGAATTTCCAGCCCAATTCCACTCAAAGCAGACAACCTCAAACGAAATGCTACTCTCCACACCTTTCCTTGTGACCTAGCAAATAGAAGTTTCATTAATTTAAAAAGGTTACGATTCTGGATTCACAAGAACTTCTTTGGGTCAGGTGGAGGGTGCTGATGAGAGAGGGTTCCTCGATTACATTATCTCCCCCGGATGGGTTTTTTCTGCAAAGTGTTTCCACCAGACCCTTGGGCATCTGACCGCTGAAGAACATGTAAATAAAGGGGTTGGCACAACTGTTCAGGCTGGCTAAAAGCATGAGGATAGTGAAGGTCGCGGCTGTAAAGAAAAATAAAAGCAAATCAAATGTCATCGACGATTCTGAAAATAAAATACACAAGATCAATCAGGGTTTATCACAATACACAACAGAAATTCTATTCCATTTAGATGATAATCCAGATTCATTTATATTGTGAAAGTACAGATATCACAGCACAAAAGGTGGGTCATTCAGCCCATGTTGTCTGTCCTGGTGCAAGCTTCCCCACTGGAGCTGTCTGCTCTAGTCCTCTTCCCCATCTCCTTATCTACACATAAGAACTGCTAGACGAAAAAAAGACCAAGGTCCATCTAGTTCGCCTTCTACCTGCACATATGTCCCGAACTACCTGTGTACCATATCCCATAATGTAATTCCATAAAAGAAAACTATCTAACCTGTGTTTGAAAGAATCAACATTTCCTGCTTCAACCGTCTCCCTCGGGAGCCTGTTCCATAGGTTCACTATTCGCTCACTGAAATAGTATTTCAGTAGATTTGTTCTGAATTTACTCCCCTGTAATCGCAGGCCGTATACACACTCTTGAATTATCTTTTTCTTCAAGTGTGCATTCAGTTTCCTTTTTTAATGATGAATGAATTCTTCAAAAGCCATTTGTGAGAAAGAATTCCACGTACTAACTACCTTCTGGGTAAAAACAAACTCTTCTAAACTGATGATTTTCAATTTATATCATCTTGTCATTGATTCACTGCTTAGTGGAAATAGTCCTTTCTATTTTACCCTTTGGAAAACATGCATGATTTTGAAAACTTCTGTTAAACATTAAATGTTTGTTTTAATTATTTAGAGTAAAGCAGCTCAGTACAATGAAACATGGCTTCTGTATAATGTGCTAATTGCAATCCCATTCATATAGCTTCAAATGTTGGGAAAGAGAGGTATATATTAATGTAAACAGATTATAAGTAGAGGTCAGTACCAATAATAATAATCCTTGCATTTGATATAGCACCCTATCACGTCGTTGAGACGTCTCAAAGCGCTTCACAGAACATATTGTAAAGTGGATTGATTGTGTATGTTGTGGGAGAAACACGGCAGCCAATTGCCCACAGCAGCGTCCCACAATCCGTTGTGGATTGAATGACCAAATTATTTATTTTGGAGGGAGTATTTTTACTCCCGTTAAGCGATCCGCCAATCGGCTAACAAAACAACTGAATGAGAAGGAAAATAGGGAAAAGGGAATGAGGAAGACAGAGAAGCAGGAATTGTACCAATTAATTGAACTCGTCTTACTTTCTCTTGGTGCTTTGGGGTCCCACACAGACCAGAGCTGCACAGTGAAGAACGGAGACCAACAGAGAATGTACACCAGCACGATCACCAAAGTCATCTTCACTGTCTTGATCCGAGCCTTGGATACACCGGCTACGCTACTTGCTCTCCAAGTCTTGAGCTCCTTCTTGCTCTCCCCACTCTGTTGGTGAGTCTTGCTGTACAGGTTCATCTGGATGGCTCTGCAGATCCTGACTTGGCACACGATCAGTGTCAGTGCGGGTACGACGAAAACCACCATCGATGTCCACGTCACGTAAGCCTTCAGCCCCCAGGGTTCAATAAAGTGAGCCCAGCATTCAAACACGCCGGGGTAGATCTCGGTTTTGGAGAAGATAAAGACCTGAGGGAGGCTGCCAATCAGAGAGATGCACCAGGCGATGCACACGGGTAAGTTCCAACGAGCCCGTTTTCTCTGGAAAGTGACCATTGGGTTGCAGATGGCTTGGTAGCGGTCAATGGTCATCACCACGATCATATAAGTCGAAGCCAGCATGCCGACAATCTGCAGGTACTTGACCAGCCTGCAGATCGCGTCCGGTCCCACAAACCTGTCTGTGATGTCCCAGAAGAGTTGGGGAAACACTTGGAATAGGGCAACCACTAGGTCTGCCAGGCAGAGGTGAATGACAAAGACATGCATCCGTGAGACTTGCTTGTGTCTTCTCCAAAGCAACAAGAGGAGAATGGAATTGGTGACCAGGGCCAAGGCGAAGATAGCGCCCAACACGGCTATTTCGATTTGGGCCAGCCAGTAATCTTTCTCGTTCGGTAAAGTCTCTTTTGAGCTGAAGTTAAAGTTTTTTGGAAAACCGTTGGCCATCGCGTCTGAAAAGCCGCTGTTGCTAAAGCTCCTCCACGTGGAGACATCACGCGAATGGTTTGTCATCTTGCCTTACCCTGCAGGCGAGTAACAACAATAACGACCATAAATTACACCTTATAGATAGCGTCTTTCATGTCGGGAGGACGTCCCAAGGCGCTGGTTTAACAATTTAGTGTTTAGTAACAATTTAGGATTCTATCAAACCTGTCCTACAAAAATAACAGAATTGGTTATTCGTTTAATACATAAATCTTAAACATAAGAATATAGAACATACGAACAGCAGAATTAGGAGCAGGAGTAGGCCATTCGGCCCCTCTAGCCTGTGCCCTGCCATTCAATAAGATCATGGCTGATCTATTCTAACTCCACCTACCCACCTTATCTCCCTTAATCCCTTTATCCACAAGAAATCTATCAATCTCAGTCTTGAATATGTTCAAGGACTGAGCATCTACAGCCCTTCGGGGTAGAGAATTCCATAAATTCACTACCCTCTGAGTGAAGACGTTTTTCCTCAATTCAGTGCGAAAGGACTTACCCCTAATTTTGAGACTGTGACCCCTGGTTATAGTTTCTCCAATCAGGGGAAAAAGTCTCCCACTATCTATTCTGTCGTGCCCCTTGATAATCTGATAGGTTTCTACAACACTAACGCTAACACTATCTAGTCTCTCCCCTTGTAAAAGATAATCTGCTCTACTGTTTTTGCCACCTAAGTGGAATGACTTCACACTTCCCTACATAATACTTCATCTGCCACCTATTTGCCCACTCCCCCAGCCTATCTATATCTTGTTGCATTTTTTTAATGTCATCCTTGGTGTTTACTCTCCTTCCTAGATTAGTGTCATCTGCCAATTTGGATATATTAAGTTTGATGTCCTCATCTAGATTGTAAATAGCTGAGGCCCAAGCACTGATCCTTGTGGCACTCCACTAGGCACATCCCACCAATCTGAGAAGGACCTGTTTATCCCTGCTCTTTTTTTCTTCCCGTTAGCCAATCTTCAATCCATGCTAATATATTCCCCTTAATTAACATTTTTAACACGTCTCAACAACATGATAAAGCACTATATCAAATACTAAGTTTATTATTATTATTTAGTGCAGCTAAACATAATAGGCATCTCAAAACACAGAGAAAATAATACTGATTGATATGAATAAGATATACCGGGTATTACCATCTAAATATTACCTTACTGTAATTTTCACCAATGCTGCCTTTGCCTTGCTAGTGTTTTGATTTGTGAGGTATCCCATCAATTTCTTAACACCAAAGGAAAGATAACCAAGTGGATTCTTTGCTGCATTCTTCAAGCCCAGAGCGAGAGCGAGAGAGAGAGAACGCTGCATCTCAAGAGTGGATTTATGTATCAGTGTGTGTTAGGAGGAGTTTCCTACTACAGGAGCACGTCACTGCTCATTCAGAATCCCCAGCGATGTTTTCATTTAACGAAGCAAGTAACCTATCCAGAAGCTGCAACCATTGCATCAAATAAAAGCCTTTCTCCAAATCCTCTGCAGAATGAATTCTACTTACATTTTGTACAGCCTTGTCGCATCCCAGGTCTCAAAGTAAGCACTCTCAAGTGTAGTGGGTTGTTTTTAATTAGCAAACATGGAAGGTTACAATTGCTTTCACTGGAAGAGGCAGAGTTACTTGGTTATCAAACATCAGATTTTATACAGTCAATCAATCCACTTGACAGATTATCCTGTGAAGCGCTTTGAGACGTCTCAACTACGTGATGAGGTGCTATATCAAATGCAAGAATTATTATTATTATTTTAGGATATAGGTCATGGCTTTGCTTTATTTTTTACCTTTCATTTGTAATTCACCTGTGAAGATAGCTGTGCCATAAACTCTCGGCGAGCAAAACCAGTTGGATCAGAGGCAGGAGTTTCCAAACACCTCTAAGAAGTCTGAGGGTTAAGGATTTCATGCTTCTTTGTTGTGTAAAAAAAAGCCTTGTGCAAAAATTAATATGAATATTGCCATTAATGTGTGCCTCACGAGTATGAAATCTAGTTCTACACGTGAGCAAATTGGTGATTAAAATATATACCTTCTATAATGCTGATTGCATTATGCTTTTCTCATTCTACTTGGAAACAAGGAAGGGTGAAATCATTAGCAGTCCTTGAGGTCACGCATAATTCACTCCGAATGACTAATACATCTTGTTTATTCACAAGAGAGATTGACTGGTGAAGATCAAGCTCTGTAATATGGAAATCTTGCCAAGAATATCAAGCATGTGCTATCCTTAATATTGTAATCCTTAGCACAATATAATCGCACATTGTATATTTCAAAAACCAAGGCAATTTTCTTTTCAGGGCCACTTCAGTTTACCCCCCCCCCCTATTTAAATAGTGAATAAATCGCACACTTCACTGATTAGAGAACCTCACGAAGGGCAAGAGGCCAGTTTTGCCGGTGCCAATCTCCACTGCACTGATCTCCGACAGAAGGCAACTTGTCTTAACGTCCTGGCCAACAATCCTCCATTTTAGTTGATAATTCACATCAGTTGTTCGGGGGACTTGTTCTGGCATAAATTGTAACCATATTATTCCTTCCCCCACCAAATAAAATCTACCCTCCTATTTTTAGTTTAGTGGTTAGAACGCTCGCCTCGCAGCGAGGACCTGGGTTTGATTCCTGGACAGGGCGAAACATTGGGTAAGTTTCCTTACTCCACCCCTGTATACCTCGCAGTAAGTAGGAAACCGGTTGTTAAGTCGGGGGCGGATTGCTTTTCCAGGGGTAATAATTCTTTCAAATCAATAGATTTTTAAAAAAATAATAATTTAGTCACTCAATCCATGACCGTTTGTGGGTCAATTATTATTGTATTTTGCTTTATTCAATGGATTCAAATCAGAATGCCGGTAACTAGATCACAATGCCTGAGAGAATAAAAGAGCACAACTCCATTCTCAGTCAATTTAAAAAGGCAAACGCAACAGCAATATTTCTGCCATGATCTGAACTCATTTAATCTTTGAAAGTTAAGGTAACAAAACAGTTAATTGGACAACTCACTGCAGTGATTGAATTTGTTTAGTTTTTGCACAGTTCATATTAAAAATTCCAACTGAATCAATCGCCCATTTCAGATCCAATTAAGATTCACATTAGAATTCAATCCAGTTTAACAAACCTATTGAACATGTTAAATAGCAATCCTGAAGACAGATAGTGGTATGCTTGCGCTAGAAATGCAAATAAACTTTAATTGTAGCCAGTTTGTCATCTTACTCATAAAACAAAGTTCTGAGATTGATGCTAAAACACAAACATTTTGCAACAATAAGAATGCGATATAAAATCCTCTGCCCTATTCCAAAGCTTAGACGTTTTATGAATTTTTTACATTGCTCAAAAGTTCTTCTTTATCCAACAGGTAGCAACTCTTTTTCCAAATGCTTCTGAGTTCCTGCAGTATTGTCCCAATCTCTTTTCCAGACGTAATTCCTATCTTCCGTAGGTCATGGCCACTCACTGGAAAGCGTGGTATGGACCATTCCTCCATATCCTTCAGTAGTTTCTCCTCGCCCTGGTATTTCAGCAGCTCACACATCTTTCCATGGGCATCTGGTTCCCTGAGCTGCAAGTAGAATAGGGGAAAACAATTACTAAACAAATATTAGCTAATACATCAGTTAATCACAGAATCTACACAATTTAATCCTTGCATTTGATATAGCGCTTTATCACATCTTCGAGACGTCTCAAAGCTCTTCACAGGATATACTGTAAAGTGCAGTGACTGTACATTTTGTGGGCAAAATGGACATTGGGTACAACTGTACGTGAGCAGATACATTATGCTAATTGGAAATCATTTCTGAAATGCTGTTTTTTCACAATGATGGCAGCAGATAACTTGACAATCTTTGCACCAATGAAGGAATTTTAGAAACTGCTTTTAAACAGAACTGTAATTTAACAGGTCTAATTTATGTTCGTTTACATAAAGCATTACAGCCCGAAAACAGGCCATTCTGTGTGTGCAATTGGTGTATCCTGGTATATTGCTCATGAGCCTTCATCCCTCTTAATCCTCTCTATTCTGTTTCCCTTCATTTATCTTTGATGTAAAATCCCTCAATTTATTAGTCAGAAGGCTGTTGCTCTTTTTTAAAACTGTTTTAGGATGTGGCAATTTGTTGGGATTTATCCCTAGCTGCCTCGAGATGATTGTGGTGAACCTCTTCTTTATGACACACAGACACACAAGCTGTACACATTGGAGACCTGTGCAATTATTACAGAAATCATTTCCACCTTCAATCCCGATTCTCATTCCTCTCTCTCTTGTTTGCAAATTGTATCAATGCTGTATACCTACAATGTCTCTCTCCTTTGAAAATGGTAACCTTCATGCACTTACATCTATAATGAAGTCTCTGTAGGGTTTTAATGGATCAGAACCATCAGCCTTCAACAAATCTCTCCTATACTTGACTAAAAATAAACCCAGCTGCTTTTCCTCTTTAGAAATCTTCAGCCTCAAGTCAAGCCTCAGGACATCGTCCTGCGTTCGAAAGAGTGCAGCAAGAACAGTCATTGGCTTCGGAGAGCGATGCTGGACATTTTTCCACACGCGTTTCAGTTCCTCAAGGCTGCCATCTACTGGTAATCCTGCAGGTAAAGCAAAGGCGAAGGCTGTACGTTATAGCTTTAAAACAACACGTTTCGAAAGATATTCCCAGATAACCTTTGCTTGGGGAATAACGTAATACACCACCAATGTTGCACATTTTTACAGTAACAGGTGGCATTTCGGTACAAATTAATCCAAGATTTAGATGCCTACCTATATATTGGGCTATTTCCAGTTCATACATAAGGCTGATGAGGTGTGCAGCATGGTTTCCAACAAGAAGCTTTTTCAGTTCAACCCAGATTCTCTCTCCAGAGATCCCAGCCAGACCCTTTGCATTCTTTTTGATCGATTTCAACGTACTTAAGTCGTGATCGCCTGGCTCTTCTGCAATTTTACCATAAAATCTACAAAACATAAGGTGGTCCTCGTCAAAAAAAAAAACGAATGCTGAACAAATTCAAAGTTGATCTTTTGTGTATCTTCTAGAATTTTAAGTTCTTTACCACTAAAACAAGGGAGAGATTAGGAGATTTTTCTTTCATAGGTTAACACATGGAGCCCTGGACCAGAACACAAAGGTTGAAGCAGAATTAAAATCCATAATAGCTCTCTCCGAGAGGCAGCACAATGTGCTGCATGTCCTTCCTCTGTGTTGAAAAAAGTCTGATTCTTTTATGCAGTAAGCCCTATAGTGACAATAGGTACTTGAAATGTGCAATGTTCCCAGCTGTCATTCCATCAAAAGGGAACCTTGGTGTTGGGAGTAAATACAAAGAAATACATATAATTAGTTCTGTGGTAAGGATCTGCAATTAATTTTTCCTTGAAATCTAATTTATAATGCTCCAAAGAGTTCTGTACATATCCACTTTTAATAGGACAGATCCACAAGGGCATTTTCTTACAAGTTTACCTGCTCCAAAAATTCAGAACAGTGGTTGTTAACCTTACAACAAATCAATAAACTATTCTTGCATCCCATTCACCCAATTCCTTGTAGAATATTGCCAACGTTTTTGGTTGGCCAACAAAATAATGATAAAATGCATCAATCCTCTAGAATAAAATCTTTCTATAAAATCACCATTACGCTGGCACCAGAGTAAAACTTCAACCAACCTGAAATAACGCATTATTCTTAAGTAATCTTCCTGTATCCTCTGTGTTGCATCTCCTACAAATCGAATCTTCTTCTTTTTCAGATCATCAAAACCATTGAAGTAATCGTAGAGTGTACCATCAAGACCTGGGTAAGAATTTGAAGCACAATCATTTTATGGAACCAAATTCAGATTTTGCCAAAAAAATTATACAACTTGTATAATAATGTTCTCTCTTGATGCACAAGAACAAATATTACATTATGAGGTACTACAAGAGTATGAGGTACAGACTCATGAAACAGAATTACCTAAGAACATAGAATTTACTGTTAGGTCTCTTCGTTCAGCATCTGTTTGCCAATCGGTTGTGAACTGAACTTCAGCATGTCTTCCATCTGTTGTAACATCAATCCTCAATGTAGTAATCTCAAAGTTCTGATCATGCACCTATAGAGCAAGTACAAAAAATATTTTTACATTCCGGAACAAGGAATACCGTACCTTTGTCAATTTCATCTGGACATTAAAGATCCTATGACGCTGCTCAAAAACGAAAAGCGAGTTCCTCCCGGTATCACTTCCTGGCTGTTTGTGGAACATTTTCATTTGTAGATGGGCTACCGTGTTTCCCTACAAATACAGTCACTATATTTTATAGTAAATCCTGTGAAGCGCTTTGAGATATCCTCCTGAAGTAAAAGCCGCTACAAATGCAAGAATTACTACAAAATTAGTGGCAATCTTTTGACGTCATTCAACCATGTTTGGTGAATAGAATGGAACGACATATGACATGAACTTAACAGGCCTCTTTGCAGACAGACTGTCTGGTCTTACCCTTGCAGTAATGGTGCCGTGCTTCTCTCCTTTGTTGTTGATCATCCGAATGCCAGCGGCTTGGAAGAGTTGCTTCATATGTTCAGGGGTAGCTGTGGTGGCAAAGTCCACATCGTCTGGCTGTTTCCCAGTTAGCAGATCCCGGACAGCACCCCCTGCTATTCTCAGCTCGTAGCTGTTTTCACTGAATAATTCTGCAAGAGAAAGATGGAAAAACTTCAGTCACCACTAATTCACATCACGGCTGTTTGTGGGACGATGCTGAGCACAGCGCTGGCTGCCGTCTTCACCTACACTATACAGCCAGCAACAAAAACAACTTGCACTTGTATTGCGGCCTTCGCGCTTGGTCGCGGCTCAGAGCGCGCACTCATTACTGTAAGGGTAAGACCAGACAGTTTGTCTGCAAAGAGGCCTGTTACGGTAAACAGGCGCGATTTCAAGGATTATCACAGGCACAGTAATGAAATGCAACAACTGTTATCACATCATAGCGAGTGGAGGAGCCGGCGCCTTCGTTCATTGTGTGGCCTCTTTTTGTGATTTAATTTCGATGATGGTGAATAAAGAGAAAAATCTCTATCTTACTGAGGGGGAGGGAATGAATTGTCTCTTTGAACTGCTCTGTCTGGCAATCATTTCCGCTGGTAATCCAGCAAGGACAACCCTACCCGTTCGGGCTTTGCCTTGCGGGGTTACAGGAGCTGTGCGGGAGGATCACATTACATGTAACATAGCGTCTTATCATTATCATCGAGACGTCTCAAAGAGCTTCAGAATATACTAACATTCAATAACGTATGAATAATAATTTGGTCACTCAATCCGCGACTGTTTGCGGGGCACGGGCTGTCGCGTTTCGACCACAAAACACACAGTCGCTACACTTTACAGTATATTACGACTGTTTGTGGGACGCCGCTGCGCAGAGTTACATACAGTCATTTCACTTGACGGTGCATTCTGTGAAGCGCTGTTGAGGACTCCAGGAGACGTGAAAGGCGCTATATCAAACGCGAGGATCATGATTTGTCATTACATTCCGTGAAGCGCTTTGAGGCGTCTCGGAGCCGCGACGAGGCACTGGGGCCAAGTGCAGAGATGGTGATGATGATTATTATTATTATTATTGTACCATACAGTGGAGTAAGTGCTGGGCATGTGCTCACTCACAGCCCCACCCCCCCCCCACACACACACACACACCCCTCACCATCACACACACCCCCCCCCCACACACACACACCCCTCACCATCACACCCCCCCCCCCACCGGCCCCTCTCACCTGCGATGCTCTTCAGGCCGTCGGTAAAGAGCGCCTGGAACTCCGACGACTTGAGCTGCATAGTGCTCACGGTGCGGCTCAGCGGCCCGCACAGGCCGCGGCTGGTCCCGCTCGAGCACAACAACGACAGCACGGGCCCCGCCGCAGCTCGGCCCCACATCAACGGACGGACGGTCTGACGGAGCTCACCGACACCGAGAGACACCTGCGGGAGGGAGGGCGGTGCTCGGTGACTGACTGACTGACTGACTGACAGAGAGAGAGAGAGAGAGGGAACACCGCGGCCCCGAAAACCTTCTCGCGCTTTCCAAACACTGCCACTGCGCGTGCGCGCGCGCGCGCGCCGGGAGCGTGAGACCGGCCAGGAGGGGGCGGGGTCTGAGCCCCCGCGCCTGCGCACACTGGCGGGTGACGGTTGGCAACGGAAAATTCAAAATTTCGTACCCGAACGGACGCTCTGTCCCGCACTGTCCGCACCGGCGCCGCCCGCCCGGCGTATCACGGTCGGGAGGGCCTCCCGGGGCGGTTGGGCGGTCAGGGGTTCGGACGCGGGCGGAGGGATTGGTTGGCGTACGGGATGGGTGGAAGGCGGCGGAGGAGGAGGAGGAGGAGAAGGGTGACCGAAGGCGCAGTCGAAGAGGAGGGTCTTGAGACGCCTTGAAGGAGGCGAGGGAGAAGGGGGGGCGAGGGAGAGGTGGGGGGGGGGGAGAGGGAGAGGTGGGGGGGGGCAAAGGAGAGGGGGGGGAGAGGTGGTGGGGGGCAAAGGTGGGGGGGCGAGGGAGAAGGGTTGGGGGTGAGGGAGAGGGGTGTGTGAGGGAGAGGGGGGCCGAGGGTGTGGGGGGTGCGAGGCAGAGGGAACATGGCCTGGAGGTCCAATGGGGGGGGGGAGAGGCTGAAGGCCTGACTGCCAATGGATGGGTGGATGGATGGGGATGGGGGTGGGGGGGGAGTTGGGGTGACCGGGCGCGGGGGCCGTGGAGCAGCCTGGAGTCCGCCGAGTGCGGAGGGAGCGGACAGGTGGATATTGTAGCACGAAATATTCCAACCCAACGCTCGCTCCCCCCAAAAAAAATAGCCCAGTGTTACGCGTCGCCTCCAAAGGACACCAGCGGAGTTGGCTCGTTTAGGTTAGTGCTCTCGAAATTGTGTGAGAAAAGGTCTTTCAACCTTTCGCAGGCTTTACATTTTTTTTTCTAGTTCTGCGTCCGTCGCAGAACGGATAACCTCCACGGGGTTTAACGGGTAATTGCGATACAGTGTGGTGACTGTATGCTTCGCAGGCAAAGGTGGTCCCTATTTTACGCACAGCCAGGTCCCACCGACAAGCCGGGTAATTAGTGACCGCTTCGCCAGGGGGAAAACGTTCCATATTTCTAGGAGGTCGTGGAAACGGAGGGGGTTTAACACCCCACCTGGATCGCAAGGCTGGCAGAATCTAATTTAATAACGTTCATTGAAAATTCATGCAAAGAACAACCTGCTGTTCTGCCAGCGCCTGGAACCGTGACCATCTTGATATGCGATTCCTCATGAAAACACCGACAGCAAAGATTACTTACAGCAAAATCAGAAATGTCCTGATAAATGGTGGCACAAGTATGAGGCACATTGGTTTTCCCAGCAGTTGAACAACTACTGTATTGTTGGCCCCTAATAAGTAATGCAGCGCTGCATTGCAATGATGCCCCCAATTATCCTTCCTCCCCCACATCCGGTCCCTCATCAGCACCGCTTTCTTCCACCTCCGACACATCGCCCATCTCCGCCAATACCTCTCTCCGAAAGCTGCTGAAACCCTGGTCCATGCCTTTGTCACTTCTCGGCTGGACTATACAAACTTGCCGGCCTCCACTCCACTCCCATCCATAAAATCCAGATTATACAAAACTCTGCCGCCCGCATTCTCACCCGCACCAAACTCCGCTCCCCAATTACCTCAGTCTTTGCCAGATTGCATTGGCTGCCTGACCCAGAGAGAATCGACTTCAAGATCCTCACCCTTCTCTTCACATCCCTCCACTCCTCTGCACCCCCTGACCTCTCTGACCTCTCTCCTCGTAACAGTGCCCGTTGCCTTCGTTCCTCCGGGTCTGGCCTCCTCCTTGTCCCCCGAGTCCTCCGCTCCACTCTCGGCGGCTGTGCCTTCAGCCACTACTTCCCGAGGCTCTGGAACTCCCTTCCTCACTCCCTTCGCCTCGCCCCCTCTCTTCCTATTTTCAGGTCTTCCTCCCCCTCCTCCTGGCTCAGCCGCAGGATCCGTTACTGTGAAGTGCTCTGAGATGTCATCTGGCGGGGAGGACGCTATATAAATCCAAGTTGTTGTTGTTGCTACGGTGCATGTGGCCAGAGCTGCAGTAATTGGGCCAGCTTTTTCTCCATTGATTGTCAGGTTCAAGCGCTCTGGGACGCTCCCCTGGGCGAGGGGTGCTATATAGATGAAAGCTGTTGTTGTTGTTCTGATCCGATCACAGATTGGGGTCCTGCTTTATTTAATTCTGACTGGTTTGAGCCATCAACAACAAGAGAAGTGCTTGGAATTCAAACTTTAGAACAGGTGCGTAACTGGCCGCAGAGTGTTACCTAAATTACTGACAGCAGCTTAGCGAGGGCTGAAGGACTGTCAGAGCAAGGCCAGACCTTGGCAGTGGAATTGGTATGCATATGGGTGAGAAAGGGAAAGGGTGGGTTGAGAGAAGGACAAGCAATATTGATAGGAGAATTGGGCTATCATTGAGTTGCAATTCACACAAGTGCCATCTGAGGGCGATGTGAAGACAGGAACCTTCAGTCCAATGAAAGATTCAGCTGCACATTTTAAAAATTATAGGTATTACAAAAAGTCGTGATAATTACCCTATTATCTAAAAAAAATCATAATTTCTTTAAGATTTATTATATATTGTGGTGGTATCACAACTTTTTGGTCACCCTGTACAATAGAAATCTTCCCAAGGCGGAATTAATCTTATACATTGATATAATACTGTAGTTAATATGTTCATCAAAACCTCTAAAATAGAGCACAATTTTAGATCTAAGAAAGACTAATCAGAATACATTCTTAATGAGGAAAGGTAGTTACATTTGCAGATGATGCCAAGTTGAGGGAACTGGAATCGGAGATGGTTACCTTAGCATAATTTAAAGTATTGTCCTGATTTTACCTTTTCTACCCAGGCACTTATTGGCACTGTTTCCAAAATCCATTTTTTAAACCAAGAACGAAAATCATCTCTTGCATTTTAAGTGGTGCTAATTGTCTGAATCTGAGCCCTGTGGGAAATCAACTGGAGTATTGGCTGCATGCTTAAAATTCTGGTTCTTTTATGAAATACAGTACATGGTATGTGGGAGTGATGATGACAATCCAAATAAGAGCAGATCATTGTGTGAGACGTTTTCATTGCTTCTGATTTCTTCGTAACTTTGTTGCAAGAAGTTTTGATAAAATTTCTTGAAAAAATGTATCTAGACATAAATGTTATCAAAGCAGCAGAGGAGCTTTGCAGCTGGCCAAGAAAAACAATGTCAATATAAAGGGCTTTTGTCATGAAATTCTGGCTTGCAAACCTGATGCTTTAAAATGTAAAGAAACTACTTGTACACACTCTCTCTCCCTGTGAAACTTACACTGTTGAAAGACTTCAAATATAGTACAAATGCAGTTTTTTCCATCTTGCATAGATCATCACTGCAAAGAATCACATAGGAGTCTATCATTTGACAATGAACAGCGACAATGATTTGCATTTATATAGCGTCCTTCACATAAGATAATGTCTCAATGTGCTTCACAGTGGCAGGCGGGGTGGATCCTGAGCAAGGGAGAAGGGAGATAATCATAGGTGCGGTCGAAGGGGCAGCTTTTCAGTTGAGAATTAAAGAAGGACATTACAAAAAATAGGGATTATTACTTGTTCTTGAATTTCTTATTTTTTAAACAACAAAATGATTTTATGATTGTATTTTTAAACCCAGCAGACATTTCAGGTTCCACGATCAGCCACAACCAAGTTTATCTGCAGAATTGTTGGCCAGGATGCCAGGAGAAATATCCTTCTCTTTCTGAAGAGTGTCATTGGATCTTTCATGTCCACCTGAAAGCAGGCAAAAGGGACCTTGGTATAACTTCTCACTGAAAGGATAGCACCAATGACAATAAACCCAGAATTTCTGACCAAGAAGTGAGAGTACTGCCAACTGAGCCAAGCTGAAATTAAGACACCCAGCAGTCTTGAAGATTTTTATGTTGCCAGCAGTCAGTGCACTATATAATTGCAATTTGGACTGTGCACTTTGTTTGATTAGATTTTTAAAGTGAATTATGGAAACACTTGCATAGTCAAAGATTTTGGTTGCTGTTGGCCTGAAGTGAGATCATTTGTTATTTTATAACTTGTACACATATATCTTGTACAGTTAACTTGTATTGCTTATTCTAATCTGCATGTTGTGGTGTTGCTATTGATCTGGTTCTTGGCTACAGCATGGAAGAAACGAGCATTTCAGATGAGTCCAATTCAGCGTTGCTGCTACCATAACAGCTGCTCTGTGGTAGCATCTTGTTATATGGGCTGCATCTGATGCTGCATGCAGGAACTTGTAAATGCTGGTATCCGACTTTCATGATAGCACGTCTTCCTTTGTATTTAAAGGAGATTTTTTTACAGAATTCAGAAGGAAAAGATCCAGCGCTTAACATTTTTGCCTTTGGCTATTCTTCCCTTGCTTTCACAGCCAAATTTGTGTATGCTGGTTGTATGTAGGTATGGCAGAAATCCGAGTACATTGATATTCAAATGTAGAAACATTGGCATTTATTCAGTGGCAGAACAATGCCATAAGACGGCCTGTTTTATAGTCCAGTGCACAAAATCGTTAAGTTAATGCTGATGGCAAATATAGAATTCAGCCCTGTGATTCACCAAACCGCATCAAACATGAACAATTCAGCTTTATCTCATCTTTATGTCACAGTCTCCTGAGGGACAATTTAAGCGGTGAATAATTAATTTTCTGACTTTGAACTTGCATTAGAATGAGCACAGAATTACTTTGTGCTGAACACATACAATTTCTGACTCACAGCAATTTCAAGCTGAGAAGATTAAGTACGATTCATGGATTTATTTGCAACTAAACATCGAGGAAATTAATTTGAAACTTTCCGTGGCAAAATCAAATAGAATTGCAGGAAATATGTAGCATCCTTTGGAAAGCAAGCATTCTGTCAAGTTATGCCAACGATCAGATGTAGCAATCTTCATGAACAACAACACAATGCATTTATATATCGCTTTTCACACCAGGATGACGTCCCAAGACACTGGACAGTCAAGAATTTGCACCCAAGTTGGGGTTTGGAATCAAGGGGGACATGACCCGTGTCATGGCCCGTTTTGCCTTCCCCCACCTCCACAACATTGCCCACCTCCGCCACTAAAACTAGATTATATTTCTGTATTATATTTTGTGTTTATTCTGACATTCAAATCGCTCCACTCTCTCGTACCTTTGTAATCTCCAGTTACTCCATAAATGTTGGCCTGATGCAGAACCCTCACCAACCATCCTTTCATTGGCAGTTGAGCTTTCAGCCATTATCTCTCACTGTCTGGAATATCTTGCTAAACCCTTCCACTCTCTCTATTTCAAAATCTACCTCTTTGACTGTGCTCTTGTTCCCCTTCTCCTATCTGCCAATTCCCCTATTGCTTATTGATCCATGTTGTTTTTGTAAAGAGCTTCAAAGCATTATCCTGTATGAAAGGTGCTATATCAATGCTAGCTGTTGTTTTACCAACGATTATTTGTAATTATCTTAAGTGTTTTGTCTTATTTTGCTTGCTTTGGTGATTTTGTATTATGAACTGTTTCGCTTTTTACATATAATGTATAAGCAATTATCGGAAAATCCAGAAAAGGTGTGCACATGTTTTAAACATATTTAGATATGTATTTACATATACGTTTTTTTTTACTTTACATCTCTGATATACAAAACAATAACCCCAAACAATTTGAGTGCGAGCAATGATGCGGTGTACTGTCCTTGACCTCTAAGGAACAGTTTTTGAATTATTTGTAAATTCATTTGTGGTAAAGGTTATTCAGGGTCACAAGTCAATTGAGTTCCTGAAGGTCAGTCCATAAAATAATCATCTGGATTAACTTAAAAAGAAGGACATGGAGGCAAAGGAAAGGGTATCCTGGAGGTTGCTGAGAAAGTATCGACGTACATTTGCTGCTGTTTCTCAGAACCTCTTTGTTTGTGTGTTGATGTGTTCGGCCTGAGAATGGGCATTTGTGCATACCTACTTAATCTTCAGTCACATAATTACTGGAGAAAATGACCCACTCAGAATGATAGTGCAGCAGAACTTCACTGAAGGGGAATCTTACAGACAATATCTGAGGCACAAAAGCAACAAAGGGAAGAGCTGAGAGATGTGCAAGGAGATCCTTCTTTATTTAGGATTATTCTGCACTTCAGTAGAGGACACTTCTCATTTATTGTCGTGGTACTGCAGACGTGACTGGGGATATGAATTGAAAGACACTAGAGCAGAGTATGATGTGACCAGGGATTGTTACATATATATATTATCTGGCATAGCAACATGTTCCAGCCTGAAGCATCTTTAACAAGCACTCGTCTCAGAAACTTATCTCTTGTGGTTGCTGGAAGCATGTCATCACTTGTAGCCCAAGGTTTCCCATTGGTTAAGTACATTTTAAAACCGGTGGAGTAAATGATCACTTACTATATTTGAACATCTGCATACAAGGAAGGGCAATCAATGCAAGTGAAAAAAATGAATCGAGAGTTCCACGGACAGGCAAAGAATTATGTGAAGCTATGTACACAGCGTTTAGGTGTAGTGCTGCTTGTGTTCCTGGCATAAGTTTTGTGTTCTGGTTAAGCATTTGGCAGCTTTCCTGGTGCTGCTGCTGCAGTCATAATCTTCGAGAAGATTGGCAGACCAGCAATGCCAGTGTGTTGCAGATGAACTCTTGCATGACTATGGCAATATCAATTAAATCCGATGATATTAGAATAGAATCGGACAAGTTTTGGTACAGTAGGAGGCTAATGTGTCAACTGTGTCTGCACTGTGCTGTCTCCCCTGCTGGAGCTGTCTGTTCTAATCCCATTTCAATGCTCTTTCCACTTCCCCTTTCGATCTTTGTTTTTCAAGTGTTTATCTCAATCCTTTAAAAATGACATAATTAACAAAACTTCGCTGGCCGCAAGGTTTTGCATGGATAATGAACTGTAAGGTGGATAGAGACATTCAAAACATGCAATATTCTTTCACTGGCTGGATATTGGGTGTCTTTAACACCGAAGGCATAAATGGTAATTAGCAGTAAATCACAGGAATCAAAATGGAATTAAGCTCATATTAGTACAATTGAGAAGACAAACAACTCCAGGAATTTTAATTATAATCTGCCATTAGAAAAGGTTACAGCAGCTAAAATGTCAAAAGGTTCCTTTTGCATAGAATCATGTATTTGTGTTACTGCTCTAAGAGCCACGTCCATCTCAGAACACAAAGGTTTGCACAAAAATCAAATTTTGCACACAGTTAGGTTTTCATTGCAATCGCCACCCCACCTCCCCACCCCCACTCCCCCCACACACACCCCTTCAATTCTGACAGCCGTAACTGGAACATAATAAAGCGTGCAGTTACTGGAGCACTTTCCAAAGTGCAAGGTTCCACATCGAAAGCAATTTAAAAGGATTGAAGCAAAGAGACAAATAGATGATGTCATTGTCAATGTTAGTCAGAGAAAACAGGAAATCCGAATTAAAGAAAACAATCTCGGTGCAACAACACATAAAGGTCTGACTGAGGGGGACAGGGTTAAGCATTTCACTTGTCAATTTATTCTTCTTGCTGCCTCGTCTGTCTGTAGGTTGGTATGTGCAACTCCTGCTCAGCTGCTCATGCTTGATGAAGCACAATAAAGAAAATCCAATTTAATATGTAATATAACACTCTTGATCTTCTGTCTCAAAGTGTCACTGTGGAGCAAATTACATTGTTTCCGATGCTTAAGAGACTGGAAATGAACTGGAGAGTATGGCTATTTTGTGCTTATAGGGTCTTTTTCATTTGAATAACCCACTATTGGTTTGCCATCAGTTAGTAAAAATGTTCAGGGACCAGTTCATGCTGTCTTTCAACATCTGTTCCATTCCATCATTTCCCGGATCAGAGATGTTTTGTAAAATCTGACTGCAATGATTCCAAAGGGTCTGTGATAATTTCCCCAAGTGCTTCCAGTACCTTTCTACCTCTTCAACAAAACGGAACTGTAACTTGTTCTTTTTATTCCGCATCATTCTTCCTATGTTTGTAAACCTGAAACGGAAGCCTCGAAGCCTACGCATTTATGTTACCCCTAATGGGTTCTTCTAGCAGTGAGGATGATTGGAAAGTCATGATTGTTGAAAGCTACATCATTAGTCTTCTGGGATAGATGATTAGTGTAAGGAAGACCTAATTCATCTTGTCTTGACCATTTCTTTTACCTCCAGTTGGGTAATCATTTGTAAAATCCTGTTTGGTCTGAAGCCTGCTAACTGATTTTTAAAGAACGACAATACATTGTGAGGAATGGTAAACAAGATGCTTCTGGGTTTAGGATAAGTCAATGAATCACATTACAGAATTGAACTATCTTGTTTGCATTGGCCCTGAAATAACAGATTTATATCAATCCCACTGTCATTGAAACCCGTTTGAGCACAAATATCACACACAACCTTTAAATGTTCATGCTTTGAGTTTTGAAAGAGACAAAGAGATAAGATAATGAGAACAGTGTTAAGAAATAAATTGTACATGCAATAGGTCTGGAGTAACTGCACTGATGAATAGCATATACTAATTTAATCCACAGTGTTCTTTAAAACTGCAAATTAATCTGCGTAGATCATCATCAACATTCTCAACACATCAGCGAATAGCTGATGCGATGAAAAAAGTAAAGCGCCAATGAAGGGCAGAAAAATGAGCGTAGAAATGTAAGCTAATGAATTTAATCATTATATTTTTACTTCTTATTTTTTCTTCGCCAATTTTCTCCTACAAATTTTCTCCCTTTTGACCCCTCCGTAAATTGCTTGCTCTCTCTTTTTTTCATTGTCTGGCTTTAGGTTAGATTTGTTTAAGAAAATGATATAAATTCAGAATTGAAGGGTTGATGAAATAGAAACCTCATGAGGATTATACTTTTTGACATGTTCTCTTGGCCCTCATTAGAGAGAGTACATTTTGTAGCAATAGTTCAAGGATATAAAATATCTTCATTGGGGAAAGAGAAAAAAAGGGAATATTAAGATGTCTAAAAATAATTCAGCATTACCATAAGAACTACAACTCTCAGCTCCCATTGTGCTATTTTTACTCCATGTCACTCCTCTTATGAAAGTGATTGGGAAAGTAAGTCAACTATGGGGGAGCCAGGAAGGAAGAAAGCTAAGTGGGCACAAGTAGATTGGCATTAAGTGAATTAGAATCTGGGGATGAAATGGGACAACCAGTTTGGGAGGGATGGTGAATAGCAATGAACAAGATTTATGTCTGGTTAGCCAGACAAGCAGAAGCCCATCACCATGCTTAAAATTTTTGAAATCAGATTGAGAGTTTCACATTTGCCTTCCGCCCACACAAGGAAATTTCTCCCCTGCCTGGAATGGAAGGTGCAAAAATGGAACAGGATGAAAGTCATAAAATAAATGGAGTACATCCAAAGAAATAACAACCCCGGCAATAACCGATGAAGAGGAAAAATGTGCAGGAAGCATAGAGCAATCTAATCTGCTTGGTAACAAATTAATTTATTTTGTCAGGGTGTCAGCCTGATGCAACGGTTGCACTCTTGCCTCTGAGTCAAAAGCTTGTGGGCTCAAGTCACACATCAGAACTTGGAATCACATGGTCAAGCTAACACTCCAGTGCAGTGCTGGGGGTGGTTCATTGTCTGAGGTGCCATCCTTCGGTTGAGACGTTAAACCAAGGTCTCGTCTGCCTGTTCAGGTGGCCGTTGAATGGCACAATTCGAAAAGAGAAGGGAGTTTTTCCCGGTGTCCTGGCCAACAAATCCCCAAAAGAAAATTGGTCATTCACTCCAGGGCTGTGTGCAAATTGGCAGGCGTGTTTGCCCATAGTCAATCCACTTTCTTCTGTAAAGTGCTTTGAGACGTATCAACGACGTGGCAAGGCACTGTATCAAATGGAAGGATTATTTATTATTTTTATTGATCAATTCCAGAAGAGCAATGATATGAGGATCTATAACGAAATTCATGATTCAAAGTTGCAGATACATTTTTCTCTTTTGTTCTGCTGAGCTTCAAATATTCTGGTTTACACACTCTTCGACATTATTGTATTCTCACTATTTGAATAACTGCTCACAAGGTCTGCTTCTTTAATTCATTCTTTTTCAGAAGCTCAGACTCGTTCTGTTACACAGTCTTCCCTTCCCCCCCAAAAGGCATTTAAATTCCAAGCTGTTCTTTACCTGACCAAAGGACCGCTTGGCGTAGTTCATCTCTCCTCCTCTTTTCAATCTTACGGGTGTCTTGACCTAAGTAGGTCTTAACCTTTCATCTTGGTTTCTGAATAAATATGCATACGTAATAAGATCAAACAGTGAAATACGTTGGCTCTTGCCGTGGTCAATTTATTGAAAATCACACACGTACGTTAAACCTTGTATAGGATGTTGAGAGGAATACATATTTATATAGCAAGATCAGTCATCTAGATGTCACAATGCTGAAAGTAAGTGTATTTGAATATGAAAGAGAACTCAATCCAGTTATGCATGGGGTAGACTTGATGGGGTAGACCAATATGAGAGATTTTTATATCTGACAACCCATAGCCCTCACATTCAAAACATGAAATAATAGCTCCCCGAGGTAGGGAATCAGCAGATAGAGAATATTTCATCTGAAGACATAAAGAAATTATCTTCGCCATAGCTGACAAGACTCCTTAGTGGTGTAGAGAATAGGATCTTAAGTTCAATTTTTGGAAATGATTTTAATCATTAGAAAGAGATGAAAACAAGTTCCCCTGAAGGTTTTTATTATTTAAATTTTATTATTTAAATTATTTAAATTTTCACTAATCTCAATGTTTGGTACTGTTTTCCTTTACCAAGGGAAGACATTTGCAGTAAGTACATCTCATATACTGCAAATTACCCCTCATATATATGTGCAATTTCCATTTCCAGGTTAGTCTCTGCTTTTGGTCTAGAATTACAGCTGGTCTATAATTGATCATTGCTGCTATTTCTTACAACATATTTGGGGAAAGAAAGTGCTTTAGTGAAATTAATAAGTGAGTTACTAGAGTGTTATATTGTCTAACATAGTATTGAACTAAGCTGATAGTCCATTTTGGTCAGTCTATTTCACTGTTACACCAGTGATTCTTTGCATGAGGGAATAGCTAATGGCAATTAGTGAAGAGCTAAAATGAAGGATGGATATCCTCTTTTTGGCATTCTGTGTAATAAGACGGAAGGCCTAAATTGTTTTTTCAATACATAGAATGCTTTCTTCTGCAATACCATTATTAAAGGATATCAGGAAGCTAACTGACATCCCAAGCTTAATTAAATGTCTGCATGGCAACCAGAGAGATGTTGAAATGAATTTCTTCCAGAATCCCGCAGTCAGTACACTCAGGTTTCAAGTGAGGTCAGCAATTCTATTGGTTTTGTTTCATTGATTAACGTGATTGATTTTCTCTGCGTTTGCTATCAGCTTTGGTATGTTTGAAAATTTTAATTTATTAAAAATCAGATGACAGAGCACTCTCTGATTACATAAGTGCTACGAATAATCTGAATGTTTTATTAATCATTTTTTGTTTCTGACACCCATGGTCTCATATAATTAACTTCACTATTCGTTATTCAGTAAGACATAGTTGACAGCCTTCTCCCAGTGTTCAAAACAAACAAGCTCAGCCCAATAGCCATTCTTTATGTGTGAGCTTAGGCAGCAAATGTTGGCAAAATATTGTTGGCAAGCTTTCAGACAAATCAGTGCATAACACCCAAGGCTAATTCTGCCCTCATCCAATACCTTGCATCTATGTACGTTCCAACAGGGGTCATCAGATACAAATCAGCTGTAGAAATCTACTCAATCAGGGACACGAAGGCTGCTGCTGCTGTCTGCCCTACGAGATTATTCCAATCATTACAGACAATTATTTTCGCTGGCGTAAATAGTTAACAAGGGAACTGATGATCAGGGTTGTCCCTGGAAGAATTGAGTATGTTTGAAGAAACAATCACACAGAGGTCATTGGAATGTGAAAGGCCCTTTCCACCAATTGGTAATTGGACAATATTTAAAATTAGCGAAAAAAAATTGAAGAGGTAGAGTATAAAACAATACAAAAAAAAGTCGGGAATTGCGAATAAAGTAGATAGTTCCAGAGGATAAAATGGAACTAGTCAGGCTGGATGCAATTCTATGATCGTGACTAGAGTCTTTGACTTTATGATGACCACTCTTCAGCATGTCAAAGAAGATATTGTCGTTCATTAACAGTTAAATTAAATGATCTCATTCAGTTCATTGTTTATAGCTTGTGACATATTCTCAGCCATTTTCTCATCACCGCAACTGCATCCATGTCTGGTCTGTGGGCTGGCAACAAGCCAGGGTGATATTGTCAGCATTGTGTGCTGATAAATTGACATCATAGTTTCTGGATTTTTCAAGAGACAGTGACGCACAGTTTCAGATTTCCACCCTCTTCTGATTGTAGAATCTGCTGTGGTTTGGAATTAACCATTGCCACTTCCACAAAAGCTGGCAGGCTGACACCGACTCTCATTTTGCTTAAATAGGCTTTAATTCCATAGCTTTACTTTTGATACTTTACTGAAAACATCCAGCACTTGAGTGCCAAAATGCAATATAACACTGACACTGTGTTTCTTTACTGCTGTAAGCAAGGCTGTTTCCAATACCAGATGATCTTAAATAGCTTGATCCTTGAACTGTTGGCACAGCAAAGCTTTCTGTTCACTCTTTTTCTTAATCACCTACAGTGCTTTCCTATGCTTATTGATTAAGAAGCACTTGAACTCATTGTACTGGCTTCTTAGTATGCTCATTTCATATCTCTGCTGAATAGTCCGAGGATAGTCCGACAAAAATTTGCCCTTCTTTTCAGAATGATTGGCATGGTAATACAGCTATCTATGTGTGGTCTTGGGAATATAATAGTGTAATCTGCCTGAAGGAAGCTATAAGCCTATTTTTGAATGCATGATGATGAAACAATATTGGAACAATGAGCAACTATAATTAGTTCACAATTTAGCTAAGAGACTAGCTAGAGTGCAAGGCTGGGTAAACCTGAATTATATTCTGTAGATTGAGAAGGTCAAGGGTGATCTGATTGCCTTTAAAATAATAAAAGGGAAATAACAAGGCAGATAGGGAATGACTCTTCTCTCCAGTGGAGGAATATAACCTTAAAATTAGGGCTGATTAAAAATGAATCCAGAAAACAATTCAGCATACAAAACAGTATGAGAACGTGGAATGCACCATCCCAATAGGCCACAGGTGCAGAATTAATTGAGGTGTTTGGAACAAAGAGGTTGGCACTCGGAAAGTAAAGATGTTAATGGATGCGAGAAAGGGCTTGAGTGGATAATATTATGGGATAAAATAAAGAGCTGCCAAGGATTCATAAAATGGTGAAAGCAGGATCAATGGGATGAGTCGCTTACTTCTCTGATATCTCAAATTATTCTTGTTCTTTGTTGTGTGATAAATATATATACACATATATGTCCTATTACAGTTAAGCCTACCTATCCTCACATAATGCCAAGGCATGCACTTTTCAGCATGAGTCACCCAGTAGTAATCAGGATAGACATCTTGATTGATTTTTTTCAATTTGGTTCCCCTCCATAGCCCTCCTCGAGATGCTGAGGCCAACTGAAACACTTCCCTAGTGCCCCAGCAAAGCTCAGGTAACATCTGGGCCTAACTGGATTGTATTACCCCCATCAAGTGAACCTACTGGCTGAGCTATTGAGAAAGCAAGTCTCCGCATTCTAAACTAAATTATCTTTGAGGTTTTGTTAGCATTTGTATATAGATCCCTGGAGATGATGGAGTGAAGATTGATAATGCGAAGAATGGAACGGTTTACCAATTTTCGTATATGAACGGTTTGAACAAATTGCTATGTTGAATATGCAACACACGGCACAACGTTAAACCCCACCCTTAAAAGAACACTCCGTCTTGTATGAGATGTCCATTCTTCACACTTCCAGCTTGGCCTCTGTGCCTTGCATTATTGAACAGCTGGAAGGAAAAGCATTACAAAAAAGAGTAAATTGTTTTTTTTGACTTTTTGTTGAACCTGAAGAATCTGAGATAAATTGTGTTACTTAACTTAGTATTCTTCAGCATTGATTTACAGCTGCAAATTTAACATTCTGTTGCCTCAAAGAGATTTCAACAAGGTCATTCACCACCACAGCAAAAGCTGGGGACTGGGAACATTCCTGCCAACCTGACAACCTTCTACAGTTCATATTGTATTTTTTTTATCTTCATGAATAAGTGTATTTATATTCATGATAATATTGTCACCAACTACATGCTAAAAGTGATGGAATACTGAAGTAGGTAGCGATAAAAAGAAAAATCTCTCATTGAGCGCTTTTCGTTGTTTAGTAAGATGCAGCAACACTGTTAATTGAATCTGCAGCATTCTCAATCCTTTGTCCATGGAAACTGTTCAGTACGTCTGAAGTACACAAGGATTCCCCATCCCAATTTGCTCTGCTGTGTGAATGCTTTTTTCCTAAGAACAACCACACCATCTCTCTCTCCCACCTCTCCTAAAATACATCACTGCGCAAAGAGGTTCAGTCTAGCCCGCACTGATTGCTAAAAATAGTGATTGTATCGGTATGCGTTAACAATGGATTTCCCATTAAAACACACAACCAAAGAATTAATGTTTTTTTTTAAATCAGTTTGTGCCAGCTCCCAATGTGGAATTTACATTGTCAGCAAGTCACTTATTTACAACGGAGGGTGGAACCAATTGAATGCAGTATGACACCGTCACTTCGTCTCACTGTTCAGGCTCCCGCACCTTATTCAGGCACAATGTGGACACTTATCTTCACCAATGTCACAATGTGCATAGTATTGATTGTCGGCTACCCAATTTCCATATCACAGCTGATGAATTTTATCACGCAACATTAATTATCACACAGCAATAATAGCCCCAACAATCATATCTACTGCAGTATCAGGGTACACTTATTGATTAAATTATGGTTCACAGTAGGTATATGAGAAATGAGGGTTATACTTTGAACGCTTCTCACACTAAAATTGCTTTTTGATAGATATACCATTGACAAAAATCCTGTACACAATGAATGTGTGACCATAAGGTGATTTAGTGGGTTAGACATCAATATGTTTGCCTCAAATAAGAGCGATCTAATGATTTGAAGCCCTCTACTACCTCAGGCCCCTTGCATCTCTGACTGTTTGTGGGACACTGCTGTCTGCAATTGACTGCCGCATTTTGCCCACAAAATATACATTCAATTCACTTCACAGTATATTCTGTGAAGTGCTTTGAAACGTCTTGACGTGATAAGGCGCTATATCAAATGCAAGGATTGTTAAGGATTATTATTATCTCATTGTCTTTCTTGTTCCTGTCTTGACATGTTCCTGCATGTATTTTACCAATTCTGCTGATTCCTGCAGATTGAAATAAAGATGATCTGAGGACCAATTCTCACAAATAAAGTGGAAAGTTAATTATGAGTTGAGACATATCAAGACTTAAAAGAGATTGTTTTTTCTTTATTGCAAGCCCAGGCTTGCGATAAAGAAAAAAAACAATCTCTTTAAGTCTTGCTACGTCTCAACTCATAATGAACTTTCCACTCAGATACAATATAAGTGTCAGAGCTATTGTGACAGAATTGGGCCATTAAGCATAGTGCAAAGTTATCTAAACTGTTGACTATTTGCAAAAACCTACTTAAATGGGAGAGGAGGAAATAAATTTACAGCACCTCCATTTGGGTACTATATCTACCTTCAGCTTACCTTCAGACTGGGAATTCACAAGGAAAAATTCTCATAATAATAACACTTGCATGTGACATGCCTTATCATGTTAAACCGTATCAAGCTTTTACACAATGAGCAACTTTAAAGTGTGTTAACTGTTGTGATATAGTCTAAAATGATTATTAAAGCTTAAGGTATGGTAAGCCGTGCCTAATCAGCAAACTAAGGAAGCATTTAAGCTCCTAAACTGAAATTTACCATATTCTTGCGAAATATTTGTCCCTTAAATGTGATTAGTGCTATTTTAGACAGAGAATGAACTCTCTTCCACTCAGATGTACAGAAATTTCTATTAACTTCAAAGGTCATGGAAATGATTAACTTCAATAGAAAATCGTAAGGAATTCTGACATTAGGCTGTGACTTGAAAGAATCAAACAATTCACATTTAGATTGGATTTACTTTAAAAGCTGACTATCAAGTAAGTCCACAGAATGAGCAGCTAGTATAAACGAGCAAACATAAATCGGAGAACAGTGAGTTTACCTGTTACTTTTATCACCCATAGTAACAATATGAAAAAAAAGAGCTAAAAAATATTTAGTGTTGTTATTGGAGTGTAATTTTTTTATAGCCATTTCTTTCAGTTGGAATTTGCGCTGCCCATTTATTTTACTGTCAGTGACTGCCTGGTCAGTGCGTTGTGTCTCACAGCTATGATTTGATTGGAATGAACAACATTACACCCAAGTAAGCCTAAGGGTTTTGATGTTGTTATTCATGACTACGTATTGCCTTGCTTTGGTTTCAGGCAACAGTTCAAATGATGTGGTAAGCCTGATTCCCTTACCCCCCTTAGGTATCTGAATGACAAAATATTTTAATTTACAGAATTAAATAAGCGACATGAGTCATTAACCCATTGTTACAAAATAATTTTGAAGTTGATAAATACAGCATTCTGAAGCATCAGGATCCCTTGACTCTAAATCTGAAAATCCTCAGATCCAGATCTACAATCCATTGTTACAAGTGTCATTTCACAATGTACTAATCCAGAACGCCATGAATGAAAAATTTTGGTCATTGATGGAGTGATTTAAGAGGGAGATGGGTAGAAAAAATACTAATGATGTGATAGGGGGTTGCGATTGGGGCAGGCTGTTATAACAATGTCATAGAATAGTCTGGGGAGAAAAGGGTTCAATGGGTTGAATGGCCTTCTTCCTAAATTCTCATGTTCTGATGATGCTTGGTTGGATGAATTTCATTAGATTTCATTCAAGTCTCTGGATGGAGTTATATATTGAAGCATTCTACTTGGGGAGTAGGAGAGGGAAAGATTAATTGCTCCACTTTAAACGTAACTCTTGGTGACAGGAACATATTCGGCAGCTGATTTAGAGGAATCAGGGCCCTAGCATTATCTCTCCTGCTTGTGACAACTGTCAAGGTAGAATTCACGGTAAGTGTAAACGTGGTCTGAAAAAAAATGAAGCGTTCTATCCCGAGCTTATGCTGGATAATTGTTTCCAGTAATTTATCAGNTTTTTTTATGGAGTGAAGCATGATTATATTTCAAGCACAAAGATGGGGCAGTTTGGAAGAACACTTCTATCTGAGGTGCACTGGTAACCAAAGCAGGTAAAATCTACTGTAAATATGTCAGTCTTTTTTTACATTTTGCATTCCAATTTTCAACCATTTCCTTTTATTTTCGAGAAATTAAATCCCGCACCTTGGGAAAAAGATGACAAATAAAATGCTTTATCTTTTCTTAATCGCTCTTAATTTTTGAGTTCACTACAAATACATACCATGCTGAAAGCAAGTGCATCTCATGAAAGGATTGCTTCAATGTAGTGAATGATAGAGTTGAACTCGTAAGAAGCTTGATATTAAATGCTTCCACAAAGCAAATCTTGCCAGAGATCTCAACAATACTTTTTTTTAGTGGCGTGTTGATTGTACGCTACTGGACCAATTTGACATTCATTGTTTGATTTTGGTTATGAAATGCTTTATTTATGGACTGTGGATCAGAGGAAATGCTTTCAACCTTGTTTCTACCAATTCAACAAAGAGCTTTTTATGAAAGCAATGCCTCTGCCCTTTTACCAAAGAACTGTTTCAGTGACATTTAACAAATGTTGCTTAGGGCATAAAAATGGCTGCTGATCAGTGGGAAAGAATTTGGAAAGTCCCTGTCATCGAATACGGACTGAAATTCGACAGTAACCTTCCTGGATATCTTTATACATTAAATCTTCACCAGACGAACTTGTGAAGTACAGTGAGAGGGAGAGGTAGAGAGAGAGGGAGAGGGGGACTGTGAGAGAAAGGGAGAGGGGGAGAGAGGGGGGGATAAACAAATTCTTTCTTCATTTAATCTGATTTTCACTGAAGAGATACAGAAAAATGTAATCATTTTGGTTGTCAGCCAAATCTCAATTTGACATGTTGAATGTTCCTTCTGTATTTTTCCGTTCTAGATAGAGATAATAATTATTTTCAATTCAATTTTGTGCAATCATTCTCCAGAAGGAAATATCCAAAGTTCTTTTGAAAGAGTCAACTCAAAGGAACTTCATGTCTGAGAAACTAATAAATCAACGAATTATAATATTTAATATTTAATTGCCTTTCAACATAGTTCCAAATTCATTTTAAACTGAAAGTAGTTTAAATGTCTGACAAATATTGGCATGGAATATGCATTGATTTGTAACAGGAAGCTTCAGTATAGACACCGAGTTACAAATCACGGTGACCCTATGGAAACCCTGCTCATGCTTGCTTGGCAATAGATGGTGGAGGTTCCCTGGATAAGTGTAACACATTTCCGATTATTGGCAGGAATTCTATTTGCAACTTGGAGTCTATAACGGCTTCTGTTATGAATCGCTGCAAGTTAGACCACTTTGTTGATTTATAGACTCTGAAGTAAGCTGAGGTTGCCCTTTGCAGTGCATTGGATAATAGTGAGTTGGAAACCTCAAATCATTGGTGTAAGTCACCAAAATACAACAATAAGATGATGGATAACAAGGAATAAAGGCCAAGACACTCATCTGATTGATGGGCTCATGTGGCGTCATAGATCCAGAGACCACAGGTTATAACTTAATTGAACTCTGAGGTTAGATTAGCCCTGAAGTAATCATATGGTATTTCTACGGCTGGATTTATACTCTGCATCTCCTGGACAATGATTGATGACCAAATGTCAAAGACTCTGCCCCACCAGGTTGTTTGTGCCAGTGTTTTCATTCTGCACATGCCATTGCCTTACATACATGATTGCATCATAAGCACCTGTGTCATCATTCATGCGATACAGTAATGTCACACATTCCATGTATGTGCACACTTAATCTCACAGCATAGAATTTCTAAACCTTCTTTCTTAAAAATAAATAACTGTTGCACAGACCATCGATGGGAGTAAGTTTGTGTTTCCAGCTAGTTGCAAGGCGAGAGAGCCAAGCAATGGACACGAGCAGTGTCCAAATTAACAACAGGAACAGAGCTGCAGCCTCGTGTAGCCAATCGCTCTCGCAATCTGGCAGAATTCAGATGAGTAAACTCTTCCTTGGCGCTGAAGGGGTTAAGGAGATGGAGTCTTTTTTTTCAATTAAGTGGTTTTATTCAGATTTGGATCTGTTTTGTGGCAGCTGTCAATCAGGACACTGTGTTTGATGGCATTCTAACTGAGAGATTAATGACTTTGACATCAAACAGTACACATTTATTCAAAAGACCTTTGCATTCTATTACTGCCAAATGCTAGTACCACTAGATGCTATGAAGCACTGCATGAACATGTCAATATTCAACTTCAAATGGGGAGGGAGAGAGGCTATGATATTAATTATCATCTATCCTTTAGTGTCCTTGACCAGAATCCACACTGAGTGGGCTGCTTTGCCAATGTAATTTTCTTTAAATGGAATCTGTCTCCTCTTCTCACCATCCACTCTTCCACAAAAATTGACTTATTTAAATATTGACGTGCTTAAAGTGAGCCAATATAATATATGAGTCCTATAATTTCTCGGTAATCAAAATCAAATGTCTTTGAATAAATGCAGACTGTCTATCTCCCTTATCAGAACACATCTTGGACTCAGGGTGATTGCAATGACGTATGCTAATAAGCTATTTGTAGTCTTTTCTACTACCTGGAGTGACACGTTGACAAAAAAAAGCGTAAGATTCATTCCTGTTCTTGATGTGTTTCACTGCACAGTCATGTCAGGGGAATCTTTCCTTGCAATCAAAGGAATCATCACAGATTTCAGGGTGAAGTGCATGAAGCCTTTGAAATGTGTTTGAACGCACATGATAAAAGCACCAGCACCAGAAAGGCACTGACACATGGTTAGGGTGACTGACCCAATAAATGAGGCAGCAAATGCAGGAGACAACACTGATGATCCAAAGGCATTACACAGAAAGAGCACATTGTGCCGAGGTATCCTAGGTGATCAGCGGTGTGGAAAAATGCATTCTGGCGGTTTTGAAATACACCAGGTTGATTGTATTAAAGTCTTCAAGCTGAAATTCTTGTGTGTTAGTCTTTAGCGTGCCACGTGTGAATGTTAATGTTTGGCACACTTGCGATGCCCGGCTTCAGGCAATGTTGTCTACGCCTGACTGGAAGATGAATGTAGTCAAAACCTTGACATTACATTTCTAAACCAGTGTATGGCCAGCATGTCCACCCGACATCATCTATCCATGCAAACTCCTGCTAAAATTCATTTAAATCAGTGGCCGTACAGTTGGGAAACTTGACCTGAAAGAACAAATAAAAGTTGCATAAGAGTTTGTCACTTGAATAAATTCACGATAACTAAAAATGTACATCTGGATCAGTGCCACTCAATTAAATCTTTGGAGTTTAAAGCCAAGGACAATTGGATTTCAGTGTTATACTGAAGAATACGAGGAGTTTATACTTGTTCTAAGGCTTCTCCGGCTGAGGTCTCCTTTGCTCTATTTAACCAAGATACTTGTATTACCATAGTTACAGTGAAGGTTTGAAACTTCTTAACCAATTCTGTGCGACGTGATCTGTAAATACTGTACTGGTCATCCATCAACTGGAATATCACATTGTGTCAGGCGCTGGCTTTCTCTCTGGGTATATCGAGGGTCATTTACATTCTGCAGAGCAATAGATGGCTGGGAATGTGTTACCTGGGTGAGATGGCAAGTTGACACATTTGTGAATTATGTACATGGTTTGTCTTCACTCACAATTTCACAGCCTCTTCGTGGCTGTGGAACTGCTTACCTTCCTCAATTTTTTTCCCTCTAATGTACAGGCTTTTAAAACTTAAGTTCACCACTTCTATATTGGATAGCCAATCTAACACAATTTTGCGACAGACTGAGCTACTAGCCCGGACATTTCTGATTTTTCTCTCATATTCAATTCTACCTTTTCGGTATCAGGCACTATGGGCCTTAGCCTTTCACTTACTGTTTCTCAAAGTTTAATGAAGTGATCTGCCAACTGAGAAAGATATTTGACTAATATAGAAATTTTCCCAAATGCCATTAATGCGTTGGATCCTCAAATATACCGTCAAGCCTTTTTAATTTGCTTGTGTCTGAATTGTTAGGAAGTCGGCGGCAAATATCTTTCATCTTGTTTCTCTTCATGAATGTTTCCAAATACAGTTTGATATCTTGCTGAACTTAGCTGTGAAGATCAATATTTAAAATAACTACTGTACGTTACTTTGCCTGTTGTCTGTATTCCACATTGTTTATTTAATAATATAATAATAATCCTTGCATTTAATAATTTAATTTAATAGCAACCCTATATTGTTGATTTAGTCTACTCTGAGTGTATGCTCTTGAGTATAATTGTTCGTCCCAGTTCCAATAAGTGAGATTCTTATCTGTCAAGCCAGAGATATCTTAGAGTGTAACATGTACTTGGGCAAATAGTTTACTCAGCACTTGTAGCTCTGCATGAGACAATTTTATGCATGTAAACCACGTGGGAGAGAATGCCAAAGCCACGAAAAGCAATGTGTACAGTTCTACTGCAATGATGAGGTGCAGGGACCGCATTAATTGAAGCTGGGACTGGTGGGTTTCATTTAATATCTAGTGAGGCGGAAAGCAAACAACATCCTATTGTTCCTGTCGGAGAGATACCTGTGCTCTGACAGTCAAAAAATACCTACTGTTTAAATAGCCACATTTGTGTCTCGAAAGGCTCAACATTTCACCCAGTCAGAGGCCATAGGATCTTTTTGTCTTAACTGTCTTAATTCCGCAGAATTGTGGAGAAATGTGGAGCCCTGTAGCTCAGTGGTTAGAGCGCTTGCTTTGCAAGCGAGAGACCTGGGCTCGATTCCCGCCGGGGTAAATTGGGCAAATTTCCTTACTCCACACACCTGATAATAATCCCTCAAAAAAAACAATAATGAATTGGTCATCTCAATCCATGACTGTTTGTGGGACGCATGAGCCTCATTTCCTGCCATTACAACAACAACACATTGCTTTTATATAGCACCTTTCACTTTGGGAGGAGGTCACAAGGCGCAGAAATGACGACATGTAGACGTTATGAAAACGTCATGGATATTCTGCGCAACCCTGTTTTGAACATTTTTATTAAAATGCCCCAATTTATAACTTATAAAAATTTACATTTTTAAATATCATAACTGTAGCAGTAAAGGCAGGCCCAGTGACAATATTTTATATTGTAACAACAGAGAAATGTAGTAATTCTAATTTAATAAGCAGCACAATTCCTTATTCTTCATTTGCCCTCCTTGGCAAATAATATTTAACATATAATAAATCAAACCTATCACTTCTGATTCACATCTAACATCCTAAGCACTAACACCATCTATTTTTCTGTGTGAAGATATATTAAAAATAAACTTTTTGCTCTCAGTCATATTAGCTTACATTAAAATGTCACTTGTATTCAATATCAGACGTTTTTTTCTGAAACTTATTTCAAGTGTTCCTTTTTTGTTCAGATAATCTCTCGCTCAAATCTTCAACTCAAGGAACAAAAGGACTATAAGACTTTGCATGTTCATATGTAACTGGCTGTGAAAGGGTATGGGATGGCTTCACCTTTTGTTCTCTCCAGTCCTCTCCATTTTCTGTCTTCCCCACTGACCAGATAAAACATTTTCAATGTTTATAAAGCCTGGAATTAATAAATTCCAAAGAAAACTATAGGAAACACATTATTAAACAACCATGAAGCACAACAACAGAAAGTACACTGTTGGAACATTGTTATCTAATTTCAATTGCTATTAACGTAAAGTGGAGCATAAAATACATGCAACGTGGTACAGTAACAGTATGTTGGCATTTACCTATGCTGAGACCATTAGTAGCTCTGGCTGCTGTGAAGGGTATGGCAGTAATGGGAGAAAAGAACCTCATTAGTGAATATCAACCTTTTAATCGTGACTAACAATAACTAAAAGAAAGCTAACAATAACTTTCTGAAATCCAGTTGCAGTGCAAGTTACCTTGGCCCTTGACTACAATTTGTAATTCCTGGTTCTAGTTTGTGGCTGAAAAAGTGAGATTTGATGTCGCATCACTCTTTCGCTTTGAAGGTTCTTGAACCCTCCCAAAAACCCCTCAGGTTCAGGGCAAAAGGCCATCTATTCAATCCTGCCACTGGGTCAGTGAAACCAATCCATTAGAAAACAATATACCATTCATCATCACAACTAATAAAACAGAAGTGCTTTCGAAGGCAGTGTGATATAGTCACTCCACTTACACTTATTTTCTTTTTTCTTTTATAACGCTAGATTTATAGAGACAATCAGCAATAGATTCAAACTGAAACAGGAGTAATCTGAAACAGTCTTATTATTTCCTGCTGTAATGATCTCCCCTTTCCTTTTCTCTCTTGAAGATGGAAACCTATGCTGGAATACACTTCTGACAGTGCCTTAGAGTAAGTTATTATTGTTTCTTCTTATTATTTCTCATTATTGTTATTCGAATAACAACATGATTTTGAAAAATACATGCTATGTTTATTTGCAGAGCTAAGGGAAGCTGAAGTTTTTCAACAATACAAGACAATGTTGTATTTATTTTTATTTCAGTCAATAAGCAAGTCTGTACATTTCAAGGGAGGACTTTTTGTGTGTTTCATTGAGTTGAAAGTTTATCGCTTCTTAAAAATGGTTTGCCACAATTAGAGACGTTTGAAGTTGTTGACTTTGGGTGGATTTCTCAGTTTCACTCAGTGACTGTAAAAGCAATTTTAAAAGCTGCACAGTATTTTTTTTTTGCCAGATGTCAGAAATACAAATAACATTACACAGAGAGTATTGCAGCTTTTCCTGTTCTGTGGTTCTGATCATAGGGATTATATAAAAAGATGTAGATTTAAACTGAACCAAAAAAAAGCATTTTTGTACAATTGGCATGAAAAACATTAAATGGAGATTAATGGGTAAAAGTGCTTCCAAGGTTGCTGTGAAATTCAAAGGGTTTATTATGACATGTCGAACTTTAAAGGTTGATAGGCATCATTTAAACCTCAAGATTTGCTTATTTGATGTCTGTTGCTTTGTTTGGTGCACGGAGCATGTGAAATGTTCCAAAATAAACAACCAAAGCAATCCCAACACATCAGTGGTCTATTGTCACTGGTGATTAATGTTAGCAATTTACATTACATGTTTATAATGTGATATCCATTGCATTGTATCAATGCACTCCTGAGTTTCCAAGGGTTGATTCCACTGAACTGCTGGCAGATGGACTATATTTACTCAACACCATTCAGAATGGGTCCAGGTACTATGGAAAATGGCCGAGTCTGAGCACCACTTGCTAGAATTTAATAGGAAGAACATTGTTTGATATCTAAAGTTCAAATTTCCACTTGGTTAAGTGGAAATTAAAACCAACTTTGTCTTTGAACTTAAGATCGTGGAGAATTGCAGAAATTTCTTAAATTTAGATAACANTTTTTAGTTCTTTGCGGAAAAGCGGTAGAGTTCCACCGTACTTTTCACCAAAATATTTTCTGGGGTTAATAGCTGATATTGCACAATTGTAAGTTTATTGAAAATCCCTGTGGAGTAATCATAAAGTGTAAGATTGGATTTATGATTCGGATGTAGACTGTTAGAAGGTAACAATTCTCATCAATCATTTGACTCAATCTGGGAATAGATTTCTTGAGTTGTTTACAATAGTGTTTGAATTTAATGCACTCTCCTGTTCATCTCTTACCATATTCACTGAAACTTCCTTCATTGCAACATCCATTTAAGTGGTACAGCATATCACTGCTTTTTGGATTATCATTGCTGTTACTTAATATGCAAAGAATATGTTTAAACGAACTATCCCTGTTTGCATGTAACATTACTAAACAAAATTAAATCTTACGATTGAACATGTATATCCTGGATAGTTCACTGGACTTGGCAGTAGATGGTTCTGGGCTGAAATCTCTGAGGAGAACTCCTCCCTTTATTCTTTCAAGGTTAATAAAATGACTACCAACTACTGAAATTATATCCACTAGTGGTGAGGTAAGGTTAATGTGGTCTTCTCAAGGCTGACATGTTTAGCAAAGCAGAATGTAGCTACTAATCCAAGGCATTAGTGATGTTGACCAGCCTGTTTGGCCTATTGTGGAAGTCGATAATATAAATAAGTCCTCATTCCTGGAAGGCAAAACTGTAAAGAATGGTCTTGGCTGGACAAATAATAATAATAATCCTTGCATTTGATATCGCGCCTTATCATGTCTTTGAGACGTCTCAAAGCGCTTCACAGAATATACTGTAAAGTGAATTGAATGTATATTTTGTGGATGAACCGCGGCAGCCAATTACACACAGTAATATCCCACAAACGGTCGTGGATTGTGTGACCAATTTATCATTATTAATATTATATTTTCAAGAGATTATTACCACCGGGAAAGTGATCCGTAAATCGCCAACAACTGGGTTCCTACTTACTGCTCGGTAAACAGAGGCGTGTGGAGTAAGGAAACTTGCCCAACATTTCGCCCCACCCGGGTATCGAACCTAAGTTTTCTCGAATGCGAGGCGAGTGCTCTAACCACTAAGCTACAGGACCCCACAATGTGCTGTCCTTCTGAATGAAACATTAAACATTAAACATTCTGTCTGTTAAGAGAGACATCAAAGATTCTGTCACACTATTCTAAAAAAAAGATTCTGCTGAGGTCCAAGCCAACAATCCATCAGTTGAATTGGTTGTTCACATATGGCTGTTTATGGGACCTTGCCACACAATGAGTGCCACGTTTGCCCACAAAACATTCACAACACTTGACAGCGATTACTCTAAGTGCTTTGAGATATTTCAGATGTGGGATATTTCAAAGGCTCTAGAAAAATGCAAGTTATTTATTTCTGAGTAATCAGGAGGGACCAAATTTGCTTGCTAACGTTTTATAAGATATCAAGTGGAAAATATAGTTTCGAACTAGTGTTTAAATATCAGGCAATTTTTTTAAAAATTGAGGAAAATTTTTATGTTTCTGCTTTTAACTACACTGTAATGCTTGGCCTTACCCGTAAAACCAGAAAGAAATAGCGTCACTGGTTTAAAAAAAAGTATGTACACAGGGTGACCAAAAGGCCATGAAACCATTACAATGTCTGATGAGTCTTAAAGAAATAATGATTTTTTTTTAGATAATAGGGTAGCATCATTACTTTTTGGTCACCCTGTACTTGTGACTGAAAGCACAAAAGCTGAAACAGAATTGCTGGCTGTGTCACAAGCAAAACAGTAATGACTAGTTACACAAGGTCTCAGACTGGGGTCTTAATCACTTTGGCACCAGAGGGTTTCGTGCGTTAATGTATCCCCAGTCCATGACGGCAAAAAACTGCACTGAGCTCCACTCACTACCACCTGCTGAAAACACCGGACGCCAATTACTGTCCGCACTGTCAAAATGCCTTTGCGTAGTTGCAAGATGTCATCTGAAGGTGGAAGCACTTTGCTTGAACCGTAATGGTTACAAAGCAAAATTGACTTTCCCAAGAGTTGTACTGATTTAAAATATCAGTGGGCAGGAATTCCGGGACAATAGTACCTACTGCTCAATGATTATTCCAGCTAATTAGCCTAATATTTCCCCAAAGGAAAATCCCCGTTATCCACATTTCCAACTGTAACTGTAAACCCCTGTAAAACCTTTTAATTCAATAGGTAAAAATCCTATTGTTCATTGTTGTGTGGAATTATGCTGTTTTTTGTGTGTGCAACTGAATTTGCAGGAGCTTAATTAGAACAAAGGGAATGGACAGCATGAGATTGCTTTCTCCATTGCAAATATTCCCCTCATTTACAAATTAAAAGTTGTGGCATCAATCCGTTTAATCCAGCAGTTTTATCCCTTCATGTAGTTTTGCTTCACTCTGTACTCGTATCTTCACACACAGGTTTCTTTCTGCTTCTGTGGGCACACTCCTCCCCACTGAATACATTTTTCCAAATCCAAAAGAACCAGAGTGACAGCCTGAGTATTTGGAATAAAATTTTACTCCTGGTTGATTAGAATAGAACAGAAAGAACGCACACAGGAGGCTGGCTTTTAACTTTGCTTTATCCCTAATTAGCACAGTGGAGTATTGTAAATCCAACCCATTACTGGGTAAGGACTCTGGTAAGCATTTAATGTGGTTTGGATTCATTTAAAATCACACTTCCAAGTATACAAACCAGAAACAAAATGCTAATGGACAAAAAATCAACGTTCAAAACCTTACAATGAAATACATTGAAAAGCAGATTACTTTTCGCTTTCTTATTCACAATCTAGTCTGAAGCATTGTAAAGTGATGATAATAACCCTGTTTTTCACATTGAGCTGATGTATTTTATTTATCCCTTTTCAAGAGATCACAGGCCTCGCAATTATGCCTCACATATTTCTCTACAAATAATCTCTGAAATATTTAACAATCATATTTGGTGAGACAAGTTGCAGCTTTTATGTTTTTTATGGTTGAACAATACCTGTATATTTTCCAGACTGGTTTGTGGGATCAATGTGGCCTCTGACTGCACATACTGTGCTGTTAGTGTGGAGCACATAAATGATGTGGAGAATGATCAGTTCAATTTCAATGACTTGGATTTATGATTTAACCTACAGTAAATTATGTAGGGGTAAAAATCCCAAAGCTTGTTGGAGAAGCAGTGAAAAATACTCCAGAAGGATATATGTGCAACAAACCTATGTTACAAATGTGCTGTTCCATTTCATTAGAACATCCAACTGTGAACACGTCTCGTTTTATTTCACAGGGTATCTGGTGGATGAATAATTTAATTCCACAGTGCACACCATTGGGTGATAATTCAGATGTGGAAATTGCCTCCATTTTCTAAAATAAAACTCGAAGGCTGCAGTTGAGGACAAGAGTGGTAAATTGACTTGAAAGTTACAGAAATGATTGAGTGTGTGGTAAAATGCCTGAAGCTGATGAGTGGCTGAGGACATAATTATACACTTGAGGTCATATCTGTAACCTGAAGAGCAATAATTTTCCAATTATAGCCCTGAAGAACAGTGGTCAGTATCTGTGTTTATCGCACCTTTGAGATACATTTATTTTAAAAATGGGAAATATTTGCACCCACTTTGTGTTGGTGGTCTCTGTGATCTCATAAGTCTTTTGTTCTATTGCCTGATGNTTTTTTCTAGACGTTTGCATTTATCAATGTGATGCAAAGATGTGATAGGGTGCATTACATTTTAGAGTGGCTTGTGAATCTTTTTGTTATGTTTTAAATTCCATGCCTGAATGCCTGACTGATTACTTCAGAATTGTGCAATATTAATAGAACACCATTAATAAATAGGTAACTAGGAAACCACAAACAACACAAACATAATCCAACAGAAAATGCACATTTGTTTCATTAAACGTTGCCAAAAATGGTTAACAAAGTCTATTTGTCTGTGTTGTTTCCGATGAGGCAGGGCACTGGCAAATTGATAGCAGAAAACAATATTCAACAATTAATAGATTCTCACACACCATTTACCAAGTCACAGTCCATTCCTACAGACAAGTAGTGGTTGCTCTTTTTTATTTACTGAAAAAGGAAGAAAATAGACCACTGCATCTAAAATAATATGTAATAGGGGATGTATAATCCAATTTTACAATGTTCACAAAATGCTGTTTGCTGCCATGGATTATGATGTCATCTGTATCATTGATTAGATTAGTTTCTAACCCTCCCTTCCTTGCAGTCATTGCAATAAATTATCATAATATTTAAATGCTTGGAACTTCCCAATAACCTGCTGCAAATGATTCCCTTTGTGACTTGTCTGTTTGTGTTGATCAATACAATCTCTGATAATCCGGTAGAAATCATGAATTTAGATCTAATGTATAATATCAATTTTCTTCTTACTATTCAGTGGCACATTGCATTCAGGTTCCAGACTGTAGAAAGACTTTGATTTAAAAGAGTCCAAGAATTTAATTCTCTTAAACGTATAAGAAGATATGGACCAGCTTGAAATAAAATATACATACCCTAGTTTTGGTATAGGGTTGAAATATGTGATGTTTCATAATAGATTTGATAATTACTGAATATGTTATAGAATCTCTTTGCATTTCACCCACAGTCTTTATAGGCTGCATAGTATGGTTAGCACAACCCAGAGACAATACTACTCTTAGGTTGGCTAATTAATTCCTTAAAACAGCATGAAACTTGACCTGCTTGTATGAACATTTTTTTTACACTCAAAGGTCAGGAGGAGCACACTCCAATCTGTAGCTCTCTCTGGAGATGCATACAACCCCCCCCTCCCTCCTAATGTGGGTGTAGATTAGTTGATGCCATTCCCCATTTGTCATGAAAAACCAGTAAAGACAGGCGTGGGATGAAACTAGGCTTGAAACCAATTGCATATATATTTGTAAGTTTATTATGTCTCCTTTTACGACTTCCTGAAATGGATATATATTTCACAATATCAGCTGCTTTATATATCCTCAAATGAAAGTTGCCTTTTAAAGTTGGTTTGCTATGAGAAGGAAAATTGGAGCGACTAATCTACAGGGTGACCAAAAAATCTTATCTTTCAGCTACCCTATTATCTAAAAAAAAGTCATTATTTCTTTAAGACTTATTAGACATTGTAATGGTATCACAACTTTTTGATCATCCTGTATATGCATTACCCTTGGCTATGAGCTCTCACGTTACAGTGTGTGAGATGATCCTGGGGTAAGAGTACTTACTACCAACCGAGTCAAGCATTCCCTTTGTGGCAGTTGAGGTTCCTCAGGCAAATGCCGCCCTCCAGCCAGTTCAACGCTTAAAGGTTTATATTTATACACATTCTCTTGAAAGTAATAATCCTTGCATTTGATATGGCGCCTTATCACGTCTTCGAGATGTCTCAAGGCGCTTCACAGAATATACTGTAAAGTGAATTGACTGCATATTTTGTGGACGAAACGTGGCAGCCAATGGCGCACAGCAGCGTCCCACAAACAGTCGTGGATTGAGTGACTGAATTATTATTATTTTTTTGAAGGAATTATTACCCCCGGAAAAGCGATCCGCCAGTCCTGCGCTACAGGACTCAACTATTAACCTATAAGTTGCTTTGGATGATGTCATGTTTTCGTGTGATAGTTTGCAATGTCACTTGAAATCCTTGGAGTAATGGATTCGTAATACACCTTCACGTCATTTTTTCGTCCTCCCAATATGTTTCATTTCTTTAAATTATCTCTTGTTTGGCGAGTGGCTGAAAAACTGTAACACCCGATTGCACACAGAGGTTCCGTCTGCCTGTTTAGGTGGACGTTAAGGATCCCATGGCGCTATTCGAAAAGAGAAGGAACTTTCTCCCGGTGTGCTGGCAAACAACGGCCCCAAATAAAATTGGTCATTCACTTCATGGCTGATTTTATGACGTTGCTGTCTGCAAAAACTGGCTGCCTCATTTCGCTCGCAAAATACAATCAAAGCACTTTACAGTGTCTCTCTCTCACTTGTATCGCCGAGTCCTGTGGCGTAGCAGTGAGAGAACTCGCCTTGCAAGCAAGCGAGGGGACCTGGGTTTGATTCCGGGCAGAGCGAAACCTGAGGCAAGCTTCCTTACGCCACACACACACACACACACACACACACACGCCTCTTTTCACCTCGCGGTTAGCAGGAACCCAGTTGTTAGTCGGTTGATTGTCAGATCGCTTTCCGGGGGTAATAATCCTTCCACCCCCCCTCCTCCCGCCCCACCCCCAAAAAAAATACTATTTGCAGGACACTGTTGTGTGCTCGGGGAACGCTATATAAACGCAAGTCGTCGTTCTGCCCGAACGGCCATGCCGCGCGCAGCCAGCGCACGCCGCAGCATATCCCGCGAGGCCCTTCGAGACGTCTCGAGGGCGCGCGACAAGACGCCGTACCAAACGCGGGGATCGTCGGTACGAGTCCGAACCCGCTCGGTACAAGGCGAAGGTCTGGTCAAACTCTTGGGTGGGGTGGGTGGGTGGGGGTGGGTGGGGGAGAGACCATTGAGTTCTCTGGGCAATAGGTTGGTCTCACTGTGCAGCAACGACATTGCAGATGGGGAAAGAAAGGTAGTGGTGTGGGGTGGGGGGGGGGGGGGGTGTTGTCTCCCCAGTGATAATCTCTGGTCCCTTCTCAGATGCTTCGCCCTTCATCTCACTGACGTAAGGCTATTCTCCTCGACAGAGAGGAGGCTGCAGAGCAGAGCAGAGCTGAGCTGAGCTGAGCAGAGCTGAGCTGTCTCACAGGTTGGTGTTGCAAATCAAATCTTTTTTTTTTGGTGGGGGTGGGGGTGGGATGTGGGGGTGGAGGGGGGTGGAGGGGGGGGTGTTTAAAGGAAAATGCATGGAATTCCAGGCGTAAATTTGCAAAACCCTGCTGGGTTAGCAGCAGAGTGCTGGGAGGGCTGGGGATGCTGAAGCAATTGGGAGTGAGATGGCATGGACCTGATGCTGGATGTAATGTGCAGAATTAAGGGAAATGTGATTTTTATTTGATGCATTTATATACATATATATATATACATATAGATTTATTTTTTAAAAAAAGGACTGGGCAATTAAAATGCAGAACAAGGACACGGGTTTGCAATGCAGGATTAATATTCCTGTCTTTTCTTACCACCCCCCACCCCCCCCACCCCCCCACCCCCCCCACCACCCCCACCCCCCACCCCCCCCCACCCCCCACCCCCTGTTGAGCAGAAAAAAAATCATTGGCAAAACCAACCCCCGAAAACGAAAGAAATGGGAAGTGCATAATTATTATTTTTTTTTGCAACGGTGCGGATTGATAAAGGAAAGATGGTCAGTGCTTTTCTGGAGGGGCTTTGCGTGCGATTCCAGAGCTGCTGCTGAACACTGGACGCGCTTCTGTTCTGTTCTGTTCTGTTCAAACAACGCCTCTCGTCTCACCCCAAACCCCCGCCTTGTGTTTAAAATCCGTTGCATTGCTGTCACACGTCTGTGTGGGTGGGGTGTGTGTGTGTGTGGGGGGGGGGGGTGGGGTGTGTGTGTGTGTGTGTGGGGGTGTGGAGGTGGGGGGGTGTGTATGTGTGTGTGGGTGTGGGGTGGAGGTGAGGGGGAGTGTATGTGTATGTGTGTGTGGGGGGGGGGGGGGTGTGGAGGTGGGGGGGGGGTGTATGTGTGTGTGTGGGGTGGAGGTGTGGGGGGGGGGTGTATGTGTTTGTGTGTGTGGGTGTGGGGTGGACGTGGGGGGTGTGTATGTGTGTGTGTGTGGGGTGGAGGTGGGGGTGTATGTGTGTGTGTGGGGGGGGGGTGTGGAGGTGGGGGGGTGTATGTGTGTGTGCGTGGGGTGGAGGTGGGGGTGTATGTGTGTGTGTGGGGGGGGTGTGGGGGTGTGTATGTGTGTGTGTGTGTGGGGGGGTGTATGTGTGTGTGTGGGGGGGGTGTGGAGGTGGGGGGTGTGTATGTGTGTGTGTGTGTGGGGGGGGTGTATGTGTATGTGTGTGTGTGGGGGGGGGGTGTGGAGGTGGGGGGTGTGTATGTGTGTGTGTGTGGGGTGGAGGTGGGGGGTGTGTATGTGTGTGTGTGTGGGGTGGAGGTGGGGGTGGGGTGTATGTGTGTGTGTGTGGGGTGGAGGTGGGGGTGTATGTGTGTGTGTGGGGGGGGGTGTGGAGGTGGGGGGGTGTATGTGTGTGTGTGTGGGGTGGAGGTGGGGGTGTATGTGTGTGTGTGTGGGGTGGAGGTGGGGGTGTATGTGTGTGTGGGGGGGGGTGTGGAGGTGGGGGGTGTGTATGTGTGTGTGTGTGGGGTGGTGGTGGGTGTGGGGTGTATGTGTGTGTGGGGGGGGGGGGTGTGGAGGTGGGGGGTGTATGTGTGTGTGTGTGGGGGGGGGTGTGGAGGTGGGGGGTGTGTATGTGTGTGTGTGTGTGGGGTGGTGGTGGGGGTGGGGTGTATGTGTGTGTGTGGGGGTGTGTTCAGGGCATTTAAACCTCATGGCAACCTTTCAGCTTTTGCATTTCGATGTGCTTTACTGCAGTTTTTTTCCCTCTTTCTCTCTTTCTCTCCATCCTTCCATCCATCCATCCATCCATCCATCCACACACAACGCACAAAAAAACACAGGGTCGGGATAAAATTAAGTTACACGTTAAGATTTATACCCTCCGAGCCCATTCTCCTTACAGCGGTGCATTTGTGGGCAGGTTGCCATGGCTTCTTACAACCTGATGGTTGCCAGCTAACGATTCGAGTCACGCTGTGGTTTTTTTTTATTATTATATATTCTATTCCCCTCTTTGTCAGTCTGGGCAGAACACAATTGCTGTTTCGTTTGGCTGGTGCTCCAGCAAGAGCTCTTCAGATCATTATTTCCCTCTCTCCCTCTCTCCCTCTCTCCCTCCCTCCCTCCCTCTGATACTTTCATTCTTTTTAATATATTTATTTACATGTTTTTTTTTGGTGGTGGTGGTGGTGACGGGGGTAAAAAAAATCAACACAGATGGTTTGAGAGGAGACTGCCAGCTTACTCTCCCGGCTCAAAAGGAAAGAGCTTTGATTTCGAGGTCGGGGGTCCCTTATTCGGACGGTCCAGGGAAGGTAAGGGTTTCGTTCAGGGGATTCGCAGCTGATGTGTGCGGAGCTATCAGGAGGCGAGAGAGGTGCAATAACGGTTGATATCAGCGCCCCAAAGGCTCGCCAGGGGATGTGGATGGTAATTTAGGGAACAAAGAATATGGTAAGAGGGGAGGGGAGAAAGTGCGAGGTGTTTGGGGGGTAAAAAACAGAGCTAGCGTCAGGCGCAGAAAGATGTTCAGCTGCCAAACTTTGATGGCTGGGTCAAGGTGATGAATGGTACCTGCAGCGACTGGGAGAGAGGAAACCCTGTCACTGCTGCAAAGCTACATGCAGCTCGACCGAGCCCTGAAGTGCTTCTTTCTGTTCCTTGTCCTTTCCTGGAGTGATGCTAAGTTTGCGTTGCGCGGTGGAGAGAGCGATCCCAGCCGTCGGTGGGTTTAGGTCACTTAACAAGCGATCACCAATGATCCACAAGATTGCAACACCTGCTTCAGGTGTGTGTGTGTGTGTGCGCGTGTCTGTCTGTGTGTGTGTCTGTACTGGATTATACAGTTATTCGGGGCTGACCTTATCTACAGCCCAATGCATTGGCTGCAAATACAGCATCATTGGTCTTGAATGTATTGGGGAGTGGTTGCTTTTGAACTGGAATCGTTAATATATTTCACAACGCCACAAGCTGAAACCCACCTGCGATCTGAGTCCAAATGCCTTTTATTCCTGCATTGATTGGACATCAATGCAGGAATTGCCCACCAAATACAATCAATTCACTCAACAGTGTATCCCGTGAAGCGCTCTGAGATGTCTCAAAACCCTGAGACAAGGCGCTATGTCAAATGCAAGGATTAATATTATTATTATTATTATCATATCTCCGATATTATTGCATTAGCTGTTGTTATGCCAACGTGCTTTATTTCAGAGAGACTGAAAGGCAAACCAAAAGCACCTTCCAGGATTTTTTTGGGGAAGATTTGGGACTGATCCTTGTCTAAAGCCAGTGGGGGAAATTTGTTGCATAGCGTACCTGGTATTTTCTCTGCCTTTCCTTTAACGAGTCCGTCATTCCTCTATTCGCTCTATTTACTCGTCCTGGGGTGGTACTGTGCAAATTGTTATCTCAGATTTCACAATTAACGAAACTGGATTGAAATTGAATTGAGGAATAGAACTGGGATATTAATGGGTGTGTCTCTCTCGGGGATTGCTTGCCTACCTTTGATAGTCAGGGAGCCAATCTATATTAAAAATAGTTCAAAAAGAACAACTTGGATTTATATAGCGCCCTCTACACCGGACGGCATCTTATAGCGCTTCACAGTAACGGATCCAGGGGGAGGGGGAGGAAGATGACCAAAGGCGTGGTCGAAAAGAAACATCTTCAGCCAAGACCTGAAAGTGGGAGGAGAGTGGGCAAAGCGAAGGGAGTGAGGAAGGAAGTTCCAGAGCCTCAGGGCGTAGTGGCTGAAGGCACGGCCGCTGAGGGTGGAGCGGAGGACTCGGGGGACAAGGAGGAGGCCAGACCCCTAGGAACGAAGGCAACGGGCATTGTTTTGAGGAGAGAGGAGGTCAGAGAGGTCGGGGGGTGCAGAGGACTGGAGGGATTTGAAGACAAGGGTGAGGATCTTGAATAATATGAGTTTTGTATGATCTGGATTTTATGGATGGGAGTGGAGGGGAGGCCGGTGAGGAGGGCATTTGAGTAGTCCAGCCGAGAGGTGACAAAGGCATGGACCAGGGTTTCAGCGGCTTTCGGAGAGAGGTATTGGCAGAGATGGGTGATGCGTCGGAGGTGGAAGAAGGCGGTGCTGGTGAGGGACCGGATGTGGGGGAGGAAGGATAATTGGGGGTCGAATTTGATGCCTAGTTTGCGTATGGGTATTGGGATATCCAGAACTCTTCAATATTATGCTCCTTGTGTCATTCAGAACAATGGAATGCTTTGCCATTAGGGATTATATTGAGGCTGGACTTAAAAGGGAATTGGATAAATATATGAGTCATTACGAGTTATGAGGAATAGTACAACTGGCAACATGAAAGAGCAGGGAATTGAGGTTAGTTATAGAGCAGTTAGTGCCAATGGAGTAGCTAGCAAATTGATGCTCAATGGGTCAATGGTCTCCTTCTTGTTTAGTCGAATGCTGAATCGCTTTCTAAGGGTAATAATCTCCCCCGTCTCTCCCTCCCCCCCATAATAATTTGGTCATTCACTCCATGACTGTGAGACATTGCTGTGCACAATTGGCTGCTATGTTTCACCCACAAAATAGTCAATTCATTTTGCGATACATTTTGTGAAGCCCTTTGAGATGTCTTCATGACTTGATGAGGTGCTCTATCAAATGCAAGTATTATTATTATTAATCTCTGCCATAAATTTATGATTCTAATTAATGATACGATGTTTTAAAGTTGTATTGTGGATAATGCTTAAGTGGAATGTAAGGTGATAGGGAGCTTGTTTGCTTGAAGGTCTGAATGTTCTCTTACCCATTTCATAGCAATGTCGACCCGCCCTGAGAGCCCATTTGGAGGTATAGAAGTCAGAAAGCAGTGTCCGATTCTCTGCTTCTCTGGGGTGCTCCTAGCTGACATGTTTTTTTTCTTCTAGATTGACTAAGTTATCTTTACTACCAGGAATTATTGTTCCTTATTATTTATCTCTGATTATATAAGACAATGTCTTTCCTGGTGTACTGGGAGGTTTGCAAGACGTGGGAGGTACAGAAAACTGATTCTCAAACATAAAGTGTTTTCTAGCGGATCAAAAGCCACTGGTGATTGACACAGTGACGTCTAAGATGTGACCGGGTCCTTTTTTGACATGTTTTGCCCATGTCGAATTAGAAATAGGGCTGCCAGACAAGTGTGCTCATCAACAGCCCCACAACATGACAGCACCCAGACCAGCAAACCTGCACGCAGCATTGCAGAAGTTAAGGTCACAGATCCATGTACATTTGAATGATATATCACATAGTGTCAAAGCATCAGGCACATGTTGTAATGACATTTCCAACCAGAGGCAGAAAGTTGTCTTTGTTTGTGTCATTAACATATTTCAATTCAAAGTTCACAATGAAGGGCATGTGACATCCTTGAGGGAAAGCCAAATGTCCTTGCTATCAACAGATCGTTCCTACAATTCCTGCCCGTATTTTAAAACGCTAGGTTGAAAGAGCTCGAACAAAATAGTCTTTGAAAATGTGGTGCTCTGCCAGATCGTTCATTCAAGTGGAGACTGAACTCTTTAACTGAGCTGTTTGTTTGCTAATAGCGTTGACTTCAGCTCTTTCCCTGGCTGGTATAGAGAGGAAGCCAGCGCCTTATCATGCAAGCTGCATACTTGATGGGTTCCAGTCCGTGTTTCATAGAGGAAGAGCTGCATGTTAATTGTGTTTCATTTTAAAATTGTAAATTAAAAATGGTGGAAATTTCAATCTGTGGATGTTCGTTTTGATTGCAAAGATAGATTTATTGCCTTTTCAATTTAATTTTTGGGTGGCTTGGCTGGGCAGGTTAGACAGATTTATGGTCTGGCCCTGCCTGAGACTGGTCCAGTGTATTAATAACATGCATTCTGTAGTTCCACGTTTGAAATGAGCAATGGAGCAAATTCCTCAACGTTTCCCACTGCACGTACAACGTCATGTTTCTAAAATGCATTGTGTCGCTCACTTCCTAAAGCTCTGAATGAAATGGGGAGGAGAACTATCCTTGGCATTTATTTCGTACCATGTCAATTTCTGGATGTTTCAACTTGTAAATGCAAATAAATCAGCTTTGCCATAATTAATTCCACTGTTCAGTGTCAGAAGAAAGTACTAAATTTGACAGCATGCTTCGTTCCTGTCTGCTACTGGGAGAAGCGGGTGAAGAATAACTACTGGGCAGGAAATAAATATATGTGTTTGGAATCCACTACAATTTATTTACATTAAATTCCCTGCATTCATTAGGACATCTAATCGTGAGCTCAATCATGCATTATTGATGACGGCCTGAATTCTGTATAATTTACTGTAAAGATACTTAAGTTCATAATAGCATAGCTGAATGAAACTCATCTCATGAAGGTTTTTTGGAAATCAAGCCACTTGCTAACTAAATCCTTGGTTTATTATTATTAATTTTTGAAAACGTTTTAAAATTGGATGAAAGACAATCTCTATGTTTTGACACTGAATGAACAATGTAAAGCTAGGCAAAATGCACTACTGGATTTATTCATTACAATGCACAGTCAATCTACTTTGAAATCCACTTCACAGTCCTGTGAAGTGCTTTTAGATGTCTCGATGAAATAATAAGGCGCTATACCAAATGCAAAGATTATTATCATAAGGAATTTGAGTTTTCTGTTCAAATGTGTCAATTTCATCTTAATATATTAATATATTAAGCAATGAATACTTACCGCATATTAGTCGAGTGCTTCTGTCTGAACTATTTTGCCCGAGAAATATGGAAATTATAGACCATTCGATCCATCACGTCTTCATTCTTGTTCCTCCATTGGAACTAAACACTAATACCATTTCCTGCAATTCCAATACCTTTATTTTCTTCTTCTGGATTAATGGATTCTTGATAAGTAAGGATATAAGTAGGAAGAGACTCGCACTGTTCCACAATGAGCAGCAACAAGCAAACACGAAGAGTAACCGTACATTCCATTTGCAGCAACGGGACCATCTCAAGTTAAAACACTTTCAGTTTTGCTGCTGCCATTCTGCTGGTAATGTTCAGGGCTTTTGAAATCCATGGTGGCAATAATAAAATTAATGGGGCTTTGCTATAAACGTTGATTGTGGGCTGCCTTTCATTTCCCCTTCCTACAAGGACGTTTGCTGTTTTTGGCTTTTGAGCAAACACCAACATAGTCAGTTGTGTTGTGTGGGACTCACTCCCCACTTGTGGTGAAGCAGGAGACTGGAGGGAGGAATGTGTGGCAACACGTTTGGAAATAGATTGAGTGACAGAGATTCCGGGAAGAGAATGCACTGAATTAAGCCTATTTTCCCATCACCGTCTTCCTTCCCATCTGCTAAAACGAACAATCACGGAGCATGGTGGAAGGACCCTATCATTATGAATATTTATGCAACAAATTAAATTCTGGGATGGCTGAGCACTTAGCCCAGGATGAACTAGCTCATTTAAATCCCACTTCCTTCCCAGCCAGTTATAATGATTGATGGTCAGAGTTTTTTTTTAGTTCCTTCGCTCAGAAAGGAATATCATCTTCTAGATGAAAATCAGACTGCAGTGTGATTTGGGCTGGTGGATAGTATGCTTGTCTCCGGTCTGAAGGTCATGGGTTCAGGCATCAAACCACAATACTAATGCACATTTATTTAACTGCTTTCACGTAAAAAACATTAAAAATCCCATTGTATTCTGTTCAGTTCATGCTTTGATACTGATTCTAAATGCTTTTCTAAGGTTTAGAGACACCTTCCACCTATTAATATACAGTCATGCTTGCGATGTTATGAAATTTCAATTATTTTCTTTTTAGCATTGGGCCATTTAACAGCCAACTCTCCTAACCCACACTGCTTGGATACATCAGCAGTGTAGAACAACCCTCTGTGGATATGTGGTGCTTTGATATTCTCCTACATTCTATACCAATCTGGGTTTTAAAATAAATTGAATATAATATATAATAATTATAATCCTTGCGTTTGATACAGCGCCTTATCATGTCATCAGTGCATCTCAAAGTGCTTCACAAGATATCCTGTAAAGTGGTGTGACTGTGCGTAGTTTTGGGTGAATGCGACCGTCATGAAATGAGTAAACAATTTTATCAGGAGGATTGTTGGCCCAGCACAATCCCAGGAGATTGTCAGATTGTATTATTGGGGTGGAAGAAACTCCCTTCTCTCTTTAAATGGGATCTTTAACGTCCATGTAGACAGGCAGATGGGACTTTGGTCTAACATCTTATCTGAAAGCCTCCCTGACAACCATAAGCACTCCATATGGAGTCCAAGCCTCGAAATGGGGCTTCAACCTACAATCTTCACACTTAGAGACAAGACCAAATGAGGCAGGCTGACACACTGAATCAGGTTGGCACAGGAGGAGAGAGTACATAGGAATAAAAGGGGAGGAATAAAAGAAGGTTGGAAGAAAGTTTCACGAATTCCATGAGACCAAGTAATATGAAGAAAATAGACTTTTGACTCCTTCCTGTGTGCTCAACTATACTAAGCCACTGAGCCCAACGTTGAACAAAATCACCTATACGATGGATAATACTTCACAAGACTCAAAGGCTTAAAGCTGGATTGGTTTCTGTTGACAGTGGAGATGAAGAATGGGAAGAAGAAAGAGGCGAACAGCAGAGAGTTGCACCTCCAGTAAATCTGCCACCGCTCTTGATTGATGCAAAGTGATGTGGGAGCTGGAAGCTACGCATGGCTGTGTCAATAGGAGGGCAGCTGAAGCCATCGAGAACATGGATATCCTGAAGCATGAGCAAACAGATCAAAGAGAGAAACTCTGGGAGCTGTGACAGTGTCGGAAAATCAGCTGGAAGCAGCTATGGAAGGGATCGCAAAATGTGAAAAACAGAGGCTTCAGAAAATAAGAATGACAATTGAAATGATCCAGAAAATGCAATCAGGACTGACAGAAGGGAGAAAGATAAAGTGCGCTATAGAAAACCTACCGACTGAGTACTAGATCAATATGTATATTGAGAGAGCGTACAGTCCTTGTCCAATGGAAGGAGAAAAATGGCAGAAGCTTTATTTTTCCAGTGGTGCTTTATTTTACATATGAAAATATTTGACATACTTTACATTTGTTGGGCACCTGACAAATTACTTTCATACACTTTGACATGTTGGTTTGATAATGCTCCAGGAAAATGCAAGTTTTTTTTAACTTTAAATCTTGCTTAATGCACAAGAACACTGTAATGTGGATGACGTTCACCTTACAGGCTAAATAATAATGTTTGCATTTGGTTTACTGCCTTTCACATTAGGAGGATGTCCCAAAGTGCTTCACAAGATTTTACTGTGAGATGGAGTGGCTGTGTATTTGTGGGTGACTGCAGCAGCCAATTACACGGACCAATGTCCCACAAACAGACATGGAAATTTTAGGATAACAGGAGAAACTCTTTTGAATAGTGCCATGCAATCTTTAACGTCCACCTAAACAGGCAGACTCAACCTCAGTTTAATATCTAAACCGAAAGATGGCGCCTCCAATAATGCAACAGCCCCCAGCACTACATTGGAGTGTCAGCTTAGACTATGTGAATTCAATTACCAACATGGGGCTTGAGCTCAGAATCTTCTAAGTCAGAGGTGAGAGTGCCAGCTGAGCCAGACTGACGCACTAATATTCGTACTGAGAAGATGGAAACTTCATTGTAGCTTCCTTGATAGAAATGCACCATTTGAGTTGTGGTATCATAGAATAAGGAAGTAGGAGAACCGAATCACTTCCCTGTCTCCTGCTCGTCTAGAAGACAAGCTTTCGGTCTACTAACGCAGAGTTATGTATGTCAATTGTTCAGTTCGTGGCTGTTTGTGGGACATTGGCATGTGCAAAATGGGCATTGTGTATACCAAAAATGACAATAATTACCTATCAAGCATTTTGAGAGATTTGGAAATTCTAGACTTCTGTCAAAAGCAAAGAATATTATTATATAACCTGAAAATAAGGTGGCAATATTCACATTGAGGATATTTTTAGTTACCAATAGTTGCCAAAATGGGTTATAAAAACTTATTTCAGATTCCCAATTTTATGAAATGGTTTAGAAAGATCCAATCTATTCCGGATTTGCCTCTGGTGAGAATTGGATTTTGTGCCCTTCAAATGGTTTCTGTTGAAAAGCAAAATTGGTCACTGTTAGTTGCAATGAGAGAATGATTTGCTTCCTCTGAGCTGTGGAAAGGATGCCAGTAAATGGAAAATACATTCTTCTTCATTCTGATTTAAATTGCAAATGGAGCACTCCTGTGGGAGGGAAGACAATAATGGCGGGTGCTGCCAGTTTTCGCTGTGACATCAGTTGCCCACCATGTATTATGAAAGCAAGTACAAGCTAAATATTTATTGCTGGAGAAGATTTACCATAGGAGGTTGTTTGCCAGAAGAGACAAATCGTTAATGGCTTCCTTGCATGGTATCCCGTCTTTTGTGTTTCAATTTGGTATAACCTTATTACCCGCTTAATATTTGCCATGCGGAAACATTTGTGAAATGCTAATCCAGTGTGTGGTTCAAAAAAGGAAGAATTACACAGCTGAGAATGTTTAATGAGTCACTCTTTGCGTTTGTCTATTTAAATAAATATAGGGGTCTAATTGGCATTACAACAACCACAACAACTTGCATTGATGTAGTGCCCGTCACACAGGGTAGCGTCCCAGAGTGTTTAATATTTACAACAACAAAAAAATGACATTTTTATAGCGCCTTTCACGTTGGGAGGATGTTCCAAAGTGCTGGACAGTCAGCGTTTCAGACCCGAGTTGGGGGTCAGGATTGGGGAGGGTGGAGGTAAGGTGAGATAGCAGGGTGATCGAAAGCACGGTCGAAGAAGAAGGTCTTGAGGCGGGTCTTGAAGGAGGCAAGGGAGGGGGCGAGATGGAGGGACTGCGGGATGGAGTTCCACAGGGTGGGGGCAGAGTGGCAGAAGGCGCGCTCGCCATTGGTGGGGCAGGGGGCGCGAGGCAGGGGATGTGAAGCAGGCCGGAGACCACTGAGCGGAGCGAGCGGGCAGGATGGTAGGGAGTTAGGAGGTCACAGAGGTAATAATAATAATAATAATCCTTGCATTTGATATAGCGCTTTTCACGTCGGGAGGACGTCACAAAGCGCTTCACAGAACACACTGTAAAGTGAATTGACTGCATATTTGTGGGTGAACGCGGCAGCCAATTGCGCACAGCAATGTCCACAAACAGTCGTAGATTGAAAATGACCAATTTATTATTATTTTTTTGGTTTTGGAGGGATTATTATTAGGCGTAGTACGAAGATTATGACAAAATACAGTCACTCTGCTTTGTTGTATCCTGTGAAGCACTTTCGGATATCCTCCTAATGGAGAAGGCGTCATATCAAATGTAAGGATTATTATTTCTGGTTTGCAAATACTACTTTGTGAAATTTGCAAAATTCAAAATCCAGTCTATCTGTTGACTTTTTTTTTGGTGTTTGCATGCTTTAGTTGTCTGGAAAGAAAGCAATAGAAGTCGAATCAATTGGGATATTCAGACTTAGATAGACCCTTAGGAAGTGAGGGGATTAATGTGTTTGGAGAAAAGCAGGGAAATGGAATTAAAAGATCTGCCATAAAAATTGGTGGAACGGGCTCGACGTTCATGACTTGACTTTTTAATAAAGTTCCTGTGTAGTTCACTTTGGAAGAACCCCTGGTAAATCTCTCTGGCTCTTTGGGAATAGGTTTTAGACTTGGCCACAAGTGGAACTTTAATCTCTCCGATATTCTTTAAATTAAACATATTTAGAGTACATCAGTATTGGGTTCACCTCACAAAAGAGCGCTCTTGAAAAGCAAATATGAGTCATTAACTTTGATTTGTGTTTTTGTGTATTTATGCAGCGTGAGAATTGGTTTAGAATGAACAAGGTTATCTCATCATAAGATTTCTAGCGATTGATTTTATACATTGAAAAAACAATTAGACAGAAATACTTTGTTGAGGGAAAAAACCTTAATAACCATAAGTGCTTCGAGACGCTATTCTACAAGAAATGCGGTATATAAATACAAGTTGTTGTTAATATTAGAGTTCATGTTGCTTTGGTGGTACAATGTACTACAACAACAAAAACAACTTGCATTTACTGTATAGGTGCCCCTCATGCAGGGTAACACCCCAGAGCGTTGATTAAATTATACTACACTTTTATTACCTTTTCGATCTAAACTAACCTGTTTTTTCTGTCATTCCATAACTTTCGAAGGTCGAAAGACTCAAATCTTTCGTAAACCGCTAATATAGTAACTGTATTTGTTTGAAGATTATACTAAGCCGATTTTTATGGTGGAATATGACAACTGAACATTGAGGTTCTGTTCTGCATCACTGCCTCAGAATATAAAAAACTGCTTCTTTCACTTTTTATCTGGGAGGTTACCACTTTATAATTAGCAAAGGACTTTAAAAATGTCCTTGTCCTGCATGTAATTCATCTAAATCACATTAAGTGCTGTTGCACTGGTGACCCCTGTCTAAGGTGGTCCTGCAATTCATTTTTTGGGAAGGAGGTGGTGGGGATTTATATTTATTGTGATTTTTAAAAATATTGTATACAAGTTACCAAACTGAGTGGTTCGGTTTGATGTCAGAAAGGGAATTATTTTGTCCATGATAGATTTATTTTTAACTCTGAGTGCTGATAGCTACTGAGAATTCTGTGATGACGAAATAAACCTGAATATTCCAGTTTCAGAGTAAAATGGGAACAAATTTCACTGCTATGATGCCTTTTGGACAGTGTTCAATAGAATAAGGGAACTGGGGCACAATGGCCAAAAGCTCAGCCACAAATGGTCAAGGAAATGGGGTGATGGACATGTAAAGAGCCTGAGTTTGCAGAGCGGGAGATTGGAACTGGAGTGAGTTGCAGAGGTGAGAGAGCGGCAAAGCAGTAGAGGGATTTGAAGGTCAGAATGAGGATCCTAAAGTCGATCGACTGAGAGATAGAGAGCTAATGGAACCTGGTGACGAAGTGCAGGGAGGGTTTGGGTTGTGGCATTCAATATGCGTGCGGAAGGCAGTTGATGAGCGAGTACAATATTTGATGAGCATCTAATCTTGAAAGTGGTCCATTGTTTAGGGTTTAGTACAGACTGAACATAAAGATTGCTATTTTTAGCTTTATTGTACAACAGACCCAACCCGAGCACAGTATCTTATTTCTGTCCCCCAGCATTGCTAGTAGTAATTTTGGTTTGCTGCTTGTTTCAAGTTTACACGTTGTCACAGCAAGACTAGGGTTGGTGTTTGACACAATTGGACTGTTTGACAAAGCCTTCTCAACTCAGCGTTTGCTTTACAGTTAAACACTAAGGAGCTCTGAGACACGGGTTTCCTGCGGGAAAGGAAATTGCAGACGTGAAATAATAATTCTGTGGCTCCAATTAGAGAACTCGTTCACTGCAGCGACCAACCAGTCTTCTATTTTGTTGACCTTGAGAAGCCTTTTTGACAGCATGGTTTGAGAGTTGATTTGAAAGCTATGCAAATGGTGTGGGATTACAGATAAAATCATAATGACTTTCCAGAATATTTATTCCCACGTGCGGTGCTTTATTGACTCCAAGATGGAAATGTAGAATGGTTTGAAATAACCACAGGGATGCACACCGCCTGGATTTCTTAACCAAGCATGCATTATCCACAGCAGTGATGGTGTGTTGTTTCACAGCATCAAATGGATGCAAGACCATTATTTGCAGGACATTAGCTATCTCTGTGCTACCGATAGAGAAGCGAGGGTGTAATTTAAGATGGTCAGGCTACGCAGAATAGTGAAGCATGCTGGGTTTATTGTGTGCAACAAAGAAAAGCAGAAGGTGCATTTTTATAATCCTTTATAGTCCTTGAAATGTTTCAAAGGCAACTGACCCAAGGTAATGCATACAAACAAGAAACACTCGAGGTTAAAGATCGTGGGGTTATCTGAGTTCAAAGCCATATGTGCTTCCCAGTTTCAATTTGTCTTCATTATGGTAAAAATCCTAATGGATTCAGTGGTCCTACTCATTGTTATTACCACTTAAGGGAATGCTGGAAATCACTGTGGATTCGGTCAGGGTGTGTGAATATGTTTTAAGAAATGTTTTTTTTTCCGTGGCATACCTTCTGTAAACGACGGGTTAATTCTGTTGAACAAAAGCATTAAATGAATTTCTATGTGCAAAAATACAAGTATTCGCAAGGGCATACATATTATTTATTCTTTGCAAAGGTCATTCATAGCGTAAAGTTTAATGATTTTTTTTGTTCATTTTTTTTCTTTCAATTGGTTACAAAATGACTGGAAGAGGCCACATAATAATAGTAATAATCCTCGCATTTGATATAGCGCATTATCATGTCATTGAGACATCTTAATGCGTTCCACAGGATATGCTGTAAAGTGGATTGACTGTATTTTGTGGGCGAAACACGATCAGAAATATTGGTGAGAAAACACATAGTCCTTTTACACATAGGACTTTGAGCTCTAATTCACTTTGGAAGTGTGGGACCTCCCATTCTCAAAACTTCAGCAGCAAAATAAACTGCAGTCACATCCGGTTAACAAGCCAGAGGTCTGGGACTATGAGTCCGTATGCCATCCACTGTTGTAAAATAAAGAGATAAAGAACTTGTATTTTTAGAATTTCACCCACAAAATATACAGTCAATTCACTTTACAGTATATTCTGTGAAGCGCTTTGAGACGTCTCGAAGACTTGATACGACACTATATCAAATGCAAGGGTTATTATTATTATTATTATTATTATTATGGTGCCTTGTCTCCCTAATGCCTCTGGAAGCACTTCAAATGTAATTACAGTCAAATGTCGCGGCTGTTTCTAGGCAAGCGAGGCAGCTAATTTATGCACAAGATCCCAGAAAGAGCCATTAGATGAGAATGACCAATTTATCTGGACGATTTTCGGCGAGCACACCCGGACAAATCTATTTTCAAATATAACCATGGAGTCTTTTAATGTCCAACCGAACAGCTGGATGGGAACTTCTTGGCATCCAAAAAGAGTCTTACAGAGTTTAACAGTGCAACATCTGCAAGGCAAACACTTGCAAGTTAAGAACTGTGTTCTTCCACGAGAAGTGGTGTTTTTGTTTGAAATGAAGAGTGACAAAATCTCTTGGTGACTGTTTTTAGAATACAGATGCAGCATTTGTTACCAGAATGAAGAATAAACTGTGTGAATTAATCCCATCTGTTCAAACGAGAATGTTAATGTTAACTAAGAGAATTGCGCCAACCAATCTCTTGCGTTCAGCAGCCTAATGCTATTCTGATGTGTTTTTGTGTGTTCCCGAATGCAGCTTGTTCAACTAACTATATTTCTGGTTGAACTGTTTCATGCCTCATTCTTAAAGCAAGCTGTAATCGTGTCAATGCAAACACAGGGGACCATGTGGTGCGGTTGAGTAGCTCGCTGGCCTTTCACCTTTCATATCTGGTTTTGAATCCAATCCACACTGATGGGAGGAATATTTGCTCTGTCTGTTTGCTGTCTCAAGATCCTATGTCAAATGAGTTCATTCAGAGTCAGTCAGACATTGCAATATCACATTGCTGGTTGGTGGGGGATGTTCTGTATCACAAAAAAAGTTTTATTCACAGTTAATAGCTTTATATTCCTTCCTCATCTAAATACATCCTAAAATTCAAATCAGTTTCCTGCTCATATCACTGTTGATGGGACATTGCTGTTCCCGTTGTTTCTGATAATCTCGCTTGTGAAACACTCTGCAATGTTTTATGTGAAAGGCCCAATATAAATGTAAGTTTTTGCTCTTCTGACATCAAAGGAACATTTCACAGACGGACTTATGTCAAATGTCACAAAATAATTGTGTGTAGGTTCTGCAACATCTTTCGAAAATAAATGCTCCCATTTTTAGGTTTATGTGGTGTTAAGAGATTTCAATAAACGCAAAAATATGTTGCCTCATTCTTAATCAACATTGATCCAAATTCACCATGTCCTCTATCCAGGAACCAGTTCTCAGATGTATTTGAACACCCATACATGAATCGGGCCAAAACCCTCTGGGAAAATATCAAAATGAATCCTAAAATGTATTAAATTAAATAACTAGTATTTCAAATAAAGTATTTTATGGCTTTGAACTAGTTTGAGACGACTGTGTATTAATGACTGGAAATAGCTCTTTAAACACTCTGTTTTTTTAATGAAATTATTCATTTTATTGTACCAACAGCCTTGGCTCACAATTTGATGGGATCAATCAATAACTGCAGAATTCAGAACAATCCATGTTTAGTGATTATGCTTTTCCTAGGCTAAAGCTAAGGAGCCTTTTAGTTTTTAGATGTATATTGGAAAGAAATTTACCTCAATTCTATAATTTGGTGTAGTTATCTTTAAAAGGCAGAAGACACTTGATTTCCAAATGAATTCTCTGGATAAGGTGACCTTTTTTTTCTCTCCCTTTGTGGCAAAATGGCAACTGTTGAATGAGGACGATTTGCATTATGCCACATTGTTAAATGCCACTTCAATCAATCTTCTTGTCTGTTATTTTGTCTTGTGGAATCACAAGCCAATATCAGTTTTGGAGATCATAACAAGCAGTCGAGGAAGAGTGCTATTCCATTAATCTATGAATTTCCACTATAAATTATACATCTGCAAAACATTTTCACTTTATTTGGTATCTTTCAAAATAACTTTGCAATTTATTCTCCAGAATTGTTCTTGTATCGTCACATTTTTATGAATGAATTGAACATGAATGTTTGACGGATTCTAAACCCAGTATTGAACATTAAGCAGTGGTTTCTGATAATGTTGCTCCCATTGATTTTACAAAATGTTGTAGAATCTATGAGTTCTGGAGACACGTTGTTTTTTTGTTTTAAATTGTGGCGCCACATAAGGTAACTTGTAAAAAGCAATGTTCAATATCTGCAATGAAATTCAGTTTCTGTCATTGCTCTGTTGACTTTCAATCTCAAAGGCTTTGCTTCCAAAGTTACTAAGCCACCTTCGGAAAGGACATTGAAACATTGAAGGGTGTCCAGAGAAAAGCAACAAGGGTGATTTGTTTGGTCACCTTAGTTGCGCTCCGAGACTCCGTCGGTTGTGAAGGGCACGATATAAATGCAACTTGTTGATGTTGTTGATTGCTTAGAGCTCCAAGTTATTCCAAATCCTTCCTGAAGATTTACTTATTTGAAAGTGACGTAGAATCTTTAATACCCAACCTAACAAGTGGACAGAACCTCAGCCTAATCTGAAAGAGATTATGTCCAACAATGCAGCACTATCCCAGTACCACACTGGAATATTAGCCTGGACTGTGAGCTCAAATCCTGATTGATGAGGTGGTGAGTGGGGGGGGATGAGCTTCAACCCACAAACTTCTACCCCAAAGGCAAGAGTGCTACCACTCAAACTAAGCTGACAGGTCTTTTAAACCTAATAGATGTCAATGGACAAAAGCTCAGGGACACAACTCATCCCTTTTCTCTTAATATCTACTTTGCAAAAGGCTGATGTTGTCTGTGGTTGACATCTGTGGAAGCTTCATTCTGTTTTAAGATGCAAATGTTCATCTTTATCTGTTGTGTCGGCGCCACTGCTGAAGCCATACACTGTTTGCTGTGCTGCTGAGCTGTGTGTGGTTCTGCTTCATTTTCACATTCTGAAACTTCCTCGGTATTTTGTATGTTAATGGCGGTAATGACTAGATGCTACTGAGATAGCTATGTCAGGGCTGGTATCTCGACTGTTCAGCCTGATTATCACAGACCACTTATAAATGCATCGAGGTGTCGAAAATTGGGTTGTAATGGACAAATTACAGGTTGCCTGCGACCTAATCCATGCCTTGGCAACCCTTGTTCAACAAGTGATGGTTAAATCTCCATCAGTGCTTCTGCGTAGAGTAGGCTATACACTTAGGGAGAGAATTGCATGGGAAACAAAATGGTTAGGTGTCATTTTGTGTTTGGTGTTTTATGCAGACATTGAATATGTATCAACTCTGAGTGCTTAATTCAATAACAATAGTAATCCTTGCATTTGATAAGAGCATGTTTCACATCAATAGGATATCTCAAAGACAAAATTTACTGTTAAAGTGTAATGAACTGTGTATTTTGTTGGTGAACATGACAGCTATTTTACACACATTAATGTCCCACAAATAGTCAAGAAGTGAGTAGTCAAATTTATGTGGGGAATTGTCACCCAGGACACAGGGAAAATCTCTCTTTCACAATACAAATGCGGAAGCCTGGTTTTTTATCCCATTTTTAATTATTTCTCTTCAGCTAGATGAGCGGTTCCTTCCTCTGCGGTCTTGGCTCGAAAAGAGCAATCGTTCAAGAAGCTCCATCTGCCTTGGCTTTTGCTCTGTTCTGTCAGCTCGGCTTTGGGGCAAAGTTTGCAGAGTTCGGGAGGAGTCAGTTGGGAATCTGCATGAGAGACCTGTGTAACTGAAATCTGGAGAAACCACTTTGTCATGCAAAACACAGAACTTGTCTTCTGCAGTCGCTTTGCACATGTCTCTGGACAGATAAAATTATTGACACTTCATCAAGATTGATAACGTGCCCTTTCAATCTACCCAACCAGCACTTCACACATATCATGATCAGTCTACCATATGGCGACACCTTGTAACTCTAGGCTTGGTGCCAGATCCCTGATTCCTAAATGCAGATGAGGCTTCTTCAGCTGAAATGTCAGTGACCGAGTCCCTTCCTTGACACCTGTCTGGCTTGAAATACTACTTGCAGAATAATGATTATTACCATGGGTATAAAGAAATCCTGGAAGATTTATGTTGCTTAAAAGCATTGAGGGAAAAAAATCCATTAAAAATATTGATGTGATACAGCTAATGAAAAATTGACCTCGTAATTTAATTTTTACTTATTGTAAGAAAAAATAGTCTGACAGTCGGAAGCATTTCAGGGTTTGATGGGGAATTAGAAGCTGGTGTGGGGTATAAACACTGCCATGGACTAGTTGGGCAAATTGGCCCATTTCTCTGCTTAATGATCTATGTCGTTTCTTGTATTGTTTCCCCTCCTCAGACTTACCAGTGAAGAGAGTGAGCAAACTTTCCATTTCCAGGTCTCAAGTCATTCTTTAATTAGATATACGGGGCTGCATGGGAGTGACCTAAACAACTTGACCTTTTAACTTTCCTTGTTCCTTTCCCCTCTCCCATCCCCATTTTCTCTTCTCTCCCATTTCCCACTCCCCACTCACGCACGTACATAAATCGAGATTTGAATCAGATACCGGATCCCAACACCCCCACCCCAACCCCGCTTGGATCCTAATCCCTAATTGTTCAGCACCTTGGGATGTCCTTCTGATGTCAAATGCGCTTTACAATTGTCATTTTGTATTGTATTTCACTCACAGGGTGTGACAGGGTTCTCCCTTACTGGAAGAGATACTGAAAGAACTTGTTGTTGTAGTGTCTATAGTGTCACAAAGAGCTTCACAGGTAATTGCTGTCAGGTTTAATGACTGTGATTGCTCTTAAAAGAGTCAGAACAGACTTGATGGGCTGAATGGCCTTCTTCTGTGCTGTAAATTTGTACAGTTCTATGGTTTGTAGGCAAATGTGGCAGCCATTTTGCACACATCAAGATCCCAATGACTGATTAATACTAATAATAATCCTTGCATTTGATATAGCGCATTTCATGTCTTCTAGACGTCTCAAAGCACTTCACAGAATATACTGTAAAGTGAATTGACTGTATATTAATCAGAACATTTAACATGGCTGCCAATGTCTCATAGTAATAGTGGCAGCAATTACAGTGATATTGAATATGATGGTATTACATTTTCTTCTGTACGTCATTTCACACATCTTTTAGAGTTGCAATGTACACCTTCCATCTCTAATATGTCAGCTACAAGAAGATCCCATCCCAGTCCCCTTTCAGTTCCCAGTCTCTGCATTTGTTTGGGCTTCAGATTTTCCTGGAGAATAGCACTTTGGCCATAACATTTATGGATTCACAGCACTGGTGATTTTCTTTGCATGAACCATCTGAGCTAATGCCACTCTGCTGTTAGCTTCCCATAGCTTTTGAATATTCGTTTTCATGCATCTACCTAATTTATCTTTTAAAAGAGTTGTTGGATCCAGCTTCAAAGCCGTTTGCACTTGAGAATTCCACTTGCCAACCATCCTCAGTGTGAAGACATTTTTACTCATTGAAATCTGATGGGGCGTAGAAGCAGGAAGTTACAGTATGATTGTGGCTACCATATTGATGGGTTAGAGTTAGACTGTCACGCTCATCTGGTTGAGAAACACAGGTTAGTCCTGAATGAGGGGAGATATCAGATTACGCCTATCATCCATATAAAGGAGTCCTCTGCATTGCTGTCTCAGGTTCAGTCACTAATTCCATTCCATTCTGCCTTTGTTGTAATTTTATAATGAATGACTCTGTAAAAGGGAAGCAACATGGCACTGGAAGGAAGAGCTGTTTCCTGACTGCTTTGCCATCAATCACAGAAAGTTGGTACCTTTTGTGCTAACATTTTGCAATAAGGTGATTGATTTTCCGTGACCTCTTCTTTCAGCCAGACAAAGTGACATGCCGTGCTCTTTTGACTTTCAAATCTTTTGTAATGTATTTTTTTCTCTCCCCCCACCCGCCCCGACACACATTAGCTAACTGCATTTGCTTTAGACATTGACAGCAGTTGAATGTGATTCAATAACTCCAGCTGTTTTGGAACATAGGAACAGGTGGAGGCCATTCAACCTGGCGAGCCTGTTCCACTAGTTTATTAGATCACGTCAGATTTATTTTCCCTGCCTTTACCCTGCACCTTGTATGCTTACCTCTCATGCATTCATCTCCTTTTTAAACATCACAGTTGATTCTGCCTGTGAACAATCTCCTGGGCAGTGTGTCCATACTTTCAAAACCCTTTGTGTGAAGAAACATGTTCTCATCTCAATTCTAACCATCCGTAAGATTAGACCCCATGGTGTTGGATCCCTTGCTACCGGAGGGCTGAACCACCCTAATTAGCTTGTGAGTTCTCCTCATTATGTTAAAAACGCTTCAATCAGCTGACTGATTGAAGAGTTTGTTTATTGTCAAATTGGTTAATTTTCTTGGTCCCATCATGGCACCCAATGAGTTCTGCTTTCCTCTCCTCACCGACCATCATTATTCCAGAAATGCTCCCCACCCTTTTTATGTAACACATCCACCAAATCTTTTGAAGCCAATTTTTCTTGGCTTTGAACCTGAGTATAATAATAATAATAATCCTTGCATTTGATATAGCGCTTTTCACATCGTCCAGACGTCTCAAAGCGCTTCACAGAACATACTGTATATTTTTGGGCGAAATGCGGCAACCAATTGCGCACAGCAGCGTCCCCACAAACAGTCGTGGATTGAAATGACCAATTTATTATTGAGTTTTTTTGGGAGGGATTTTTATCAGGCGTGCAGAGTAAGGAAACGTGCCCAAAGTTTCGCCCTGCTGGGAATCGAACCCAGGTCTCTCAATTGCAAAGCGAGTGCTCTAACCACTGAGCTACAGGACTCCAGGAATGATCAAAGCCTCTAAGTTGTGGCACTAAGTTAGCATAAAATTGATCCAGAAACAACTCCAGTTACCAATTACAGTAAAAGGCAATATATGCAGAATGTTTGAAAGACTTGGTTTAAGAAATAATGCTGTGGGTATCCAGCTCCTGGATGACACCATTTCTGCAAAGTGCTTTGCCACTTTCTGTAAGTAGAAGGCACCCTAATAAATGCAGCTTCTTGCCGTTTTGGACTTTGGTAGCTTTTTTCTAACCAAAAGAATTAATGCAACGAATGAGAGTACAGTGACTTTTTGTTCAAACGCACGGGTTGCCAAAAACAGCCATTAAACAAAAAGAATATTTTCTTTTCCATTGAAACAATTGTGCATGATGTGCATGACAATACTTATGTATGAGGCGGAATGATTGACGGTTACGTGATGTTTTAAAACACAAGTACCAACTGTGCTGAATACTCCAATCGCTGCACGTATGAAAGCAATGTTATATAGCAGGTACTAATCAAGTTTACCACTTGATTCTCAAGGTGATTTAAGGAGTCAAGTGCCAGATTTCAAAGGATGGCAGTCAGGCAGGAAGCAGGATGGAAGCACGTCACCTACTTCATGCTTAGCTCCGGGATGCTACCCTGCATGAAGGGCGCTATATAAATGCAAGATGATATTGTTAGCCAGAAGGTTGACCAACCCATCAATCCTCCAGATAAATTGGCCGTTTTCTTTGTTGCTCTTTGTGAGGCCTTGCTGTCCGCAAATTGGCTGCCCCGTTGGCCTACAAAGACATGGCCACTACACTCGGCAGCAATTAACTGTGAAGCGATTTGAGACATTAAAGATGCTGTATGTCATGCTATTACAGTATTATTGAAAGAGACATACAAATCTCAACCAATTCTTCGGATTCGGCAGATGGCTTAACAATATTGAGCTCAATTTTAAGCAGTCTTTTTCAATATTAATCTGCCCAAGTGGTGATAATCCCAAGATTTGGTTGAGATTTTTAGAAGCGTATTACAATATACTGGTACTGTCGCTTAACGGTTACACCATTGTTGTCACCCGGCACAGATCAAAGAGCAAAAAACAGTGAGTTCAACGACAAAGCATTTTCCATTAGCTCCAGTATCCTTTTTAATCATCGATCAATGAGCTCTTGTGCCCTTTTGCATGTATCAAGTTGGTCGTTTTCAAACAGCGGCAAACAACTTAACAATGCCTTTATAATAATAATAATTCCCTCGAGCTGCGTTTACTCAAACGCACAAGATAGATGGTGTGCATGTTTTTTATGATTTTGCGTTCACTGTATCGCATTCCATTATGAAGCTTCTGAGTTTATATGATACATACTAATCGATTATTCTTTTTTTCTACAAACGAAATAACATGTTTAAAGATTCAAAAGAGCACCAAGGGTTTGGATAAAAAATGTAAGCCAGTAAATAACAAGAGAAAGCTCAGGGAGAGATTTTCGTTAAGTATTCCGTGGTTTAAATTCCACCTGATCTTAGCCTGCAAGACCATCTGGTGTTAAAATTTAAGATTGCGTAAAATGGCGGAGAATTCTTAAATTCAGTCTTAATTTGGAAGCCATTTGTGCGGTAAACTGCCTTCCAGAATGATATTATTATTTTCACAAGCTTAATGTTAAGGCATTGGTCTTGAGGCTGAGACTGTGAGAAATTTAAATCATAATAATGGTTACATTTGATGTAGCGCCTTATCACTTTTTCGAGACATCTCAAAGCGCTTCACAGGATATGCTGTAAAGTGAACTGACTGTATATTTTGTTGGGGGAAATTTGGGGCCTTAGGTTGGAAAATGGTGCTGTAGGTGAGTGCGGGATGAATACAGCCGGGTGTTACTCTTCCCCAGGTACTTGCCGCCCTTGAAACAATGAGCAGGGCTGTGCGTGAACCAGCATGCTGTCAGTGTACAGTTTAGGGAAGTCGGAGCACTCTGTATGAATTGCCACTATAATCTGACAGGAGCAATAGAGGTGCCATAATCCAATGCACCACACTTAACATGGGCGGGTTAGCTATGATGACCGATGAAGTGTGCGACTGAACTGTCAGGTACAGCTGATGCCCCAATCCTCCCCCTCTTCCCCGCCATCCCGCAAACCCTACTCTCATTTACGTTGGCTGTGAAGGCAGTTATTTCCGTTTGACCGAGAATTAATTTTATTGCATCATGAGCGTTCGCATCGCAGCCCAAGGCTCCATCGCCACGGTCCGGAACTTTAATTAGAAATGGCTGTCAAAAAAGTGATATGATAAACGAAAAGATAATTATGCCGTGCCCTGGGGAATGGGGCAGGAAAGAACTCCAGCAATTTGTTTGTCCACACTTCCACACTGAATTCATCAGGAGCTCCAGGGCAGGCTTTGCGAAAGTGCTGAGGAGCTGTAATTACTTGTTTATGGATCAACTCCTTTTCTTCCTCCTATGCCCTATTGTTATTCAAAACTGGAGTTCAAAACTCGCTCAATTATGACTCTGAATTGACCTGTGAATGACTTCCTTCACATGTCCTTGTTTGAACGTCTTGTACGTTGATTGAAGTGGATTTTGCTTCAATGGGATCGTCTTGTTTTGTCACTCTTGCTCCTTGAAGAAAAAAAACGCCCCATCGCGTCACAAAGGGCAGAGTATCTTTCAGATCTTGATGAAAAGATGATGTCCCCTCCTGCGTTCTTCCACCAATTCTGTCTGTTCGTGTCACGAACATTTGAATAGGATGTTTTATCACAGTTGCTTTTTGGCAAAGAAAACATATTTCAGGGGAGAGATTGAGAAAAATTGGTATATATATACGGATGAAAGTGTGATGCTTCATAACACAATTGATATTTAGTGAGTGTATTATCAAGTCTATGACCCCCTCCGCCACCCTTGCTCCAGCACTGCATTGTCACACTATGTGACATGGGGCTTGAAAGCACAACCTTCTGACTCAGAGGAGAGAATGGGACTGATGAACCGGGCTGATACACATCCAGTGCTACGTTTCATTGGTGATTTGTTGACTTAAGCCGGTGATGCACTAGAACGCCCATGACAGGCAATTGGAAACACCAAAGGCAACTGCTGAATACTTCAGGCCCAGCCATTGTGGTGAAGTCAGACAGTGAGGGTTGCAAACACGGTCAAGGATTAGATGGAAAAATGTCATGGTTCCTAACAGAATTGCTACTGCATGCTATAATTATTGAATGTGGTATGCAATATTGAGTTTTTCAGCCCAATGAATGTTTCTATTCAAAAACTCACAACAAAGGCAAGATTTTCATCGGTAAATTTAAGTTTTGCTTTGAGCATGAGTACTTGAATTTGTTGATTGTGAGATATATTTACCAAAGTCTCCCACGTATATTATATAACTGTACATGATGTAAATATTATGGTCAAAATGGAATACAATCTTAAAGAGAGAATAAAATGTTGAAGAGGATATTTCAACAGCAAGATTCCATTTTACAAATCAATCGCTTTTTCTGGTAGAATATTATGGTTTCAACAGCAAATGTGATTGCCTTCTCAGAGGAACTGAGTTGGAAAATCTACTGAGATCAACAGTATAAGGGAGCTGAATTAACATCAGCCGAGATGGAGTCATTAATCTGGGGCGTGTCTATTCTTGTATCCCTTCAACCCTGTATGTTAATTCAGTGCTCCCACACAGTTACGTTCCTCTAAGACAGTATCTTTATTGAAATAATCTACAAACATTAATTTAAAATACAGAGGAAAAACAAGCAGAATTTGCTTTTTAAAGACTCCGTTATAATGTATTGTATCTATTTAAATGCTGCTTCTGATGTCTAAGCACATTAAAGATTAGCTAATATGAATTCCCAATTTCACACTGATTAAACCGTGTCATTTTTTGTTTAGTGTTCAGTTTTTGCTCTGAGGAATGTAGCACAGTGTCAATCATGTTCCGATGCCTGCGTTTCAGAATATATTCGTTTAAAAGGCATACAGATGGTTCCGAGGCAGTGTAGTCCTGACAGTGTAAAAATAGTCGTCCATGATTGTGGCGGGGGAATCCATTCCAGCATAGCTGTGGTGCAGTTCCCAATGGTTTCTGTGCTCTGCACCAAGGTTTGTTTCTTCTCTAACAGAAGGAACAGCACAGTGTGGTCCCATGGGCACTCATTAAGGTGTACAGTATTCAATCAGCTGCCAGTGCATGCTCTGTGCAAGTCTTGAGGCTACAGTCTGCTGACAGGTCATGCTACACACGATTAATTACATGCATTTGGGGGGAAAACCTCCAGAATAGGCATCAGAAATATGCTTTGCTTACTTCATCTAAACAAGGCTGGCTTGTCTTCCCTTCTGACATGAAGGGAGTCATCTGATCATTTCAAATCCTTTATTTTTCAAACCAAACACTTCTACTATCAGACAAAGTCCTTTTGGTATCGCTTTCAGAACATACATTTTTAAAAAAAAAAACGATCAGGTTAACTAAAACCTGAATTGAAATTGGCTGAAACCCTTTGCAATTTAGTTCCTAAAATTAGTGCCAGTGAAAGTCCAGTCGATGCCTTTGATAGGCAATGTAATCCTCATCTCCTGGAGGGCATCTTGATCTTTTTCTGACCTCCCCGAAAAAAACGAAACCTTCCTGAATTTTCCAGGTGCTTTACTGACGTCTCCTTATCCCTGTGGTTCATTCATCAGGCAGGTCTAGGAAACACTGACCCTCCGATTGCAAGGATTTAACGCGTGCTTAATTGAGTGTGCTGTTGCCTCTGGGAAGCATTTCTGCAACAGATGCAGACATTCTGCCACCAGTTTGCTTAGTCAACCTCCATACAGCTGCTTCCTTTACTGTGTTAAAATGATCCTTGCATTTGATATAGCCCCTTTCACGTGGTCTAGACGTCTCAAAGCGCTGGACAGAATGGACTGTAAAGTGAATTGACTATGTTTGTGGGCGAAACGCGGCAGCTAATTGCGCACAGCAGTGTCCCACAAACAGTCGTGGATTGAGTGACCAAATTATTATTGCTTTTTTTTTCCCTTGAGGGATTCTTATCAGGTGTGTGGAGTAAGGAACCTGCCCAAGGTTTCACCCTGCTGGGAATCGAATGCGGGTCTCTCGCTTGCAAGGCGAGTGCTCTAACCACTGAGCTACAGGACTCCACATCTCGACATCCAGTGTTAGCACTGGAATTCATCCAGAGAGCACATCACTGTAACACACAGCCTGAATATGTCACCAATCGTATCTATATGGACTTAGAGAAGAAAATGAAATTTGTTATAAACATTGGAGGAGCTATATTAGTGAAATGACATTTTAACCTTTCTCATAGCAAACGCAAAGCTTGTAAGAAGACAAGCTATTTGGCTCATCAAACCCACGTCCTGCACTTGGCCTATCATGAAGTCCACTCAAACTATTCAGTCGCCTGAGGAAAAACCCTGCAAATTCAGATAAAAACCACAAAGTTCAGCAAGATTCCAAAAATGCCTAATCTTACATCCTACGTTGGGTACTTACTCTGCCAGTGGCATTTCCATGGTTTCAGCAGCACAGTTGTTCTCCTTTCCTGGTTGTACCGTCTCTTCATGAAACGCTGGGATAAATTCCAGCTCCTGAGGTTGAACAGATTGTGTACCTAAAGCCTGCAATACAGCTATTCTTTGATGTGTTATATTCTAATAACTCAATGATTCAATGCTATTTGCATTCTTCTCGATTAGACTCAAGACACAACAACTTTGAGATGTCTCAACAACGTGATGAAACTCTATATCATGTGTAAGGATTATTTTATTACAACAAGAAGAGCCTTTATTGAGATCCGTTCCACTGATCTCAAGCAGTCTCAATTGCGTTATACTAGCATATAAGTCACAAATTGTTAGGACCTAACCGGATGTCCTAATGTATTGCCTTTTGCAGTAATCTCTAAATTTTTATAAATGTCCTTGAACTGATTTGCATGGTCCCAGCCCGATAACTCAATAATAATAATAATAGTCCTGGTTTCAGACATTGGACAGTTAAGTTGAAGATTTAATAGAATTGTGAAATATTCTTAATAACTGCAGAAACATGGCTTCCAAATTAAGGCTGGTTTAAGAATACCGTGCAATTCATGGCTGCTCGTGGAACCGTACCGTGCACAAATTGCCTGCTACCCTTATCTGCAAATCCGCAGTCACTACACTTGGACAGTGACTCCCTGTGAAACTCTTCGAGAGGTGTCGGGCATTGTCGACGCTGTGTGAAGCGCAAGCGACATTATTATTGTTGTGTAATTCATATTAAAACAATTCCTCGCTGTCGCTCGGGCTATAACGACAATTTAATGAGAAAACCGATCATCAACGTAGAGCTGCACTGCTGCCTCAGAACGCTGCAGGGCCGAACCATTTTGATCCTTGCCTCCTTTGAAAGACACTGTAACATTCAAGCAAATCGCTTACCCCCCCCCACCCCCCCCACCACCCCCGCCTCCCCGCCACCTTCAGAAGTTCTCTGACACTGACATGATCCTGCGTAGTCGTGTGAACAGTCCCCGCATGGTGGAGTTGACCTTTCCTAACAGAGCACTGAGCGTCGAAAGTGCACGGGTCACCATTACTGACTGGTAGCAGCTGCTACACGCACACACACACACACACACACACACACGCACGCACAGGACAGTAGGGCGCATAAAGCGGTGCGCTTATTAAAATATAAAATACAGCTCGTTTTTAATCAGTTTCGCCACCGCCATTGACGGTTCCGCGTGATTCCTGCTTCCATCAGTCTCTCCAGAGGTTGCGAGCGATGTGATTCTCACGGTTTCTTCGGGATCTCGAACACTCTTGATCATCCGCTCGCAAAAAACACTCATCTGATTTTCTCTACGAACAGACAATTTTTAAGCTGAGTTGCGTAACCATAGCAACGGTGTTTTCATGTGTAGTCAGCAACAGCGATGTTCTCCCACCGTGCCCTAATTGCTACGTGTTTTTTTTTTAAAATAAGGCTGGAAAATGCACAATTTAAAATAAAAAGCCCAACAGAAAACATCTTCACTGCGAAGACGTTTATTCTCTGTTAAGATTAACAGCACGATAATGCTTCGGACAAACCGATTTCTTTTGTCCGCGGCGGAAGTGTAATCTCTAAACTGCATCGTGCGTTCTCCGGAGTCTCCGAAGCATGTGTATATATATATTTTTTTTCGTATGACCTGCGATCGTGTTGTTTTTTCTTCCTTCATTCACGATGCTTTGCGTGCATTAGGGCTTGTGCGCTGGATCGGAAATCTTGCCATTGGCAAGGACACATTGAACAAGGCTGAACATTACAGGTGGGAACTGGGAGCTGTGATGTTCCTAGTATCCGCTCGACCCGTTCTCGTTGAGCATTCAATAAGTCACAGGGAACACAATACCTTGTGCTGTACTCGTATTTCTCACACCTCGTACAAAGCTGCCGTTTGCTATCTTAGCCCGGAAATGAAGATTTTTACTGTCGTATCGGATTTTGTGTTTAAAAATCGCACACAAAATATGCAGTTAATTCACTTTACATTATATTCTGGGACGCGCTTTGAGACATCTCAAAGACGTAATAAGGCGCTATATCGTTAAAACAAAAGGGATAGCGAATGACACTGCCTCTTTCTGTGTCAATGGCTCCAGCCCCAGATTCCAACTGCTCTCCTTACCATCTGCCATCGCGGATGGTCAGAAATTGTAAGATAACCGAAATGGCATTGTGCCTATTTAGCAAAAGGAGCTGTGCCAATTGCTATGTCAAGGAGGATCAAGTAGAGTCTATCATTAGGCTTGACGGCCATTTCTAGCTCAAACAATACAGTACCTGCGTGTGAGACCATTGTATTGAAATGCTTCCATTACCAATAGCTTTTTGTAACTATTTCGCTGAATGAATTAGTTAAGCAGCTGCTTTTTTAATTAAGATTCTGTCCTTGGGGAAGTGAGTAATCTTCTTTCTGACATACTGAGTGGAAGATATTTTATTAATCGTTGTGGCGAGCCGAAAGCAAAATCGCTGGTCACGTTTTCAATGTGGAATACTGTGTTCTTTTCATTTTGTGCATTTTAAAATGCACAGTAGGCAACAGGATAAGAGGACACAAGTTTAGGAGTTGGTCAGGACAGGCACAAGGAAGTATTTATTTAGATAGAGAGTAATTAATGAATGGAACATGTTCCTGATAAGGGTGGTTGAGGCCAGGATGCCAGTCTCATTTGAGAAACAGCTTGATGCTACTGTGGAAAAACTCGGGTGGATATTTTGGAACGATGACATCAAATGGGTTAAAGTGCTTTCTTGACCAAAATTTCTCTTGCTGAATTTAACAGCGGAGTTTTCTATTTAATATTTTCTATTTCATATTTAAGTTGTGTTGCTTCCTTTACGTTACAGTCCTTTTTTACTATTTTATATCTACTGGTTTGAGCAAACATGCTGCTGTGAAGGTGATTTGAGCAAAAAACCTTTGCGGTGTTTCTTAGCAGCATTCCCTATTAAAGGATCCCAAGTCATGCATAGGGCAAATACATCACGCCATTCGCTCAATTAACTTCCGGATCAGAATTTCTGTAGGACAATGGGTATTTTAATAGGATTCTTCCCATTACAAAATCCTCCCAATTGGATCCATTAAGCCACCATGGTAAGGCTGAGTAAGATCTCTTCACCAGGATTTGAATTCAACCAACAAAGATAATACTGTTCAAGTCCAGAGTTTTGTTCACGTGCAGCAGATATTACTACTCTGTTCCGTAATTCGATACTGGTATTTAGAACTGGAATTGGTACAAATGATAGAATACACCAGTTTATCTAACCTGACATTTTGATGACAGAAATAGGAAATTGAAAGGATTTAGGCAACAGCACCAGAAAATGTAATATAATCCCAGGTCATCCATGAAATTCCCTTTCCAAACCTCTTTTAGCTACTGTTGCCACAGGGCGGGTCAAATGCATTATCATACAGTCGCCTTGCTTCTGAGGTTTAAAGGGCTATAATGCTCAATCATAGTGAATCAATCAGGATTCACGTACAGAAATGTTGCCTTTAGGGAGTAAAAGGTGACCATTTGATAATTCTACTGCGTGTTTGTAGCACCATTACTTTGAGTACTTTTGGAAATGTGATTTTTATACAGAACGATAGAAATTAACAGCACAGAAGAAAGCTATTCGACCCATAAGAACATATGAAGAAAGAAAGACCAAGGTCCATTTAGTTCGCCTTCCACCTTCCTGGCGGTCGATTGCACATAGGTTCCGAACTACCTATGTACCATATCCCATATTATTATTTCTTAAAAGAAAACTATCTAAGGATAGTTGATATCTGCTTCAACCGTCTTCCTCGGGAACCTGTTGTCATCATGGCTGAGTTTTGAAAGGGCTCCTTGTTTGGTCACATTCTCCAGCACACCCCTTCTATTACTCTTTTCCAAATGTGTTTTCTAATTCCCACTCACACAAAGTGTTTCTCCACTCATCTTTAAAATGTAGACCGTTTTAATTACCTTGCATATTTTATAAAAGGATGATTTATTCACGAAAGATGTAAGAAAGTTGCAGCAGTTAGAGTCACTCAATAAATCACATAAAGATATTTGAACAAAATGCTCAACATAACATAACATAACACGTAGGAGCAGGAATAGACCATTCGGCCCTTCGAGCCTGTCCCGCTATTCAATCATGGCTGATCTTCTAATCTAACTCCAGCTAATAACATAACCCTGCCTTATCCCCATATCCCTTAATCCCTTTTGCAATAAGCAATATATCCATCTCAGTCTTGAATATGGAGAAAAGAGAAGCCACTCCTGTGTTTGCTGAGTGGGCAGATTGATTTTGCTATTTACTGGACTTCAAGAAGCTCCACTTATACACGGCTGTGGCTCTCATGTTCCTTTTGAAGTACTTGAGCTGCAAATGGAAATAATGCTGTGATCACCCTCCTTAAGGATCCTTATAGTCCTTGTGTGCATTGTGGAGATGGTGAAATGAGTTTGGTCACAACAGTTAAAGAATACAATCATTTGTACGAACATTTTGCTTTGAAGTCTGTGTACCTCACTGTTTATTTCTGAGAACAAAGTCATACAATAATAGAGACATTGTATAGCAAGGGCTTCAGAGTTTGCAGTTCCCTGTAGCTGAAATGCAGGCCCATCGTTCTCTGTTCTCACTGAAATGAATGAATTCCTTTGACTGCGTTGAGCATCTTGCTTTCTGTTTTCATTCCGTTCTCAATGCATTGACAAATTTTATCCTCTAAAACACAGATCTAACTGACAGAATTGCTGTTTAAGCAGTGGAAAGCTTTTCTGGCTTTTTTTTCATTGTCTTGATACTAAATACTATTTAGTAAGGTAGCGTGACGAATGCTTAATTCAGATTAAAAATCAAATATTTTTTCTTCTTGTCCATGAGGTGGGTCTAAATTGGTGAATTGTGGATTTTGACCGCCAGTGAGTGGAATGCTACCATGAGGTTTTAAAAGAATCCGACATGGAATTTTATAATTATAATAATATTCCATGCATTTGATATAGCGCTTTATTATGTCATTGAGACGCCCCAAAGCACTTCACAGGGCATACTATAAAGTGAATGGACTGTATTTTGTGGGTAAAACCAGCAGCTAATTGCGCACAGCAGTGTCCCACAGACAGTCATGGAGTGTACTGAACTTTACAGTACAGAAAGAGACCATTTGGCCCACTGTGCCGTGACTGGCTCTCTGAAAGAACTATCCATTTAGTCCCACTTTCCTGCCCCTTTAGACACTCCGGGACCCTATCCCGCATGAAGGCCGCTATGTAAATGCAAGTTGTTGTTGTTGTTGCTGCTGTATAATACCTTTTCATATTTTTTCTTTTCCAAATATTTTTCTAATTCTCTTTTAAATGCTATTGCAGATTCCACTTGCGTTGCAATTTTTGGTACGTTTTTTTTCTCAAAAGACCTTTTGCTCATCA